>NC_141537.1:57035000-57635000 GCF_021556685.1 Rattus norvegicus | reverse complement strand
ATGAGGAAATGGGACTTCATTGATGTGTTTTACTTACTCAGAAAGCATCTGAGATAAATCTGTGATAATTTAAAAGACATCTTTTCTTTTTGTTTTTTTGATTTTTAGAGAATTATTTATTTTATGTATTTTATGTAGCTGTCTTCAGACACACCAGAAGAGGGCATCAGATCCCATTACAGATGGTGGTGAGCCACCATGTGGTTGCTGGGAATTGAACTCAGGAACTTTGGAAGAACAATCAGTGCTCTTAATCACTGAGCCATCACTCTAGCCCTAACACATCAATCTTTTAAAGATAAATATTTTATTTTTGGACAAAACAATTTGTTAGTGTTCTTGGAGTGAACAGGATTTTCTTTTGTTGAGTCCCATAGTTTCGAAGTGAAGGCATTCTTTTTGAACAGTCGCTATGCCTCTGACCAGACAGGAATGGCCTGTGTTTTAATTCAGACAGCATAAAGTAGGGGCCAGGGCACAGGGACCTAAATTTGAATCTCAGCACCCATGCAGGCAAAGCTGGGAGCAGCTGAATGTACCTGTAACCCCAGGATCTTGGAGATAGCTAGATTCATTCCAGAAGCTGCCAGCCAGTCTAGCTGATATAGCAACCGAGGGAGATGCTTGATGTCCTCCTCTGGTCACTGCATGGGCATGAATGGGCACATGCCCCTATACACTCATGTTCACGTACGACATACACCATACATAAAAAGTCAATATACCCTAAAAAGTAGGGTATAGTCCATGTGATTAACTTAATTAAGCATCCTTAGCCAGAGTATAAGGGAGAAAAGATGCTATTAAAGGCCACATGATTTAAGTGTGTTAGTTTTAGGTTTCAGAGCTGCAGCTTTTGGGCTGGTGAATTCTTTTTTTATATACTTTTTTTTCCTCCATCTTTATTAAATTGGGTATTTCTTACTTACATTTCAATTGTTATTCCCTTTCCCGGTTTCCGGGCCAACATCCCCCTAGCTCCTTCCCCTCCCCTTCTATATTGCTGTTCCCCTCCCCATCCTCCCCCCATTACCACCCTCCCCCCCAACAATCTAGTTCACTGGGGGTTCAGTCTTAGCAGGACCCAGGGCTTCCCCTTCCACTGGTGATCTTACTAGGATATTCATTGCTACCTATGAGGTCAGAGTCCAGGGTCACCAGGGTCAGTCCATGTATAGTCTTTGGGTAGTGGCTTAGTCCCTGGCAGCTCTGGTTGCTTGGCATTGTTGTTCATAAGGGGTCTCGAGCCCCTTCAGCTCTTCTAGTCCTTTATCTGATTCCTTCAACGGGGGTCCCATTCTCAGTTCAGTGGTTTAATGATGGCATTCGCCTATGTATTTGCCGTATTCTGACTGTGTCTCTCAGGAGAGATCTACATCCGGTTCCTGTCAGCCTGCGCTTCTTTGCTTCATCCATCTTATCTAGTTTGGTGGCTGTATATGTATGGGCCACATGTGGGGCAGGCTCTGAATGGGTGTTCCTTCTGCCTCTGTTTTAATCTTTGCCTCTCTATTCCCTGCCAAGGGTATTCTTGTTCCCCTTTTAAAGAAGGACTGAAGCATTCACATTTTGATCATCCGTCTTGAGTTTCATTTGTTCTAGGCATCTAGGGTAATTCAAGCATTTGGGCTAATAGCCACTTATCAATGAGTGCATACCATGTGTGTATTTCTGTGATTGGGTTAGCTCACTCAGGATGATATTTTCCAGTTCCAACCATTTGCCTACGAATTTCATAAAGTCATTGTTTTTGATAGCTGAGTAATATTCCATTGTGTAGATGTACCACATTTTCTGTATCCATTCCTCTGTTGAAGGGCATCTGGGTTCTTTCCAGCTTCTGGCTACTATAAATAAGGCTGCGATGAACATAGTGGAGCACATGTCTTTTTTATATGTTGGAGCATCTTTTGGGTATATGCCCAAGAGAGGTATAGCTGGATCCTCAGGCAGTTCAATGTCCAATTTTCTGAGGAACCTCCAGACTGATTTCCAGAATGGTTGTACCAGTCTGCAATCCCACCAACAATGGAGGAGTGTTCCTCTTTCTCCGCACCCTCGCCAGCATCTGCTGTCACCTGAGTTTTTTATCTTAGCCATTCTCACTGGTGTGAGGTGAAATCTCAGGGTTGTTTTGATTTGCATTTCCCTTATGACTAAAGATGTTGAACATTTCTTTTGGTTCTTCTCAGCCATTCGGCATTCCTCAGATGTGAGTTCTTTCTTTAGCTCTGAACCCCATTTTTAATAGGATTATTTGTCTCCTTGCTGTCTAACTTTGTGAGTTCTTTGTATGTTTTGGATATGAGCCCTCTATCAGTTGTAGGATTGGTAAAGATCTTTTCCCAGTCTGTTGGTTGCCGTTTTGTCCTAACCACAGTGTCCTTTGCCTTACAGAAGCTTTGTAGTTTTATGAGATCCCATGTTAGAACATTGTTATATACATTCTTCTGAACTTCACTGCTCTTTCATTGTTTTACCTGCCCGAAGGAAGAACCTAGCAATAGAACTTGCTTTGACTTCGGATCTGAGCCATCACCAGGGTTCAGATGAATGCTTTGTCCTGAGATGTGGAGACACTTGTTTACTGTACACCGAGGTGTCCTCAGGAAGGCTCACCAGGCAGCTTTTAGGAGGTCAGCACTACTTATCATTGAGCCCACACATTCAGTACAGAAATGTAAGTCTGCATACCCTTTGAGCTGTCCACTTTTGGGGACTGTCTTTTAAAATCTGATTTTAAAGGGAAGAATTCCCAGGAGACCACGTGTCCTCTCAGTAAAGTTTGGACAAGTCTGACCCTACAGCTTAAGCTCAACAATAGAATGCTGACAGACGTGAATTAGAAGGAGATAGAGTAAGCTATGCCTTTGTTCTTACAGGATCTATAGATGAATGGGGCGGGCTTTATCATTTTTTGTTCAAATTTCTTAAAAATAGTTTCTTTCCTCTTATGTTTTAACTGTGAACAAATCACTAAATATTAGAAGATCTGCCTTCCCATCAAACAATACAAAACAGACTGCTGCGTCACAGAATCGTAGTATAACGATTAGCTTTTACTAGTGTTTTAAACATTTATTTTTAATTTTGTAAACACGGATTCTGTCCCAACATGTAGTTTTCCACAAAGCAACCCATACTCCGGCATAGCACTAGGAGAGGGTTATATGTGTGCTAGCACACTTAGGTGTGTGAATAATAAAGACAGAGTAGAATTTTAGAATGTTTTCTCTGACTTAAGACCTTACTTGTTTAATGGAATTTTCATACATGTTGTTCTTTCTTGCCTATATGCCAACATTCAAGAGAGAGATTTTGCTTGAAAAGATGTTGCAAGACTTATCAGTATGTTATCAATAATAGCTCACCCATTACAAAGATTAATCAGTAGATTACAAAGATGCTTTCCCTCTTATCTTAATTTAGATGACTTTCTTGTAAAAACTCAGAGTTTATTTCATTCAGCAGGCCCAGGGCATAATTCTAAAGGAAAGCTGGCTCCCTTATTTCCTGGTTTTGTGCTTTTTGGGTGGAGCTGATTTCTGAGTTTGAAGGTTGTGACAGGAAATGATATGAGGTACCTGCAAGAAAACACTGGGAATGGTTGCCAGATGTTCTGTGTAACAATAACCTTTCTCATTCCCAGGACCCTGCCTACAAAAAAGGTTGCATCTAGGTGCATGCTGATCTTGTCGTTGAGCCTACTCACCCAGCTCCTTTAAAAATGGTTTATTTGTTTTTAGGTATAAGTTTATTTGTATTTAGGTATAAGTTTATTTGTATTTAGGTGTATGTGCTCAGGCACACATGCATGCACCTATCCGCAGAGGCTGGATGGTGTAGAATGCTCTGGAATTGGGGCTGCAGGTGGCTGTGAGCTAGCTGCTCAATGTGTGCAGCCCTGGGCCCCAAACTCAGATAGTCTGGAAGAGCAGCAAGTGCCTGTCAGCCATTTCTTCCGCCAGTCAGTCTGGACGTATTAGCAGCATGCCCTCCTTGCCGTGTATCTCATTCTCTAAAGAAGGTTTGGCAACTCAGTGTTCAAAAAAATAATTTTGAGCATTTCTAATGGACTTACTACTTAGAAGCAAGCCATAAAAGCCGACCTTACCAACTAACTGCCTTCTTTCATCGTCACCCTCCAACTCAAAGAGATTCCTGTTGATCTCCTCACTGTCCCTTTTCTGGTCATACAGACTTTAGAGCCTGCCCTCTGTAAATCTATCCCTGGTGGTTCTAGCCCACAGAGACTTCTTCCTCCAGTGAGGTTTCAACATCCACCCTTTCTACTCATTTTCACTTTTATTCTTTGTGATACTGCATTCATATTAATTTTTCTGTTCTCCTGAATCAAATCTAGCCCTTGAAGACCAAGGCTTTTAATCGGTTTAACGCAATGGCATATGAGGTTATCAGTGAACAAGTCACTAGGCCTGTTCCATTTCCCTTGTCCTGTAAGGAGCCAGCTGAGCTTTGGTTTCTTTATATGCCATTCCTCTTGGCCTCTCTGTATCCTTTTCTCTTTTGCTGTTTTCTCTTGGGGATATGGAAATCAAAGGGTTCATTTCAGCATTTTCTTATTTCAGGATCTACTTTTACACTGTCTTAGAAGTCTGCGTTCCTTCTCTGTGTGTCCATCTGAGATTTGTTCATTTATTGGGATGTGTATGGGAGGCAGTAGTTTGGTTGTTAACTAGAATCGCGCTTGGTACAGAACAGAAAGACGAGAAACTCTGTCAAGCTTGGAAACCTGGATTTTGTTCCAAATTCTTGATGACACTGCTGTTCACAGCCTTCATGAAACCTGCAGGCAGAAGTGTAAATAACTGCGATGTCAGCTGCTACAGTGCAGGGCTTATGGTTTTCTTTTGCCAGCTGGCTTTTTATTTACACCTGTTGAGCCATAATTCTGTTGAAATGGAGATGGAGAGACTTAGTGTAACTGCCTTTCAAAATGGAGAAAAACGATTGGCCAGGTCATGTGTAGTCACTGAGGAACTGAACAAAGCTGTCTCATAAGGATTGTTTGCAGAACGTGGTGCTGTGGTCTTCTAGTTTTCTCTCTACTACATCCCCTTTTCTTTTGGACTTCCCTAGAGGTAGGCAGTTACCAGTGTCTTGGGCTTTTAAGACACTTGGGCTGTTTTATGTATATGCAATCATATACATTTATACGTTACCCTAATGCAAATTGCAGCATATCATTCATGGTTTTGGTATCTTTAAAAAGTGTCTTCAATAATATATCAAAGTTGTAGAATCCAGGTATTTTTATGTTTTCATCCAGGAACTTCTACGTATGTATCACTTAGGCAACTGCTTTTTGTTAACCCAAATGGGCAGATTTTTAAAATAATCCCTATTTCCTGTATATCATATGGAATAACCTTCTGTTTAATATAGTATACTGTTCACATTTCTTTTAGAGAGAAACGTCCATGGACATTGATATTTCTTAATGAATCATGCTGATGTTAAAAATTATTTAGAGAAATTTACACAGCAGCAATTACTGCTAGTTACCAAAGAGAGAAATTAGAACATTTGCTTTTCTTTTTAAAGAAGAAAAGAAAGCAGAAAGCAGGGGGTGCATCTTAGTGGTGCAGCACTTGCTTAAAGTAATTTAGGCCCTGTTCAGAACAAAATAACAACAGAACAAAAACTGAGAAGGAAATGACAGGAGTTTTAAGGAAATTCATTTCCTTTTAGATTTTTATAATAGTCTAAGTGGTAATGTACAAACGGTCACTCTTAGGGCCAGTGAGAAGCAACCCTACTATAAATACTAAGCCGTGTGTGTGTGTGTGTGTGTGTGTGTGTGTGTGTGTGTGTGTGTGTGTGTGTGTGTGTGTGTGCGTTCGTGCGTGCGTTTTCGGGAGGTAAATGCAGGTATTTGTGTGGATATGTTTATGTGGAAGCACGTATGTGGAAGATGGAGGTTGACACTGCCTGTTTGTCCAAACTGCTCTCCACTTTGTTGTTTAGAGGGATTTTCCCTCAATTTGGAGTTATCACTGGCTGGAGTGGTGGGCTAGCTGGCTGGCCTAGCTGGGGAGCTCCAGGGATCCTCTTATTTCCAGCCTCCTATGGCTGCTGGGAATCCTAACACAGCCTTCACAGGCCATCCGGTGTGGGCTCCTCTAGCCTCACAAGTACTATTCACTGTGTGTGAATGCCCAGTGCCACTTCTTCAGTTTACATTGGGAAGTCGAGGTAGAGTGGCTTCTCCTAGTCTATACATTTTCCCCAGGTAGGCAAACGTGGGAGAGCAAATTACAATCAGAGTTTCTTTTCTTTTCCTTTAAAAAAATACTTTTCCATTTATTGAAACCAGATTTTGTTCATATATTCTGATTATAGTTTCTCCTCTCTACTCCTTGCAGTTTCTCCCAATTCCTCTTCTATCCAGATCCACCCCCTTTCTGTCTCTCATTGGAAAACAAAATGGCTTATAAGGAGGGATAATAATAAAACAAGATATAATAAAATAAGATAAAAATAAAAACAGTACACTGGAATCTGACAGAAGAAACAAACAAGGAAAAGAACCCAAGAGAAGGCACAAAAATACAGATACAGATGTAGAGACCCCCTCATCTGCACACTCAGGAGTCCCATAAAAATACAGTGCTAGAAGCCACAATATGTATGAAACCCGCAGGGTAAAAAGGGAGAAAAAAAATGAAGAGTGAAATAAAAAACGGAAGGAGAGAAACCCCCCTGCTATGACATTGAGACCAGATACCTTCAGAGAGGCCTCTGAGTTGTTCTCTGTTGGGCACACAGCCTACCCTGAAAGATAGTTTGCCCAGTGAGACTCCCTTGGCAAAAAACTAAATTTTCATTTGCAAGTGACTATCAGTTGGAGACATCTTCCGGAATCAGGCATGTACCTGCTTCTCCTTTCAGCTCTAGGACCCCATCTGATTCAGACCCAAGTAGGCCCTGTGCACGCTGCCTCAGTCTGAGCCCATGTGTACTTTAGAGGGGGCCCGAGCCCCGAGCCCCGAGCCCCTAGGGAGAGACTGGAAAGAGTCATCCCATTAGGACTGAGGGTTCTGCCTCTCTGTGTAAGTCTGGCTGTGCTCTCTGTACTTGCTCCACTGCATTAGGGGGAAGCTGCCCTGAGATGGCCCAGCCGGGTCTGAGTAGAGCAGAGTGACACCAGGAGCCATTTTATTGCCACAGGGCTCTGCTTTGCTTTGCTTTGATTTTACCGTAGGCCCCTGGGCTGTGCAGACGTAGGTTCTTGGTTACACAAGCAGTGTTGGGTATGCATTCCACCTCATGGAGTTGGTCTTCAGGTAAATAACGATTGGTAGTGTAAGCCGAGGGTCTCAGTCACCAGTCAGCCTAGTGCTACGTCTTTTCACAGGAACACGACTGTTACTCCGGCAAACCTTCCAGCACACTAGGCCACGCACAATGAATACTTCTGTTTTCCTGAATTCTTTACGTACGGAGGTGCAGACCTCGCTGGGCACGGTGTGTTTAAAAACCAGAGTTCTGTTTTGTTTTTAAAAAGATGTATTTATTATATTACACTGTTGCTGTCTTCAGACACACCAGGAAAGGGTACTGGATCCCACTACAGATGGTTGTGAGCCACCATGTAGTTGCTGGGATTTGAACTCAGGACCTCTGGAAGCCATCTCACCAGCCCCCAAACCAGAGTTTTACAAAACTTAGTTTAATAAAAAAAAAATTGAGGTAATGTATATCAAAACACTTAGCTTGGTGCCTGTCACCATGCAAGTGAATGGTGACTACCAATGTCCCAAGCACCACTGGGTCTACCTCCCTTTGTTACCTGCAGGATGGAAGAGCACACACACACACACACACACACACACACACACACACACACAGAGAGAGAGAGAGAGAGAGAGCACGAGCAATTTTCATTCTCATTCTTTTCACTTGCTTCCTTAACTTATCCTTAATGTTGACTACCTGAATTAAGGCAATATTTCATTCTTCATTATTTTACATTTTATATTTAAGATATTTGTTATTTTAAAATTTTAGTTTCTTGTATCCAAATACTATATTCTCCAGTGTCTCCCATCTGTAATATTAATTTGTTGGGATACGTGGTCTTAACGTCACGCTTGACTTCATAATGTATTCGATTTGTGTCGTATTTGAGTAGATGCTACTTGTGACTTCCCCAGCTAACTGTGCTCATTTTTATTTCAAGCCTTGCTTGAATCCTCTCTTATTCAGTGGGAAGTTATTTTTAAAATGGTGGCAGTGTGTTCTAGTAGAGAGTTGGCCTAGTATTGGGAGATTATGATTGAAAATGAAGAGTAGAGGCACAATGTTGCTTAATCCAGCAGGCAGCAATGCCATTGCTGATGTGACAAACACAATGGGCAAATGAGAACTGGCTGTATGAATGTGAATACACAGAAGATGATTCAGGAGTCAGCCAGTCAGCCTGTCAGTGACAAACGCTGTAGTGTTCTCCCCACCCTTCTTCAGGGTGGGCTTGTCAGAGTGGGAAATGGTGGAGAGGTCACTATAGACTGTCCCCGACCTTGCAAAACTACCCATCAGTGTGCAATGGTCTCAGAGGGAGAACAGAAACAGAGCAGAAGAAGAGCAGGTCATTTCAGACTCCAGCAATCAGAAAGTGTGTGTGTGTGTGTGTGTGTGTGTGTGTGTGTAGAATAAGAACTGGGATGGTTGGTTGGAGGGGGAAACCTTTTTAATGAGTTAAGTGGTAAGAAGAACACACATGGGAAACAGTTGTTTTTGTTTGTTTTCTTTTTAAAAGGAAATTAGAGTTAAATATTTTAGCTCAACTTTCTAAAATATGGTCCATGAAAGAAAACATGGCCTTTCAATACCTCGGAAAAAGCAGGCGGTGGTGATGCTTTTCTTTAGCACGCAACTTCTGATACCTGTTTCCGTGCTGTTTAGTATTTAGTATCAGTAAATAAATCCATCTCAGACCTGTGGGAATCAGAAAGACTGTGGGCATTTTCAGATACGCTTATCTCTGCTCTAGCCTTCAGTCCCACTTACATAACTACTCCAATGGAAGGGAGAAGACATAGCTGCAAAGGGAAGGCAGATGGTGCACCTGTGATATCGGGCACATAGCATGGGGTTCCGGTTTGTTGAGCAAAGGACTGCGCACATTATTGGACCTCATTACTTTGCATATCAGCAGCAGCCACTGTCTTTCCCAGAGGAGTTGCCGAAAAAACAGGACAGAATACATTTTCTCTGTACCACACAGAAAATTTCTGACTTAGCAGCATGCTTATTTGAACTTGATGGGAGAGGATATAATGTGCATATATTCTAATATGAGTCTTGGAGGAATTTGGTGTCACCTTGCAAAAACATTGTGTGGACTTGTTGCCTCAGAGAGAATGGCCCAATGGACTATAAAGATGAAGGACATATTGGCCAACAAGGTTTTGAAAGTATTTTGTGTGAAAATGGGTACCTGATGGGGTGTATAATTTCTCATCCAGTGTGACTGAAGCCTTTATGAGAAAACATTATGTGAGAGAGAGAGCCACACAAGGAAACCCCATGGGGAAAAAGAGGTAAAAATGGAGTAGGCCACTGCAACCTAGGAAAGCCTGCATGACTAACTTGCCAGAGGAGAAAGAGGCAGGAGAGTTTCCTTCTTTGGTGGCTTCTGAATGAACTGTGCCTTCCCACACAACTTTCAGACCTCCAGACTCTAGAACTAGGAGCAATAAATTCCTCATATTAAAAAGAAAAAAAAAGATGAAGGACATTTTGCTGTGATAAAGGCCGGATCAGATTTAATTAATAAATCAAATCTCATCAAGAGTTACTACCGAGCAGTTAAAACTTTGTAATTTGCAGGGTACCCCCAGCCTCTGCCCCAGGAAGCATCAGCTATCTACTTAAGAAAAGTGGCAATGCAGGGGAGGCATGTTTGTCCTTACATGTTTACGTTCAGGAAGTCAGCTTCTAGGCTGGTTCTGCACAAGCTCTGGAAGGTGACCACATCTTTAGGCAGAGTCTCGGACGAGTCTTTGGCTCTCCTCAAAGGTTAACAACTACTTACCCATCTAGTGTGCAGACGGTGGGATGCTTTTATGTGTCTGGGCAGAGGGATGACAGGAAATGAAAAAGCACATTTGAAAACTGTGAGAAGCAAGGCCCTGGCCCGTGTGCAGTGACACGGATTCGGGTTAGCCTGGGGCTCTGACTCATCCTAAGAGTGGGAAAGCAATTTTCTAGATGGTCCTTCTCAGAGAGAGGAACCTTATGTTATTTAATTGTCTAAGGAAGGCCCCTAAGTCATAATGCACATTCCAAAATATTAAATTGAAACCAGGCCTGGCAAGATGGCTCTGGATAAAGGTGCTTGCTACTGAGCCTGACAGCCTGAGTTCAGTCCTCCGAGCCCAGTGGTGGCCGGAGAGAAGCAACTCCCATAAGTTGTTATTCAACCTTCACATGCCCTGGAATATATACATACAGGAAACATTCCTTAAAGATTAAAAGGTAACTAACTTGAATCACTTGATGATGGTTAGACTTTTTAAGAGTTGGTGTTTTTAACAAAAGCTCCTACAGCCTTTATTTTGCTCAAGAAGTAAGTTAACAAGTGTTTGGTTTCTTAGGATTTGTTCACTTTGTAAATTTTATTTCTGGCATGTGATATTTTTTTTTAACGTTGTACCTCTGGATATGATGATTCTTTCCAAAACCTTCAGAAGGCAGGAAACTGGCAGTGTGGTATGATTAATGATGTTATCAACTTAAGCAACAAGGCACATTCCCACAAACACCCAATCTTTGATTTGTTTATTACTGAATAAAAGCCATCTGACCACCGAGACTTACATTACAGTGGATTTTCTATCTAATAACAAAGCCCTGGCACTTGTCTATGTTATTGTCCCATGTGCAGATTCCTGGAATAACTTAGCAAAATAGATTCTCTGAGTATTAACTTAAAATTTAAAATGCATTCATGGGGCTGGGGATTTAGCTCAGTGGTAGAGCGCTTACCTAGGAAGCACAAGGCCCTGGGTTCGGTCCCCAGCTCTGGAAAAAAAAAATGCATTCATTATAACTGAAAGACCAAAGTAATATTTTAGTTTTTCTCAGTTTGAATGCTTTCAGATACAGGGATCATTGCTGAAACTGAAACACTGGCATTCACTAAAATGTTTGTTCTAAAAGCATGGTAGGTCTTTCTGATTTTAGCAAACCATGTTCCGAGTCTATGGAAATTACAAGTTGAAATTAACTTTGCAAAAGCCCAGAAAACTTTTATTTTTCTCAAGTATAATTTTACAAAAGATAGTGGTTTTGATTCACTGTTCAAAGTTTTAAGGGATGAAATCCTCTGTAATACTGTGATTTATACAGAGTTTAGAATAAAGATAAGCTACCCCAGGGGACCAAATCCTTTAAATCTCTATGCCTACCACTTTGCTGCCCTATATAACTTTATTTTTATAATCTCATAAGTGGGATAAAATTTAAAAATCACTAACGTTTTAATAGTGGAATGCATTTATTGTATACATTTGGGAGTTACAAACAAAATGAAAATAAAGATTATCTGCAGTGCCCACAGGTAACAATACCACACTATTGTGGTTTTCCTCCATCATTTTATAAATTTATGTTGTCTGAATATGGAAGTACATTACCCTTACACCCTACAAATGCCGGTGAAATGGAGTTTTTCTTTGACTACCTTTTCCTATTGTTAAACTATATCTCACAACATTTTATTAGCAAGTTAGTTTGCACTATAAAATTATAATACTTTATGACTGGAGATGGACATTTCCAATATTTCTTCCTCTTCTTTTCCCATTTTTTTATTATGTTGCATTGATCACTCTTTGAAATTTTATTTGCACTCATAGTTATGCGTTAAGGGAACATTTTAAACAAGACTTCCTGGGTCGGGTTATCAGCTAACTTTGGGTTTGATGCCTGCAACCCTGCCTGTTGTGGAGTGCCGCGGGATGCCGGGCTTCTGGGCGCAGCTTTACCTGGTGGGTGCGGGGGGGGGACGCGGTGCCTCGGCCCCGGGCTGCACGGTTCCCGCCCGTTGCTAACCGGCGTGTCTTTGTCTTTCCTCCCTGGGGTACGCTGCGCCCGTGCGGGCCGAAGCCTGGCGAAGCCATCGCCCCGCAGCGCCGCCATCCTGCGCCCGCCCGCGGGCGCCGTCACCACGCGCCAGGCCGCCTCCAGCTGCCGCGCCAAGCTCCGCGGCGCCGCCAGGGAGCGCCAGCACGCGGCGCGCGCCCTCGGCAGGTCGGCCGCCCCGTGACGCCGCCGCGCGCCCCCGCGGCCGCGCGCACTGCCGTACCTCGGGCGCCCAGGTCGTCTGCAGACCCTGCATCCACGGCCGCCTTGGCGTCTTCCCCGGTCGGAGCTCCTCAGCCGGCCCCCGCTGCCGCAGCCTGCCCTGCCTCTCCGGACGCCTTGCTCCGTGCAGCGCGTTTCTTCAGCCTGCGTGCAAAATCCTGGCTTCTTTGACAACCTCACCTCACAAGATTCTGTTTCCCTATTTCTAGTAACGACTCTGTTCCCACTCAGATTCTTTCCATAATTAGTTCTTCAAAGCCAGCTTCGTTTTCTTCATTAAGTTCTCAGCAAGCTCCACTTCCCACTCCCATCTGCCAGAAGATTTTAATTGTCCAAATTCTCTGGGGTGGCTAACAAACCCAGAGTTGTATCATGCACATCTGTAATTGAACTCAAATGTTAGGCTTTCCCCTTCCTGTAACTTCAGCTCCAATAGCCTTTCCTCCCTGTGGATTCAGTCCTTGTTTCCAAGGACCTTAGCCTATCATCCTTAGAAACTGGATCGTCTCTAGAATAATGTCACTAGTGATCACAGGAATGTGCCTTTTCATATCTGCTCCAGGAAGGCTGGTTGGCTGAGTCCCTCTTGTTTTCCCAGGCCCTCCGCCCTTGGCTTTACTTTGAGGTCTGACTTCTCTTGGGCTTATCCCAGTGACTGAACACAGCCAAAGTAGCCATGGTGGCCCATTCATGTGACATACATTGTCCCTCGATGAACTCTTTTGGGGTGTTCAACCCTTGGCTGAAGCTTTCTTTGGACTGCTGGCTTCAGTCTGTAGCTCCTCTTGCCTTTCATAGGTACCTCAAACCTGCGTTACGGCATGAAGGCTCTTTTCTCCCCTCTTGCTTTCTTTTGTCTTTCTCAGGTGTCCCCTCAACACAACTGCTGCACAGTGACCTTTGTCTTGGTGTCTGCTGCTAGGACCCTAACGGACACATCAGGCATTCCAGTCTCTGACCACCACCTTCCCATATACTGAGTTTTTGTTCGTTGACCTCATTTTTCTACTGTTGAGCAGGTCTTGTCTTGGATGTAGTTCCTTGACTAGCCCAGATTCCACAGCCCATTATAGCATGCCTCGAAATGAATTCTCTCAGCACTCTCAAACCTTGGTTTCTTCTACGTTATTTTCCTAGCAGAAAATCCAACCTTGGGTGTAGATAACTTCTGTCTTGCTTTAGCCTGACTGTAATAAAGTCATGACCATTTCCTTTAAGAAAATCATGAAACCAACCAACCTGTTCTACTTCCAACACATTATTGCATATCCTAAATTGGTGGTTTTCCTGTGGTCGTCTCAGTCCTGCACTGCTTCTAGACCTAGTGTTTCTATGCATGTGTCTCCCCAGAATGTCTGCTTTGTTTTTATATTTCCCTGAGAAATCAGAGTTGCAGACAGAGCTCCTCAGCTTCGGAACTGATCTTCTATTTTGTGACTGAAAGAAGCCCCTTCTCTCAGCGCTGTGGGTCTCACTCCCTCTTGCTTTTTGAATAACTTCAAGTTCTCCTCTTTTTCTCTTCTGTACCATCATTCTCCCCCCATCTCTTAAGTAGTCAGTTGCAGTAAAGGGTATCACCATTTAGCCAGTTTCTATAGTCAGAAGTCTGGGGGCCATCTTGGCTTCTTTTGTGACTAGTTTCTTACAAAGCAGTATGCTTTTTTTTTTTTTTTTTTTTTTTTTTTTTTTTTTTTTTTTTTTTTTTTTAGAAAGGATCTCTACATAGCCCATAGCCCTGGTTGGCATGGAACTCACTCTGTAGAACAGGTTAACTTTGAGTTTGTAGCGATCTGTCTGCTTCTGCCTCCCAAGCCCTGGAATTACAGGTGTGTACAATCATGCCTGACTTAGTATTATCTTTAATTTACCTCCTTCCAAATTCAGCGCCATGACCAACATTTTTTCTCACTTGACTTCCATCAGCTAGTCATGCCTGTTCTCTCAGGCACCACTCTTGACCTACTCTAGTATCTTTTTTATAACCTGGTAATAGTGACCTTTCTCTCCCATTAAATGAAATAAATTATTGCTGATAGAGTAAAATTGAAACCCCTTACCATGGCTCACAAAGCCCTGCACCATCTGACCCTTTTCCAGTTCTCTAACGGCCTCTGCTGTTACCCGCTTACTGTTTACCTTGTGTGTCAATGCAACATGCCAAGCAAGATCTTTTCTGTACCTCAGGAGGTTGCTAAATGCTACTATTTCTAAGCTGCTTTTCACGGCCACCCTCTCTCTCCTCCATCATAGTATCTCTTCTAGATGGGTGCAGAGTTGTGAGAGAGGCCTGCCTGGAGTGCCATGTTGAAGTAGTCGTGACCTCCCAATCGTTGCCTCTCCCAGTTCTTGAGTTGTAATCTTATTCATTGAGTCTGTCTTATCCCCATTTTAACACCTCATTCTCTGTCCATAGCAGGTTTGGTGCATAGTAGGTGCACAGTAAATGTCTGTTGAAGGAATACATGGTTACATATGCTGATTTCTCTGTTGGGGATTCACTTTCTATTGACATTGTAAAAGCTGTTTCTATATTAAAACCACTAATCATTTGTTTATTCTGTTTGTTGCAGACATTTCTGCCTCAACCCCAATATGTGCCAGTTTAATTAATGTTTATGATGTACAGAAATACTCTATTTTCACAACAATAAATACCCTCTATGAATCTGCACCCGGTGATATATTTAAAAAGGTCTCCATGTCAGTGTTAACGTGCGTATTTGTTTCCTTTCATTTTAATGTTTTAGATTTAAATATTTTCTCTAAATGGAATTTATTTTTGGTATAGATGTGATTAAGGGCCTAAGTATTTATTTAGTTGTTATGTCATCACTTACTGAAAATTTTCTTTTTTTCTACTGTTTTGAATATTTCGCATTTATCAGATATTAAATCTTACACCTAGAATGGTTTCTGGATTCATTACGTGCTTGTTGTTCTTGACGCCTGTTATTTGAACTGTTGTCATGCCATTGGCTGCTTTATTGTCTGTTTACAATGAAATAATACTGCTCTTACTTTTAGAAACATGTTTTTGGCTTTTGGCTGGTTTTGCGTTTGCTCTCCTCAATAAGCTTTAGTTCTGTTTTGGTAAAGTCCAAAAGGAAGTCTGCTGTTTTGTTTAGGGTTGCTTTAAGGTTATGGCTGTTTGAGAAATAGTTGTGAAGTGTGTACTCCTCCTCCTGAGGCACTTGCCATGCATCAGGGTCACCGATGACACCCTGCGTATCATTCAGGTTTTCTTTTTTTTTTTTTTAATGTGTTGCAAACTTATTGGTCATATTTTACATTTTGTTGCTATTTGACTGTGACCATTTTTCCATTTCTAAGAGTTTTTATAAAAGCTGTTCCTTGCAGGGTCACTTGATTTTTTTCGTCTAATAACTTTTCAGAACACTCATTAATCCCTATCTTTTCTACATAGCCAATCACTTTAAGCAAAATTCATGCTAATTTCTTGTTTCTTTTGCTGTGCTTATACCTCATCAAATATGTGACGATAATAGCTTTGCTCTGATTCCTGACTTTTTAGGAATGCCTACATCAGTATCCTATCAGATTTTAATATTAACTACGGAACTGAAATACAGACCTTCAGGCAAAGGACATGGTTTTCTGGTTCAATTTTACCAAACAGTTTTGGAATTCCATGTTGAATTACATTAAACATTCTAGACATCTGGAGATTTGTCATATAGTTTATTTTGTTGTCTATAACCATAATATACAATTCCTAATATCACAAATTGTTATTATTATTATTAAAAGATTTCCTAACACCGGGCTCTTTCTGCATAAGATACAGTCTGCAGTCATGGTGGACTTGCCCCCATTTTAAAGTATAATAATGTTAAATCCAACTCCTACATTTTAAATGGGGTTATTACACCTATATTCATGAAAAAGACTAGATTGTAATCTCATATTTTTATATTCTTTCTTAGCTTCAGAAGGGAGAATCTCTCTATTGTTTTTATGATATAAATTAGTGCTGTAGAAGCTGTCCCTTCCTCGATGGGGTAGAGAAAACCCCCATAACACTGTTTATAAGATAAAAGGTAATCCTCTGAAAAATTTGAAAACTTCTGTGGTTTTGTCCTATATAGGCAACCATACTTCTTGAATAGCAACTTTAAAATTATATTTTTTAAAAAAAAGTCATGCATTTTCATAGAATTTAAAACTGTTAGATTTCTGCATATATTTATCTTATAATTAAAAATATTTTTCTCTGTATCTGTGATTGTAGTGTTTTTCTTATTTCTGAACTTTTTAGTTGTATTTTTTTTAACTAGTCTTGCCAGTCTCTTTAAGAAATCAATACTTAAGTATTTTTTTAATCTCTAGTTTTTCTGTTCATATCAATATAATTATTTATCTCTCCTTATTTTTCATGCCTAGTTGTTTTACAAATGTTTCTTTGTAATTGCTGACTTAGATCATCTTAAAATTTCTTATTTAATAATAGGACATAAAACCATAGCTTACCTCTGGGCACCACTTTGTTTTGTAGCCTCTTACTATTATAGTAGCTGTCTCTATTTCATTTTTAACTGTGTAATTTACAATAGTGTTTGGAGTCTTTTCCCCTGTTAATCCTGCTTTCTTTAATAAAAAGTAAGTTTATTAATATTTATGTTGCTATTTTTAATAAAGAGCCAATTTTATTTGTAAGAAGTAAGATTAACTGTGAGATGATTTATTCTGGAGCAGCGTACAAGCACCATAGAATTCTTCCTCGGAAGACACATTTCCCCTCGCAGGCTAGTGTCATCTCCAATTAATGACAGCAGAGTTCTGAGATATCACTACTCCCTGTAATTTACTGACATAGCTTTCTTCACTGTTCAAGTCACTCATATAAAAGCCAAGAAAGACCTTGAAATTGTTTATGGTGTCAGCAACCATCAAGTAATATGAAATTTAAAAGGTCATGTAATAATTAGAAAATTTCCATTCAAATTTATGAACTCAGGAAGAATTGAAGATTTTTAATATGGATGTTGTCTCAAACTTTATTAGAAAACTTTTCTCTTAGACTTGGCCAAAGTAGTTTTAAAATGCTTTTTAAAAAATATAATTAATGTCCATAAAGAAAATAAAAACTGCCCATAATGTCATTATTTAAAGAAACACTTCTTCTTTGGGGCAGAGCTCGGCTGTTACTCTTCTGCACCCGCTTCTGTTTATTCCTGTGACGCTTGCATTTCCTCAAAGCGTAAAGAAGTGGAGATGTGGGGTAAAGTTCATCTCAGTAGCAGCAGAATACAGAGGGGCCTCCCTGAACTCTGGTTGCTGGTGTCTATGCTGCTCAGTCCTCAGGCGTGGTCTTGTGCTGCTTGACCCGACCCTTGACCTCACGCGTGACCCTGCGTGAGTCTTCCTTCTGCTCTTTTAGCCCAACTGCGCTCGCTGTTCCTTAAACTGCTCAGAAGTTCTTTGTCATATTCCAGAACTACTCTGATTGAGAACAGTGATTTTTGTTTGGTTTCACTGATAGTATTCTCAGACGTCTAGGGCCAATAAATATATTGATATGCACACATACCACTTAAACTTGGAAAGTAGCAACTCATTGCAGAGCTGGAGGCTCACGGGCTGCTTTTTTTTTTTTTTTTTAGACAAGCCCTTTAGAAGTTCTGCACTACAAGAGGAAAGTTTGTTTTAAAATACATACTTCAAACTTTTTCATACACAACACTTTATTTTAGTAAGACGTTAGGAGTTTTTAAAATTTGTCTCTTTACTCGTATGTGTGTGTCTGTGTCAGTGCCTCACCTGTGTGCAGGTGCCTGTGGAGGCTGGAAGGAAGCACTGGATCCCCGAAGGGGAATTACAGGTGGGTGTGAGCTGCCTGAGGTGGGGTTGGGAGCCGAGCTCCGGTCCTCTGGGAGAACAGAAGCATCCTTAAGCCACAGAGCTGGCATCGCTCGGCCTTGTTTGTAGTTTTTGTACGGTTTTGAAAAACAATGGTTTGCTTTATCAACTAAGTAACTCAAAACGTAGTGAACTCTCAGTGGTGTAAAACACGCAGAAAAAACTTATGTGGGATGTACACCGACTGAGGAGTTCCTGCCTTGCCTGCAGACAAGGGAGGCCCATGCTTTGGATCCCAAGTGTATAGGGCATCATCGAGGCCCTTTGGTGACGGTGTGAAGATGTCGCTCAAGAGGAACTCTCCCCCCTGCAACCCGAGCCCTCTTTAGACTACGCTGTGGGCTCCTGCCACCCACAATGAAGTGTTCCCTAATAGCACCCACCACCTTCCAGCCTATCCAGAAGAACTCGTCAACCCAATGTGAGGCTAAAGAGAGCAATCTATTGGGGTAGAAGAGAGAGCTCAGCGGTTAAGAGCATTGCCCGCTCCTCCGGGGGAGTGTGGTTTCATTTTCAGCCCCCACACA
Source organism: Rattus norvegicus (assembly GCF_021556685.1). Lineage (NCBI taxonomy): Eukaryota > Metazoa > Chordata > Mammalia > Rodentia > Muridae > Rattus > Rattus norvegicus. The sequence continues at coordinate 57,616,263 of NC_141537.1, read as the reverse complement.
GCGCCTTAAAACTAACTCCAGGTCTTCTGCTTTCTGTAGGCACCAGATCCCAGGCATATATGTGATACGAGGCATATATGCAGGCAAAATTGTGTGTGTGTGTGTGTGTGTGTGTGTGTGTGTGTGTGTGTGAAAAAGAGCTATCTGCTGAGCTTGGTCATGTTTTGATTTTGCAGGTTGGAGCCTTGTTCTGCCCTGCCCGTGAGGCTTCTCAAGGGGAATATGCATATGAAGCCACGAGTTAGGGACCAGGCTACTGTATTCCAGCCTAAGACTCTGAGAAGTTCAGGAATTCTAAGTTTAAATGTAGCTTCCTACTTAATTATGAGGCATAGATAAATAGGACTTTGGGGGTGGGGGCAGGATCTTTAAAGCTCTGGCTGTTCTAGAACTCACTATATAGATTGGGCTTACCTCACAGAGATCCACCTGTCTCTGTCTCCTGGTGCTGAGATTAAAGGTGGGCACTGCCTCCTCCTGCCTAATAGGACATATTTTATCTATTTATGTAGTATTCATACTTGTGCATTTGTGGGTGCAACTGTCCGTGCAGGTGTGGAGGCCACAGGTTGAGTTAAGAGTGTCTTCCTCAACCTCTTCCCTTACATGTATGTCCTTATATACATACATATGTGTGCATGTGTGTGTGTAAAGAATTCATTTGAACGTGTCATACATCACAATGTAGTTTGATCACACCTGTCACCCTTCTTGTATTGGTTGGTTTGTAACTGAGAGCATCTGGACATGGGGTGTGTAAGTCTGCATTTCACTCTAGAGCCAGACTCTGTAGACACTTGGAGTGAGACTGCAATCCTAACCTATACTGGGAAGCCTGCGAGCATCCAAGGAAGGTCGTCATGGGTGTTACTTGAAGGAGAATCCTGTGTTTCATGACACTGCCTGATGGGCCCTCAAAGCTTAGAATGAAGTGCACGAGCCTTTGGTTTGAGATAGCTCATGAATTGGACAATAAATTACATGACTGCAGGAGCTTCCAGGGTTGTTTTGTATTTTAACAGGGTTCCCAGAACATGATTAATTTTAGTTTTTTCCTAAAAAGAAAAATACTATACAAGTAAATGGAAAGTTCAGAATTAGGTTTTGTTTAGAAAATTAAGTGAGTGGCTGGAGAGATGGCTTGGGGTTAAGAGCACTGATTGTTCTTCCAGAGGTCCTAAGTTCAATTCCCGGCAACCACACGGTGGCTCACAACCATCTGTCATGGGATGCCTTCTTCTGATGTTTCTGAAGAGAGCAACAGTGTACTCATGTACATAAAATCAATAAATAAATCTTAAGAAAAAGAAAGCTAAGCAAATAATACATCTTCTATATCATTGTAAAGTGGTATAAGGCCTTTAGCGATGACAAAACGGTACAAAAAGAAGTGCTCGCTCGATACCTTGAAAAAGCAAGACAGAGGGAGCAGCTTCTCTGGGTCTGCAAGCCAGGGCATGTTTCGGGAAAATGCACTTTCTGTTTACCTAAAGTATGTATAAACACATTGGCGTGTGTGTATACACAGTTTAAATGAGACTATACCACTCGAGGTGACACTACCCTCCCCAAGAGTCACAGCCTATCTAAATGAAACAGACTAGTGAAAATCCTAGTACTAACTTTGTTAAGTCAGTCAGGGGAATACAAAAGACTCCCCAACAGTATAGGCCAGTGCCCTCAGTTTGCCTCCCAGTGGCATTTTTATCTTGGAACTAACCAAGGTAAATGGACTTAAGGTCATCTCAATAGGAGAAAACTTATTATTGATACTGTAAATCTCTCCAACTATCTATGGCTGGTGAGGTCACGGATCCTAGAGGAGAGTCTAGTACTGCCACTTTCCTAAACCAGCATAACATCTAACTGCGTTCTAAATACTTACCTTGTACCCACAGAGGGCTGTAGCTCCCATTCCTCATCAATGAAGCCTCTTTTTTTGCGGCAAGTGGGACACCATTATAGAAAACTACAACTGGTCAAAATGCAGAGAACGGTCAGTCCTGGAGTGCCCAACACCAGTTGGTAAATCTACAATACCATCCCAACACTGAAGACCCAGGGGACATTGTAGAAGAGGGGGTGGAGGATTGTAAGAGCCAGGGGCCCAGGAAGTCTGCTGCAAGGTACATATGACAGCAAAGCAACGCTCATGAAATCCCAACAATGTGGGACCTAAACAGGACCTGCACAACGACAGCACCAAGCGATATGCCAACACGGATGGAGAAAATCTCACAAGGTCGCGCACCTAGATGAAGACAACAGGCAGTTAGTGGTTACTTCGAAGAGGGGGAATCCTTCTTCTTGAGGAGTAAGATCCCTCATACATTATCCAACCCAAAGTGTCCCGTCCTAAACACACAGACATTGGCACAGCGCTACTGGACTAAGCAGGTTGTATTTTTTTTCTTTTTTCTTTTTTTTCGGAGCTGGGGACCAAACCCAGGGCCTTGCACTTGCTAGGCAAGCGCTCTACCACTGAGCTAAATCCCCAACCCCAGCAGGTTGTATTTTTATATGTAAGTATATGTGTATATATACATACATGTACAAATATCTATGCATATATTAAAGAAGAAAAGGTCATGAACTTGAGAGGGAGTTGGGGCTCGCTGGAGGATTTAGAGTGGAGAGAGGGAAGAGTGCAATATAAATATGACACTCATTTGAAATTATGAAAAACTTAAATAAATATTAAAAAAGAGAGAGAGAGAAGTATCCTTTATTTGAAAGAGAAAACGAGAAGAATTTGCAGGGACGGAGTTCCAGGAGGAGAAAGGAAAAACATTACAAACGTCAGAGAAGACCTCACAAGGGGGTTGGAAGTGGAAGATAACGTGACGAGGTAGAGCCTGATAGATAGAACCTGCATGGCCCGGGGGAGAGGGGGGCCTGAAAGCAAACCACGGCGTGAGGATAAGGGAGGCAGGGATGCAGGGGCCGAGGGCCTTGGCCCTATGCGCCAGTCCTAAGCTATTCAGGAGAGCCACAAAACATCATCTCTACCTTCTATGGGATCATGGGCTTGTGGATACAAAGTCCGTAAGCACCCGGTTCCAGAAACCCCAGAGGTAAGTGCCAGCTAGCGTAAGGACATGTCCTGCTGTCAGCAGTGTGGAAGGAGAATGTAACTATTGCTGAGGGACCCACAGAGGAGCTTCCAAAGTGTGTGTTCACTGCACGTTGAATAGGGGCTCTGATAGTAAATGAAAGGGTGGGACTAAGAGAAAGGGGCAGCGAGTCTGGGCACAGAAATGACATAGAATGGATGGAGTGCCGGGCCTAAGTACGGTGCAAAATTGTGGATTATTTTATCTTTAGTGATGGACCTTGTAAGATTTTAGGAAAAAGATAACTAAAATAATGCAGAGGATGAGTTTTCAGGGCATAAAACAGACACAGGAAGACCGCCAAATGCTTACTGCCATATACGGTGAGGGTCGGATCATTGAAAGAGAATGGTATTGGGGACTGGAGAGAACATGGGCTCAAAGTATGTTTTGGTAATGAAGGAACCAACAGGCTGCCCCAAAATCTTTGTTCCTCTGGTGACCTTTTGGCCTCTGATGACCCGTGGGTTAATAACTGAGATGCTGTAAGAGACCGACAAACCCGGATACCGTTCTTGATGATGCTGATTATTAGCGACTAGTGATGGCCCGTCTTTCCCCCACCAGAGGACTCTCAATTTAAAGGGTATGGGATGAGCAATAAATGTACTCAAAAGCGGAGTTTCGGATGGTTTGGATCTTTGCAGGAATGCATCAGGATTAGGCATTGCGCGGCGGGGACTGCTTTCCTTATAAGAGGGGTTTTCAACTCTGGGTGTGCGAGCCGAGCAGTGTCTGGAGATCGTTTGGGCTGGTTGTGATGAGGTGGGAGTGGGATGGGTTGGAGGTGAGGGGTCTTATCGACTACTGCTCTGTAATCACAGGACAGGAAAAGAAAGTTCTGCACAGTGAAGACCTAGCTAGTCCAATGTACCAATAACCCAAGGTTGGGGAAGCCTGCCTCAGAGCTCGCTGGTGTCTTTTCTAAGGAGCCCTGCCTCATCTCTAAGAGTTACATAGTGTAATCGGCACCTGAGGTAGGAAATCATAGAGCAGTTTCTACTGCGATATTCAACTATTCCTTTTAAAATGGCTCCATGGAGGCTTGTTCCTTCCCTGTTCCTGTATGAAAACTTGGGTTTCATACCCTATGAAACATTGCTTATTGTTATACAATGGCAAAACAAAAATCTCTCAATGCATTTAAAACCACACAGTACATTCCCAAGTAAATAATGTCTTGTTTTACTGTCATAACGGAAACTCCAGTCTCAACTTGAAGCTGAGTCTCCTCTGAGCTGCAGAAAGGTGTGCCAGGGTTTCCCTTCCAAAGCTGAGGGTTGGAAAATGAGCAGAAAGGGACCATGAAGGTTCATAGTGGACAGGCAGTGTAGTGAACTGGTTTGGGGACCGCTGGGGCCGGCAGATATTCAGAGTTGATTTTTCTCTCCTTGATTATCTTTAGATCTTCCGCCAGATTGTTCCTTTAGGAGCCCAACACTCTCCTGTAGCTCGGGGTTTCCTGGGGGAGGGAGCTGAGAAGCCACAATATTAGTTTTATATTAATTTCAAGGTGCCATAAACTAACACATTAGAGAATTAAAAAAAAAGGAATTATTAGGAAGACAAAAAGGGGACATAAACAAAACATCCCACATTTGAAATGTTAACACTCAACGGGCGAAACTCAACCCATCGAACAGATACAAAACTTTCTAAAATGTACAGAATTTTTGTGCTTTTCCACTTCATACTAGTAACAGTTTATGGATCAACATCATCCTTCTGACCCCGTGTACCTAGTAAGGGTCTAGCAGCATTTTGCTTGTTCATTCCCTGGGGAACAGCAACATTTGAACAGCAGTGTTCTTTTTCTCTGAAGCTGGCTTTCCTGATAGAGACTTAATCTCGCTCCCCATCCCCCATTTCCTGACAGCCTCCGCTCCCTCTCCGTGATAAGCAAGGCAACCTTTGCCTTGGCAGAGTCTTGGAGCAGGGATTACCCAAAGGAGGCTGAGCAGGGCTCTGATCTGAGTAGAGCAGAATGTCATTAGGAGTCGAAAAAGCTTCCTGAAGTGGGAGAGCATGCTGGATTATCCGGGTGGTTTCCGCGTAATCATAAGGGTGCCTGAGATCCAAAGAGGAGGCAGGAGAATCAGAGGTCTCTGTAATGCCCTCCTTGGTGTGGACAGGCTGCAGAAGCTGGGAAAAGAAGGAAGAGAAAAGAGAGCTGGGGAGGGAAGACAGAGGGGAGGGGGAGAGAGGGAGGGAGGGGGGAGGGGGGAGGGGGAGAGGGAGGGGGAGGGGAAGGGGGAGGGGAGGGGAGGGAGAAAGTAGAGACTCTTGGAGGAATCATCCCGCTGACATCTTGATTTTTGCCTAACGAACCTTCAGATTTCCTGAGTGAACCATCGGAATTCGTGCTGTTCCGACTCACTAGCTTTGTGGTAATTAGCTCTAGCAGCAGTAGGAACCAAATGTTAGTGAAAAGTCAGCCCCAAACCGAATGCAGCCGCAGACTTGAAGCTCCAAATATCACAATTGGTCTGGGTGGCCTCTTTAAGGGACACGTAAGTCAGATTTCAGCTTTCATTCAGCGTGAAGCCTGCCTCCTCCTCAGCTTCCTCTATAAGCAGCTTTATTGCTTGTTTGTGAGGTTAAAAAAATAAATAAAGCCCAGATTTTACCCGCCGGTGCTTAATGACTAGTTTACTAATTTTGAGCTGACTTACGAAGGTCCCTTAAATTAGAAATCTTAAATTTGCAGTTTTACTTCGACGCCATTCCTGAACCAAAAGGGATAAACAGTTAGCAACTTCACAGGTGATGGCTTTCATAACTGTCGCTGTGTAGACATTACATTTTTGGCAAATGATTAGCTGAACGCCCTGAGCCGGTTTTTGTTAGTAGGGTTAGCAGGTGTCTGAAGAGGATATATTCACACCCCAAGTTTCAGATAAATCAGATAAATCCTCAGATTTATCTGAGGACTCCATCTTTTCTGGCTACTCTGGCAGCCCAGGAGTGGCCACGCCCACAGCCGGCTGGGTCCTCCCTCATCAATCACTAATTAAGAAAATGCCCTACAGGCTTGCCTATAGCTTGATTTTATGAAGGCATTTTCTCAATTGAGGTTCCCTCCTCTCTGATGACTGTAGCTTTTGCCAAAATGAGGAAAAACTAACCAGCACAAAGCTTTTCTAGACTTTGGGCCTTCAATTTTTAGCACCCATGTCAGGTGGCTCACAACTCCCTGTAACTCCAGCTCTGGAGGAACTGATGGCCCTTTCTGACCTCTGTGGGCACATGCCAACACGCACGCACGCACGCACGCACACACGCACACACATTTTGTGTGGCTTGGAAAATGTAAGGCTTGCACAAGGCAGATCTGATATGAACCAAGCCTAAGGCAGGCTTCGATATGCTAGCAAACAAACCCCAAGGTTGGCATTGCTATGTCAGTGAACCCTGATAGCATAGCACAAAACTAATGCCCGTTGGAATAATACAGAAACTGGAACTTTGGAGAAGGCCCTTAGAGTTGTACTGTCATTTTCCCAAGACATCTGTGCTGAAGCCTATCAGCACAGGGACTTTGAGACTGGCACTGTGTGGCTTCTGGCACCATGGCTGAGTTCATGCATAACGCCTGTGTGCCCAAGGTGCTCAAACACCTTCTGGGACCGACAAAGTGACATCTGAAGGACCTCACAGTGAATGCAGATTGAGTTTGTAAGCTCCTCTGTATGGATAACAGCCTATTCAACTGAGCATACCGTAACGTTTATAATAGCATGGCATTATAAGGAATGTTTGTGTCGATAAATGGAGCATATTCAAAAGGCAGATATCAGGTGGACATCCCAATTGTCCAATGATTCATAGCTCACTGGCTGTGCTCTCTGCAAAAGTGTGATAATAATTTAAAATTTTTTTCTAAAATGTTCCTTATAAAATTAAATATTAATTCAACATATACATTTATATTACATCAGTATATTAATTTTATAAATATAAAAACATTGATGTCTTAGAAATTTTATTTCCAGGTAATTGCTTAAAGGAAATCAAGGCATTTGCCTATGTTAGGACTTTAACGAGTATATTCACATCAGCTTTATTCATAATGGCTAAAACTAGTGGAAACCACCCAGGCATCGAGAGGAGAATGGGCAACTGCGGTAATACATGTAGTAGACAACCACTGGCAATAAAAAGAAATAAGTCAGGGATGATACCCACCAAACATGGATCAATCTCAAAACACTGTGTGATATAAAATCAACCTCACACGAAAAAGTTTTGCAATGCATGACTCCATCTCAGCAAAATTTTTGATATGTAAAATTAGCATACAGTGAAAAACCCAGAAGAGCGTTTTCCTCTCACATGGGGTCAGTAGGTTGGCTGTTGAGCAATGGTTCTCAGCCTTCCCAACGCTGTGGTCCTAAAATGCACTTCCTCATGTTGTGGTGACCCCTAACCATAAGATCATTTCTGTTGCTACTTCATAACTGTAATTGTGCTACTGTTATGAATTGTAGAGTAAATATTTTGGGAGGTAGAGTTTTGCCAGAGAGGCAAAGAGAGGTTGAGAACCTTTGCTGTAGAGTAGCCGAAAGGAACTTTCTGAAATGAGGGTGTTCCATAACTTGTTTGGGGTTTCAATTAGACAGGTATATACATTTGTCAATACATAATAAATGTCTTAGTTTATGCTCTACTGTATATAAAGTTATTATCAAAAAGATTAAAGAGCTAGAAATAAACACTGAACTTTGCTTGATGGTATGCACAGTATTTGGGGTGAGTAGATGTGTGTGTGTGTGTATGTGTATGTGTTTGTTTGTGTATGTGTGTGTTTGTGTATGTTTTGTATGTGTGTTTGTGTATGTGTGTATTTGTGTATGTGTGTATGTGTGTATTTGTGTATGTGTGTATGTGTGTGTTTGTGTATGTGTGTATATGTGTGTTTGTGTGTGTGTGTATGTGTATGTGTGTGTTTGTGTATGTGTGTATATGTGTTTGTGTGTATATGCATGTGTGTGAGAGTATGAATATGTGTGTATATATGTGTATGTGTGTGTGCATGTATGTGTATGTGGGGTGTGTGTGTATGTGTGTTTGTGTGTGTATGTGTGTGTATATGTGTGTTTGTGTGTGTATATGTATGTGTATGTGGGGTGTGTGTGTGTGTGTGTGTGTGTTGCATGAGCCCAGGAAGTTTTGTCACGGAGCACCTTGGTCTTGAGTTAGTCATGAGAAAGATGCTGCTTCAGAGAACAGAGAGAAGACAACCTTGGGTTTTAATGGCTTGAGTCCTGTCTGTCCTCATTTCTCGAGGCCCATTTCTTTGGGGGCTGTGCTACTCTGTATGAATCTTATTCATGAACTAAGGACTATTAATGATACACCACTTGACCTGAATTTTGCCTCAGCATGAACGTAGTGGAAACCATGGAAGAGGAGCAAATTGAAGCTAATACTCACTGCAGAGAAAGAAAAAGAAAAAAATGTTGTAAGTCATGTAAACTACTGTCAGATAAGGAATGAGAAACCTGGGAGAATTCAGGGGTACGCTGCAGTATTTCCCAACTTTTCTGTACTTTAAAGGTTCCATAACGCAAGGTTGGAGAACACATGAGCACTTGGGAGTTTCATGTGTCTAGGGACATCGCTACATTTGCTGAGCCCTGGCCCTCTCTTCTGAGTTTTGCTTGTGGCGCTCGACTCCTGGACATGCAGCGTACTCCGCAGCACTGTCCAGTTCTAGCTGTCTAGAGTCTCAGCTTCGTGGCTGTCCCTTAGACCATTTAACTCCTGTTTCAGGGGACCTTAGTCACCATAACTCAGTTGTTCTTGGTCTAAATTACAGTTTTTCGGTCTTATGAAGTTGAGCCATCGAGCTCTGAACTTTGACCTACCTCTGAGCTCCCAGCATGTGTTGATGTGCTCTGGTTCTCCCAGGCAGCGACAGCAAACTGCTATTCCCAGGCAGTTGCAAAGATAAGCAACTGTTCCCCTACAACGACCTGTGTTCCTAAGTCTACATGTTTGGGAGGGTAGATATATTTAGTGGCTGCCTTACTCAGGGTTTCTACTCCTGCACAAACATCACGACCAAGAAGCAGGTTGGGGAGGAAAGGGTTTATTCAGCTTACACTTTCCACATTGCTGTTCATCACCAAAGGAAGTCAGGATAGGAACTCAAGCATGTCAGGAAGCAGGAGCTGCTGCAGAGGCCATGGAGGGATGCTTCTTACTGGCTTGCTTCCCCTGGCTTGCTCAGCTTGCTTTTTTATAGAACCCAAGATCACCAGCCCAGGGATGGCACCACCCACAATGGGCCCTCCCACCCTTAATTACTAATTGAGAAAATGCCTTACAGCTGGGTCTCATGGAGGCATTTCCTCGAGAAAGGCTCCTTTCTCTTCAACTCCAGCTTGTGTCAAGTTGACACACAGAACCAGCCTGTAGAGTGGGTTTTCAACTTATGGCATCTTCACTTTACAATGGGTTATTAGGGTGTATCCCCATCACAAGTGGAGAAGCACTGTATTGATCTCAGTTTCCTTAAGGAATGAAGGAAGTCACATGAAGACCTCATACCTGTTCTTGGCACATGGTGAGGGAGCTGCTGCCACCATCACTGTCACCACCCTTGTTTTATTATGCTGTATTCATTGTTGTCCTTCCTGCACTGGGGAAAGCTGTAAAGCCACCATGAGTATACTTAGCAGCAAAAGTCCCCCAAGGGTTCCATGTTTCTCTCTCTCTCTCTGAAATAACTTTATTACCATCCTTCTTTTCAATTTGAATAAAGTTAACTTAGATACATATCTCCACGACTTAGAACTGTGAGTTGCGTTTGCAATAACAGTAAGGGGCGCGTGCCTTCTTTCCTAAGCCGCGTTGATTTTTCCAGAAAGGATGTCATATTAAAAGTGAGGATCTAATTCCACATGTGCCTTGTGATCTTCCATCTTCTAAAGGGAACAATCTTCATATTCTTTCTTCTGTGAATCAGAAGGGCTAAACTGAAAAATCGATTCTTCCTGAGAAAGGAGAAAAGGACTGTTATTAAGAAGTAAAGAATAGGCTAAGGAGAGTGTGAGCAGGAGATCAATGGAACCATTGCAGCTGCCGTTAGTCACCTACTAAAAACCAAGCCATCACCCCGGGCTGGGGATGATAAACATGCCTATACCCATCTGAACCAAGCTGTGGAGATACAGGCCCCTTCTCAGCTGCCTCAGCCCTCAGGATCTGACCCTTTTACCTTCCCCTCAAAATCCACCGCACAACTACTAAGGATATTAGCTGAACTATGTAAGTGCAGCACACTTAAGACAATGTTAGCATAACATACTGAATTTTTTTTTTTTGGTTCTTTTTTTTGGAGCTGGGGACCGAACCCAGGGCCTTGCGCTTCCTAGGTAAGCGCTCTACCACTGAGCTAAATCCCCAGCCCCAACATACTGAATATTTTAAAGCCATCCAATAATCTATATTAATTAAAACACCTAGTTAGAGGCTTTAAAAGCCAGAAAATACAACTTTCATTCCAACAGTTACATCATGTTTATTAATGTAATAATGATAAACTTATAGAATGCTTGGGGCTTGTGAACCTTAAGTTGAAATAAGGTATTGATCAGAATCCCTAGACGATGTAAATATTGTGTTGAAATCAGCTTGCCGGTGTGTCAAGGAACTCGTGGAGATACAGGTAGAGAGCGGGGAGAAGCCTACGAAATAAACACTCGTTAAACTTTGGCTCCAGCCGTTCGTTATATGAAAGCTGAGTGGAAGATCAGGACAAGAGTCAGCTGAGAAGTGCAAGCAACAGCAGACCGAGGGCTACTTCCTTTAAGTTCTCTTTCAACTCTCAAGTTCCATAACCAACAGCAAAGAAAGAAACCTTATAAGTAGAGTCTCTCTCTGTAGTCCAGCCTGGCTGAGCATCCACGGTCCCTTTGCCTCAGCCTCTCGATCGCCTACCACCATACCTGAGTAGGAAGGTCTCAAGCTACTAGGCCATTTCTAAGGTCTCTTCGGGCTGCAATGTATGTTTCTTGGCTGGGAGTGTGGTTGTATTTTAACGTTGGGGGTGCTAAGACCCTAATAATCTCTTCAGCACACCATCACCATACCACACTCGGACGTAGAGGAGATGTGGAAGTGGGCGGAGACAACAGTGGCAGCTAAAACGCAGCAGCTGAAGCTGCATTAGTACGTCATGAATGAAACTGCATTCCGTGTGCTAGCGGATGGAAAGGGCGACTTGAAATGCTACTATTACTACACTTCCTTCGAATTCCTTGTTATATAGGTGAAGGCCATCAGTCAATAAGCTGGGGTGGGGAAGCAGGGGTGTGTCCATTTTAATGGTTTACCCAGGAACCCAGGTGATGATGGCTGTATTTTGAGAGACCTTCCCACTCCCCCATACAGGAAGAAGGAGAACATTCCTGATAATCAGTTGAGGGCTTTTTTTTGTTTTTTCTTTTTTGAAACATTGTCTGTCTTGTTGTTGTTGCTGCCGTTGCTGTTGATTTTGGGTGGTTTTGTTTGTTTGTTTGTTTGTTTGTTTTTTTGAGGCATTGTTTTGCTATGTAGCGGTGACTGGCTGGAAGCATAATACGGAGACTAGGCTGGTCTTGGACTCATGGAGATTTGCCTGCTTCTCCCTTCTGAGTGGTTAAAGGTATGTACTACCAGATCCAGTTCTGAGGAAGCATTCTTAAGGTAGCCAAGTATCTAACTGACTTTAGCAGATTAGTCGCCTTACCTGGAACCACAGTTTTTGCTGGCTCCCAATGTTTAGCTGCTTTCAAAGCTTCCCTAGATATCTTAGAGACATCAAGTATTGCGACCTTTGACCCATTTCTAATCTGTCTCTGTTTTGAGGGTCAGTTGATGCATCTATGATGGTGGGGGGACTGCTAAGGCAGCTTCCCTAGAGCTGATGTCTGTAATGGCAGCCAAGACCCAGTTTTCTTCTTCCCCCAGGCTCCCAGAGAACTTCAACTCCTTTCCCTCTATGGCTTTTACCCATGGGGGCAGTCCACAGAAGGTGTGTGTGCCCCAGGGCCCACTGCACAACAGTGTGTCACACCGAAGAGGAAGAGGACACTTACTATTTAAATCATGGGCACCATTGACTTGTGTATTTACTGCCACGGGGCCCTTGTGTGCCGTAGCTCACCAGAGCTGATTCAAAGTGGGATGGATTTGCACAAAGTCCCTCGATAATCTCTAGTCCCCATTTCCCACATCGTCTTTACGTTCACCAAGTCCTACAGTTTGACCATTGGCGTAGAAGAAACAGCTTCGTAAGGACGGCTATGGTCAGAAGAAGCAGGCTGTCTTTCCTCACAGGAATGAGCAGGGCGAGAGGCCCATGGAGGAATAGGCATCAGCAGAAATAGACAGGGCTCCTTACAGTGCCCGCGGCTCAGCAAGGCTCACATTAACTATACCAAGAGGACTGTGCAGGCAGCGGGAAGCTTGGGACCTTTGATTTTCTTCTTCCCCATCAGAAGCCACACTGCCCGCTGTTCTTCAGAGAGGAGAACGGTGTGGTTTAATAGCCTTCTTACCATATCCTTGCAGAAGGACCAACACTTGAAAGTTGCCTCACTGTTAGCCTCTGTTTGTGGAAACTTTGCTCTGCTTCCGTCCTATACACTCTCGCTCCTTTGTTCATTCTCTCCCACTTCTCCACCAACTCACACAGCTAAGCGGCATCCTCTGCTAGGCCACCTCCACACCAGCCTAGGGACCTCATTATTACCTGTAATTGCAGAGAAGGTACAGGAAATCCTGCTGTGCCGCACCAAGGTCTGCTTCGAGTCCACATTAATCTTTCTAAAAACATGGAGATTAAGAACAAGGTAGCAGAAAGCCTACAATATTTTAGCTATGATTTCTACAAGTTTTATTTCTGTTTATTTATGGAAATAAACCATTTATGCACAATGGTTTACACACACACACACACACACAGAGAGAGAGAGAGAGAGAGAGAGAGAGGAGAGAGAGAGAGAGCGAGAGAGAGCATTAACCTTTCCTTGTATGTAAGAATGCCAGTTATATAACAAATCTTTAATGCATCTTCCATATAGTGCTAACATCTAAACTTGTGACAAACCAAAAGCTGTTCTGAGACTGCTCTGAATAGAGCAGTGATCAGGCCACACTGGGGACGTGTAACTAATTGGGACCATGACTCAACTACCACTCAGGTGCTTTTGAGGTTGTTTTGATTTTGTTCAAGACTGTAGGAGAGATTAGAAAGTGGGATTGTGAGGGTGAAAGCCTTTCTATTGATTTATTTGATGAAGAGTCATTTCCCAAGTCTGTTATCTGGGCATAACTAAGACACATCAAGTTACTATGTAAGGGCAGATTCTGTGAGGAGACTCTTGTAATGGAATGTGGTTTCAAAATTCTCCGAAGAAGCATGCTTCATCTCTTGACCTTTTAGAGGTTTCTTGTGTTCATTCCATAAATAACTTCTGGATTTTTTTCATAGCTCTTTTTGGAGGAATGGGGGAAATGTATGTCTATCTCATATTCCCAGAAGCAGAATTCTTAAATTTAAAAAAGGAAAAGTAGAATATGTTTAATGCACTAATTGGCCAGCATCCTTCTTAAACCATGTGCCAGGGTCGAAGAACCCTGCTTTGTGACAGCGGGGCCAGCACATCTTTGCACAAACCATTGGGATACCCGAATAAGCCACTTCATTAACAAAGTGCTGAATGCTTTTATTGCCTCCTGCTTGATTTAAATAACTAACATATGGCTTTAGCCAGTCTTGAATGCACTGATGGCAGCTAAATTTAACATTGGTATTCGTGCACTTTCCTTCTTATAACAGAAGGAAGAAATGATGCTCTTGGAGTACAAATGTAAAGACCTTGAGCAGAACAGAACCCCACACAGACCTGTCTCACTTCTGCATGCACTGCCACACATTGCTCTACCAAAGCCTCAAGGCACGGAGGCTGACCTCCTTATGTCAGTGTCTGGAAACAAGAACTTAGAACCAACGGCTCTTAGCCTCTAGGTCAACCTATGTGACCGCAGGTTTATGCAATCTGTAGGTTCTGGATTTCCAATGTTCTGGCCAGAAGCGGCTTCTATCCCCTTATTTATTTGTGCCTTTGTCTCTTTCTCTCTCCTCCTCAAGAAAATCAAAGTAAGGTGGTTACTAACATTTTTTAATGAAAGCTTCTCTGAGACCTCGTAAAGCATTTTTCAAGGGTTAATTTGAAATTGGATACGGTGCACTGCTCTTTCTTTCTATTAGCAAGGAAACTGCTGGTTAAATTGGTTTGGTGGGGTCTACCTCAAATTGTATTGGTACAATCCGGGAAATTCATCCCATAAATGAGCCTTTTAAGACTGTAAGGTCCTCAAGTCCTGTACTTTATTCTGATGCAGTGAGATGTGTCTATCGTCTCGGAGACATTACAGGCTGGAAAGGGTGAGATGGGAACAGGGCACATCCTTGCCTGCCACAGGCCCATGGTCCGGTAGCGAGAGAGATGGGCAAGAACTAGGAGAATTCTGATTTGAAGAAAGCTTCAGTTGAACACCATAATACAGGCAAAAAAAAAAAAAAAAAAAACAAAAAAAAAAACAAAAAAAAAACCCAAACAAACCTAATTCAAAGTTCAGTGTGGTTTGCTGTTAAAAAAAATCTCCAAATGCTGACTCATTCAAGATGCTGTAATAGCAGAACTGTAAAACTGAAAGGACACTTGGAAGTCAGCTACTGACTAAGAGGTGGAACTTGAGGTCCGATGACTATTTTACAAGAAAGAGATTTCCTTTGTAACGGTCACCTGTAGAACAAGAGCAGTCATGTGACCTACAGGGCTGCTCAGTGGAATCCGTGGGCACGGCTAGCTTGGTTTTACTTGGGTTTGGATTGGCTATTACTAACGTCAGTATCGACAGACTGACATCCATGGGTTTATTTGAATAAAATGAAACAAGATGGGGAATATGTGTAATTAGGCAATATGTTTTATATTTAAATGATAGAGGCATTATAGTAATGCTATCTTTAGAGAAAGACAAAGAAATAGTTACGAATGAACAGCATGAGGACTCAGGTTATTCTCAAAATAACACACAAGATGAGGTGGGAAACATATGACCCGAGAATTGATGGCTCAGTTTTGAAAAGAGCAGAGCAGATGCCCAGCTCCTGGTCGAAGGCTGCTGTATGGGGAGGAGCAGGGTGGCTAAGAAAAGGCTCGTGGGTCGAGTTGCTAGCTATCTCTGGTCACATTTAAGAAAGGATTTTCTAGACTAGTGGAGTCAGTGGGATGGGAATATCAGCTATACCTCGTCTGTAAGATGGGGAACATTTGGATATAGAAGAGTCAATGAGGTCATGAACATCCATGAGACTGGCATGTTGCCCTAAGGAAGCTGTTGTCAGGGACACTTAAAAACGAAAGGACACCATATTCCTCAGTGGCAAGAATTCATGTCCCCTCCTTTTTTTCTTTATTTTGTAAGTGTGTATAAAGTAAGCTCAGATTTAAAATTGCTTTGAGAGTAAAATTAAAGAAAAACTTTATTATTGACATAAATATGTGATTATAAAAACTGGCATTTTCTAAAATATTACGAAAAAGGGGAATATTTCAAAACTAAAATTAATGGAGGTGAATGTACAATTGTGAAAATTGATATTTTTCTAATTTCCAACGAGAAAAGGGATATTTTAGTTACTAGAATTTCTTGTAAATTTTCTAGGATCTGACAACAATTGTTATACTTTAAAAACAGCTATACACTTATAAAACAATGTTTTTAACTACAAAGTCCACTTGCAAGTCCTTCTTCCAGCTTCTCAACAGTTTGTACCTTATGCCAAAGTGGTACAATGGTAAAAGTCAAGAAATTAATATTGCGATTAGTACTATTAAATGATATAACCATATTAACTGTTCTAGCAATACCTTTCTGGTCTGAAGCTAATCCAGGTTTCCATGTTGCGTTTTTTTTTTTTTTTCCCCTCCAGAGCCAGGGACCGAACCCAGGGCCTTGCGCTTGCTAGGCAAGTGCTCTACCACTGAGCTAAATCCTCAACCCCGCCATGTTACATTTTAATCACACGTCCTGGATTTTTCTTTTTTAAACCTAGGCCATTTCTCTGGCTTCATTGGCTTTGGCATGGTTGAAGAGTGTTGATCAGTTCTCAAAAAGAACAACACTCAGTTGGTGCTCTGATCTGAGTTCGTGCTCTGATCTGAGTTCGTGCTTGGTTTAGGTTATATAGTATTTTTGGTAAGAATGCCACACAAATGAAAATCCAGGCATCATACTGACAGCCATGTGGTTACATTTATTCCATTTCGCTGTGGGTGTTAATCTCAGCCACTCCTTAGGGAGGTATCAGAAAGTTACTCTCTTCTCTACTGTAATTAATACTCATCTTATGGGGAGATACTTTGGGGCTCTGAAATTGTCTTGTCTCTCATCAAACTTTCATCCACAAACTTAAGGCTTTAACAGAGAAGCTTGTCCAAAACACTGTATTTTGTATCCTTTGCCAAACTGAGTCTCTGTTTCAATCATTCTTTATCCCTCACGTGTATCCCTTGGAGATCTACTATAAGGAAGGTTCGTGTGCTTGGTTGTTCTAAGTAGTGGGGTATTTTAGTCCATGGGCTATGATCCATTTCTCCCCCCTCTTCCTTCTTGTTATTTACATTGTCTTAGCTATGGCCACTGGGAATCCCTCCAAGTTGCTGTCTGTGCCCTTTTTGATACATCTGGAGTTGAAGTTGTTTCTCTTTGAAGCAAGGACAAGCTAAAAATATTGGCTGACACCCCAGAGAAATACAAATCCAGGGACTTTTCTAGGCTCATTTCTTCCTTCTGTTGAAGAAGCTTGATAAAAAGGTTCTCTATGGAAAAGTAGTCTATCCCAGTGGCTGAGTGGGACGGTCTCCCTAGCTCACATTAACAAGGCCGTCACATACACATCTACATCCCCAGTGTCCCCTAAGTGTCTAGATCTTTCCTGGCCCTTTTCAATCATGCCTCGGCTATGTGATGTGGCCCTGGCATTTTCTTCAGCACCGGCAAGGGAGCAGGAAGACGGGACTCCACATCCTGCTGCCTGCTCCTTTGCTTCCCTACTCTGAAAAAAAAAATTATTTTGTCTATTCTGTGGGATTCTTGACCAGTTCTCATGACACGTCATGCCACCCTGCCATATTAGATTATAGTCATGTAATCATTTTCAAGAACCCCAAAGATTGCTTCATGATTAAGCTAACATTTAAATATCTAACTAGATTCATAGATCCATTCGTATGTTAAAATGAGCTGTGCACATTTTAACAACGAGGTATGTAGCATTTCACGTGGATTTACAGTATTTCTACACTTTGATGGCTGAATAAACGGCTGCTAAAACAGCATCAACAGGTGGGCAGTGCAGGAAAGTGAAGTTAACACATAGTAACATCTAGTAACACATAATAACGTCTAGTAACACATAGTAACATCTAGTAACACATAGTAACATCTAGTAACACATAATAACGTCTGGTAACACATAATAACGTCTAGTAACACATAGTAACATCTAGTAACACATAGTAACATCTAGTAACACATAATAACGTCTAGTAACACATAGTAACATCTAGTAACACATAATAACGTCTGGTAACACATAGTAACATCTAGTAACACATAATAACGTCTAGTAACACATAGTAACATCTAGTAACACATAGTAACAATTAACCACTTCCAGCTGGATTTTTAGGGGGCTTGACATTAGACATTATTTCAAACATGGACTAT
The DNA here is from genome assembly GCF_021556685.1 of Rattus norvegicus. NCBI lineage: Eukaryota > Metazoa > Chordata > Mammalia > Rodentia > Muridae > Rattus > Rattus norvegicus. The sequence continues at coordinate 57,598,360 of NC_141537.1, read as the reverse complement.
TAAGCAAACATCAACACAAATGGATTTTATGGCAGAGTATTTTGTTCAGTTTCATTGAGTTTTATTATTTCTATAATGTTATTTCAAGTACCAAAAATCAGGGTGGTTTTGACCTGCATAGTTCCAGGCTAGTCTGGAGTACCCTGTAAGACACTGTCTCACAGAACAAAGGGAAGTTCATGTTCATATCAAGGGTCACTTGCCTTTTCAAGTGACTTACAGAACATAATGGTGGTGTTACATATTGCACAGACTTTAGTGGTGGCGTTAGCATTGCAGAGGGGTTCTGTGATGGAGGCCTCTGAGACACTAGGCATTTCAGAGGGTCTAGAGTTTTGTCCTGCTTCTTTAGATAAAACAAGGCAAGTGCATACTCTGAAATGAAAACAAAAGCTAATTCAAGAAGGTAAATGAAATAAAAACATATCTGACTTGGATTGGGGCCTGTGCAGGGTAGGCAGTAGTATAGGCTGGTAGGTCAAGAGTTAAGATTTGGAGATAGCATAGCCCTGGGATTAGTTCCTGTTCTAGTTTCCTTTCCAGTTGCCTTGACAAAATGACAAAAGCAACTTATACAAGAAAGGGTTGATTTAGCTCGTCATTCTGGGGAAGTTAAGGTGTCAGAAACTGGAAGCAGCCAGTAGCGTTCACAGTCAAAGCAGAGAGTGAATACATGCAGTTCGTGCTTAGCCTGTGTAATACTCAGTTCAGAATTCCTTATCAAAGGGACTGGTGCTACCCTGCACAGGACAGCTCTTCCAGCCTCAACTTCCAGCCTCCCCCACAAGAATGGCCACAGTCCAAAATAATCTACACAACTCCCTGAGACTCCCTTCAAAGTCTCGTCAAACCTACCTTAAGACCTCAGGGTCCTGGTGCCTCCATTGAGAGCTGCACCATCTCAGACATGTTCCTGAGTCTTTCTGAGGCTCACAGAAAAATGGTCACGTTTGAAGACTAAATCAGATAATCTTCACAAACAGCTTAACAACACTGAGCAAGCCATAGCAAACCTTCCATTACGTGCGAGCCATTCTCATTAGCTGAGGAAAAACAATGGGGCGGTGATTTAATTATACATTTTAGCATCAGTCTGAGACTGTTAGAATGAAGGTCGTGCCAGCGAAAATGATCAATAGTTTGTGTTTTTACAGAAACCCAGAACTGGCTCCATTTGCATACCTAAATGAATTTGAGATTTTTAAAAGCTCCCTGCCTGGGGCGTTCTTGAGGATCATGCCTCTCATACATCATAATTAACTTTGCTGTAACCACGGAGCTGAGGCCGAGGTTTTATTAGTGTCTGAAAAGCTGACATTTACAACACGTGTTTGGAGCTGATCAGGGGGTGAGAGGTCAGTGAACTGAGGCAGATCAGGACCACTGAGAAATAGGCGCTACCTTTTCCTTTCCTGAAGCTTGTCTACCGCAAGCTCGGTTGAACGTGGGTCGATTTGAAGTGCCTGGTGGTATTAAATAGCTGTTTCTTAAAGAGGCTTTTGAAGACTTTAAGCTGTAAAGTTGGAGCCGCGGAGCCAAACATGCTTTCGGGGACTCTGTGAGTAATATCCTTCCATAGCTGGAGTCATAACTCATCAGATCTTGCCCTAATGGCCTGGATGAGTCGATATGTCTCTGAGGATGCTTAAAGGGTAGATTCGTGTGCCAGAGGATCTGGTTCAGTAACCAAAAACATATTTCAAACTTAAAACAAAAATGCCAACAGAAAAATCCATTATGTAAATAAAATTATCCAGCGAGGTGTCTACTCTCATGGCATTGATACCTTTTGTGCTCAGATCGGATCAAAGTTCTTGTGGGAATAGCATGAGGGCTACCTTTAATTTCCCTGTACAATGCTAGCATCCCTGTTCCCACCGTAGTAACATTAGTTGACTCATAGTGGTAACAGTTGCTTTTATGTTGTTACAGATGGCTATGCCAAGGCCATTTTAGGGCATCTTTTTTGCAGTTTTCTGTGAGTTGTTTCAAGTTGGTGAGTGGGATATGGCTTTGGCTGGTGTTTAGCTGCTCTTAGAATTCCTTCAGTTATTTAAAGTATGGAGCAGGTATAGCTGGCCTATTTGCTTTGCTCTTTCTTATTAAAAAAACCCTGTTATTTATTTATTTATTTATTTATTTACTTACCTATCTATGTATCTATCTATGTATCTATGTATCTATCTATCTATGTATCTATCTTTGTATCTATGTATCTGTGTATCTATGTATCATCTATGTATCTATGTATCTATGAATCTATCTTTGTATCTATGTATCTGTGTATCTATGTATCCATCTATGTATCTAAGTATGTATGTATGTATGTATGTATGTATGTATGTATCTATCTATCTATCTATCTATCTATCTATCTATCTATCTATGTAACAAGTTATAAAACGACTCAGCACAGCCCTTCACATTAAGTCTGGATGAGGCAACCCATGAAGAGGAAAAGAGCCCCAAGAGCAGGCAAAAAGAGCCAGAGCCAGCTCCTGCTCCCACTGTTAGGAGTCCCACAGGAACACCAAGCTACACAAACATAGCATGTCTGCAGAGGACCTAGGGCAGACACATGCAGCTCTGGTTAGTTTATTCTATGGGTTTTCTTGTGCTGTCCTTGACCCTTCTGGTTTCTACAATCCTTCCTTCTCCTCTTCTTCCTTCTCCCCAAGTTCCCCCTGATGTTTGGCTGTGGGTCTGCATCTGGTTCCATCAGTTGTTGGATGAAACCTCTCTGAGGATGATTATGCTAGGCTTCGGTCTGAGAAAATAGCAGGATATCATCAAGAATCATTTCATTGACTTTTTTGGACACCAGTTGTGTTTGGTTCCATCCTAGGGTTCCTGTCCCCCTCCAGGCTATGTCAGGTGTCAGCTCCCTCCTGTGGCATGGCTCTCAAATTGGACCCCTCATTGGTTGTTCACTCCCAAAATTTCTGTACCACTGTTACCCCACACATCTTGCAGGAAAGACAAATTGTAGGCCGAAGGTTTTGCGGCTGGGTTGGTGTCCCAATCCCTTCAGTCAAAGTCTTGCCTGGCTTCGTATTCCCCATTACTAGGAATCTTACCTAGGGTCACTCTGGTGGATTCCACAGAGTTTCCATTATACTAGGTTTCTATCTCATCCCCAAAATGTCCCCCAATTGTAGTTATCTCTCCCAGAACCCAACCTCTCCAATCCCTCCTGTTCCTGTGCCCACTTTTTCTATACAAATGATCATATTAGCAGTTTTACGAAGACTGGCTGCTTCCTGATAAAACAGCTTCTTGCATCTGCAGGGGATCCTATGCATGCAATGTAGGATGGAGATCATTGGGGTATTTTAGTTGAATTCACTTGCCTAATATATAACAAAATGTTCACTGGTTCATAAAGAGAGAAAAGTAGGTATTCATTTAATCAACATTATATTGGAAAGAAAAAAAATGAGAAGAAAGCTATTCACTGGCTTGGAAAGTAGGTACTCTGATTCTAAGAGAAGGTGGTGGCCCCAGCCCCAGTCTTCACTGTAGATCAGAAGCAATGATATTGTAACCCCTGAACACAGTACTTATTAGATGTTGAACATTATTCTATGGGCTTTACATATTTCAGTCCATTTTGCTCTTAACTTTTTTTTTTTTAACTTTGCTCTGAGATCTCATTTTGCTGTGGGAACAAGTGAGAGACGTGAAGTTCAAGTGACCAAATCAAAGTGACAACCACAATGTCGGACTTGAGCCTTTGTTGTGAGACCAAGCCTTGAATGAGAATGAGCAAGAGTGCAGATTGGTTTGGGGTAGTGGTTCTCAACCTGTGGGTCACGACTCCTTTGAAGGGGTCATGTATCAGATATCCTGCCTATCAGATATTTACATTATAATTAATGACCATAGAAAATTACAATTATGAAGTAGCAATGAAGTAATTGTATGGTTGGCGTCACCACCACACAAGGAATTGTATTAAAGGGTCACAGCATTAGGAAGGTTGAGAACCATTGGTTTGGAGGCTTCCAAGAGCAAGAAAGACTTATGCATTGCTCTGTGGGTGGAGCGTGAGAATATAATAAACCTTGTGGGCACATCAGAGCGAGGCTGCGTATGGTCAGTCTAAGTCTCCTGCATCTCAGAAGGAAGCTCACACGAATCTTCAATGTCCCTGAGCAGATTGTGGATGTGGCTGAATAGCATGAACAGGATTCACACTGAAAAGCCAGAGACCAGGGTAGATGCATGGGCCAGGTGTCCTAGACTATTTTCTGTTTGTTGTAACCGAATACCAAGGCTAGTCGTATATAAAGAGTAGAGATTTATTGAGCTCATGGTTCTAGAGGCTGCCGAGTCTAAGAGGATGAGTCTGGCTACAGGCGAGGGCTTTCCTGCTGTGCTGCGGCACTGTGGTGGATATCATGTGGTGAGGAAAGGTGCGCATGCTCTTTGGGGCTCCCCCATTCTTACAAGGCCATCAACAGAACCGTGGGAGCTCTACCCTGATGATTTTTATATAACACTAATCCCAAAGACACCTCGAAACATTATTGACGTAGGTCTTTAGGAAGGAAGTTCCTAATATCTGAATTCTGAGGTTTACAGCCAAACCTGGCAGCAATGGATGCTGTGGGGATAGAGGGAGATGACCTCTATCAGGGAGGAGGATGTGTCCCCATTGGAGTTCTGACACGATCCAAAGAGACTGAAGAGAAAGCACGAAACTCTGAGTTTATCTAACTAGTCCTTGATATGATTAAAGAAGCACTCATTAAAAGAATTTTATCCCCTCCCCCCAGGGCTCAGAGAGCTTTGTGGAAGAGGTGACAGGAAGACTATAGGATCCAGAGGGGATGGATGACTTCAAGGAAACTGTTTTCTGGACACAACAGGACCGACACACATAAAAACTCACACAGACTGTGGCAGCATGCACAGGCCTGCACAGCCCCAAGCCAGACTGGGTTCCAGTGCTGGGGTGTGAACCTAGACTCCAACCTCTAACCAAGGAGCTATCTTCAAAGGATATACACTTGCAAAGGACAACTTAGTTTTCTCTAGTGGAGTCTCACTGATCGATTAACCACATTTAAGGGGAGGTCCCATGAACAGCAGTAGATGGTCAGCGTAAAGTGGACTCAATGGTACTTTAGTCGATTTTCTTTCTTAGTCTTATTAGTCTTTTTGCATCTTCATTGGGGTTTGTGTGTGTGTGTGTCTGTGTGTGTGTGTGTGTGTGCATGCGTGTTGTGTTTCTTATGTTTTCTTCTTTTTAAATTTGTTTGCCTGTTTGTCTTCTGTAAGTGAAAGAGCAGCAAAAGTGCATAGACGTGTGTAAGTCGGGAGGTGGGGAGGAGTGGGGGAGGGGAAATGATGAGAATATATTGTATGAAAAATTCTTGCAATTAAAATTGCATATCTTTGTTTTATGTGCAAAAGTGTTTGCTTACATGCATGTTTGTTGACTACATGCATGCCTGGGTGTCCACAGAAGCCAAAAGATGGCATTACATCCCCTGAAGATGGAGTTATTGGTTGGTTCTGGTAACCAACATCCATTTCTGCAAGGTTTGGTGTGAACTCTAAAATTCCTGTGTTAGAGAGTAAACTCCTAAAACTCATGTTGATAGTATTTTGAGGGGCCTTTTGGATTAGTTTCATATAATATCATCAGGGTAGATCTCCCATGATATTATTGGTGACTTTATAAGCAGAAAAGAACCCTAAAGAGCATATACTTTCTCACCATTTGAGCCCCAACATGTGGGTGCCCGAAACCAAACCTGGATCCTTGGCAAAGACAGCAAGTAGTCTTTTTTCTCCTTTTTTTTCATCTTTATTAACTTGGGTATTTCTTATTTACATTTCGATTGTTATTCCCCTTCCTGGTTTCCTTGCCAACATCCCCCTAGCCCTTCCCCCTCCCCTTCTCTATGGGCTTCCCCTCCCCATCCTCCCCTCATTACCGCCCTCCCCCCAACAATCATAGTCACTGGGGGTTCAGTCATGGCAGGACCAAGGGCTTCCCCTTCCACTGGTGCTCTTACTAGAATATTCATTGCTACCTATGAGGTCAGAGCCCAGGGTCAGTCCATGTATAGTCTTTAGGTAGTGGCTTAGTCCCTGGAAGCTCTGGCTGCTTGGCATTGTTGTTCATATGGGGTCTCGAGCCCCTTCAAGCTCTTCCAGTCCTTTCTCTGATTCCTTCAACAGGGGTCCCGTTCTCAGCTCAGTGGTTTGCTGCTGGCATTCGCCTATGTATTTGCTGTATTCTGGCTGTGTCTCTCAGGAGAGATCTACATCCTGTTTCTGTCGGCCTGCACTTCTTTGCTTCATCCATCTTATCTAGTTTGGTGGCTGTATGTGTATGGGCCACATGTGGGGCAGGCTCTGAATGGGTGTTCCTTCAGTCTCTGTTCTAAACTTTGCCTCCTTATTCCCTCCCAAGGGTATTCTTGTTCCCCTTTTAAAGAAGGAGTGAAGCATTCACATTTTGGTCATCCTTCTTGAGTTTCATGTGTTCTGTGCATCTAGGGTAATTCGAGCATTTGGGCTAATAGCCACTTATCAATGAGTGCATACCATGTGTGTTTTTCTGTGATTGGGTTACCTCACTCAGGATGATATTTTCCAGTTCCATCCATTTGCCTATGAATTTCATAAAGTTATTGTTTTTGATAGCTGAGTAATATTCCATTGTGTAGATGTACCACCTTTACTCTTAATTACTGAACCACCTCTCGGGCCGAACAACCACTAATGTTAGCATGTTTAAATTGGAGATATCAACTCTCCTGCTGCAGAGCTCATTGGAGCTTGGGCTAGAACTCAAGTTCAGTTAGGAGAAAAGACAAGGTTGAATTTTTATACCTTTGACTGTTGACTTGTAGTAACTGTATTTAACACATCATCTACCAAAGCAATATAAATCTGGTATAAGATGCTGTTATAGGAGCTTCTTACTCTGTTTTCAAAGGGAAAGCTCTGAGAGTTGGGCCCGGGGAGATGCAATAGGTGTTTACTCTTTCTCCTCACATTTCTACTACAGATGCAGCTCCTTGAAAAGCCATTCCCATTCAGTCACATTTCCTTTCCCATTGGTCGAAAGCAGTTAGAAGAAAGCAAGGAAAATTTGGCACTGTGGCAATATATTACTCATACTGAATTATTTCAGGATTATGAACACCGTGGTCCATGCAGTGCCAGTAAAAGTACTTCATACCTCATCTATGGGCAAGGCTAGTTTACAGACCTTGCACTCCCCGGAGGGCCTCAGTTTATAGACCTAGCATTCCTCAGAGAGTCTTCTAAGTCTGTGGGTTGTTCTCAAGTGCTCTATTTTGCATTTGAATCCCTGGGAGAGCTGGAAAATCAAATGAATAAACACACACAGAGGCAAAGAAGGACCTGGTTAATTATGCATCACGGGAACTAGCGATGCTCTAATTCCTTTTTCCTATTTCTTTCACAAATGTTCCCCCGAATTTTGTTAGATATACACTTTGTTATTTGACTTGCATATCATATACAGCCACATACAAAATACCCTAATATATATGTATATACACATACATATGTAGTTTAAAAAAGAAGTTTAAATAGTCAAACTGCGCACCAAAGGATGATACGATTATCACCACTATTGTCATTCAATAGTTACTGAGGATCATGGCCACAAAGAGCCCTGTTTGGGACTCACTGTATTGGGTTTTTTAGTTTTATTCCTGATAAGTAAGCAGATTTCAGTTCTTTTTCATAAAAATGTTTTCTGTTGTCTACATGCATGACACTTTGCTAAATGATCTGCCGGCTGGAGCCAGGAAAGGCTCTAAGTTCCGTGACTCAGTGTTACAATTTCTGACTGTTGCTAAAGTGGAGATAATATTTACCATCAACACCCATGGCATAGAAGAGAGGGTAATTTATGAGTCATTATCTGGAGGACCTTAGGAGGGAAAAATGTAAAATGGAAGCCGGTGTTACTTTCACATTGAGAACAAGGAGAGATGCTGCCACGGAACAGAGCATATTTAGGACAGGAAACGGGGGCTCACAGATCTCCAAACCTACCTGACAGTTTCCAACATTTCCTCTTCCTGACACGTGGAGCTGCAGGACTCAGTCGCTGCAGGTCTGCAGCATATGGTGTGACTTTAGCACTGGAACTCCTTTGGCTATTATCTCAGAAAACGCCATCCACAGAGTTACCATATGGAGTCAGTACCCACAGCAATTGCAAAGCCTGCTGCAAGTAAGAAGTGCTAGGTCTAAATGAAGAATAATACCCAGGCGCATGCGTTTTTAGTGTAGAGATCTGGGCTCAACCCTTTATTTGCAGGAAGTGAGTACGCTCACCCAGCTAAAAGCTGTCTATAGTTTTTTTAGATTACAGCTGTGAGATACTTAAAAACATATGTTGCTTCACATTGTGTCTGCTTGACACCACCAGATTGAAGATTTAAAAATGAGTTTCAAAGAATTTCCATGGCATCGCGTGTTCTGAATCCTTTTTCATAAGAGAGACAGTTATTAACAGTCTTATGTCGAGCCACTTGGTGATATGTCTGCCATGGGAATTCCTACCCAAAGAACAGTATGTCTATTGGGAAACCAGGATTTCTGTGGACACGGAGAACTCTGCTCTATGGCAGAAGTCATTGCTACTGGCTCACAAAGGTAGCACACGCCTGAACACCTTTTGGTAGCACATGGCTTATTTTCTTCTGTGTCGTTATATAAGTGCAGTGACAGTCTCCACCATGTTTCCTAAAAATTGGGTTCACACTTTTGTCTGCATACTGGATCACAAGTATATGCAGGCATGTTATAACTTCATAGGAAATCCCGAAGGTCAGGCCATTAGTTATCAGTAGCAGAGCCAATCAGATGTTTTGTCTCATTGACCAAGAGAAGAGCCAATCAGATGCTTTGTTTCATTTGTATTTCAGCTTCCCCTCTAGTATATCTCAACGCCAGTATGAAGACATATTTTTGTTTTCCTGTTGTGTCCAGCATGGCTTCAGGGATAACCCTGACTGAGACAGCAAAGGAATGAAGAAAAGATAGACGGACGGACAGAAAGACAGACAAACAGACAGACAGACACACAGACAGGGATGCTGGTAATCTGGTGGACTGGGATCTAGTATGCGGAACTTCAGTACCCTAAAAGCTCAGCATGTTCACTAGAGAGTTGAACAGAGAGGTGGGATTATTGCATTCAGATAAACAAGGAGACAGGCTAAGGGAATCTTGGTAGGAGTAGTCTCTCCAGTCTTCAGCCATAAACATCCAGGACGGGTGGGGGAGAAAACCACGATAGACATTTTCTGCACACACACATTTCAACATCCACACATAGACCAGGAAGGAAGGCTTTAGTATTTCTCTTTGGGATTGAGGCTGGGCCTATGTCAAAAACCCATATTCACTCGGGATCTCGCACACTTAGGGCTTCTTTTGCTTTCCACATTTCCAGCCTTGAATCAGAGTAGGTAAAACACATTATCAGAGTTCACAGGTATTATGCTTTGGATATGTGTTATATGGAAATCCCTATTAGCAGGACTCGGAGGAGCCGAAGGCATCGCTGGCAGACCAAGGACATTCTTGCTAGGTTATCTTTTCTGAGTTCTGCATCCCTGAGCGCAGAAGGAGGTTACTAATCAGTGAATCGTGATGATATCAAAGTAGCAGGGAAGAGGATGAATGAAGAAGCAGGAGGTCAAGTGGCTGAAGTGTCAAAGGTCATCAGGTCATCAGGGGGTGAGCACGTGTGAGGAACAGGACAAGCCTTGTCGACTGGAAGCCGAGAGTTAAGGGTGGTCCAATTAAAGATAAACACATTAAACATTTTTAGAATTTTGCTAGTAAGATAAAAAAGGAGATTAAAAGACAAGAAGGGAATAGCAGATAGAGACAAACTCAAAGGTAAAATAAAATAAAGGCTTTCCCGGGCCAAGCAAAACAATACGCCATGAAGTGTGGAACGTAGTCAGTCTGGTCCTCTGCTCCGGCACAGAGACGGGGAAGGCAAATGGATGCTGGACGCTGGCCACTGGCACTGTGCTGTCCCCCACGAACAGGACTTGAACATCCTAGAGAAGCCTGGGTAGGTGAGCCAGAAGTAGCCTGTCTTAAAGAGTCTTACATGCTGCTTCTAAGACAAGGTGGCCGAAAACATTCACTTTTGTCCGTGAAATGTTTTAAATTTACCCTCCACCGAAGCATGAGGACCGATCTCCTTAGGAGTAGTTCTGTGAGACAGCCAACTGGACAAGAAGAATTTACAATACCTACCTGATTATACTAATCATTCTACTGTTTTAAGGTTTCACATAGTACCGTTAGATTCAGGGACAGAGATGTAAACCTCAGTCAAGGCTGGTGAGATGGCTCAACAGGCAAAGGTGTTTGCTTCCAATCCTGGTGACCTGAGTTCAATTCCCAGGATCCACATAGTGGAAGGAGAGAACTGACTCCCATAGGTTGTCCTCTGACCTCTCCATGTATACTATGTATGGGTACTCCCCTCCCCCCCACAAGTAAATACAAATTAAAAATTAAAATATGCATATAAAACCAGAAAAACACTGGTAAAATGATTCAAAATGGCAGTTGGGGGGCTGATAGTTAATACCATGTGCTAACTAATGAAAAGATAGAATTCATGCTTGATTTGTACAGGACGTGCAGTCCCTTACTTTCAGGTTGTTTGGGATTCTTAGAACGTCAATTTCTCCCTTGCCCTCTTCCTATCACTCCTTAGAATAGTTCGTATCTTATTCAGAAGTGGATCAGAGTCTGGAAGTTAGAAAAAGTTAAAGGCCTTCCTTCTCTTTTCCTCTCTTTCAAAATCCTTGATTAAGCCTGTTTTTAAATTTTCTCTCATTAAAAAAATTATAATATCCATGTAGATGAAACAGGGGCATTATTATCATTACTCGCAGTCTTAGTATTCTTTTTATTATTAATTATTTTATTTATTTGCATTCCAAATGTCCCCTTTCCTAGTCTTCCCTCCACAAGCCCCCCTCTTTTCCTCCCCTGACTCTATGAGGCTGTTCCCCCACCCACTTACCCACTCACCCACTCACCCACTCACCCACTCACCCAATGCCGCTCACTCCTCCTAGCATCCCCCTACACTGAGGCATCAAGCCTCCACAAGACCAAGGGATCACCTTCCACTGATGCCAAAAGAGGCAGTCAGTCCTCTGCTATAAATGTAGTGGGAGTCATGGACCCACTCATGTATACTCTTTGGTTGGTGGTCTAGTTCCTGGGAGCTCTGGTGGGGTCTGGTTGGTTGATATTGTTGTTCTTCCTATGGGGTTGCAGTCCCCTTCAGCTCCTTCAGTCCTCCCCCCCTAAGCTCTTCCATTGGGGTCCCCAAGACCAACCCAATGGTTGGCTGTGAGTATCTGCATCTGTCTTAGTCATGTGCTAGCAGAGCCTCTCAGAGGACAGCCACACCAGGCTCCTATAGGCAAGAGCTTCTTGGCATCAGCAATAGTGTTGGGGTTTGGCGTCTGAGGATACGATGGATTCCAAGGTGGGGTGGTCTCTGGATGGTTTTTCCTTCAGTCTCTGTTTCTTTTCTTTTCTTTTTTTTTGTTGCTGCCTTTCCTTTAGACAGGAACAATTCTGGGTTAAAGATTTTGAGATGGGCGGGTGGCCCCATCACTCAACTGGGGGCCATGTCTATCTCCTGGAGGTGGTCTCTTCATGTTCTATCTCCCACTGTTGAATATTTCGGCTGAAGTCATCACTGTTGGATCCTCAGTGCCTCTTGCATCCCTGGCATCTGGGTCTTTCTAGTCCTTCTCTCCCCATATTTTCTATTCATTCTCCTGGCCCTCTGGACTTCTATCTCTTCCCATACCTGATCCTGCCCCCTTTAATTTCTCCTTCCCCTCTCCCACTCTTGTTCCCCTCTCCCTCTGCCTCCCATACTTCTTTTCCTCTCTCTTCTAAGTGGGATTGAAGTATGCAGATTTTTGCCTTCCTTCTTCTTGAGCTTCATGTGGTCTGTGAGTTGTATCGTGGGAGTTCTAAGCTTTGGGGCTAATATCCACTTATCAATGAGTACATACCATGTATGTTCTTTTGGGTCTGTGTTACCTCACTCAGGATGGTATTTTCTAGTTCCATATATTTGCCCCCAAAATTTATGAAGTCATCACTTTTAATAGCTGAGTAGTATTCCGTTGTAAATGAACCACATTTTCTGTATCCATTTTTCCATTGAGGAACATATGGGTTGTTTCCAGCTTCTGGCTATTATAAATAAGGCTGCTGTGAGCATAGTGGAGCATTTGTCTTTGTTGTATGTTGCGGCATCTTTTGGGTATATGCTGGGTCTTCAGGTACCACTATTTCCAATTTTCTGAGGAACTGCCAGACTGATTTCCAGAGTGGTTGTGCCAGTTTGCAATCCAACCAACCAAAGAGGAGTCTTCTTTTTTCTCCACATCCTCACCAGCATCTGTTGTCACCTGTGTTTTTTATCTTAGCCATTGTAACTGGTGTGAGGTGGAATCTCAGGGTTGTTTTGATTTGCATTTCCCTGATGACTAAGGATGTTGAACATTTCTTTGGGTACTTCTTAGCCATTCAATATTTCTCAGTTGAGAATCCTTTGTTTAGCTCTGTACCCATTTTTAAATGGGTTAATTGGCTCTCTGGAGTCTAACTTCTTGAGTTCTTTTATAATTTGGATATTAGCTCTCTATCGGATGTAGGTTTGGTAAAGATCTTTTCCCAATTTGTAGGTTGCCGATTTGTTTTATTGACAGTTTCCTCTGCCATACAGAAGCTTTTCAGTTTCATGAGGTCCCATTTGTCAATTGTTGATCTTAGAGCCTGAACCATTAGTGTTCTGTTTAGGAAATTTTCCCCTGTATTGATGTGTTCAAGGATATCTCCCACTTTCTCTTCTATTAGATTCAGTGTATCTGACTTTATGTGGAGGTCTTTGATCACTTGGACTAGAGCTTTATACTAGGAGATAAAAATGGACCATTCTTCTACATGCAAACCTCCTTTTAGATTAGTATCATTTGTTGAAAATACTGTCTTTTTTTCCCCCACTGTGTGGTTTTGGCTTCTTTGTTAAAGATTAAGTGTCCATAAATGTGTGGGTTTATTTCTGGGTCTTCAGTTCTATTCTATTGATTGACTTGTTTGTCTCTGTACCAATACCATGCACTTTTTAAAAAAAATCACTATTGCTTTGTAGTATAGCTTGAGGTTAAGAATCGTGATTACCCCAGCAGTTGTTTTATTGTTGAGAATTGTTTTTGCTATCCTGGGTTTTTCATTATTCTAGATAAAATTGAGAATTGCTATTTCTAGCTCTGTGAAGAGTTGAATTGTAATTTTGATGGAGTTTGCATTGAATCTGTAGATTGCTTTTTGGCAAAATGGCCATTTTTACTATGTTCATCCCACTGATCCATGAGCATGGGAGATCTTTCCATCTTCTGAGGTTTTCTTCAACTTCTTTCTTCAGAGGCTTGAAGTTCTTGTCAAACAGATCTCTCACTTGCTTGGTTAGAGTCATACCAAGATATTTTATGTTATTTGTGACTGTTGTGAAGGGTGTTTCCCTAATTTCTTTCTCAGCTCATTTACTTGAGTTTATATGAAGGCTACTGATTTGTTTGAGTTAATTTTATATCCAGCCACTTTGCTGAAGTTGTTTATCGAATGTAGGAGATCTCTGGTAGAATTTTTGAGGTCACTTATGTATACTATCTATCAGACCTTCAAAGAAGACCTCATACCAATACTTCTCAAACTATTCCACAAAATAGAATAGAAGGAGCGCTGCCTAATTTGTTCTATGAAGCCATGGTTACCTGATACCTAAACCACACAAAGACCCAACAAAGAAAGAGCACTTCAGACCAATTTCCCTTTGAATATTGATGCAAAAATACTCAATAACATTCTGACAAACCGAATCCAAGAACACATCAGAGTTACCACTCATCACAATCAAGTAGGCTTCATCCCAGGGATGCAGGGATGGTTCAATATTCAGAAATCCATCAATGTAATCTCTATATAAACAAACTCAAAGGGAAAAAACCACACATAATCATTTCATTAGATGCTGAAAGAAACCTTTAACGAAATACACCCTTTCATGTTAAAAGTCTTGGAAAGATCAGGAATTTAAGGCACATAATAAACAGCAATATACAGCAAACCAACAGCCAACATCAAATTAAATGGAGAGAAACTTGAAGCAATCCCATTAAAATCAGGAATAAGACCAGGATCTCCCTATTTATTCAATATAGTATTTGAAGTTCTAGCTAAAGCAATAAGGCAACAAAAGGAGGTCAACAGGATATAAATTGGAAAGGAAGAAGTCAAGGGATCACTACAGATGACATGATAGTATGCATTAGGCAGTACTCTATTGCAGTGCAGAGACACCATGACCAAAGCAACTCTCATATTTATTTAAAAAAGCATTTATTTGGGGCTTGATTTCTGTTTCAGAGGTTTAGTCCATTATCAACATGTCAGGCAGCATGGTAACACACAGGGAAGTAGCCAAGAGTTCTATATTCAGTTTGGAAGGCAGTAGGACGAGAGAAACCACTGGGCCTGGCTTGGATTTTGAAAACTCAAAGCCCATCCCCCAGTGACACACTTTCTCCAGCAAGGCCACACCTAATCCTTCTCAAGTAGTGCCACTCTCTCATAACTAAGTATTCAAATATGTGATTCTATAGGAGCCACTCTTATCCAAACCACTCTACTTTCTGTGTTACAGTCTTCTCATTTTCAGACTTTGTTCTACACAAGCATAGCATTTTAATACCAAGGGATATTGCCTCCTTCTTCTTGCCATGCAACTGAAAAAAAAAAGTAGTTTTTTGCAAATAGTTTGGTGTACAAGGTTTTGAGAAAGGATATCGCATCTGAGAGAGCCACAAATTGTAAGCATGTCTCTCTGTTCTCTAAATCTGTGAAACTGAAAGCTGTAACATTTAGTTAGGAAAATCACAAGACTCCGGTCATTTAAATATATAAACGGTGATAAATATGTAAATGGTTCATAATAATTCCAGTTAAGACAGAAAAATATGCTTCAAATGTGAGGAGACCATTAGCTCAGACACAGTAAACATCCCCTTATCTGCAGAGGGTGGGTTCTCAGCCCCACAGTGTGTGTTTGAAACTGAGGTTGGCACCAACTAGCATGGACTGTACTTTTCCTATAGCTATGATAAATTTTAATTCATTAATTAGGCACATATAAACACTAATAGCCAAAGTTACCAGTGGCATGGGATGATGATTACCAGATAGTGTTGTGAAAGTTCTGTCATGGTGGCTTCTTTCTCTAGACACGGATTATTTTACTACACATCTTCTTTTCCCTGTGATGGCGTGAGGTGATGGATGGCTCCGTGAATGCAGTTGGCAGCGTGACCTCTGTCTACTACATAAAGGTTTCCTAAGCATGAGCCCAGGGATACCAGCATAGTTGATCTGAGAACTGGGATGGTGACACAGTGACTAATGGAGGGAGGTGGCATATACTGAGACAGTGCACTGGACAAGTAGGATGGGCAAGATGGACAGATGACAGCACCAGCTTTAACATGCTTTCTAGAACGCAATTGTGAATTGTGATGTGTTGATTTTAAAAAAATCTCATTTAGTCTTTCAAACTGCAGCTGGGTGCAGGCAAATGATAGGGAACAAAACCATGAATAGGTGGGACTACGATGGTGGCACTTGCCACATGTCGTCTTTGGAGAATAAGTAAAGGTATGCTATATAGATGCCCCAGATCGCTTGTTCTAAAACTCTCTTTGGGTGCTAGAATTAGATGAGTCTGACTTCGAGCCCAATCTCTGTTATGAGTTTCTAATGCGTTCCTGGCCATGTTTACTCTGTAATATTTAATACAATTTGTAATGTTTAATACAATTAATTTGAATAAATGTTCTACAGCTTAAAATAAGTTCAAATTTTAATTGTACTCCTTTTCTTAAAAGTGAAATGGCTGGAATTAACAATTAAATCTCAGATTATGCAGAAATGTATAGCTGGCAGAGCAAACGCTAATACACAGTCTTATTTGATCTGTACACCAGCCCTGTGTGATGATGAAGGACAGGACCGTAGGGGTCTGCTCAGGGTCACGCAGCCAGCAGGGACGGGGGTGGGGCAGAGCGGGATTGCTAACTTTTAAATCTCATTTCATGGATCTTTAGTGCCTCTTAAACGAAGTGAACTTGAACAAGGTGACTGTAAAGTCCTGAGCACTTCCGAGTCTCCAGAAATCATCACACATCCGTCACACGCACACACTGCACTTGTGCAAGGTCTTTTTTTCTTTAGCTTCTGTCTCTGCCTGTCCCTGTCTCTAATTGTGACACATATGGATTTTTTTCCTGTAAGGATTTCCAAAGAGCTCTTCATTAATATATACTAATAGAACAAAATAACGGGTTTTATTGTGGCATCTATATATATGTATATATATATATGTATATATATATATATGTCATGTATTTGATCACATTCATCTTCTGCATTACTGACTCCTGTTCCTGCTTTCTCTTCCCCATGGTCTCCCCTCTTCCCAAGTAAGTTTACTACTTATCATTTTCACACACACACACACATACACACACACACACACACACACACACACACACACACACACAGTATTCTCATCACACCTACCCCTATCACTCCCTCTCACATCCTTCCTACTCCCTCTGGAATCTTTCCTGACATACTTTCCTGAGGTGCTTTCTTACTTTCATGTCTCTTTATCTATGATCCACTGAGTTTAGTTAGGTTACTTGTGTGAATGGGTGTGTGGCTACATTTTATCTGACCGCAGTCAGGGGAAAATAAGCTTCCAGGCAGTCAGTAGGAAGGTCTCCTAAAGCCCACCCCCACAGTGACACACTTCCTCCAACAAGGCTACACCTCCTAACAGTGCCACTTCCTGGGCCAAACATGCTCAAACGTCCACAGCAACAGATTGGTGGCTACGCCCCTGAAGAAAAACTAATCCCTCTTTCTCAGAAGATGTTAACTGCAGAGCTGCCCATCTAGGGGTAGCGCCTCATGAGTCCCCCCTTCCATTCGTGAATGCTGATGGGCTTGATTTTTTTTTGTTGGTCTCGTGTAGGTCACAATAGCTGTTACAGGAGCAGGGGTCATGTTAAATCCAGAAGACAGCATTTCACAGCACTTTTCCCTATTTTTTACCTCTCATTTCTGCCCACTTTGTTATATGTTCCCTGAGCTGGGTGGGTGTGCGTGTACATGTGCATGTGTGCGTGTGTGTGTATGTGCATGTGCATGCAAGTGTGTGTATGTGCATGTGTATACAAATGTGTGTGCCCATGTGCATGTGTGTGTGTATGTGTATGCTTTTGTGTGTGCACATGCTTGAGTACATGTACACACGTGTGTGTATGTGATGCATGTGTGTGTGTGTGTGTGTGTGTGTGTGTGTGTGATATAAATGTCCCATTTAGAGCTGAACACTCATCTTGGACTAACTGCTGACCATTTAAAAATGACACTTCTCGGGGCTGGGGATGTAGCTCAGTGGTAGAGCACTTGCCTAGCAAGCACAAGGCCCTGGGTTCAGTCCCCAGCTCCGAAAAAAAGAAAAAGAAAAAAAATGACACTTCTCTGTTCTTATTTTTAATATAGATTATGTATGTAAGGGAAAACAAAATATTTGTCTTTTTGAGTCTGATTTTTTTCTGCTTAAGATGTTTTAACTTTTCAGAGATTAAAATTCTTGAGTTAATTGGCTGTGAACACTCATTTTACTTAAAGGTTGGCTATGATATTTTAGCAAACAGAGAGGATACTTGGCAATTCTTGCAAATGAGAAAAATATACCACAAAAAGTTGTTTTCACTTATAATAAAGGTTTTAATATATTAGAATAAGTGATCTCTATATAATGTGGTGTATAAGATAATTTTCTAAAGTGTTTCTTTTGGTCATGCAGCTTGCTTTTCTTATCTTTCGAGGGATCAGGTATTTTCCGAGAT
This sequence comes from Rattus norvegicus, assembly GCF_021556685.1. NCBI lineage: Eukaryota > Metazoa > Chordata > Mammalia > Rodentia > Muridae > Rattus > Rattus norvegicus. The sequence goes on along the minus strand of NC_141537.1, from coordinate 57,580,322 downwards.
CTTTTTTTAAAAGCACATTTCCATACTTGTTATCTCTCAATTTCCATAATGGTGGCGCTAGTTTGCACTCTTACCAACACCAAAGACTCGAAAATGCCACGTGTAAACCTATTATTGTAGAAGTTTCCTAAAATATATACATAAATAAAAAAGTATTCAAACAGAATTACTCTTTATGGAAGGATAATGCATCTTCCAGATACATTGGCATTCAAACAAAAGCCCAGCGCCAAACAAACACCGATTCTCTTACTTTAGTTTGCTGGCCAGTGGAGTCCCATAAACACTCAAACCAGGCTACTGCCATTGCTCCCGGTTACCTTCCAGAGCCTGGTGTTAAGACTCTATTGTTTAAGACACTATTTGACAGAAAGAAATCAAGGTAGTACTGACCAGGAAATTTCATTGCTTCTGGCTAGCTTTTACTGTCCCAAGGTGCTATTCACGCTACCAGGGGATAAAACTTACCAATAGTTTTACCTAGCTGTGTTGTGATCCTCACTAGCTACAATAACAACCATCTTGGCAAGACACTGGTGTGATAGCCGCACAGGTGTTACAGGAGTAACCAACCACTTCCTGGTTGGATTGCTAAGGCCTGTTCTGCAAGGTGGAACTCATGCTAGGTGAAGTTATCCAGCCCAAGAGCTGATGGCTGGCGAGGTTATAGGCTTTAGGAACGAAGGGATTACCATTACTTGGCTGCCTTCTAAACACTTACATGTTCACTCATAGAACAGTGCACCTCTCAGCCTTTGTCAGACAAACTTCTTTTTGTAGTAGACGGTGGATAATGTAGAAATGTACAGCTGGAGAGCATGAAACAAATAACAGCTATGGAGTGCTCAGGCCTAGAAAGGGATCTTCATGGAAGGGGGGGTCAGAAGTAGCAGAAGACAACTGTGAAACCACCTGCTGAGGCCAGGGACATTGTGTGCATAAACTCACAGCGGCTGTGACTTCATACACAAGATCTTCACAATATTAAGCTACCCAAAATTATAGCCTAGACAGGGAGTTTGTACTTGAAATCCCACCCCTAGCTGAGTGGCTTTTCTTTTGAGCTTTCAGTTGCCTTTTTTTCTTTTAGGGATCACATATTTTCAAGGTCTTTTCCTTTAAGGACACATTTCCATATTAGTTAGCTCTCATTTCCACAGTGGCCATGCCAGTTTGCATTGTCAGCAAACCTTTGAAAAAACGCTGATGACTTCTGGGGGCGGGAGAGTCAGTTTACTTTGACTGCATCCCTTGACATGCTGCTCATGTTCCAGTGAATGACCCCACACCCATGTACATACCAGAAGCACAAAGTGGGATCAGTGGGCTTCTAAAAAAGAGTTCATGACATTGGAAGGGGAAAAGGTGTGGTTATGGGAGAGGTTGGAGGATAGAGAGTGTGGGGTGCTGTGACCAAAACACATCCATAAGTTGTGGATGAGATTCTCAGACAATTTTTAATAAAGCAGATTTTTAGTTTTTACCTGTACGCACTGGCTATAACAGTATGGCTAGTTTTATAGGCTTCTATTATTGTCATTAATGTCAAAGCAACTTCAGTTGATGAGCTTAAAGTTACCAGAACAATACCTAGAAAATGATGCTTGGTAATACGTAGCTGCTGCTATTTTTCTTACTGGAGGAGAGCATTTTCACTGTAAATCTCACGGCAGAACAACTGTGCAGAGATCTAGAAACTTGATTGTTTGAATCCCTGTCCAAGACTAATAGTCTATGCTGAATATTAAAATAGTTTCCAGTACAACTCTTCAGAAATGATATGGTTTAAGAAAATAGAAGATAAAATTGCTATCAGCTCTGGCAAGAATATTAGTGGGAATGTTTTAATGGGGCAAAAATCAGTTCCTCCCACTGAATTACGGCACAGCACAGAACAGTGTTTCTAAACTTTCAAGTTTTACTATTTGTGCGATCTTAGAGAAGCTACTTGTCTTTTGTTTTAATTTAAAAATTTAAAACCATTTTGAGGATTTCAAACATGAGTACTGTATTTACACCATTTCTACCCTTCTCTTCCACTTACAGTTCCTCCTTGGTACTCCCTCTCAAAACCATGACCTATTATTTAATTATCATTGATATGTACACATATATAATATACATACAGATAAATACAACCTACTGATTTGCATTTTCCACTTAGTATTGATTGTATGCATATGTGTGAAGGGTTGACTTATGGGAATTGGATAACCAGACTGTCCCTGGAAAAGACTGAATCGTTTTTAGCAACCATTTGTTGTCTATAATTCTTCATCTAGGACCTTGAGAGATTTCTTCCACATGTGTTGGTATGTTTGCTGGTATTGCCATCATGAAGGTCTTATCTAGGTAACCATATTATTGAGATTTCATGGATGCATAGCCCATAAAACATCCACTTTTTCTTAAGTGGAGATATTAATAGTGTGGACAGCTGAAGTTTGGAAAAAGTTAAAATGAGATATTGCGCAGTCCAGCACCTGGCATAAACTTTTGATTATCAAAACTGTATTAACTTCTCTCTGGACCTCAGTCAGTGACTGGCCCTTCTGTGGCTCAAACAGCCCTTGAATATTCACTTATCAGCCATGTAGAAATATTTGGAAACCCTTTGGATTCATTTCCTATAGTTAGTAAGAAGTACTCATATCTTTTCTTTTTGAGATTCCTGCCCCCATTCCTTTGGAAGTGAATCTGATTTTGAGTCACTATCTGTTTGTATGTTTCTTCCAGCCAAGAAAATGCTGCTCTCTGTAGTTTTTATTATGAAAAATTTCAACATTGAGCACACACGTGTATACGCACACATCCACATATTTCAATGTATTTCTGTCATAGTCATAATATTTATTAGCACATCGTTGCCAAAAGTAATTTGTTTATCTTATAAAATCGTTCATAAGTAACCTTCTATTAGGTATATTTTTTTTCTTGTATAATATCTTTCTATTTCAATTGCAGGCCCTTTCACTTAACTGTGAAATTTGTGAGTCAAATATGGCTAATTCTCTAAAATGCAAAATTACCTTTAATTTGTTTTACTCTGCAGCTTTATTCATTTCTATTGTAGGCTTCATGGTGGGAAAGTGTTTACTTGAAGTCAATTACTGTAAACTCCTACTTCCAAGACGCAATGCTGGTCTTAACCTGTTCTGTGGTTCGCTCCTCTTAAGCGTGTATGAGCCACAGAGCAGTTTGTAAGTACTGAACATCTGAAAATAGGGATGAAAGACGCAGGAAGAGATCGGATTGGATAGAAATTGGTGTGCTACCTTTGGAGGAGAGAGGATGAATAAAGGACAATAATTGGGAAAGAGGGAAGGCGATATAGGAATTCTGGCTTTGTGATGCTGAATGGGTAAAAATAAAGTGACATTAGCAGCAGAGCAGTGTGATCCAATACGTCATAAGACACTGAGTTTTTGTGTATTTTTTTTAACACATAAAAAGTTCCAAAACACTATTGTGGTTTGAATGTAAAAAAAAAAAATTATGTTAAAGGCCATAATGGCCCCTCAATCAGATGTATACCAGGTTAGACACCCCTTTCTTGACTGTATTGCCTGTATTGTCTGCTTGTTTAGAACTTTGCTCAGAGCTCCACCCTCCTGCTGTGTCAGGGTTGGCCAGGAGTCCAAGCTCCAGCTTAAATAAAGAGACCCTAAGCAGGGGGTGGGGCGGTGTGGGGCGGGGGAGGTTCATGTGTTTGAACACTTGGTCACCAGCTGGTGGCGCTGTATGAGACTTTTAGTAGGTGGAGCTTTGCAGGAGGAAGTACATCACTGTCACCACATATCTGGCTTTAAGTTTTGTTGCCTGCCTCTACTTGCTGTCCTCTCTGTGGACGCAGCGCGTGAGGAGCTGGCTTCACACTCTTGCCGTCACACCATCCCCACCATGATGGACTACATCTCCCTGGAACTATACGCCCAAACTAACCCTTTCTTCCTTAAGTCGTTTTTGCAGGCTATTTCATTACAGCCACGGGAGAGGAAACCAGGACACACACTGAAGACTGGATGTGATTAGTTGGTTGTAAGAAGACCTATGTGATAAAACACTTCTTTTCACATTGAAATTACTGTCATGCCAGAAAATAATGTTCAGAAGCCTTTATTCTATCCCAGACCGTAGAAAGGTTATCTGCTCATGAACTCTCCTACCGCTTTCACACCTACTTATTGAACATTTTTTTTTCTTTTTTCTTTTTTTCGGAGCTGGGGACCGAACCCAGGGCCTTGCGTTTGCTAGGCAAGCGCTCTACCACTGAGCTAAGTCCCCAACCCCCTTATTGCACATTTTTAAATAAAAAATGAATTGCAAATATTTTTATAAAAAAGTACTTGCTGGAAATGAGAGAATCTATCAATTAGGAAGATCTCAAATAAATGTTCTTTGATCTGTTAATCTTGTAAGTGCAAGTATATTAGACTTTAAAATTAGACAAAACACAAAACAAAGATACAAGAGCTTCCAGCTGCTTGGCAAATATAATGTGTGCCTCGAGGATATGCAAGAGAACGATAGCAGTTCCTTCTGAAAGGGGCTAGGATAAGGAGGTTTTTTTTTTTTTTTTTCTGTACACAAATTTTAAAACCATCATTTAAAATTTGAACCATGTGTCTATTAACTTCTCTCCAAAGAAAATGAAAAGGAAATGATGAAGACTTTTTGCAATCTGTATTTTTAATGCCAGTGTACAAAGATTTTGTGGTAGCATTTTCTGACATAATCTGTATATATTTGTCTCTCTTCTGCTTCCTCATTCAATGCCCTATGTCCATCCTCTCGTCCCCAGAAATCCCCCTTTGCCTCAATCTCCTATGTCAGTGGTTCTCTTTCTAGTTTTATGAGCCATACTTAGATTAGCAACCCCATTTATGCTTATGTATAAAAATGAAAGGCTGTGATCAGCACATGAAAGGGAACATGCATCTGACTTTGGCAGCCTGCTTTTCCTCACTTAATATAATAACTTCTAGTTCCATCTTTCTCCTAAAAATTTAACTTTTTTTAAAAAAATTTTTTTTATTAACTTGAGTATTTTTTTTTATTCTTTTTTTTTTTTTTTCCGGAGCTGGGGACCAAACCCAGGGCCTTGTGCTTGCTAGGCAAGCGCTCCACCACTGAGCTAAATCCCCAACCCCAACTTGAGTATTTCTTATTTACATTTTGAATGTTATTCCCTTTCCTGGTTTCCAGGCCAACATCCCCCTAACCCCTCCCCCTTCCCTTCCTTATGGGTGTTCCCCTCCCCATCCTCCCCCCTTGTTGCCCTCCCCCCAACAATCTAGTTCACTGGGGGTTCAGTCTTAGCAGGACCCAGGGCTTCCCCTTCCACTGGTGCTCTTACTAGGATATTCATTGCTACCTATGAGGTCAGAGTCCAGGGTCAGTCCATGTACAGTCTTTAGGTAGTGGCTTAGTCCCTGGAAGCTCTGGTTGCTTGGCATTATTGTTCATATGGGGTCTCGAGCTCCTTCAAACTCTTCCAGTTCTTTCTCTGATTCCTTCAACGGGGGTTCCGTTCTCAGTTCAGTGGTTTGCTGCTGGTATTCATCTATGTATTTGCTGTATTCTGGCTGTGTCTCTCAGGAGAGATCTACATCCAGTTTCTGTCGGCCTGCACTTCTTTGCTTCATCCATCTGGTCTAATTGGGTGGCTGTATATGTATGGGCCACATGTGGGGCAGGCTCTGAATGGGTGTTCCTTCTGCCTCTGTTTTAATCTTTGCCTCCCTATTCCCTGCCAAGGGTATTCTTGTTCCCCTTTTAAAGAAGGAGTGAAGCATTCGCATTTTGATCATCCGTCTTGAGTTTCATGTGTTCAGTGTAACAAGGGTAATTCAAGCATTTGGGCTAATAGCCACAAAATTTAACTTTTTAAAGAGCAAATAAAATCCCATTGTATACAGGTATATGTTCATTTTTCTTACCTACTTATTTGTTGATGGGCACTTAGGCTGGTTCTATTTGATATTGTGAATAGAGCAGCAATGGACATAGGTATGCAAGGGTCTCTGAAGGAGGATAGAGACCTCATCAGATAGATGATCAGGAGTGCTGGATCTGGGTCATATGGCAGTTTTAGTTTTAAAAGAAATCTCCATGCTTATTTCTATAGAGGCTGGTTGAGCATGTGAACGAGTGTCTTTGCCAGCACTGTGTTTATTTATGATATCCATTCTTACTTGGGTGAAATAGAATCTCAAAGTAGCCTTAATTATTAGTTTGTATATTATGTGACCTTTGGACTACATGCTGTTTGGCTTCGTGAAGAAATGGACCACATATATTACTATTTAGTGGGTGTTCATCATCTTAGCTCTTCTAGGAGCTAGATTGATCACAGAAGACTTTTCTGTGGATAAATAAGACCCTTCTAGGCGTTAGGAGAAAATGCAGAACTTTGGGAGGAAGGTGGAGAAAGGGCAGACCATTTGAGTGAGTGATTACTGTGTGTGGACTGTCAGGTGTGTTGCACATTCCCTGGCCTTTCGTTCATAGCTCGCTGCTTCACATCCCTCCAGGATGACAGGACCAGCATCTCACTGGGCTTCCAGAAAGCTATGGACCTATAAAGCCATATTTATATTTCATTCTTCACATCTTTAGGGCCTGTAGCTCTCTACAGCCCCTGCAACACCACAGGAGACCAGGGGAAGTGTGTATTAAGTCTCCCCTCAGAGATTAGCTAAGGTTTTCTTCTGAAATAATTAGAATGCGCAAAAAGAAAGAGAAGCAGTGAGAGTTTGCTTGCTCAGAATCACTTCCATTGTTGCTGCCTTTGTAAGGGAGGAGGCAGCAACCTTCCATACCTTGAAGATAAGGGAAATTAATGTGACAGAAGGCCATAAAAGTAGCTAGCAAAATAATGGCAAAAATAGTGATTTTTCTTATTCCTTATATATCTCTATTAATTTAGAATTTATCATACAGGGAATAATTTAAGTTTTTTTTAAATTTTTTTTTCATTTATGTGGTAGCACACCACTTACAAGGCACTGTATTAAATACTTTGAGTTAATTCACCTTATCCTCTTTAACATCCTTATTGCTATTTCTGTCTGTGATAATGAAGCAGAATCACTGACAATTTACATAATTTTCCCTGTCTGCAAAGCCATGAACATAGCTGGGTCTCACGTTCAGGAAGGGGAGCATAGGACCTGTGTCCTCATCAACCAAGTCAGCAAAGAGATACATTTAATTTTCGATATTTTCCATCTCAAAAGTTATCAGTTCACTTTAAGTAAGGATGTCAGCAGCACTTTTGGAAAAATAACTTGACAAGAAGGGGGCATCCATGCTTTGATTACACGGCATTAGAAACGTGATAAAGGTGGAAGTTTATTAGATTGTATGTTCAATCAGAGATTTGACTTGGCTTAATTCACTTTTCCAGATGAAGAGAAGAAGAAATTAATACAAGGTAATATTTTATTGCATTTGATTCATATTAGGTAAACATGATATCTTATCTAAATATGTATAGAAGTTAATTTTTTTCATGTTGGAAAAAACACATATAAAAACTTAGTAGTTAAAGGATCAAATAAGCAAAAAATGATTTCCAGAGGGTGGGAAGCTCAAAGTCCACATGCTACAGCATGGAATTTACCTATTCCATAAGACAGTCTTTACCTTAGTGAAGCACTAGATTTTATTCAGACAATATTACTAAGTACCAGAGACTATAAGGAAAAATTAACTTTCACTAAAGATACCAGGAATATAGTATGAGGAGCTAATGTCTTTGCTCTCAGGATCCCTAAAATGTGATACAAAGGTCTGGTGGTAGAAATTCTTTGAATCATGTTGTGCTCCATGTTTAAATTTCCTGTGGAAAAATAAAATGTAAAGAAAAGTCTAGTGCTTGCTAGATGCTTCTGCGTGGGTCTTTCCATCTTCGGAGTACGTTGGCCACCAGCCTATCAGGATGAGAGGAGCAAAGGCACGGGGGAGGGTTCAGATGGCTGCAAATACAATAGAATGATTTCCAGGAACATCTTCAGTGAGTCAGTTTAACTTTACTTGGGGTGGGCAGAGGCTATATGGACCTTAGGGAGTGAGTGGAGGTTTTCAGAGGAGGTGTACATTATTGGCTGCGGTTGGGAATGCTTCATTTACATGAAGAGGAATTCTAAGATTCTTCCGGTTGAACCCGTAATATAGCCAAAGACTGACCTCAGAGTAGGGGAGGTCTAGGTCATGCACTGGAGCTTGTAGGCTAACAGCAAGGAGTGAGTCATCCTAACTCCTGCCGGTCTCAGGATAAGATTTTCAGGGTTGTGTACATGTAGGGAGCCGTATTAGATTTGGGCCTGGCTGCTTTGTGACTGCATAGCTCAAGGTGGCTACGTGACTCTGGGCTGTATGGCCACAGATGCTCACCCCTAGGTGGCTGCTGTAAGATTATGAGATTGTTGGACAAAAGCCTCTCCCAGGAAGACCCCAGGAGCAATCACAGGATGTTTCAGCCTGAGCAAAACACCGGATGTCCCTGAGCAGATTCCTGAGAAGGGTTCGACCTTTTCAAAGAACATGTCCCCGGAAGACTGTTGCCTCTTTGTTTAAGGAGGATATCTTGCAGTTTCGTGATTCACCCTATATCCTTGGGTACTTCCCAAAACTCTCCCACCCTAAGCTTCAGTTCCCACTTCTATTCCTGCCTCAGAGCTTTAAATGCTGTACATTTCTCTCAATAAACAAGACCTTGACAACAGAACTTTGTTTGGTCTCCTTTTCTCTCCACCCCCTTGACTTACAGGTAGAATGCCTCTTCGGGACCCTGAATAACTGGGTCCCCGCTGGCGGGGGCATGTACATGTCTCAATCGTACTCTTGCTCTAGGCTGACTCCCTAGGCCACTCGAGCCCACACTTTCCAAGCATGACTCCTAAATGCTGCTCCCTTTCCTCCACGAAAAGATCTAACGTTGTATTATCTCTCATTTAACTACGAGAATTGCGAGAATACATAATTTATAACATCTTCCACTAGAATGTCAAGTAGCCTGTGCAGTGCACAGCTGGCACTGAGGTTTAATTCTTGCACAGGGCTTTTTGCTCAGGTCCTGCTATGTACCTGAGCATGGGTTTGCATTCAGCTAGCAGAGAGGTCTGGGAGCTCTCCATAGAATGGCAGCATCATCATTGTATTAGCTTGAGTGTATGTGGGCATGCTGTGTACATTCTATACATGTGTATTCACATGTATACACTTAGACATATTTACACAGACACAGAGACCACACACACTGTAGGGTTAGTGGGGGGTCCCGCATCTGCTCCGTCACAGGGCTCAGGCCACTAGCGGAGGCAGGACGAAGGAAGTTTGACCACACTTACAGCACAACCGCCGCCCAGGCTGTGGGAAGCTACAGGACACTGCTCCGGGGGTGGGGAAGCACAGTCTGTGGCACAGGACACAGCTCGGGGGGTCATCTGGCTTGCAAGGAGGCCGGCGCCCTCTGGTTCTCAGGCTCTGGGCATCCAGGTGCTGTTGGGATGCTGTGAAAGAGCTGAGAACAGAGCGCCTTGTGGGGCTTGTTCTAGCTGGAGAGGGAGCTCTGGCTGATCAGGTAGGGAAGAGTCCTTGGCTTGATGGTGGTAGGTCTGAGTTTGGCTGTTGCCGCTGTTGCTGGGAGCACAGGAGGCTTTCTTCCGAAGACTAGATGGTGGCTCTGTAGGTGAAGGCCTTCTCTGTGGCCGGATGAAAAGAGATGTTCCATGGTTTTGAGGCTTTTATTGTCATGGTGGAAAGTGGGTGAGTAAAACCCGTACCCCACTTCTCAGAGTGGGCCTGAGATTAAATACCTTTTTCAGGGAGGAGTGTCTGGGAAGGAAAATTCAGTGGCTAAGCCTCCAACGCCTTTAGCTACCTCATTATAAAGGAGATCTGTCTTGAGCCTACATAACCTATGGTTACGTCCTCTACAGGGCGTTGCCCTTATGTGACTGATGCTCACAAATCTGTGGAGGACTATGGGCTAGTGACTGGCCTGGTTTCCTAGGAGTCAGGTGAAACGCCTACCATCCCTTCAGGGTCTCCAGGGTGCAAGCCTCCTTAACTGGGAACCAGAGAGCCTTTCACTCCCACAACACACAGTTAGACACACTCAAATTCACAACATTCATACCAACACATGCATACACCGAGACCACCACCACCAGCACTATTACCACAATTGCCACCATAACAATAAAATCACAATAATCAACAAAACCTGCTCATTGACATCTCTCAACACCAATGGTGTCAACCTCCCAATAAAATATACAAACTAACTAAATAAATGTAAAAACAGGATCCATAGTTGTGCTAAATCCAAGAAACACAGACATCGAAGATAGACATCATCTGGGCATAAAAGCACAGGAAATGTATTCCAAGCAAATGAACCCAAGAAATAAGCTGCTGTAGCCATTTTAGCATCTGAAAAAATAGACTGCATATCAAAATTAATTAAGAGAGATAGGGAAGGATACTCCATACTCATCCAAGGAGAAATCCTCCAAGAGGACATTGTAATTATTAACATTTATGCATCAAGCACAAGGGCATCCAACTCTATAAAAGAAACACTACTACAGTGTAATCACACATTGCCCTCACACACTGATAGTAGGAGAATTCAATGCCCCACTCTTGCTAAAAGACAGGTCATACACACACACACACACACACACACACACACACACACACACACACACACAGAGAGAGAGAGAGAGAGAGAGAGAGAAATGCTGAAGATGACTGACATTATAAACTAAGTGGACCTTTATAAATGGACATTTATAGAACATTTCATCCAAACACAGAAGAATGAATCTTTTTCTCTGTACCTCATGATACTTTCTCCAAAATTGGCCACATACTCAGACACAAAGAAAGCCTCAAAAGATTCCAGAAAGTTGAAATAACATTCTATCTAACCACCATTGATTAAAGCTGGATATCAACAATAACAGAAGCAACGAAAAGATTACAAACACATGGGAGTTGAGCAGCTCACCAGTAACTGAAAAATGTGTCAAGACAGAAATAAGAGAAAGTAAAGAGTTTCTAGAATTGAATAAAAATTAATACACAGCATACGCAAATCTACAGGACATGATGATGGTGATTCTAAAAGGAAAGTACGTAGCACTAAGGGCCTAGATAAAAAAATAAAATAAAATAAAAAGGGAATAGCTTTACCTAGAGACCCAGCTATACCACTTCTGGGCATATACCCAAAAGATGATCCAAAATATCACAAGGACACTTGCTCAACTATGTTCATAGCAGCTTTATTTGAAATAGCCAGAAATGGAAACAGCTGAAGAATGGATAAAGAAAACGTAGTACACTTATACAATGATATACTACTCAGCTATTAAAAATCATGCAATTTGTAGGCAAATAGAACTAGAAAATATCATACTGAGTGAAGTAACCCAGACTCAGAAAGATGCTCACAGTATGTACTCAATTATGAGTGGATGTTAGCCATCAAGTACAGGATAACCATGATACAATCCACAGACCCAAAGAAGCTAAGAAACCAGGAGGAACCAAGGGGGGATTCTTGAACTTCACTGAGAAGGGGAAATAAAATAGACACCTGAGGTGGATGGATGGGGAGAACTGTTTGGGAAAGGGGGTAGGGTAGGGAATGGGATTGGGATCTGGTGTGGGGAAAGGGGGAATCTGCTGAAAGGGTTGGGAGAGAGAAGGGAAATCAGTGGTGGTAGGGGGTGTGAAGATGACCTACCACGATCTAGTAGGCTTCATCCCAGACAGAGATGCAGGGATGGTTCAATATATGTAAACCAATAAATATAATGTACTATATAAACAAACTGAAAGAAAAAATACATGATCATATTATTGGATGCAGAAAATCCCCTTGACAAAGTCCAATCCCACCTCATGATAAAAGTCCTGGAAAGATGGGGATACAAGAGCCATGCCTTAACATAATAAACGCAGTTTACAAGAAGACCATAGCTAACGTCAACTTAAATGGAAAGAAACTCAAAGCAATTCCACTAAAATCACGAACAAGATAAGGGTATCTATTCTCTCCATAACTATTCAGTATAGTGCTTGAAGTTTTAGCTAGAACAACAAGACAACTGAAGGAGATTCAGGGGATATAAATTGGAAACGAAGAAGTCAAGGTTTTGTTTTTTGCAGATGATGTAATAGTAACATAAATGACTCTAAAAGTCCCATCGGGAAACTCTTATAGCTGTTAAACACTTTCAGCCAGTAGTTGGATACAAAATAACTCACAAAAATCAGTAGTCCTTCCAGAGATGAGTGACAAATACATTAAGAAAGAAATCAGGGAAAAAACACCTTTCACAAAAGTCTCAAATAATACAAAACTTTGGGCAATGCTAACCATGCAAATGAAAGACTTGAGAGAGAAAAACTTGAGGACATTAAAGGAAGAAATTGAGGAAGCTGTAAGAAGATGAAAAGATCTCCCATGCTTACACATCAGTAGGATTAACATGATGCTGTGGACGATCCGATACAGTCTCATACCTCACACCTGGGATTAAAACAAAAACATATTCTCATAATGTTTTTGTGGTTTTCAAAGAAACCCAAACTCTGAAATTGTCACTTCAGAGACCAGCAAGGTTAAATGTCTTGTTCAACTAAAAGGGGTTACTAAGAGGAGTGACAGGGCACACCCTGGTCTTTGTGCTTCCAAAGGCTGTGTATTTTCCCTCAGCCCCGCCTCCTACTCGCTGGAACAGAATTATTGTTCATAAAACACAGAATGAAGTACAGCTTGCCATAGTATGATGGAATCAACTCATGCAAATCAAGGGAACTTACTTATGCACTTTGTGATTCTGGGCTTGAACATGACCTGTCATGTGGTCTTGAGGTTTTAGAGTGGGGACTCTATAGAGGTGACCAGAGAGAAGGTGCTATGGACGATTTGAATACCTCTCTAAAGATTTGTGCTGAAATTCTACACCCCCGAGTCGATTATTATTGCCAACTAGATCCCTACTCTATAACCTCAAATCAGCTAAGGCACACATACATGCGTGCTCTGTGTACTCTGGAGCTTCATTTCCCCATCCTTTTGCATTTCCATCCCATCATCCCTACCAGCCTCTACATTTATTTCCTTTACTAGTTTTAGTAAAGATGGTTATTTTTTCCCTTATAAAAATTCTAAGGATAATTCACCTGCCACCATGTGAGGCTCTGGCTAGAAGGCACTATTTTTTATTTTAAGTGTGGAGTTTATTCAGTTCAGGGCATGGGGAGGGGAGTTGAGAGGGCAGTAGAGGCAGAGAAAGGCAGAGAGAGAGAGAGAGAGAGAGAGAGAGAGAGAGAGAGAGAGAGAGAGAATAGAGGAGTAGAGGCCATGGAGGGGGGGGAGTGAGGGGAGAGCGAGAGCAGGAAAGTAAAGCTAGAAGGCACTATCTTTAAGTGAAAAAGCACTCTATCTTTGTTTACCCTTGATATGAACCTCATAGACATCAGACCCATAGGGGATCCATTTCTATTGTTTGCAAGTCATATATTTTGTTATAACAGCCTGAAATGACTAGGACAAGGGAAATGATTCCAGAGAGATGGATTCCATATTTTTAGATTTGCACACAAAGGAAACCAATCTGGAGGGAGAAGAATTATATAGACACTTGATAGTAAGCTATGTGATATTCAGTTGACTTTTATTTTTGGCCCTTGTTCATCCAACGTCTTTTAAGATGCATCACTCAGACTTGCATGCGTTTAGATATTTCCTAAGCAGTATATTAAAAATTAATATCTGCTTAGCTACAGAGGTGCTCGGTCACTAAGTGCGTGGACCTCAAAATCTATATTCTTCAACAAGCCTTTCAGTGATGGCTTTGTCAAGCAGGTGACCCAGAGATGACAGCCTACAACCTGGCCTGAAGGCTTGTAAACGGAAAACAAAAAAGAGGAACTTTAGGGATGTATCGAGTCTCTGAAATGTTGAATATTTAAATTTTATCTTTCTTCCTCTAAAACAGTGAAGAATTATGTCATATTAAGACATTAAAATTGGCTTAATAGCTCTCTCTAGGGAGCCTTTGCCATTTGGCTGATTAGTGTTTGGAACCCATTGACAGGTAGTGATTGAAATATGCCGTCCTTGGGTGGGACATGCCTTCTGGAAATATTTCTTTACTCAAGAATGCAAGTGAAAGCTAATAGTTATCCTCCCTATAACACTAAGCTTGGGCATTAATGTCTTAAGCATTCACATTGCTAAGCCACTCTCCCAGACTGTATTTATAAGGAGCCTAGCAAGGTGAGAACACTGAAAACCATGCCTTTCATGGAACAGAAAAAGACTTTCTTGAATCTCTTTGTTATCAGCATGAATCATATCTCAACAGAGATGTGATTAAGGGGTGCCTAAGAGATGAGTTTGCTAATATCAATAGCATTCTTCTGTTTCTGACAGGCCAACAGTGGCTTTACTGTACACGCACTCCAGTTGCAGGTAAGGGTTTGGCTGGCTACCTCTTTTAAGGGCAGCCTCACAGTACCTCTGGCTCAGGGCAAAACTCTACTTTTTAAAGTCATGAAATTGAACTTGGCATTTCCTGAAGCCACAATCTGTCTTAGTGTTGATTGTATAAAGATGAATTCATGGAGGCATTGCTGACAAACTTGAGTCCCAATGTACCCAGTTTCTGTGATAAGTCTACTCCTCCTAGATGGTCTGGCAGGATTGCTGGTAATGTCACCGAGGATGTGCAGACTTAACAATGAGGAAACAAGTGGTTGCAAAGATAATCCTTAGCTGAGGGTAATATTTCTTTATGGGTTATTTTTCCAGGGTAGGATTCTTTTTTTAAAAAATAGGACCTGATTATCTGTTTATGTGCATTCTCTTCTTTCTGGATTTCATGCGTTTATTTAGACGAACCTGTTGTTTTGGATTATCAACAATCACAATCTTCTGTTATAACATCACTCCTTAATGACACAGCAATTATATATTGTTACACTTTTTAATCAGGTTATTTTGTAATGCTCAGTTTTATTAGCAAACGTATCTAAGCGCACTTAGCTTGTTAGTGGCTGAAATCCTAAGTCCTTCTGACCCCTATGTATGGCCTGTTTCCTTCGGTTTATATTGTCTTCCTCTAGAGAAAACTGAAAAAGGAGAACAGTTTTCAGTGGTAGAACTCTACATCATCGCTGTCCCCTTAGAAGAAAGTCTATGGTTAAGATCTTCTTCCCAGCATTCTAAGGGTGCCACGGGGCTCCTGCAGACCCTGGTTATCTCACTGCTGTTGCAGAGGGGTGACGAAGCATGCTTGTCTCCCAGAGATCTCAATCTAATTGTTGGATCTTGAGGGATGTGCCTGAGAATTGCCTAAACTCTTCATTATCCCCAATTTCTTGAAAATTTCAAATGTCAGCAATTGAAAATTGTACTTTTCTTACCAAGCTAAAACCTTATTTTACAGGCATAGAGTTTCAGAGATTAGTTGCCTTCCAATAAAAGGGAACTATTACATTTCTTTTTGAAAATTAGTTAAAAAAGGAACCCTGTCTGATGGTTTTGTGCAGTCCTATAATTCAAAAGTAATTGCAGTTTTTCAGAAGTTGATTTTTCTGTATTTATTAGTACAGAAGTATATAAATCTCAATAAATATGAGTGGTTGAAAATATATTTATCTTTATCAATAAAAGATCTAAAAATTGTCTTGTTTACCAAGACTAAACCATCTATTTTTTTATTCCTCACGGTCCTCTGATGGCATTGGATGACATTAACAAGACTGTTAGAGACGAGAAGTGAGAGGCACAGGCACTGTGTGATACTGCAGTGTAGGTCTGAGAACCAGGAAGAACAGTAGTTAACGATTGTTTCCCCACTGATGTGTTTTCAAGATCCCTGATAATTTCTGCAAAGAGAAAATTGTTATTATTGCAAATATAAAACAAATAATCACCCACATTTTATTCTATCCACTAATGAATTAAGGGAACCAATGGCATGTTGCAGCTGAGTCAGGGAATACTTGAAGTGTCTGCCATTTGTAGGCAGCACTAAAATAACAAGGATCAAATGCTCGAGTGGTTAATAACTGACAGAACCATAAACCATAACCTGACTAGTTATCTATCTTATCAAAAGAACGTCTACAAGTTAACTTCTGTCCCTATAGATTTAAAAACTGTATGGACAATAAAAAGCCAGATCCAGCACTGTGCTATAAGTGTTCCACAGAATCTCTCCAATCTGATTTGAGCCATCCTGCCCCCAAATCCTAATACCAGTTTGTAGCATTATACACATCAGGTTTGTCTGTCTGTCTGTCTGTCTGTCTGTCTGTCTCTCTCTCTCTCTCTTTCTTTCTCCCTCCTTCTTTCCTCCCTCCCTCCCCCCTCTCTTTCTTTCTTTCCTTCTTTCTTTCTTTCTTTCTTTCTTTCTTTCCTTCTTTCTTTCTTTCTTTCTCTCTCTCTCTCTCTTTCTTCCTTCCTTTCTTTCTTTCTTTCTTTCTTTCTTTCTTTCTTTCTTTCTTTCTTTCTTTCTCTCTTTCTTTTTTGTGAAGATATTTTAGAGAAAAGAGAATACAAGGGCACTTGAATATTCATGGTCTTTCCTTTTAAGCAATTGTGTGAGGAAACCCAGAGATGGTATATATGCCATTATGGTTAGAGAAATATGCGAGGTTTTTCACAGAGAGAACGTGTATTTGGTTCACAGTTTTGGAAGTTGTCTGTGTTGCTTTAGACCGCAAGGCAGAGGCAAATCACGCAGGAGCCGGTAACAGAACAAAGCTGCTCTCACTGTACCTTGGGAGCAAAGAGAGGAAATGGGATAGGTTCCCACAGTCTTCTTCAAGAACGTACGTTGCACTTCCTTAAAGACGCCACAGCCTAGTAGCATTGCCCTGGGTACCCAGCTTCAACGGCGACCTCTGATGTTCCAACTACATCAATCGGATTTCAGTCACTTAAAGGATGTTTTGGTTTTAGAATTAGTCAGCTTTGTCTTTGGTTTGTGCTCTGGAGAACAGAGTATTGGTTGGTTATTGTCTGATTGGTTAGAAAAAAGAGAGAAGAGGATCTGTGCTTTAGAGTTATCTTCCTTGAAACTCCTGCACCATGAGACAGGAGTGGCAGAAGTAGTGAATGGGTAGAAAGAGGAGGAGAAGAAAAATGAAGCAGAGGTCTGTGCTTGTGCACCCATGAAGGCCAAAAGAGCAGAAGTGAGGGATGGGAAGGCCTGGATGCTAGAACAAGTTGTTGGGCTGTGTGCTACTGTGGGTAATAAGTCTGAAATACCATCTTCTCGACAAGACCACCCGAGAGACTAGCTGCCTTGCTTACAACCAAAACAGTTCTGTCCTGGATCTGTGGCATTCTGGGCTAGTTCTGTTCTCATTTGTGGCCAAGTGTATCCCATGGACAATAAATCATTTTTCTTGCTGTCTCAGCCGAGAATAAAAGCAAAGCAAAACAAAGCGAAGGAAAAAGAAAGAAGAGAAGGGAACAGAGGATGAGATGAAGATCACAGAATTCCAGCATGATTTTCCCTGGATAGTGGAGTCACACTGAGAAGTGGGAATGGGGGAGGCAGAGAAAACAAGTTCCATAAATACAGAGGACTCCATAGTCTGGCTGTTCACAGATGCTTGTCTCAGTCTGTTAGAAAGCTTGCACAGTAAACCACTTGCAACCCACCCCTTAACTCCAGACGAGGGCAAATTCTAGGAAGTGGCATTTCCTTCTCCGTACAATTATTATGTGTGTATGTATGCTTCTAGTATTGTGCAATTTAGTTTAATACAATTGAGTTGTCCAAGCTGTCTTCGTTAAAGAAGAAATACTCTGCATGTGTTAAGAACAAAGAGTTTTTACTATTATCATGCCGTTAAAATGGCCACAGTTGCACTTCTCAGTGAGAAGGTGGTCAGAGACCCAGGTCAGATTAGTTTAGGATGGGAGGCTTGGTGACACTCGCCAGTTTGTCAGCATGGCCCAGAATTAATCCAGTTCTCATCGAGAGGCACAGGACCTGTCCTTTTTATTAATATATCTTGAAAATAAGATGGGATGTATGAATCTACAGAGAGGGCAGCGCTGTGCTCAGCTGTAGGTGATGCTTTAGGAAGCATACGTGAGTTGTGGTGTTCGCATTCTCATCTGTCTCCTTCTTAGAATGCGCCTGTGGTTAGGACTTTTAGTCAGGTAAATTAAAAAAGAACTCATTAAACTCAAAGCATGATTTAGTAGGGAACGTACTATCGCTGTAATTTGTAAAGTACATAGACCAGTCTTTGAACGTAGATGAAGATCCTATGATCCTGTAATATATAGCAAACCTAATAATAACACACACACACACACACACATACACACATAACACACATACACACACATACACACATACACACATACACACATACACACATACACACATACACACACATACACACACATACACACATACACACATATACACACACATACATACATATACACACATACATATACACACACATACATACATATACACACATACATATACACACATACATATACACACATACATATACACACACATACACACATACACACATACACACATACACACATACACACACATACACACATACACACATACACACATACACACATACACACATACACACATACACACATACACACATACACACACATACACACATACACACATACACACATACACACATACACACATACACACATACACACATACACACATACACACACATACACACATACACACATATACACACATACATACATATACACACATACATATACACACACATACACACATACATACATACATATACACACATACATATACACACACATACACACACATACACACACATACACACATACACACATACATACACATACACACCCATACACACACATACACACACATATACACACATATACACACATACATATACACACACATACACACACATACATACATACATATACACACATACATATACACACACATACACACACACATACACACATACATACACATACACACATACACACCCATACACATACACACACATACACACATACACACATATATACACATACACACCCATACACACCCATACACACACATACACACACACAGACACACATACACACATATATACACATACACACCCATACACACACATACACACACATACACACACACACAGACACACACACAGAGACAGAGACAGAGACAGAGACAGAGAGACAGAGAGGGTGGGAGTCTGCTTAGGTTCAGAAGTATCTTGGAGTTAGGTTTTTATTCTTGGGCTTGGGAATATTTTCACATATGTAATGAAATAATTTGGGAATGGGACCCAGATTGAAAGTCAGAGTTTTCAAATTAACTTTATATGGTATTTTAGGTGATTTTTGTGCCTGTGGCAAGTCATGGCGTGGACTCTCCACTTGAAGTATTATGTGCCACTTGAAGTTTCAAACTTTGGAGTACTTGTCATTTTAGATTTTAGGGCAAGAGATTCTCTATCTCTGTATGTATTTTATTTCCTTTGGAAAATATCTCACGACTGTAATTGAAAAAAAAAAAAGCCCACTCTGTCCATAGTTAATGCCAAGCCCACAGCTCCAGCTTCCTAAGAGTTGGTTAACAGCATGATCCCGAGAATTCTCTTCAACCAGTCGTTTACTTACATTCTTTTCTCAACTCACCATGGAGACTTTGGACAAGTAATTTTCTTGCTTTGGGCATCAGTTTTCATTATGATTGATATGAAGGCTTTGATCAGATTATCTCAATAGCCTTGTCTCGTTTGAGGATTCTAATTGGACTACGATTTGAATTGCGCAAATTCAATTTTGGGGGCTTTAATTCTGTTCTTCATTCTGTAGCAACCTGCTGGGTTTTTCCTCCCTGCCTTGTGTCATTTCACCCTTTCCCTCTCTATCTTACTCTCTGTCTTTCTTCAGAGCCCAGGTGGGAGTGCCAGGTCTCACTAATGGGAAAAGATACAATTTTCTTCCTCTGGATACTTTTGGAATTTTTATGAAAGGAAATCTTGGTGCTTATTTGTTTAATTTTTGCTTACTAGCTGTATGTGAGAGGATGTGTTTGTCTCAAAACAATTCTTTAGAGGAAGCTGGTCTTGCCAGATGGTAAGATGGCTGTCTGCATAATCTGCTGGGGAGCTACACTGTCTTCTCTGAGGAGAACATAGCATCGTCTGTTTATTATGCAGTTTATAGGATTCCTACTTGATTTAAGCTTGAACACAAGGAAGTATATAAATGCCTTTACCAAGGCACTGGCAGAAATGGTTCTGATGTTGAGGATGCTCTGGTCTTGCCTGGTAGTAGCAAGTCCCTTCTTGTTGCAGCTGGGCAGGGATGATCCAGGGACACACAGGTGTCTCTGGGATTTTTCCTAGTCAGTGCACTCACTGCTGTCGCACTGTTCTCATTAAACCGTGACAACGGCAGGATTACACCTCAGCGTGTAGCAGCTGGAGGCCCTTCACATGCTGCTAAAACAGTCTCAGGATTGAGGTGAAAGGTTTAATTTAAGGCCTTTAAAAATCTAGGCCCCCTAGCATGGCTGTCCTCTGAGAGGCTCCACGAGCAGCTGACTGAGTCAGATGTAGATACCCACAGCTAAGCACTGGACTGAGGTCTGGGACCCCTGTGGAAGAGTCAGGGGAAGAATTGAAGGAACCGAAGGGGATGGCAATCCCTTAGGAAGACCAACAGTGTCAGCTCACCTGGACTCTTAGGAGCTCCCAGAGAGCCACCAACCAAAGAGCACACAGGGGCTGGCCCAAGGTCCCAGGCATATATGTAGCAGAGGACTGCCTTGTGTGGTCTCAGTGGGAGAGGATGCACCTAATCCTGTAAAGACTTGATGCCCCAGGGAGGAGGATGCTCTCACAGAGGTGAAGGGGAGGGTGGATTGGGGGAAGAACTCTGAGGGGGGACTGGGGAGGGGGACAACATTTGGGATGTAAATAAATGAAATAACTAATTAATGAAAAGATCTAGGCTAGGCTTCTCTCATCTGAGATTAAAAAGTTGAGTAAGTTTTTTGTTCCATGCTGACCATAAAGCTCTTGATTTTGATTTGTCGTAATATGGTAGTATGTTTGCAACAGAAAAGAGTCTCTGTACTGGCTTCATAGTATAAGAAATCTTCCCTCATTGTGTCATCTAATTTTAAATTTAACTCAGATTTGATAGGCCATTCTACTTTCTTGGGGCTGATTTTGAAAAACAACGCTTTTATAATTGGAGAATTTACTAATAAGAAGATTCTTGTATCCTGACAGCCAACTGCATAGAATACAGAGGGGCTCTGCTCACATTAGAGTTCTCAGCAAACTGCTGCTTTTCATGGAGGGGAAATTACTTGATAATCAACACACTAGAAATAACAAAATGAAGTTAAAACAAAGTTTTATAGCAAGTAACCAGCTAATTATCTAGGTTATTCTCTTTTAAATAGAGAATAAGACATTCTATTCTGAAAGTAAAACACTTTAAAAAAAATCCATCTGTTCTTTATAAAGGTCACTGAAGGAGAGAGGGCCAAAAGAAATGAACAAAGAAAATGGAAAGAAAGGAAGATGGGAAGTTGGGGGGCATAGGGAGAGGTAAGAGAGACACGAATGGGTACAGGATACAGAGGGGGGGACTTTGTGTGGGCCAGTCTGAGCCCTTCTCAGATTAGTCACCCAGTTATACATCCTTGGGAGGAAGATCACTCCTCTGTTTCCCCTCCAAGTTCTCAGTTTTCATAACCCTTTATCTGGATGCAGATCTGCCCTCTAGCTTCTGTGCTGTGTAGTTCCCTCTCGCTGCCTTGTGCTCTCACTGTTTCCATAGAGACTGCACATTACACTCCAACCTGCCTTCAGTCCCAGTGTGTTCTCTGCAGCCAAAAGTTTGTCCTGCAGCCCCCAGTGTCCCCTACAGACTGCCTGTTTGCCACCATCTCCACTTTCCATCCCGAATAAACATAAAAAATCACAGCACACAGCAGTAACAAAAAATCCCCAACTACACCCAGAACTTGCCTTGGTTTTCTGGATATTCTGTTTTCTTCTTCTGAGAGAAGGGGAGCCTTTATCCTCTTCTAATTTTACTCAATAAAACACAGCTTCCAAGAAAGCTTAACGACCTTGCCCTGGGTGAGTGGGTTACAACTGCTTGTAACTTCACTCCAGGGAATCCAACTCTGAAACACTGTCTCACAGGAAGTGTCCGTACCATCTAAAGAGCATTGTTGATGTTGTTGTTGACAGAGAGTTAACAGTTTTCGGGAAGGAGAGGAATGCTTCCACACACCAATCTCAGTTCTACCTGTGGCAGCAGACCTGGTACTGGCCCCACAAATCCCTGTTTTCTGCTATCCACGTCCTAGACGATCTCCGAGTTTCCCTTGAATGCAGGCTGGAGCTAGCGTGTCACTTTTAATGAACAGCATATGACAAATATGACATGATGTCACTTCTGATATCAGGTTGCAAAGTGCTGCGACTGTCATCTTTCTGGCACGCATTGCTCTCTTTCCTGTTTACTAATACGATGAACCCTGATGTGTCGTGAGCTGCCTTATTGGGAGGCTCGTGGAGCAAGAGACCTGCAGAGACTGCCAGCTGTCAGCTCTCAAGGATTCCCGATCAATGGAAACCATGAGACACAAAAACTGTTAGAGCCATTTGTTTGGAGACAATTTGCTACACAGCAGTAGATAACATGAACCTGACTTTTCCTTTAACAGGTGCTCTTTTTCTGTTTCCAAGTATAGGAATGGGATTCACGATTTGATCATTTTTAGTTACATTTTTAGTTAGCCTTTCGGTTAAGGCTCATTTGAACTCTTCTGGAAGGGGAAGCTGCATCTTACAAGCCCGGTAATCCACAGGTTGTTTCTTCCCTCCTTATCCTCCCCGAATCAGCTTGATCCTGTCTTCCCATGACCTTTCCAAACCCCCAGCACACCCCAGTCTGACCTACACGATTTAACTGTGGGTTGTTAATTTTCCTATATTTCCTTGCATTACTGCACATCTGTCAGGGAGGATTGGAGTGCCTTATGCTGTAGTGGCTGTGGCTTCATTTAGGTCCCTCAGCCAAACGGTAATCGTGAGTCATTTGATTATTAACCTTGGGAAGATACAAATAGCTTATTTGGGCTTTATTATTGAGTTCTCGATCATTTATGTACTTTATTTGGCATCAGTACGCAGCTGGCTGACAGACAACCAAGCAGGCCCAAATATCCCGCCACTGGAAGTCTCAGTTCTGAATCCCACCATGATCACAGTAAGGTTTTTGTTATAAATTTAACTTGTGTGAAAAACAGATTGCTTTCTAGATACTATGAGCTATAACTCCCATTTATCTTCTTCTTTTATTTGCCACTGTCCTAGGTGGCTTCCCCTCTGCCAGAGTCCATCAGTAGCCTGTAGTTCAGCAGTAAGAGGTACCTCCCTTATCCATGAATGACTGTAGAGCGGCTCGGTCCCATGTAGGTCCTGTGCAAGCATTCATGCTGCTCTGAGCTTGAAATCATATCATTTATGTTGTATCTAGAGGACGGGAGTTTGCTGCCGTTCTCCCTACCCTTTAGCTACCTACATTAAAAACAAAGATCCTTCTTTATTTTTTAAAATCTCCCCATCCATCAGTATTGGCCGAGGTGTGCTGATGGATGACTGGGTACCATTCATACTGAAAGGATGGTATACATGACTTGTTTAGGGCTAAGCCTTCACGCAGTCAGATCATCTCGGGAAACCGTGAGTCTCTGCACTTTAGCACTTCTCATTGCAGACAGAGTCTTCTCTGTGCGGGCTTGAGAGACATCATTATATAAAGACGTACATCTAGAAAGTTAAAAGGCAGATCAATTTTATGTCTGTTTGGTGTAACCTCAATAGTGATTTCCCTCAGAGTGTATGACCTTCCAAGGCATGTGTTTTTGACCAGGTTTATGGCACAAAGCCTGGGATCAAATCCAATCAGAGAGCAGTTGGCTGACACAGCTTGTGGTGTTTGCAGAAATAGGGTTTTACCATCTAGCTTGGGTGGGAAAGCAAAGAGAAGGGCAGGAGTCTGTGTTGTTCTGGGGGCTCCTGACAAGTTTCTCCTGTGAAAGTAGCTCATACGTGGTGCTATGGATCTTTCTTAGGGCCTTACTGCTTTTAGGAGTAGAATTATCAAGCCAGACAGGGCATCTTCCTTCAAACTCTAATATGTTTAAAATAGGGTTAGAAGATAATAGGTTTCCATAAGGATTTTTCTTTTCCTTTCTCGCATCTCCTCTATACCTATAACCGTCTTCCCTGTTTAACCCTTGGTATCCCTAGTACCCTCACTTCATATGTCCATTTTACCTTTGTCCCACCTTCACTCATCCCTTAAAACTCTCTCCACTGGTCCCTCTCTGGTTACATGGCCTCTATAGATACTGTAGTGTAAACACACTACAGACTTGAAGCTATATCCGTGAGTCTTGTGGGGGAGAGGGGAGGAAGGATTGGAGGAGCCAGAGGGGTCAAAGGTACTACAAGAACACAGCCCCCAGAGTCAACTGACTAGGACTCAAGTGGGCTCACAGAGATCAGGGAGCTTACAGGAGTCTGACCTAGGTCCTTCGCACGTAAGTTATCATTGCGTAGGTTGGTGTCCTTGTGGCATTCCCAACAGGTTTGGGCAGGATGGAAACCCATTCCTGGGGCTTCCTGCTCCTAAGGCCCACTTTCTTGGGCAATGTACTGACTGTGGACTGTGTGGAGGAGAATAATTTCCCAAATGCCCTGGGATTTTAATTTAAAAGTATACCATCAGACTCACTGCATATTTAAAAAATGGGCAGGTTCTTAAGTCCTATATCAGCAAACTTCGTTTGGATGACTCTATAGCATGGCCTATGAACCTGTGTTTTATACCTGCTGTCCCTGTAACCCTGAGGGCAAGTGGGTGCTTGGATCATTTGTGAAGAGACAGCACGTTGGTGACGATGTGCTTTATGGAACTTGCCGAGATAGGTTTACAGACTGGCCAATATTTCGAGACTTACATTCCACCTTCCCACTAACTGCCCCTCCCCCAAAAGGGAGTTTACCTGAGCTTTGGGGTCTATTTTACCAACCTTGTGACAGGCTGAAATTATAGGAGAATTAGCATCATATTGGACAACAACAGATGGGTGTAGGGTGTGGACGTTCTACTTCTGTCAGGTATTTACTGGAACAGCTCTGTGGCAAACATTTTACACTGGTTTGCAAAATTCTCCACTGGGGGAAGACTTGAGACAAGCTTCAGGTGCTCATAGTAGTACCTGGCTTGGTAACTCTCTTGAGTCCTCTCCTCTTCCTGACAATTGGGAGTCCCCCTCCCCTCCCCTCCCTCCCTTCCTCTTCCTCTTCCTCTTCCTCTTCCTCTTCCTCCTCCTCCTCCTCCTCCCCCTCCTCCTCCTCCTCCCTCCTCTTATTTAACTATATTTTCAGCTTAGGTTGTGTTTCTGGGAAAAATCGAAGATGACAGAGACGCAGACACACCTTGCTCTTTATATGCACCTTCTCTGGACATCTCCCCTGTGGCGCCATGTGATGGTTTGAATGATATGAGCCTATGATACCTCCATAGGCTCATATATTTGAGTGTTTGGTCTTTCCTTGATGGAATTATTTTAGGAAGGATTAGGAGGTAAGCCTCCTTGGAGGAGGTGTGTCACTTGGGCTGGGCTTGGAGGTTTTAAAAGCTCACACCAGGCTCTCTCTCTCTCTCTCTCTCTCTCTCTCTCTCTCTCTCTCTCTCTCTCTCTCTCTCCTTCTTCTGAATCAGTTGTAAGCTCTCTGCTTCTTCTCCAGTGCCATGCTTGCCAGCCTTCTGCCATGTTTCCTGCTATGATGATCATGGAGTAACCCTCTGAAGCTGTAGGCAAGCCACAGATTAAATGCTTTCTTTTATAATTTTATAACTTGTCTTGGCCATAATGTCTCTCGACACTCCACGCCATATACACTAACTGTGGAAGGGAGGAGCACAGCGCACCCATGAACCTCACTGACTCTGTGATCATCAGTCTAACATGTCTGATCTTGTCTCCAGCAGCCAGAACTTTAATCAACTGAGCAACACCCACACGATACACTCACAGATGCTTCCAGAAGCCCAGCACAGGAAACTACTGTCTTTATTTCTACAATTTGGGTTGCAATTCCTCTTGGCTGAGTAGACTTCCAGATTTAATGATTGCCCCAAACCAGGAATGCAGCATAAATCTCCACATGTGGACTATATCTCACAGCTTGGGTTAAATGGCCCCCAAGCATATGGTATTGTTTTTTTTTTTCTTTTTTCATTTTCCAACACATGGACAGTTTCTCACATTTTAAATCAACTGAAAATGAGAAGATTATATTCAAATCTTCTTGGAGGATTAACTACCAGGAAATATGTTTGATTTGCATAAATATTTGCGGTAGATAGATGATGAGGTCAGACACTTTGCAAAGACTATTTTCATAATGGAGGAAATGGAATTCCAAGAAGAGACGAAGTGGATGATTCCAGAATGACAGGCTTGTCAGGGCTGGGCTGTCTGAGCACTCATCATACTCTCTTGATTTACACTGTAGCAAAAGGGAAGCAGAGACCAGGACAGGGCTTGATAAACCAGGTTCAGATAAGAGGTGGTTCCTCTGTAAGAATGTTGTCCATCTTGCGAGCCGTCTCTGTAGCACCCTCTCTCCTCTGACATCACTCCCGGCAGGCTACAGTCTATGCCTGAGCCCGAGTCAGTTGTTCAGGGGCTTCTGGGTAAAGTCATTGGAAATACTTTATGTAGAAAGATCCTGTTCCCTATTGATCAGATTTCACGTGGGGAATGAGTGATAATGATTCCATAGTGTGCGTCAATAGTTAAGAGTGACACAAGGTTGAGCATCAGAATACTGTCCCTAAGAGAGACCAGGCCTATTTATTTCTCAGAGGGCGGCATCAGAAAGGGCAGCAATAGGCCTGGAAGACATATTCTCTGCAGGTGATGATCAATAGGAAGAGAAGACAAGCAGCTCGTTAGCCACTTCTCTCCCTAGCAGCTTACTGGGCCTTGTCAAACCGTCCAAAGCCACAGCCAGCTATGTTGTCCTCATTATGGAAATGGGCCCACTAGAGCATTGCCCTCTTGGCTAACACTAGGCATTAACGCTGCAGGGATTCTGGTCCAGACCCTGAAGACCAGAATGTGTTCAGCTGCTCTGGTTTTCAGTTCTTTCAGCCTTGACCTGCCTTCTGCTCCCATCTAAACGTACTAAGACACACATCAGAAAGAGCCTAGATAGGAGTCTGTCAAGTTCGCACACTACCCAGGACATCCCCGCTCAGACAGAGGTTATCAGTCTAGGTGAGCTCAGACTCCAGATTGGTGACCTCTGGGCTTGGTTGCTAAAACTACCTCCAAGGGAAACCCTCAACTCCACAGCACGGGTGCAACCTCTGAGCCAGTCCCATGTCTGCACTGGTTCCTATTTCTCTCCACCTTAAAAAAAGATGTGTGCTACTGGCATATCCCTCCAAATCCTCTTCCCTCCCCTCAGCTATAGAAGAATGATGATAAGCAATGGGCTGAGTGAACAGGGAGGAGGACTCGATTCTGCAAATCAGCTGACTCTTTGCTAAGAGGGTCGGGTGGTTTTAGGAAACCAGGGAGGAGATTGTTGCCTTCTCACTGAAAATGTCACAGTTTAAAGCCAGCCCTGGGAAAAACCAGAGCACCGGGGAGGTAATCAACTATGGGATTTTCAGTTCCGATTTCCAGGCTTAGCACTTTCCAAGCATATCTCTAAATCAAGACTTCTTTCTTCCCCTGTAGAGAGAGATCAATACTTTTGATCATTTTAGAGTTGATTGGAAAGAAACCTGAACGGGACAAAGGTTTATAACCTGTACACTGGAATTCAGACAATTACTTGTGACGAAGCGTATAAAATTCATGATGCTTATGAAGTTGAAAAATCTCTGTAGCTACTGAGATTCTCCACCCTTCTCTTTTCTTGCTTACAAGCTCCTACTTCTCCCCAATACACCTCTTTTCTGGGCTCTGGTCTTGGGCTGCAGTTGCGCACGGCCACCTCTAGATGGAACTTTCTCACCAACCCAAAGCCAGGCCGGCCAGAGCACCTCTGGTGCAGGGTGGTGCGGCAAGGGGTTCCCGCCTTCTTTCCGCGCGACGAGGGCCCAGTGGAAGTACCTAGGTGGTAGTCAGCGGAAAGGGGTCTGGGCTATACTCTTGGAACCCAGCGGGTTTACAGTCGCTGGATGGGGGGGTAATGATGAGGTCTTCGGGTTAGGGAGCTCTTCGGGAATTTCGTGCCTTGATCTGGGCTCTTTGAATCCTCTCCACAAAACAACAGTCGCCTCGGTTGCCTGGTCCCCAGTGCCCGCAGTGGGGTTGTACTCTTCCTCCAGCTCCAGGGGCGCGCGGTAGCAGGCGTTCCCTGGCACCCTAAGGTGTCCGAGCCACAGGGCAGAACCTAGGGCGGAACAGCCGCTAGCGGGAGGCAAACTTTACGGGGAAGCACGCGGCTGGCGGGCGCTACTTTGAGCACCACCGAAAAGAAAGCAAGTGTTAGGACACTTGTCATCTGTCACGTCTTTTTAACGGCCACCCTCCACGGAGTTGTGCTCATAGGGAGGAAAGGGGTCCTGGGTTCTCAAGAGCTCTGCCCCCTTGCTTCAGGTCGGCGCCGGCGGCATTTTCCCCCGCATGGGTCGGGAGCTCGCTGCGCCGTGGCCGCGGTTCTCCTACTTCTCCTCGCCTTCCCCCTCCTCTCCCTAGCTTCGCAACCCCCCGTTTTTTGTCCGGGGAGGGGCAGGTGGGGCTGATATAATAAAAACAAAACAAAAACAGAAACAGAACTCGGAGTTGATTCAGACTTACATGTGAAGGGGTCCTGCCACTGGGGTGTCCCTATCCCTAGTCACGTCTGGGTCTCTGCCCCTGGGGGATCCCTCCTTTTTGCTTCCCGGGGTGACTGGTCGGTGAGAAGCGATTGGCGATCCAGAGCACTATCCCGGCCCCCGGCTCCCCGCGCCGCGTCGGGTGAATGGCCGCGGGCGGAGGCGCCGGGCGCAGACCAATCGCGGCCGCCGGTGGGAGTATTTGTTATTCACATGGAAGAGACTCGCGGGTGGCTGGGCCAGCTCAGCCCCCTCAGCCCGGAGACCAGCCACAAGTGCGGCCGTGGTGCTTGCCTCGCGGTGGCCAAGGCGGAGGCAGCGCTGGTATGGAGCTGCGGGCCCCCCGCGGGCTTCCTCACCTCGCCCTCTGCGGGGAGCAGGGTAAGACACCCCGCCGAGCAGCAGGCACAGGGGAGGAAAGCAAGTGCAGAAGCAGAGCAAAAAAAAAAAAAAAAGCCCCCACCTTTCAACTCTCCCCCAACCCTGAGCTGGCTGCAAAAGTAGGGTCTCCCGGTTTTTATTACCGTTTCTCTTTTTCTCCTCCCAAACCATGGAGCTGACAGCCAGGTGTATGCTTTCTCCTCAGATTACTTTAAGGGTTTGCCTTTTCTGGGTACAAGTAGATGGCTTTGCACAACCGAGTCTGGGGAAAGAACTGGCGGGTGGAGAGACGCGGATGGGAAGAGAGGGAGAGTGGGCACCAGGGGGCGAGGGGCTGGCCGGGCACTGGAGCTTGATTGGGTGTCTGTTGATTTTACGTTGCAAATAACAAGGCGGCCACCCCTCTTGTCTTCCCATGATTACATTCCAGTGAAGAGGTGCGGAATAGAGGAAGCTTAGCTCGGAATTCCCAAGCTTTGGAGATGTGATTCCCCCAAAAGTTTAGACGGTGAATGGGAGATTGAAGGGTGACGGGAGTGGGCAGGCGCTCCTAGGATGCTCTAACAGGGCGTGCGGCGGCAGGATTTTAAATCGCTCTGCCTGGGATTGCCTGGCTTGAGTGACCTCCTGGACCTGCCGTGGCGGAATCTGGACTTGCTCGGCCAAGAAGCCCAGGTACCTTGGTTATGCGAATCTAAAGGGAGGGATTTCTGAAGTTAGCGGCTTCCGGAATGAGTTGGGGTAACCCCCGCTTTTCTGAACTCTGGCTAGATGGATGTCTAACAAGGATCTGGGGAAAGATTCGGGGGGAGTGTCGCAGGAAAGCCTGGTGATATAAGGGGTCCCCGAGACCCGCATCCCGGTGCAGCGCACACTCTGCCTTGAGTTTGCAGTCTCCGAGTTAGCTCCGCTAGGTTGGGATTTCCTTGTTCCCTCCCCCCCACCCCCTGCTCTGGGAAAAACGCTGGAGTTCCGAGTCCTGTTGGGGGTGGGGGGAAAAGGAGAGGACTCAAGGATCTAGAGTTTCCGAAGCCAAGGCAGACGCTCCCTGCAGCTCCTCGGCAGCACTCACGGTCAGAGTGGCCCCGTGTCAGGCAGACCAGAGAGGGGTGTGGGTGCCTGCGACCAGCAGGTGTGGCGGGGGCGGAGGCGCTCTCGGACTGGTGCGCGCAGGAGACTGAAGTCCAGGGCGCAAGGGGGATGGGGGTGAAGGGGGGACTGGGGCGGTGCCGGGGAGCCCCGGAAAAGCTAGAGTAACCTGGTCCTTCCCAAAGGCCCTAGGCTCTACCCCGAGTTGGGCTTATATGGATGGTCCAAGGAACTGGTAGGGAAAAGGGAGATAGATGGAGGAGGGGAGTGAGAGAAGAGGGATCCCGGATGGGGCGAGTGGCTATTGCCTGAGATTTTAGAGGGAGACCTCTTAGCCACGAGGCCGGGGTGAGTCCATCTACTGGAACGGCTCCGAGGTCCCTGGAGGTTCATACAGTTGTTGAAAAATATAACAGAATCATGCTTCCCCCAGCATCCCCCCACCCCCAGTTGTCTGACACGCTTCTTTGGTGCAAATGAAATGCAGAGGCGCGTGCGAGTCACCCGTTGCGAGTCACCCGTTGCGCAAGAAGGCACCCCCGAGCTTCCCTAAGGAATTGCTTCTAACCCAAATTGAGGAGCCTGGCTTCATAGGATGTCTGTGTGCCCAGGATAGTGGCGGTGTGTGAATTGCTGAAACCCAAGCCCTTCAGTCCTCCCCCACCCCCAGGGAGTTCCACCCCTGAAGGGAATATCTTATTAGTCAATTGGGGTTGATCTTGTCCCATAGACCGGACAGTGGGATCTCATGAACATCCTAGGATCTTGGCCATTAATCCCACCAGTGGAAGAATTGAAGACAGGGTTTGCGGTGAAGGTATTTGTCAGAGAAATTACTATCCGGACAAATGCATTCCGACGACGATAGCTTGTATTTTGCTTGAAAGAAAAATGTAAAGAGAGAAAGAGCCACCAGCAGGTAGATCTTGGATAAACAGCTTATTACACTTGACTGTAATTTCCATTTTCCGTTATAAAACTGTTTGTCAAGAATTGCAAATGGCTACAGGAACCACTTGAGTTTACCTTGGTCACTTGCTTGTGAAAAATCTAGATAGAAGACAATCTCAGCTGCATAAAATGCCTTCTCTGGGTCTTGCAAATACATGGCTTGATAATTTTGCAAAGAGCCCCATTCACCAGGGAAGTGATTTTCTAATGCAATTTTCCTATCTCAGAGTCAACTACAGGTTGTACGACATCCTCGATAAAGAGACTATCTGCTCTTAAATAAGGGATGTGGAGACAATTTGGGAGGGGGAGATTTCTAGGGGACATTGTCTCAGAATAAGGAAGATACTAAGAATACAGGGAAATACCGTCTGGTAGGCTCAGTTCATTCTATTTGGTTTGTGCTGGCCAGATCTGCCCTGTTGTGTGCCCCTCCCTCCGTTCCCCCTCCCCCGCAGGAAAGTTATGGCTGATTGAACAGTTCTAACCATTCAGATCTAAGGGGAAGAGGGAAAAGACTAAGCCCAGCTGAGCTGAACTGGAGGAGTGCAGGGTAAAGTTAGAGGTCTGAAGTGATGGGCTCTTTTCAGACTTGGCTGGGCAGGTTGAAGCTGCTTCCGGGCTTGTTTAATTGGTATTTATGCAGCAAACAGCCCGGCTGACATTCACATTGGCAGTATCAAGCGCCAATCTTTGTGTAAGAATGTTCCATTGTCTTTAGGGCATGACGCACTGAATACTACACAGGCAATGCTTGTGGCCGCAATGATGCTTTTCCCTCTAAGTTTCTTTCTCAAGGTCTCCTCCCAGTGGGACACATGGAGAGGACCCTGCTTTAGTCAGTGAGTGCTGTCTCAGTATCTTAGAATAAGATGACACAAAGATTTATCTTTTGCTTAGATCTACAGCAAAAATCTCGCCACATCCCAGTGCCTGTTGAATAGGCTGGTTTTGAAAGGTTCAGGAAATTGTTTCTGCTTTTAGAACAGGGCCTGATTGGGTATCACCAGACTCTCATACTGGGTTTACCTAGTAGGAGTGATCACTCCGTGCTGTGCTAGGAGAGGTTGCAAGCCTGGCAGTCAGTTGTATCCTATTTTTATTTTTATTTCAAGGGAGCTTTACTTTTTCAGTTAGGAATTTGGGTTTCAGTTTCTCCCTTCCTCCTTCTCCCTCCCTCCCTCCCTGCCTCCCTCCCTCCCTTCTTCTCCCCTCTTCCCCCTCCCTCCCGATACTTCTTCTCTTCCCTTCCACTTACAGTTTCTTTGATTTGTAAGTTCTCCGTGCTCTGGCAAGTTGGAGCAGGCACACCCCACTGCCAAGAAGGATGTTGAACATAGTGTGGTCTCATCTGGGCCCATCACTGCTGGGATGAGCTGAGGGGCACAGTGGAAAGAAGGTGGTCTCTTTTCTCTCTTTGGTTGTACCCCAGTCTTACCAATGGTGGTAAGATGTTATGGCTTCTCTCAGGAATCATTTTAGAAACGCAAATGCTCTAGTTGGAGGGAGATCATCAGGTTTTGACACCTGTAGATGAAAATTTACTTACTCCCTGGGGAGAACCAAGGCTAAGAGAAGCATGGCCTAGAGGCCCTTGACCACAGGACATCTAGGTCCTCTGGGCAGAAGGAGCCACCTCTGTACAGGGCAGGGAGCAGATGAGGAGAAATGGGAAGATGGAGGGAAAGCCCCAGATGATTACATAGAGGTGACTGAACACATGTATTG
Organism: Rattus norvegicus; assembly: GCF_021556685.1. Classification (NCBI taxonomy): domain Eukaryota; kingdom Metazoa; phylum Chordata; class Mammalia; order Rodentia; family Muridae; genus Rattus; species Rattus norvegicus. The sequence goes on along the minus strand of NC_141537.1, from coordinate 57,547,174 downwards.
CCGATTTCTAACTACTTTTCCAGGTAAGATAATGTATTCAGATCCAAATCTGCTGGCTAGGTTTTCCGTGGTAATGAGCCTCAATGCTAAAAGTGCTTACATTTGCTTACCACTTAAGAAGTTTTCTTGTTCTTACCACAGAAGACTGTCTTGTATCTTAAGAATGGCCCATTGGGTGCTGTGAGCGTCTGTGGCTTAGGGTCAGATACTGAAGTTACATTGGCTTCCCTTTGTGCCTTCCAAGTTTCCTTTGAGCTCTCCTTTATGGTCTGGACTTTCCCAAGTTAATTCTTGGATACATGCCTGTTGCTAAGGTCTGACCCTCTATGCTGCTCATGGGAAAGTGTTGTAAGCATGCTGTAAGTATGATCTATGGCTAAAATGTTTTAGTTGTGGGACTAGTTATTAGACCAATGCTATCCCTGCCCATTCTTTTACCATTTAACAATTTAAAAAGTACTATTGTGTACATTGTGACATTGGATGTAACAACCTAGCAGGTGGGCAGAAATCAGTTCACACTTCACATTTCTGGGAGGGAGGGGGAGGGGAGACAACCAACCAACCCCCTCCCCCCAAACAGAACAGTGTAGGTAACTTATCCAAAGACTAGCCCCAGGCTCCTCTGGGACCCCAGGCATCCTACTAACACCTCACACAGTCAGGTTAGAGTCTCATAGCCAGAGGCTTTGGGACAGGGGACAGAATGTGACTGTGGTCCTGCATGTGGACTCTGGCCTGAGACTTTAGATGAGAGTGTGACATGGACCCTATAGGTGAAATGTAGCAGGAAATGATACATTGTGTGTGAGGTCCCCTCCCCCCCCCCCCCCCCCCCCCCGCACACTGTCCTCATTCAGTAAGTTTCACTCTGTCTTCTAATGTGATACATATTATAAACGTGGCCTATTGCTTCCTTAAATGTGGTCTTTGTATGCAATAGCTGTGTTATCTACAAAGAAGGATGTAAATTGGATTCTGATCCATCAGACTGTTTTTTAAAACGCACGGAGTTTAGGTATTTAAAGAAAAACCTGTGGTGGATTCCTTTGTTATGCAAATAGCCACTGTCTAATTTATCTAGTTTAGCAGTTGAGCATCTTTTGGATCCGATTTCCTTAATATCTTCCCTGCTACTGTAAATGAGCTTTTAGAACCTTCTCTCGCTGATGGGGTTGGGTGTTACTTGCTTGCAGACAAAACCAGTTATTGTGCTCAGTTGACGAAGCCTTGGGCTCCTTTTTGAGTTATAATCCTATCGCCCCTTATTATTGAGTACCTAAGTCTCAGAGTAGGGAGCTGGAAGACACCTGAGCGCTGGTAGGGTCACCACACCGTTTCACAGACTAGCAAGTAGAAGCACATCTCTGTCAGTGTTACATGCTGAGGAAGGCAGGAGGGTGATCTTGATGGACCCCTTAGGTGCTGATGGTCTTGTTCAATTGGCAACAGCTGGCCAGGATAGCAGATTCGAAGTTTGGAAGTTTGAAAATATTCTTATTTCTCAACCCTTTAGGGATTCAGAAAAGTCCCTTATAGAAATAACCTATGGTTTTCTGGCCACTCTGTTTCTTGAGCTGACCATTGAAAAGATAAGCGATTGATGAGGAGTAGTTGGGCTCCTCCCTTACTGCACTGTCCCAGCTGGTTCTGCACTGCTAGGCTTGTCCCAAAGGACAGGGTCCACCTTAGGGGTTTGATGATTTTGGGGGTGTTGCTGCTTACTATGTCTGGGCTAAGGGCTGAACCCATTTTGTCTGAGCTATTCCCCCCCACCTCCCACTTCAACAGAGTTAATGATAAGACATAATGTTATGTGCAAAGATCTAAAACATAGGGAATATACATAGAAAATAAAACATGGCCTTTTGCCACAGGCCTGTAACTCAGCCAGGGGATTTGCTTGTAAAGGTCAGTGTCAGTGGTCCAGCACTTAGAAGGGACAAAGGAAGGTGAGTTGGATGAGTTGGATGACCTCAGCATTTCCACAGAACAGGACTCAGCACTTAGGAGGCAGAGGCAGAGGGGCAGAGAGGGGCAGAGAGGGGCAGAGAGGGGCAGAGAGGGGCAGAGAGGGGCAGAGAGGGGCAGAGAGGGGCAGAGAGGGGCAGAGAGGGGCAGAGAGGGGCAGAGAGGCAGAGAGGCAGAGAGGCAGAGGCAGAGGCAGAGGCAGAGGCAGAGGCAGAGGCAGAGGCAGAGGCAGAGGCAGAGGCAGAGGCAGAGGCAGAGGCAGAGAGGCAGGCATATCTCTGAGTTTGGAGCCAGTCTGGTCTACAGAGGGAGTTCTAGTATAGCCAAGGTTACATAGGGAAACCCTGTCTCAAAAACTAAAAGATGAAGGAGGAGGAGGAGGAGGAGGAGGAGGAAGAGGAGGAGGAAGAAGAAGAGGAGGAGGAGGCAGAAGAAGAGGAGGAGGAGAAACAAGCCAAGGAGTTGGTCAGCTTGGGCTTCCAGCTCTCTGCTCTGAGACTCAGAGCTATTTTTCTTCAAATTCGAACACAGCACATGAGGCAAAGCTGTTTGGATCTATAGTTCAGAAAGGTCACTAATTCTTTGAAAATATTGATTCCAGCGATGAGTTTGGATTAAAGTCCACAAGAATTCTAGGAGAGCTGGATTAAGCGATATAAGATTATGCCGCGAAACATAAAAAGTTAGCAGTCATTTATTCCTCCACATACTTTCATATATAAAGTTTCCTTAGAATTTAAAAAGGGAAACTGAACCTGTCAGGTCTATGATTTTTCAAGGCAATGGATCAGACTCCGAAATTACTGCGGTATTTAAATATCTTATCTGATTTTACTTTTCAGTAGACAGAATTTAGTGATCTCTTCCTCACTGGGGCAAATAGTGAAGACAGGTGCTTCAGTAGAGAAAGAAGAACAAGCCAGGTTGAAGCATGGCTGCTGATTGTGTACCATGCATACATATAGATACACAGTTTTGTAGTATGTGCCTCTTGGCAGGTTCTGTCTCCCCTTGGGGATAAGAAAACCAAGGGTTAGAGAGCTTGTGTGCAATTAATTCCATGCTGCAGAGGATTCCTGAGTCAAAATCCAGCAAGCTGTCCATAAAGGATAGTCCAGGTGGAACCTCTCGTTTTCCATTTCACTGCCTTTGTCTGTTAACCCAAATATTCTTGTCTCGTTTCTTTCCATAACCCCAGCCTTTCTTTAGATTAGAGCTTTGAACAGACCCATGACATGCTAAAGAGACTGAACATTAATGCAAATACCAATAGTTCAAATAGAAACTATTTTTTTTTATTATTTCTAGGACAATTCACAATGGAACTAACTTAATGCCTCATGAGTCAATGTGGAAACGTGACTTTTAGATAAAGTCCCTGTTTGTAGCTGAAAACTGTTTATTCTCTTAGATGTGTCACAGTCTTCGAGATGGCTGGTTCTAGTGAAAAAAGGTTTTGAAGCACAGACCCTGGCCTTGAAATTCTCCTTCATTTGCCCATTTATTTGAGGGTTAGCTAGTGGATGCTTGGTCTCAAAATCCAAATTAGTGGTCAGAGTTAATGCCATTTTACCACAATGCTACTACTCTTCCTAGTGAGACCGTAAAACACAGTCCTAACTGTCCTCACCAGTAATTGATTGTACATTCAGTTTCATCCAGAAATACAGGTGTTTCCTTTGGGGGACTACTTCAGGTCAGACCGTTATGGACTCTGAGGGGAAAGCAGTTGTCAGGTGACTCATATTGAGAAAGTCAGGAAAGGACTACATATTGGGAGCAGCGTCGAGGGAATCAAGGTATAGCATGAACCAGGGGACAAGAAAGTCTGGGTAGGGCTGAGCAGAGGGGCCAGCGCTTGGCTGGGGCTCCCAGTGCGTAGGTAGGAAGTCGGGGCAGGCCCCGGTCCCCTAAGAGCCTCTTTTCAAACCCAGAAGTGAAAAACAGCGCAAGTTTCTCTGAAGGTGCTTGAGCATATGTTCAGTTGTCCCCCAGGGAGGCACCATCCTTTTTCTCAGGACAAAGAAGATGGAAGGAGAATTTTATGAACTGGAACTTGAACGAGTGAATGGGAAATGGGAAATGCAAGCAGATGTTGGTTGGCTGGGGTGGAGGGAAACGGTCCAGATTTCAGATTTCAGGTCCAAGTGTAAATAGGTTAGAAAATGAACATTAGATTAAGCGTCCTGCCAGAATACATTGTTGCTGCTTATTCTCTTCAATATATGTGCATTTTAAGCCTCCGATTCCCTATGCTAAGTCAGTTCTCCTGCAGTTAAGCTTCTTGAGAATGGTTCTGTAAGCGTCTCGTGGAATTTGAGGACAATGTCCTCAGAATGAAGTTTCCTCTCCATTGCCCGTGGATGCTTTCACTCTGGGTTATTTCTAGTCTTGACAAAATGACTGTTTTCTGCACCGAGTCAGACATAATTAAGGAGTTCCAGCTCTGATGGGTTCCTGGTGATTCCCAGATCAAGATGTGTTCGCTTCAGAATTGCAAGTGTGCCCATTGCTTTCACCCGGACAGATTAATTAGGAACTCTGACTATAGTAATGGGCAGATCTTCACTCGTAACCCCCTCTGTGTGGTTAATTTTTGAGTCTTTGTTTTATTACCAGAGAACAATAGGATAACTGATATGAGGTAGCTGATGTTCTATGTAAATGTTTCTTCAAGCTACAAGGTATTTTCATATCTTCTGGTAGCTTGTCTCTCCCTTCCTCTCCTCTCTCCTTTCTTCTTTCCTCCTTCCTTCCTACTCTGTGATTGAATAGTCACTGTTTCCCACTGGGAAATCCGGGTAACTAAAAACAAATAGTCATTAACAGACACTGGCTTGTTTTGTCGAATACTTCACAGAAAGTAACCTTTCATTATCTCATGGACGAGATTTAAATGCTAAATTGAAGGAGCTGTAAAAAAAAGTAAAGCAGGTTTGAGGAGAAATAATGTCATCAACCACAGGAATTTTACCTTCCTGGAAATAAGACGTATTGAAATAAAATGATAAATATAAATATGTTCTGGCTTGGAAGAAGTAAGCAAGCTGCTGCTACTTTTCTGTTTCTCTTGCTCTAAACATGTCATCAATCTCCCTGCTTAGACGGAGTGCAGCCAGGTGCTCAGAATCACAGGGGACCACAGAAGAGTTAGTTCTTAGTGAATAGGAGAAATAAAAAAAGAGTTGGTTCAGACAGGGCTTAAGCATATGAAAAATACAGCCTTACTGAACTGAATTCCCTCCCCTTTCCTTCATCTTCTCCCCAGGAATAATTCTGCTACAGGGCTGAATTCAAGGACGCACATTGTTGACCTCATCCCAACATCAGAACCTCAGATGTTCTTCTAATTTATTTGCGAGCCAGCTTTACGTGGGAATAAACTTGAACGGAGGGGGTCTCTAGGAAGTTCACTGTGAATTTCAAATCAAGAAAACTCGCTGAAATCCCCAAAGCCTTCCCCCATGGGCCCTGATGGTAGCCTCCAGAAGGTGCTACCCCTTCTTCTGTGGCAAGAATAAACTTCTGGTCGCTGACTGCAATACCCCCCGTGGAGAAAATGGTATGCGAGGGAAAGCGCTTAGCCTCTTGCCCTTGCTTCTTCCTCTTGACTGCCAAGTTCTACTGGATCCTCACAATGATGCAAAGAACTCACAGCCAAGAGTATGCCCATTCCATCCGGGTGGATGGGGACATCATTTTGGGGGGTCTTTTTCCTGTTCATGCCAAGGGAGAAAGAGGGGTGCCTTGTGGGGAGCTGAAGAAGGAAAAGGGGATCCACAGACTTGAGGCCATGCTTTATGCAATCGACCAGATTAACAAAGACCCTGATCTTCTCTCCAATATCACTCTGGGGGTCCGGATCCTTGACACGTGTTCCAGGGACACCTACGCTTTGGAGCAGTCACTGACCTTCGTGCAGGCACTGATAGAGAAAGATGCGTCTGATGTGAAGTGTGCTAATGGAGATCCGCCCATATTCACCAAGCCCGACAAGATTTCTGGCGTCATAGGTGCTGCAGCAAGCTCTGTGTCCATCATGGTGGCTAACATTTTAAGACTATTTAAGGTAGGTAAAGACGTTGCCTTTTCAACCGTTGTGAAAGAATCGGCAATCTTGGTGACTCCAATTGTGGGTTAAAGAAGAGAGTGGCGATGAAGATACCCATAAGCAATATGTTGCCAGATTCCTCACGTAGGGCATTCTGGGCTTGTGTTTCTACCAGTGACACTTTAGTTCCTTCAGTTATGATTAAATGCATTAATCCTGATTGTGTCCTTCCAAAGAGAATGTTGGTAAGTTCTGTGAAGCATTTGGTCCTTGTCACCATGCGCTAGCCTCCTCAGGGAGGCTCACTTTAAGTCATAGCAAGTACCTTTAGACAACCATAGCACATTTATCAAGCAGAACACTTCCTCTTTACCTGAGGAACATGTGAAATAATTTACTTGGTGAAACTTCTTCAAGGTGGGATGCTCTGTTATGACAAAAATTCCCGTGTGAAGAAACAGTATTTATCGCTAATGTGTAGAAGGGAGTGACACTCTAGGAGATAAGATGGCCATAAAGTTGTCAGGCTTATTGTAACTCGAATAGAGCAGAACCTCATTAATTCAGAACACTGTGATGCAGACTGGAAATATAATTACATATAATTCTTATTGAGTTAATAGTTCAAATTTGCCAGGGAAGAAATCAAGACATTTTGATTTAGGTTTGGTAATCTATTATCTGTACACTTTATAATATTGACTAAAGTTGCCAATATAAAATAATATATGTGAAAACACTTTGAAAGTAAAAAGTACCATGAAAATAAAGTTATTGTAACTCACCATTTTTATTAACTTTCTCATCTTATTTATTAATTCCATTATGTAGTCTTTTGAAATAGACATGATTTTTTAAATTGAAAATACTTTTCACTCTGATTTCTTACTCATTGGGACTAGCTTTTCCAACTGAACCTGAATTAATGAGGCTTCATTTTATATTATGAAAAACTAGTCCTATGCATACAGATCTTACGTTGGACTGGTGACAGAGTGGCAAAAATGAACAAAGCGATGGAAAACTTAAAAAAAAAAAAGGATGAAAGGGATTGACTCAAAGGCTTTCTGGCCTGGGAAGATGTCTTGGGGGACAATCTAGCTCAGCCTAGGTCTCACTGGAATCCTCTCTGTAACGTTCCCCAAGAGGCAGCACAGCCTCTGCATGAATCCACTTCATTCAGAGACGGGAATGCTAAGCGGTGGTTTAATGGCTGTTTTCAGATTGATGACACTGCATCAAATGAGGAGATTGCTCTCAGTGTCTCACAGATGCCTCTTGTGTCTAAGGCATTTTGAAGAAGTACAAAGAGGCCCCAGGGAGCATGGGAGACACTTTAGCAAGACATTAGAAGAATCTCCAGGCTGTGGAAGGACTTGATGAGAACTGGCAGCCACAGGTCTCTCACTCTCCATCTCTGGGAACCTTCAAGGGATCCTAGGTAGTTGTAAATGGTGCCACTAGGGATGGGTGCTTGCTCTCTTGCAGAGGCAAGGCTCAGAGCCAGAGCCGGAGTCCTTCAGGATCCTCCCCCACCTATAGGCTCGAGGGCTCTTCCTTGGACTTCTGATTCCTGCCTCATGCTGTTATGCGGTTCATGGCTACAGTGCAGACCAGCCACCCCAGCCTTCTCCTTTCTCCTCACTTGTTTTCAATATCAACCAACCGGACACCCCAAAGCTCCCAGGGACTAAATCACCAACCAAAGAGTACACATGGAGGGACCTATGGCTCCAGCTGCATATGTAGCATTGGACGGCCTCATCTGGCATCAATGAGAGGGCAGCCCCTTGGTCCTGTGGAGGCTAGATGACCCAGCCTAGGGGAATGCTAGGGCACTGAGGTGGGAGTGAGTAGGCAAATGGGAGAGCACCCTCACAGAGGCAGGGGGAACGGGGAAGGAATAAAGAGTTTGTGGAGGGGACACTGGGAAGAGAAATAACATTTGAAATGTAAATAAATAAAATAGCCAAAACAAGCAAACAAACCTCCCCGCCCCCCAAAAGAAAATTTTTTTTGAGTTCCTAACTCAGTGACTGTGGTTAAGACAAATCTACTATTAGAAATGAGGAAAATCCTCATGATGATTTCCTCCATTATGGAATCTTCTCTGTATATATTAATTACTGTTCCTATCATCCCATACTTGTTTTCTTACATTTTTTTGTAGTCTGGTTCCCCCCTCCCCCCAAAAAAAAGCACACAAGGATTTGAAGAATTGGCTGAAGGAGACATAGATTCTTATCTGAGATGGTCAAAGTTTATTTATGCTATTTTTAGTCACAGAATGAACTTATCTCTAAGACAGTGATAACACTAATTCTACGTTATGTTGTTGGGTTTCTTTAGTGAGAAAAGGCAGGTGAGACTTGCTGTCGGCACTTGGTTGTCACCTTTGATTCCTAGGTTGCTGAAGCCACCTAAAGGCAAGAGGGGAGGCTTTCTTTTGATAAAGCGGAGTCTTGCCTGTCTCTGCTTGGTTCTCATCTCATTAGACAATTATTTTGAGATTTTATTTGATGGAGTGGATCGTTCTCTGTCCTTTAAACAAAAGGATTCCAGAGCATCTCCAGAGAGACAGTTGCCTGCACACACTAGAGCTTCCCTGGATACCCCTTGATGGACATGTTGGGGACAAGGTCAATTTTAGCCAGAAGAGGGCAGTGAGTGTGGTAGATGACCTTAATACTGTCATTGCGCTGGCACAGAGAGACATTATCCTAAATATTTTACTAGATTTGAAAAAAAGTTGATCTCATTCGAAAGTCACCCAGCAAAGGGTGTGTGTAGATACTCACCCCACCTTCCAGCCAGATCTGAAGCACAAGAATGCAAATTAAACAATTTCAGCTTCTCGTTGTGTTGCCTCCATTCAGACTGTTGTGATTTATGTGCAACCTTCAGCTTGCACTTCAGAGTGACCGTAATTAGGAGATAATGGCGGCTGCTCCTGGGAAGGAAAATGGCCGCTTTAGTGTGGATTACTTCTTACGTTCACATGCCAGGACCAACGTGAACTACTGTCTCAGTCATCAAAGGAATGATTAACAAATTATTACATTAGAGATTGAGACATGCTTTCATTTTTGAAAAAAATATTAATTTTCTTAAGGCAATGCTAAGATTAGCTGAGTGGAAGCAAGCGAATCTGGGGCCATTTGTAGCCCTGCAGCACAACACGTGACCCACAGAACGCGATACACAGAAATCCATGTGTCAAACTTAACTCCTCGTGATCCTGGAGGCAAGAGGTGTTGTTCCATCTGGGTTACTCTTATCAAATCTCTGAAGCAAATGAGAAAACTCAGCCCCTTAATTAAGAGGAGAGCTAGAGAGGGAGTCAGAGCCAGGTCGTTCCTGGAAACAGGAAATGCCTATTCACCACCGAGCCTCCACTGGAGGGAGGTTCTCAGTCTGAGGGGAGCTCCAGCTTTGCCACTGTTCTCATACCTTCCAAGGAGAGTTTTTAACTTTAGGGCCTGTGAATAAGTACAATTTTCTTTCTTTCTTTCTTTTTTTTTTCTGTTTTTACCAAGTGGAGTGACAGTGACTCAACATCTGTCAGATATGTTGGGATTGGAGGTAATCTTGAAAGTCATAGAATCAAATTTTTAATGCTTTGAACTTTACAGAAACACCACTATGTACACACTCGTGTGCATGCACACACACACACACACACACACACACACACACACACACACACACACACGCCCGTGCCCGCGCCAATATTATGCAGAGTGGTTGTCTAGGTGACCTCTATGGCAAGTTAATAGGTTTAGATGATGTGTAGTTGTGAAGTAGCAGAGTTCCCTTAGGTTCAAAGGTATAAATGACATATCTAGGATTCTGAATCTTTGAAAAATTCGGTGAAGATGGGGATATGAAGAATCATCAAAATCAGGGGTCTTTTGGAAACTTTAACCGAGACGCCTAGAACTGAAATTTGTTTGTTTATGAAAAGCTCAAGTAGTTTTCTTTCCCTGGAACATTTCTCATCCCTTTTGAAGGGGAGGAAATCAATTTCTCAAAACACTAAAAGTATGTCTTACTTGGAGTAAAGATTGAGCTTTCTAGGTTAAAGGTGACACATTGCTACTGGAGTAACTCACATTAATGTCCACAAAGACACATGGGTTACAAGAGGACAGTGTCAGACACAATTTCTCTTTCCTCTATTTGGCCAGTTAGCTTTACCTGGATTGTTAATTTTCCTTTCTTGAAGAATAGGGCTCAGATAGCCTGTGGTGTATCCTTTCAAAGCAATCAAGTGAAATGTTAGCAAAAATTATTTGTGTGTGAATTTCTCCACATGTGTGTTTGTGCTAGTTATAAATGACTAAAATTGATCTTCATGTTAAGTCAATGAAATACAGAAAGCTGTCTCATTCTTCTGCAAGTCTTGGTCTACTTTACAATGTTTTTGAAGACATAGTTTCCTTGTAGAGACTCAGTTCTACCAACGGCTAAAGCCATGTGTCCTGTGAGTTATTTATCGCACACAATGGTTTTTTATTAACTGTTAACAGTGAACAATAAATCTGCCAAATGTAGGCTCATCTAGTTAGGATGGATGGATAAATGAGCATTCTCAATAAACTCTGCAGGAGGGAGCATTTTGTGCAAATCTTGTTCGTCAATAAATAGACAATGGGGTTTGCAAGGTCGATTCCATCGCACAGTCTTTTGTTTTGAAGCAACTTTGCTTGAGAAAAAGCTGCTCCTCTTTTTTTTTGTGTGTGTGCATATAAGTTTGTGTGTATCTGTGTGTGTGTGTGTGTGTACCTATATATAATATGTTCAGATACATCATATTTTAAGTGGTTTGTTTAATTGATTTCCACATTCAACTAATAATTTAAACCTCAAAAAGTTCAAATAACCCATGGGTTAACAATGGAGTTACCATGGGGTTAGCATTGGCATTACCATGGTTTATTTCTAGGAATTACTGGCAGTTTGTTAAAGTTATACTTCACTTCCAACCAAATCAAAATGTATACAAATTCAGATATCTAGATATTGTTTGCTTTAGGAAGAATTTATTAGTATTTATGTTTGAACACTATTATATCTCTATTCAAAACAATGGCTTAAATGTTACTTGATTTACATATAACTTTTCAGCTATGTCCACTACATAAAATATAACACAGCTATTAGGAGACTTTCTTGGCTACTCTCAACCACACTGCATGTTTTTTAGATCTTGTGGACATTGACTTCTTTTTTTTAAATTTTTTTATTCGTTTTTTTAAAAAAAATTTTTTTTTATTAACTTGAGTATTTCTTATTTACATTTCGAGTGTTATTCCCTTTCCCGGTTTCCGGGCCAACCTCCCCTAACCCCTCCCCCTCCCCTTCTTTATGGGTGTTCCCCTCCCCATCCTCCCCCCATTGCCTCCCTCCCCCCAAAAATCTAGTTCACTGGGGGTTCAGTCTTAGCAGAACCAAGGGCTTCCCCTTCCACTTGTGATCTTACTAGGATATTCATTGCTACGTATGAGGTCAGAGTCCAGGGTCAGTCCATGTATAGTCTTTAGGTAGTGGCTTAGTCCCTGGAAGCTCTGGTTGCTTGGCATTGTTGTTCATATGAGGTCTCAAGCCCCTTCAAGCTCTTCCAGTTCTTTCTCTAATTCCTTCAACGGGGGTCCTGTTCTCAGTTCAGTGGTTTGCTGCTGGCATTCACCTCTGTATTTGCTGTATTCTGGCTGTGTCTCTCAGGAGAGATCTACATCCAGCTCCTGTCTGCCTGCACTTCTTTGCTTCATCCATCTTGTCTAATTGGGTGGCTGTATATGTATGGGCCACATGTGGGGCAGGCTCTGAATGGGTGTTCCTTCTGTCTCTGTTTTAATCCTTGCCTCTCTATTCCCTGCCAAGGGTATTCTTGTTCCCCTTTTAAAGAAGGAGTGAAGCATTCACATTTTGATCATCCTTCTTGAGTTTCATGTGTTCTAGGCATCTAGGGTAATTCAAGCATTTGGGCTAATAGCCACTTATCAATGAGTGCATACCATGTGTGTTTTTCTGTGATTGGGTTACCTCACTCAGGATGATATTTTCCAGTTCCATTCATTTGCCTATGAATTTCATAAAGTCATTGTTTTTGATAGCTGAGTAATATTCCATTGTGTAGATGTACCACATTTTCTGTATCCATTCCTCTGTTGAAGGGCATCTGGGTTCTTTCCAGCTTCTGGCTATTATAAATAAGGCTGCGATGAACATAGTGGAGCACGTGTCTTTTTTATACATTGGGGCATCTTTTGGGTATATGCCCAAGAGAGGTATAGCTGGATCCTCAGACAGTTCAATGTCCAATTTTCTGAGGAACCTCCAGGCTGATTTCCAGAATGGTTGTACCAGTCTGCAACCCCACCAACAATGGAGGAGTGTTCCTCTTTCTCCGCATCCTCGCCAGCATTTGCTGTCACCTGAGTTTTTGGACTTAGCCATTCTCACTGGTGTGAGGTGAAATCTCAGGGTTGTTTTGATTTGCATTTCCCTTATGACTAAAGATGTTGAACATTTCTTTTTTTTTCTCTTTTTTTTAAATTTAGAGAATACTTTATTAGTTTTTGTAATCAAACCCACGTAGATAAGACCTTACATATTTAATACAGTGTGTTACCCCTGTACAAATGGAAAAAACTTAAGTTCAACATTTCTAGACCAATATGGCTGTTAATTTCTGTACAGTGCCAACTCAACACAGTAAACGGGGATACTTTTTTCCAAAGTTGACAGCACAGCTAAAATTTCAAAAAATTCAAATTATATGTCTGTATATATATATTTATATTTATATAAAAAGACCAATAATAGCAGTGTGTTATGCATCAACAGCAGCAACAGCTTTTCCAGGTTCTGCAGTCATCTGAACAAAACTGTAGCGACATCCAGCACACTCCATTAAAAAAAAAAAAAAAGTAAAAAAACAAAACCCGAGAAAACAGCACAGTTCTGTTACTCTTGTGGTACCTGGCACCATTTTTTTTTAAAATTAGCTTCTCAATCATCATCTGGAAAGAAAACATTCTGAGCAACATCATTAAAAACAGCTCTGATAAAGCATGGTCACTACTACGTATCATAAAGCAGGTACAAGCTATTTTACATCCACAGAGGTATGATACAGTACTGTCCTACATCTATAATACTAGAGGATACAATTTAAAAGGCATTATTTGAGACTTGATTCTACTTTTCCAGCAGAGGGCCCAAAGGATGGTGTGACTCAGCTTTGTAAAGAAACATACTCTAGACAGGATTTCCTTTCACTAGTGGCACAGTTCTAAGGATTCATTCTCTCCATGAATGTCAGCTAAAACCGTTATTAAAAAAATGAAATATCCCTAGAACAAAACCGTATAACCACCGGATTCACATGAAGATGACCTAGTGGAGACAAGCTGGACCTCACCTTACCAACAAGCTATCAAATCTGTTATGTTTAAACAGTGAGACCTCCAAGGAAGGAGATGCCAAGTAGTGCTTCAAAGCTTCGGACCCCAATCAAACACAGCATCCTTTTCAACAGAAGCAGAAGCTCATCTGAATATGCTCAAGGATGCTGACATCAACATTTAATCATCTCCTCACTCATCCAGGAAGAAGGGGAGATCAGTTACTACTGTACTTTATTGTGTTCAACCAAATCACCATGTTACAAAAATAGCAAGCTGCCATAATAAAAAATAAGGCTCCTCTATCCAGCACCAGATAGCATCATTTTACTTTCCAGCCTAGAAATTGCACACTTGTATATAAACCAACCGAAGATGAGGATTGAGAGTTCATCTTGGTGGATTTTTCCTTTGATGACTATGAAGTGTCCTTCCTTATCTTTTTTGATGACTTTTAATTGAAAATTGATTTTATTCGATATTAGAATGGCTACTCCACCTTGCTTCTTCTGAGCATTTGCTTGGAAAGTTGTTTTCCAGTCTTTCACTCTGAGGTAGTGTCTGTCTTTGTCTCTGAGGTGTGTTTCCTGTAGGCAGCAGAATGCAGGGTCGGCGTCCTCATTGCGTATCCAGTTTGTTAATCTATGTCTTTTTATTGGGGAGTTGAGGCCATTGATGTTGAGAGATATTAAGGAATAGTGATTATTGCTTCCTGTTATATTCATATTTGGATGTGAGGTTATGTTTGTGTGCTTTTCTTCTCTTTGTTTTGTTGCCAAGATGATTAGTTTCTTGCTTCTTCTAGGGTATAGCTTGCCTCCTTATGTTGGGCTTTACCCTTTATTATCCTTTGTAGTGCTGGATTTGTAGAAAGATATTGTGTAAATTTGGTTTTGTCATGGAATATCTTGGTTTCTCCATCTATGTTAATTGAGAGTTTTGCAGGATACAGTAACCTGGGCTGGCATTTGTGTTCTCTTAGGGTCTGTATGACATCTGTCCAGGATCTTCTGGCCTTCATAGTTTCTGGCGAAAAGTCTGGTGTGATTCTGATAGGTCTGCCTTTATATGTTACTTGACCTTTTTCCCTTACTGCTTTTAATATTCTTTCTTTATTTTGTGCGTTTGGTGTTTTGACAATTATGTGACAGGAGGTGTTTCTTTTCTGGTCCAATCTATTTGGAGTTCTGTAGGCTTCTTGTATGCCTATGGGTATCTCTTTTTTTAGGTTAGGGAAGTTTTCTTCTATGATTTTGTTGAAGATATTTACTGGTCCTTTGAGCTGGGAGTCTTCACTCTCTTCTATACCTATTATCCTTAGGTTTGATCTTCTCATTGAGTCCTGGATTTCCTGTATGTTTTGGACCAGTAGCTTTTTCTGCTTTACATTATCTTTGACAGTTGAGTCAATGATTTCTATGGAAACTTCTGCTCCTGAGATTCTCTCTTCCATCTCTTGTATTCTGTTGGTAAAGCTTGTATCTACAGCTCCTTGTCTTTTCTTTTGATTTTCTATGTCCAGGGTTGTTTCCATGTGTTCTTTCTTGATTGCTTCTATTTCCATTTTTAATTCCTTCAACTGTTTGATTGTGTTTTCCTGGAATTCTTTCAGGGATTTTTGCGATTCCTCTCTGTAGGCTTCTACTTGTTCTCTAAGGGAGTTCTTTATGTCTTTCTTGAAGTCCTCCAGCATCATGATCAAATATGATTTTGAAACTAGATCTTGCTTTTCTGGTGTGTTTGGATATTCCATGTTTGCTTTGGTGGGAGAATTGGGCTCCGATGATGCCATGTAGTCTTGGTTTCTGTTGCTTGGGTTCCTGCGCTTGCCATCAGATTATCTCTAGTGTTACTTTGTTCTGCTATTTCTGACCGTGGCTAGACTGTTCTATAAGCCTGTGTGTCAGGAGTGCTGTAGACCTGTTTCCCTGTTTTCTTTCAGCCAGTTATGGGGACAGAGTGTTCTGCTTTTGGGCGTGTAGTTTTTCCTCTCTACAGGTCTTCAGCTGTTCCTGTGGGCCTGTGTCTTGAGTTCACCAGGCAGGTTTCTTGCAGGGGAAAAGTTGGTCCTACCTGTGGTTCCAAGGCTCAAGTTTGCTTGTGGGGTACTGCCTAAGTCCTCTCCGCGGCGGCAGCAACCGGGAAGATCTGCGCCGCTCTTTCCGGGAGCCTCCGTGCACCAGGGTTCCAGATGGCGTTTGGTGTTTTCCTCTGGCGTCTGGATGTACACAGATTGCAGTCTCTTCTGGTTTCCCAGGCGTGTCCGCCTCTCTGAAGGTTTAGCTCTCCCTCCCACGGGATTTGGGTGCAGAGAACTGTTTATTTGGTCTGTTTCCTTCAGGGTCCGGCGGTGTCTCTGGCAGGGGTCCTGCTGCTTCTGGGCCCTCCCCTACGGGAACCCAGAGGCCTTATACAGTTTCCTCTTGGGCCAGGGATGTGGGCATGGGTGGGCAGTGTTGGTGGTCTCCTCAGCTCTGCAGCCTCAGGAGTGCCCACCCGATCAGGCGGTGAGGTCTCTCTCCTACGGGGCTTGGGAGCAGAGAGCTGCTGCGGGCTGGGATCCGCGGGTGTGGGACTTCCCTGAACATTTCTTTAGGCATTCCTCAGCTGTGAATTCTTTGTTTAGCTCTGAACCCCATTTTTAATAGGGTTATTTGTCTCCCTGCGGTCTAACTTCTTGAGTTCTTTGTATATTTTGGATATAAGCCCTCTATCTGTTGTAGGATTGGTAAAGATCTTTTCCCAATCTGTTGGTTGCCGTTTTGTCCTAACCACAGTGTCCTTTGCCTTACAGAAGCTTTGCAGTTTTATGAGATCCCATTTGTCGATTCTTGATCTTAGAGCATAAGCCATTGGTGTTTTGTTCAGGAAATTTTTTCCAGTGCCCATGTGTTCGAGATGCTGCCCTAGTTTTCTTCTATTAGTTTGAGTGTATCTGGTTAGATGTGGAGGTCCTTGATCCACTTGGACTTAAGCTTTGTACAGGGTGATAAGCATGGATCGATCTGCATTCTTCTACATGTTGCCCTCCAGTTGAACCAGCACCATTTGCTGAAAATGCTATCTTTTTTCCATTGGATGGTTTTGGCTCCTTTGTCAAAAATCAAGTGCCCATAGGTGTGTGGGTTCATTTCTGGGTGTTCAATTCTGTTCCATTGGTCTATCTGTCTGTCTGTGTACCAATACCATGCAGTTTTTATCACTATTGCTCTGTAATACTGCTTGAGTTCAGGGATAGTGATTCCCCCTGAAGTCCTTTTATTGTTGAGGATAGCTTTAGCTATCCTGGGTTTTTTGTTATTCCAGATGAATTTGCAAATTGTTCCGTCTAACTCTTTGAAGAATTGGATTGGTATTTTGATGGGGATTGCATTGAATCTGTAGATCGCTTTTGGTAAAATGGCCATTTTTACTATATTAATCCTGCCAATCCGTGAAGCTCCTCCTCTTTAGAGGGAGCAGATGGACACTCTCTTATGCACTTCAGATATGTAGCAGTGAGATCTATGACCCACGCAGACTCGTTAAAGCCTCTCCTCAAAACCATTTAGGAACTACCATCCCCCTCCACTCCAGGACAAAGGCCTACCTTTGCTCTGAAAAATCTTTGAGAGATGGCTCAGTGGTTAAGAGCACTGACCGTTCTTCCAGAGGGTCTGAGTTCAATTCCCAGCCACCACAGGATGGCTAACAATCATCTCTAATGGGATCTGATGGCCAATTCTGGTGTGTCTGCAGACAGTGACAGTGTACTCACATACATAATGTAAATAAAATCTTAAAAAACGTCTTTGAGCTTTGCTTGGCTAGGTTAAAAGAGAAACAGCCTATACTTTCTCTTGGCGTTTATTCCACACTGTTGTGGTTGTTTATCTTTCTGTATCCTCCTTTACAGAGGCATTAAGGGAATGGGATCCATTTCTGTGTCCTTGGCTACCGTATTTCTAGCTCCTAGTCTCACCCTCATACATGTGAATGAATGAATGAATGACTTTATCAACCATCCCAATCCCAGACACTGGAAATAGTATTTAATAAAATAAGAAAATGAAAAATCAAGTCTTATCTTCTGTGTATACTCTTAGGAAAAGAAATAGAAGGAAGAGTAAAAGGAGAAAGAAGAAAGCGGTGGTTTTTGAGTTTCTATTTCCCATGCTTCCTAATAGCCCTGCGTATTCACCTCGTCTTTAGATAGACTCTTAAAATTGAAAATTAACCAAGTAATATACAGGAGTGCATTCCCATTTTGGAAGATTTAAGCAACAAGTACTAGTCTGAAATGGAAAGAGTCCACTTCCCAGCACATCTATTAATAAAATGACACATGCAGACGTGATTTTATTTATAGATATGCCTTATGACTTTTTTTCCACTTAATATATGCAGGAGTGACTTCTCTGTTGGTTAATGCAGGTCTGCCGCAGTAATTCTCAATTCTGAAAGTCAGAATTACCTGGATAGACGAATGCTCAAATTCTTACCGAATACCAAAGAAGTTGGGCAAAGGCCAATTCATAAATCTTAGGGGATTCTGTGTTGATTTAGGATTGGGAAGTTACAAGTTTTTGCCCTCTGTTTTAGTGGCTGGTGGATTTTAACTATGGCTAGACAATCACTTATTTCTTTTACAAATCCCCAATAGGGAAGTAATCAGAGATTGTTGCTTTTTATTTCATCTGAAAAGGTTGTAACAATGCCAGGGCCTCAGCCAAACACTGTTAGTTCTAGAGGAGAGTTTTGCAATATGGAACTCTTTCTTGCACCAACAAAGAGGCTGCATCAGGAGTAACCAAGCCCATCTCTCTGTAAGGCTGTCTCATATATATGGTGTAGATACATAATCACAGCCCAAGGCTCTTCCCAACACGTGATAACTTAGAACCAGTGTCCTGGTCCTGTCTAGCTGTGAAAGGAGCCAGACACGTTTCCTGCTTTATGCAATGGATTTAAAAATCTGTTTCTAAGCTCGGTGAATTTAAATCTTCTTTTACTTTTCTGGGGCCCCAAATAGCCTGAAATCCTACAGTGAGTACTGAGGACACCGGAAGAGCTTACTTAGCAGTTAACGCCTGTCTTTTGGGCTCTTTGGGCAATGAGGATGTTTTAAAAGTAGTGAAGGGAGAGGCATTCTGGGCGAACGGCTTGTGATTAGATAAAATGCTACTTTTTAAATTCTTTATTTAAGATGTGGTCTGCAAACTTTTCTAGAAAAAGTTAGAATAGAGATAATAAATAAATAAATCCGCATATGACAAGTACTTTTCTACTCTTTTTCCCTAAAGAGGACAATTTTAAAAAGAGTTTATTTTACAGGCTTGCTTATCTGTTTGTTTATTGCCAGTTTTGGATTTACAGAAAAATTAAAGATTTCAGTGATCTGGCTTTCAGCACAGGTGTCTCTCATAGATTTTGTTTTGATTTGATTTTATTCATTAACAACCAAAGGCTACCCCTTCTTAGAGGCTTAACCTCTGGAGGCTGTCTGGTGGCTCCGGTTCACTGCCTCTCAAACTCAGCTTGAATGGAAATCACCCCGGGGCCTTGTTGAAATGCCCAGATTGCTGAGCCCACCTTTGGAGTTTCTGATTCAGTGGGTCCAGGAATGGTCTGAAACCTGGCATTTCTAAAAGGTTCCCAAGTTTGCTGATGTTGCTATTTCCCAAGCCCGTGGTTTGAGAACCAATGCTCCACATAAATTGCACGCCGGCTGACTTAGCAAGTCAAAGGATGCAAAACAGGAAGGAGAGTTAACCACCTTCTGTCTTACAGCAGCCTTTTGTCTTTTGACTCTGGTTGATCTTCTCTTCCTACCTGGTTATAATCGCAGCAGCAGAGGCTGCAGGGGTCTCTCTTTAATTGTGCGCTCCTTTGGAAGTTGTGTGTGTGTGTGAGTTTTTTTTTTTAAACTAACTAATGCATAGCTCAGAAGTCATGATCAGTGTCGTGATCACTTACATATGATTTTGAAAGCAGGGTCTTCCAGATTACCGTTTTTACGAATAAGACCATAGAGAAAACGGATTTTAAGAACGGAGATTGTAAGATGTGCATTAACTGGGAGCTGAGAACAGTGAGAAGCCAAAAGGCGATGATTTGTCTCAGCTCCCAGCGATTTGTTTGCAGAAGCCATGACAGCTGCCTCCTGATTTCCATTACGCAACAGGATTGCAAGTAACACTGTGACATAGTCTCGATCACTAGAGGGTCACCAGAAGCTCTTCTCCCACGATGGGGAAAGGGCCTATCTATCCATTTAATTGCTATAACACATAATCTGGTAAAAGAAGCAAACACCCTTTTTAGCAGCAATGGCAGGAGAGACTTTGCCTACTCCCAAGCAGTCTTAAAAATAGCAGCACATGTAACAAACGCTTGGGGAGAAGAAGGAGTCTGGGCATAGCTTTGTCCACAGACTCCTTGATCTGCTTCCGGAATGAGCCCAGGCTTGGCAGTTTCCCTGCATTAGATCCAGAAAACCAGTAGGGATGTGTGTTCAGTGATGGCCGAGAGTGTTTTTAAATCTCTTCAAGGAGCCTGCTAAGCACCGGGGAGGCTGATTTTCCTCCCTATTGGAGGAAATAGCCTATTGGAGCCTATTGGCTGGTCGAAGCCTTAGTGAAGCCATGTTTATTTCTCCATATCTCCCACCTCACAGTGCCACACGTGGCCCTTCTGGCTTATGTGCACCGTAACATTCTTACACTACCAGCTCCCTCCTGTTCCCCTCATCCGGGTTGAGAGAAGACTCCAGTTTTGACTAATGTTTGCGTTCTTTAGTGCCTTATAACTCTAAGTATCTACATTAGGACAATGCCATTTATTAGCGTCCTCAGGATGTTTGTGCTTACATGGCTTTCAGAACGGTCGCCGCATCCTGCTTTTGCAGAATCCTTATGTATTTGTAACGTAGATAGGATCTTTATTCTTATAACAAGGTATCTATTTAAATGACAGGTTATTTTAATGACTTCTCTGGTGATACTCAGAGTCTTTAGAATAAAACAGACGATTGCGAATTAAATGGAACAAGTCAGACTCTACAGTCAGACTTACTGGCTTCAAAATCTGATGCTTATTAGTCGTGCGAGCATAAGCAAGAGGATTAATCTCTCTACAGACAGTTCGCTTATATAGAAAAAGTTGAGAGTAGTCACACTTCCTTCAGAAGGTTTTATTTGAACGCTAAAAAGACAAAGTGTAGATTCTGAAGCAAACCTCTGGTCTCCAATGAGCGCTATAAATATTTGTTATGGTGATGTTGGAGAGGAAATTATCCACTTCTGTTAGGGGTTTTGAGTTGTACATCTCATCTAGTCTCTCAGCCATTTGTACTGACCCTGTCCTGTGAGAACAGTAGACTAGCATATAGTCATTGGTCAAGAAAAAGAAAAACTGGTAGGCCAGTTGGATTTTGGCCTATGGCATGGCTACCACATGGCCAAGCCTTTCACTGGGAGCTCATTGGCTCCGTATCCAGTTAGCTGAGTTGGGAAAGTATTGTACTGGAGTCCGTGTGGTAGGCTCTGTCTTTAGTTAGGGTTTTATTGCTGTGAAGACACACCGTGACCAAGCAACTCTTATGAAAACAAGCATTTAACTCTGGCTTGCTTACAGTTTCAGAGGCTTAGTCCATTAGCGTCATAGCAGGAAGCATGGGAATGCAGGCAGACACAGTGCAGAGGAAGGAGCTGAAAGCTCTATATCTTGATCAGAAGGCAGCTCGAAGCCTGTCTTCCGCAGGCAGCCAAGGGGAAGGTATGGATCACACGGGCAGAGTTGAGCACATATATACCAGGCCTCAAAGCCCCGCCTTCCCAGTGACACACTTCCTGTAAAAGAAACTATACCTCCTCCAATAAGACATCTCCTAAAACTGCCACTTTCCATGAGGCAAACATGTTCAAACCACCACAGGCCTAAGAGTCATTTTATTTAAAAAAAAAAAAATAGCAAGCCAAGAAACGATTAGGCAATCTAAAGATAACCTTTGCTAAATTTTAATAGCATTTGGGTACTTGAACAAAACTTCCCCTTAGGATTCAGTTTTGAATAAACAAACAAACCAAAAACCAAACTCAAACAAACAACAAGTTTAAACAAAAGCAGTTTGGCTGGGCCTAGGCCTTCTTAGAACCCCAGGACTTCGGGTGGCATTGTACGAGTTAAGGAGCTGACCATCCCTTGGGGTGGCTGGCTGAAGTAAGCTTGTTTTGGATGTGAATTCCCTTTTTATAATTTTAATTAATTAATTAATTAATTAATTAATTAATTTATTTTTTTTACTGTGTTTGGTGTGGTGACCCAGGATTTGAAATAGTAGACTCATGCTGGCCAGCAGTTGCTCTTCCTTGTTGAGGAAAGAACTCTTTTGTTGTAGAGATGTTCTGCATGATGCTCAACCCTGCCACCGACATCATAAAAGAAAGCACAGGAGGAGTCCAGAGGCACTCATTCTATAAGTCGTACACCTGTCAGGATGATCAGAAGGAGGCTGGAACTCAGTATATTAAATTGTGATTTAATGTGTCACTTCTTGTTCTACCTATTTAAATGGGAATAACTAAGTTAAACATTTATTCTGCTCTGCTTAGTTGTCATTTTTGGTAAAATATGTATAATTTAGTCAAATGAAAAGGAGTTTCATAGCAGAAGGGAACGTGTGTAAGCAATGCTGACTCATCTGGACTGACTAGAGTGGACCTATGTGTGCTATAGATGCACAAAGGCACAGGCAGATAATAGAAAACAGTTCCTAGTGTAAGCACTAAATTTCCATCCCGCAAAGAAAAGTAGAGTAATACAGAGAGTTGTGAGCATTTTATCCACTCATTGTTTTCTTACTCAATGGGCCAAACGGTTGATCGATCAGCTCACTGATAGGTTTTCATTCAGAAGCATACATGCTACAGATGTGTGAGGGGATTCTCCTAAGCTACCCAGCTGAGCAGACACCACTAACATGTAAAGTGATAATGATTTGTATTAGATGATACAATAAAGATTATTGTCATTGGGCAACCTACTGGGGTTCAGAAGAAAGTCTGACTTCACCCCAGGAAACCAAAGGTATTAGGCGAGCTATTTTAGTTAGCTGGGCTGCTCAACAGAATGACACAGACTGGGACATCTTAAATGTTTCCTACTTAGTGACCTTCGATGCTTGAGAAGTGTTTATGCAACCACAGGTATGAAAGTATATAAAAGAGGTATACAAGCCAAACACCTACCGTTAATACGCCATTAAATTTATTTTAAAGCAATTCTTTGACATATGATTTTGCATTGTAAGGTATGAAAGTCAATGTATATATCATAGGGAGGTGGATATGTTTGGTCATATTGCACAAAGATTTAAGCTTTAGGTGAACACTGTAGGATGCGGAGCGTCTTCAGGGCTTTGTGGACTTGATTGATGTTTTGTAACTGTTA
Source organism: Rattus norvegicus (assembly GCF_021556685.1). Taxonomy (NCBI): domain Eukaryota; kingdom Metazoa; phylum Chordata; class Mammalia; order Rodentia; family Muridae; genus Rattus; species Rattus norvegicus. Next base: position 57,524,314 of record NC_141537.1, on the reverse strand, counting down.
GTGATGAGTGGTAAGATTTGCAGAAATATTTACTACAAAACATACAAAGGTGTGTTTACAGTCATTTCAGAAATTGTTAAAAAGTATGTTCAAAACCAAAATTCATTTAACTTTTTTTTTTAAAAAATGAAACACAAAAGGCAATACCCCCAAAATGAGAAAAAAAAAAAACCAAAAAGGAAAAGAAATATGGACTCTGGACTTTCGGTCTGAACGCATAGCTGTGCTGTGTGCTCCGAGCTGGTTTGTGCTGTGATGTGCGGTTGATAAACTCACAGCCATTTCCCAGCAGCTGTCACTGCAACCAGCGTCTGGCTTAGGTAGGGTAGGGCTTTGTGCTCGCTTCCCCATTTCCACGCCGAACACCCAACTGTCTATATGGGTGCTGGGATTTGAACTTAGGCCTGCAGGTTTGCATGACAAGCACTTTTACATTAAAGCCATCTCTTCAACCTCTCCCCAGGGATTTAAAATAAGGAAACCAACCAACCAAGAAAACCTCCCCTCCCCCGCCCCGACAAACATTCTAACACCATAAACGCAATCCAAAGGTATACGGGCGTGGTGCTTTGTGCTCGAGATTGATAGTAGGGAACTATTAAAAGCCTAGTTTTCATAGTTCACAAGAGCAGATAACTGTATGTGGGCTTAAAAAGTGCTGCCGTTTGTCACGTACAATAGTCTTGAGTCTGAGCTGAGGTGCTTGGGGCTGGATGGCAGTAGCTGATCTGACGACGTGTGAGCTGGAATGTTTGGGGCTGGATGGTGGTGGCTCACGTGACGGCATGTGTAGTAGAGCTAAGTGTACACCGCATGTTCAGAACCAAAGCCATGGTGGGAGCTGCGACAGAGCAAGGCGAGTCCTTCCAGAAATACCTTGGGTGTTACTACATGTGATTTTGATTAACTTTTACCTCCTGCATGTTTAGAAACCTCTTATGTTGCCATCTTTCCCCCAATCCCCAACATTTAGTTATACGGGTTGTGCAATCCAGAGATTAGGAAGGTATGCCATAGAATGGCTGATGTACACAGGAGTAACTCCGGTGGAGTTTAAGGAAGGCGATCTCAAACCCGGGAGATCTCTGGAAGCGTATTGAACCTAAAATCAAAATGTTTGTGTTTTTCATTTGCCATGCGACCCTCATTGCTCTTTGGATTATTCTCAGATTAATCCAAATCTGTTAATCACAGATACAGAGCACTCTCAGTCAGGGCTTCTATTTCTGCACATCATGACCAAGAAGCAAGTTGGGGAGGAAAGGGTTTATTCAGCTTACACTTCCACATTGCTGATCATCACCAAAGGAAGTCAGGACTGGAACTCAAGCACATCAGGAAGTAGGAGCTGCTGCAGAGGCCATGGAGGGATGTTTCTTACTGCCTTGCTTCCTCTGGCTTGCTCAGCTTGCTCTCTTACAGAACCCAGGACTACCAGCCCAGGGATGACACCACCCACGATGGGCTGGGTCCTCCCGGCTTGATCACTAATTGAGACAATGTTACAGCTGGATCTCCTGGAGGCATTTCATCAAGGGAGGCTCCTTTCTCTGTGATAACTCCAACTTGTGTCAAGTTGACACACAAAGCTAGCCAGTACAACAGCTCACTGTTCAAAGAGAAACTAAACACACTGTGAGCTGATTTTACTCACGCTCTTCTCATAGGAGAGCCAGCCCCGCAGGGATCACTGCTCTTTCTGCATCACTCTTGAGATTCGCTGTAAATGCCCTATTTTGTCACTCCGTCATAGATCCCCATAAGGGAAGGTTTTTGAGGAACCAGTAAAGTTTTGATTGGAAAGCATTTAAAATGTTTGGAAATAGGATCTGCATTGAAATGGCATGAAGGATTATTTTTCTTGTTAATGCTGTAGTTTTGTTTTGTAACTTCCTCTCTCATACCAGACCCACTGAAATGGGAGGCATTTTGCCGTCTTTGAAACCAAAGGGGTGGAATTTCAAACTCTTGGAGTTTTTCCCCACTTTTGCCTGTAGAAGGAAGATACTGTAAATTCCGTTTAAAAAAAAGTTTGGATTCCTTTATTTCATTGATATTCATGCAGCTGAAGCATCAAGTGAGTTTTGGCTGGTGTATAAATTAATATTTACAGGTAAAACCTTGTTGAAAATAAAATAGATTAAGTGGAGAATATTTTTCCCACAGCTTCCTTCTCCAACGAAAATGAAATAACTCTACACCATGCCTCTGCTGAATGCCCCATCTGTCAGCTGCACACAGATCTGAGCCTGTACCGTCTCAGGAGTGTTTGGGGCCAGAGCTTCATGTGAAGCTAGGGTAGTGGTGTGCGTGAGTAAGTGCCCACTGGGAGAACCGGCGGTTAGGAATTTAGAGTCACTTTTACCTTTAAATAGTTCTCGACTATAGGATTCTAAAATGAAAACTTGTATCATTGGATCCTAATTCCAATCTCCGCTGATCAATCTTACATAAAGCATGCAACAATTTTTTCTTTTCTTTTTTAATGTATTCACTTTACATCCAGATTCCTGTACACCCCCCCTCCCACAGTCCCTTCTCCCATGCCCTATGCATCCTTGAGAGGGTGGAGGACACCCTGGTTATCCCCTGATCTTGGCACATCAAGCTCTGCTGGGCTAGGAACATCCTCTCCCACTGTGGCCAGCCAAGGCAGCCCAGCTAGAAGAACAGATCCCACGTATAGGCAACAGCTTTTGGGATGGCCCCCATTCTAGCTGTTCTGGACCCACTTGAAGACTGAGCTGTGTATCTGCTACATATAGCATGCAACAACTTTTAAAAAGACATGAAATCAAGGATTCTAAAATAAAGGCTATAGGGTCAATGGATAAATATTATTATGGCATATTTAAAAATCTCAGGATGATCAAGCTAATTATTAATATTTTAATTCAAAATAGTATGAGTCTGGGTTTGGATGCAAAACGAATATAAAACCAATAAATAGTAAGTACAGGCTACATGAAGGGATCTGCCCATGTAGAAACTTGTCATCAGGAGGGCACACAGTTTTGCCTTGCGCTTTGTTTCAAACAACTCAAAATTAAGTTCGGTGGAGTTGTATAGTTATTTTAAATATGATGCTTTAGGCCCAGTATTGTCCATGGGTATTAGAATACTATGTCCAGTGACATCTGGATATTTTCAAGATATCTTAAAAAGCTCGACACATAGCACAGATAAGTGACTGCTTTTCTTAGTTTCCAAGTACCTGGAGTCATGAAATCTTGTCATCATAGTGTTAGAAACATTTGAAGTCTTCTTTAATAATCTGGCATAGAAAACAAAATACATTCTGGGGGACCACGGTGGTATACACCCATAAACCCAGTATTCAAAGAACAGAGGCAGTGTGTAGACATTTGATGGTAGCTTGGTCTTCATAGTGAGATCCTGTCTCAAAACAAAGCCCAAGCCAAGCCAAGCCAAGTCAAGCCAACCCACTCCAACCCAACTCAACCGAACCCAGCAGAACGGAACAGAACAGAATAGAACTGAACAGACAACAACACTTCACAAGTCGCCTGCGTAGACCCTCCATAGGGATGGATTATTCTCTCTTGGGTCAAGTGTAACTCTACCCAACGCTGTCTTCTGATGACCTCTCTCTCTCATGGAACAGCCCTTCAGCTACCAAAGAGCCACGTTCTCCAGCATCGCTACCATTGCCTTATCTGTTTCTTTTATCAGCATCACAAGCAGTAACTTTTATCAACAGCTTCCTAGATGCCAGGCACAGTGGTAAACACTTAGTATACATAATCTTATTTGTTCTTCCTCACAGCTGTCAGGTAAGCTCGGCCTTTGGCTGAGGGAAAGACATTTATCTAAGGTTCCTCAGAAGGCATATGGTCACTCTATATAAATCCTGGGTCTGATGGACTCATAAGTCTTGAACTATTGCTTTGTACAACCTCTCTGTAGTATATTGCCAGATTTCCTGATGGCATCCTTTATTTGACTATATTCCTGCTGTTACTTTAATCCAATTCTGAGTTAAATCCATTTTTTTCCTTGCCATTTTCTAAAATATTGCCTTAGAGTAGAGAAGCTAAACCCTCCAGATGGGAGGTGTCAGCTCTGTAAGCCTCATATTCTCAGCATGTAGGTGGTTGGAATGGTAGGTAGGCTGTTCAACATATGCACAGTGGACAGTGGCCTCCACAAGGACAGCAAATGAATGCCTGCGACCTTGTGTACCTGCCTTTCTGCTGGGTTGGTCACATAGCTCCCAGGAGAGGTTGGGGAGCTTGTATTCTGTGAGCAGCACTAATGGGGAGCTTCCCATTGTTCCAGATGTTTTCTGAGGACATCGGATGGGAGGAATTTGTATTATTGCAGATGGCCAGAGCAGTTTGTGCAGCAGGAAGCTTTCCGTGGGAGGACTCGTCCAAAATTCTTCTCTGAGGTTGATGGCGTGGTGTGGCGAAATTACTTGAACTTCAGGAAAACACTGAAAACATCCAAATAAATGCCTGTTTTTGCGCCTACTCCCTTCCCAAACTAAACTACTCCCTGTGACTGCATTTCCTGAACATATGGAGTAAAGTTCTTGATCAAGTGGAGAGATGATAAAATGTGAAGGTTCTCCCATTTGCTTCTTATTTCAGTAGAGTCTAGTCTTGAGTAGCTGGGCTCGAAACCTAAGACAAGAAATATATGACATTCACAATACCAGAAAGAAAAAAAAACATTCATTTTCGCACTTATGAGGAGAGGCCAAAGTTCAGCTTTCATTTTTGTACCTTGGCAGAAGAGGAGAATTAAGTTCTTTCAGGCTCTCTGGGGAGAAAACTTGGTTAGCAGCCCCATCTGTCCATGGATAATCCCAGCCCAAGGGCCCCCTTTTGACGATGCTGCACTTTCCCCGGTAGCTACATCCTTCCTGCTAACCCATGTGATCCTCCATTCCAAGGCTTCTTGAGACACAGCGTGTTTGGTTATGCCTTTACTTTGAAAACACTTTTGATCTTTTTAGAGTTCCATCAGATAAAAATACCTTTTTATACCTTTTGTTTCCATGGTAATGGATTCCAGAACTCCTTTAGAAAACCACCAGCTTCATGTGCCCATGGGAAGGTAGTGCACTGCGTTATGGATTAATACAGTAAATACCAACATATCCTATGCAAGGAGCACAAGGTTGAGAGAAGACTCATGACATCATGAGGCTATGCATGCTCATTTCCTCCCCCACCCCCGTGTGTGTGCGCATACATTTTAAAAATTGCAATTAGTGGACTTAGGAACCTGAGTCCTACATTGTAGGTATAGAGCTTGTGAACTTTAATATGAAATCTAGTGTTCACTCGTCAGCTTAAAGCAGAAAGAGCAAAATTAACTTGAGCTGAAAGAGGAACTTTCCCTAGGCAAAACAGAATGACTGTGGCAGGCTACTTAGAATGGAAAAGCATATTCAGACATATTTCCCCCCTCTTATTTTGTCACCCCTTGTTGTATCATAGATCAGAGCAAGGTGGAGGAGTGGAGAGAAGTAAAACCTCAGACATGAGAGAAAAGAATTGGAGATTGGAAGGAAGAGGGCAGGAGTGTGCTCACTTGATTGTGTTTATTTGTAAAGAAGCAATGAATCAAAGCCCCATTTTTGCTAATATAGACTGTAATATTTTAAATTGCCATTATTAATAACATTAAGATGCTTTTATGTTGAAATAACTAAAATTACTCTCAGAATAAAGATTGACAGAAGTATAAATACCCTTCCTCAAGATTGTTTCCCCCTCTCCCTCTTTCTCTCTCTCTCTCCCTCCTTCCCTCCCTCCCTCCCCACCCCCGTGTTTGTGTGTGTGTGTGTGTGTGTGTGTGTGTGAAGGTCAAAGAACCACTTGTAGGAGATTCTCTCATTCACTATGTGAGCTCTGGGGATCAAATTCAAGAGTTCACACTTGGCAGCAAGCACCTTTATCTGCGGAATCATCTCTCTGACCCTGATTTTTCTTTTTATGCCTTAAGTGTAAAAAATGATCAAGAACTGTAACGTAATGTTTTCAAAAGTGTTCTTCTAGGAGACACAAAGTGGAGGGGCCAGAAACACAAAGCTAGCACACTGTATAAACGATTCATTGTAGGACTTGGGGTTCCCCTACCTGCCTGGAAAGATTCAGTACTAATGTCCCTAATAAAATTAAAAGGAAGACTATTCACTTCAGCACCCAGTGTTTATTTTCATCCTCATGTTTTCTGGTTTTTAAAGTACCCATTAAAATGCATTTCTCCCTGCTACAGAGCTTCCACTAAAGCTAGCAGAACTTGAACCTGCCCCTGGAGTAAGAGGACATTTCTTCCAATAGCTGTACTTACTGCTTCTCCTTGCTCCACCTGCACTGATCCTTTATGGAAGTCTCCCTAGTTTTGTTTCTGCACTACCACAGGTTACACACCAAGAAGGACTCTAGACCTTTATAACAAGAATGTGAATAAAGCACCACCCCTTACAGAGAACACCCTTTACGTAGAAGATTGGCTAAGATTCAAGTCCTGGCAAGAAGTCCTTTGGGCAAGTCAGCCTGTGTGCTTTGAGAAGTGCTCTTTAGGGACATCAGTAATGTCAACCACCATTACACCCAAACAGGACTTAGGGGTGTCAACTCTTGGGATCTTCTTTTACTGCACCCTGCATGCTTCCTTAGATCAATAGAGGGGACTGTGCTTCCCCAAGACGAAGGACCAGTTAGCACTAGCATGGCCCTGGTAGATAGGGCCACTCTACCTCTACCTCCATTATTTCTTTCAGTCTCTGCTTGTTTTCCTCTAGGTGATTTGAGCTTTTTATAGAATTCCATTCTGAGTTGCCTGTCATATTTTAGAGCATATTTCTTCATATAGCTCTTTACACACACACACACACACACACACACACACACACACAGACATACACACACACACACACACACACACACACACACACACACACACACAGATAATTTATTATAGTCTACCGGTGGTGCCATTTTGTCGGTTCCAACAAAATAAAGAAACTTATCTCTCAGCACCTGTTCTCTTTTGTAATACACTTGTGATAAATATTTCCTCTGTGCTCTCTGAGAAGCATGTGAGGTGATGCTGCGCTTTCTCCTTTAATCACTAACTAAATTTAGAAAATGCAAGAGAAGCAAATTATATAATATTTACTCATACTTTTACTCTTTTAACCTTCCTTTCTTCCCTTCTTCCTTCCTTTCTTCTTTTCCTTCCTTCCTTCTTTCTTCCTTCCTGATATCTTGACTATTTTTCTTTCCTTTCTGCTTAGAAACCGTCTTTAGCTATTCCTTTAGGGGCTATGTCTGTTAAGGACAACTTGGCTTAGCTCTCCTTTACCTGAGGAATATTTTCTCTGGATTTAGAATGCTGATTGACAGGTCTGTTCTTTCAGCATTTGAAAAACATCCCCTTCCTTTGAGCCTCCTTGATTCCTTTCGAGAAATTCTTTCCCATATAATCCCCCCACCCCGTCCCCCGTCAGTGATGTGGCATATCTCTTTGGCTTGGCTCTGTGTCTATCTTGTGTCTTGGTGTGAAGTCCTTTGGGTTTGTCTCTTAGTGTTTACTCAGATTCTCTGTTCCGCTTTTGCCAACTTTGGAGAGTTAGCCATTATGTCTTCAGGTATTTCAGTTGCTCATCTATTTTCCGGCCCATTTGGGAGTCTGCTGACTTAAACTTTAGTTATTTTATTGTCCCACACCTCTTGCATGTGGTCTTCATTTTTCCCTATAATAATCATTATTGTTTAGCTTAGGTCATTTTTTAATTCTACCCCAGCAGTCATGGACTCTTTCCTCTGCTTTCCTCACTGTTGTGGAGTTCAGCCAGTGAGCTCCAAAATGTCTACTTGATTCTTCTGCCTTCGTCATCTTTGCTAACTTCCTATTGCGTTGCCAGTTGTTTGAAGGCACCTTCTCCCCACCAAGACTGTCTGATACTCTTGAAGCCGGTAATGCTCTGGTTATGAGGGGTAGAAGGGTCTTTGTTACTCTTCCTATGTGCATTCCACTGATACCACCTGAGACTGAGAGCCACCTCCCCACTGGTGTGAAGTGATGACTTCCTTACTCTTCCCAAGACCTTCACCTCAGTGAAGCGTTGCTACCCAGCAGAGGTAGAAGTTCAACCTCCCCATTCTTTCCTCTCTGAAGGTACTGTGTGTGCTGTGTTGCTGGTCACCTGTGTATAGTCTAGGCTTTCCACTGTATCTCTCTCTCTGTCTCTCTGTCTCTCTGTCTCTCTCTTTGTCTGTCTGTCTCTGTTTGTCTCTGTGTCTCTGTCTCTGTCTCTGTCTGTCTGTCTCTCTCTGTCTGTCTCTTTGTCTGTCTGTCTCTCTGTCTCTGTTTGTCTCTGTGTCTCTGTCTCTGTCTCTGTCTCTGTCTCTCTCTCTCTCTCTCTGTGATTTTATTTCTTTTGGTGTGTTAGACTCCAGTACCATTATCTAACTGCTATCTAAAAGGGTTCAGCCTGCTCATTTTCCAGTTCTTTGGATAAACTAAGGGGGCTTTTGTTTGTTTATGGTCTGTGTCTGTTGGCATGTCCAGGTTGCTGGCTTCTTTAGGATGAATGAGGACATAATATGGAAGTTTTAGGGTTTCTATTGCTATGATATAACAGCATGGCCAAAAATGACTTGGGGGAACAAGGGATTTATTCAGGAACTTAAGCAGAGGTCATGGAGGCGGGGGAGTATTGCTTCCTGGTTTGATTAGCATCCTTTTTTATACCATCCAGGACCAGGGTCCCACAGATGGCACCACCCCCAGTGGGTTAGTTGGCCCTCCTACATTAACCGTTAACCAGGTAAATGCCCCTACAGGCTTGCTTACAGGCAATCTGATGGATTCCTCTGTTTGGTTAAGATTTCTCTTCCTAGGTAACTCTAACTTGTGTCTTAAGCTGGCAAACAAACAAACAAACAGACAAACACAAAAGACTAGCCAGGATAATGGAAAAACAATTACAGCAACAATACTTAGAAGGAATATGAAGGGAGAAGAAAACTCAAGGACTGTAGTGCCATATTATTCCTTGGTGCCAGAGGTCATGAAGCTGATAACTGACCCACCCACCCTCAGCATTGGCGTTGGCTATAATGTCCACACTTTAATAATTGTACCCAGGAGATTGATAGGAAAAGGAGCATGATGGGAAAAGGCTTCTGTCAAAGCCGTTTTGCTTCTTTGTCTTTTTATATACTAGATGTCCTCTACATTTCACCCTCTTTCAAGGTCAGAGCAATTGATGTGCTTTCCAGAACACTCAGTTACTCTTACAGGAATCTTTGCTTGGACTGGAAATAGCTGCACTGTAGAACCGTTTGTCGCTTGCACCAGAGCACTTGCAATGAGGAAGAGGCACATTTGCAAACTTTGTTGTCAGACAATCCTAAGTCCCCATCCTATTTTCATTGTATATTTGTTACTTACTCAGGACCAAGTCGTTTAACTCTCTAATCCTTACTTTTCCCAGGTGATGACTCAAGCGTGTGCCTTGCACACAATAAGTTCCATAAAAAGAATTATGATAGCTATATTGCAGGTTATAAATTTTCCATATATGGTGTTAATAATTCCATCTCTGCTAGGAGAGCAAACCATCCTAACTATTTTCTGAGCTGCTGTTTTGTACAAACAAGGCAGCATTGGGTAGCCATTCCCAGGTACCAGTTCCCCATTTGATACTCTGCCTCCAGAGAAAAGCATCGATTAGAATTCGGAGCAAGAATAGTGACTTCTCTGAGCAATTGATGTGATGTCACTCTGATGAAACCGTATAGACTTATTCAAAAGGTTTTATAGTATAAGAAGCCAGTTAAAGGAGGCTTGGGGATATTTTTTTTGTTCCCCAAGAATGACTGAAAAAGTGATTATTTTCTGGAATATTTTGGTGCTGGTAAACTGCTTGATCAGTCTCAGACTTCTAAATATCTTTAAGATCCTCACTATAAGTTAGGTGAGAGTGGAGGGGTCGGGAAAGAAGACATTAGGACTTTTGCCTTGAGGGAGAGGAGAATTCTGAGCTAGAAAGGAGGTGAGAGTTATTTCTGACTGGGCTTCTAGATACATAGTCATGGAGATCATTTGATCACTCTGTGCTTGAGCCAACGTGTCAGCTTCAATCACTCATAGAGAACCTATTTGGTCAAGTTCCTTAGAAGTAAGGCTTAAGAGAGCAGTACCTGTGAAAACTTTCCGGAGAAGGGATGTGGTCTCAGGTGAAGTTTAACCTCATCAGGATCCTTTGAGATGTCCTGGAGTATTAATTATTCTGCAATGAGGCAAGGGAGTAGGGATCCTGTATTCTTGCATCCTGAGCTACAGGAAGCTTAGTATTAAGGTAGGAATCCCTCCCAGGTACCCTTGAGCAGTGCAACTCTGTAATTCAAGGGCAATTCTATGGATAACCTGAGAGGGTGGCCACAGGACTCTGAATGGCTAGTAGAGATCCCTGAGAATACAGGTAGGACTCTATTTCTACAAGCCTCATTGTGTTCTTGTGAAAACCAGTGTTTTGTGTAATAGGAAAGCTGGCTTTTTGTCCTTTATTGCTATGTGACTTTGGATAAGTCTTTAAGTTTCTGCCTTATAGGAGAAAAAGGATAGATAGATAGATACTTAAAGACTGTTTGATTCACTCTGCTCAGTTGATTGAAAATATTGGATTTAGGGCTGAAGAGATGGCTCAGTGGTTGGGAGCACTGACTTTGCCCACAGGTCCTGAGGTTCCCAGCAACCACACGGTGGCTCACAACAATCTGTAATGGGATCCAATACCCTCTTCTGGTGTGTTTGAAGACAGTGACAGTGTATTCACGTATATTAAAGAAATAAATCTTAAAAAAGAAAATACTGGATTTATTGAGACCAGGGTTTTTTGGGGTATGAACCATGTAGATTGTTAAGGAGATCAAAGAAGGTGAGTGGAAAGCTGTTGCTATGTGACTTGCTGTCTAGGCTGACATCTTTTGGGGCTTGACGGTAAGGAAGCTTAGTAGCTTGGTGATCGAGGGACACTGAGGAAATTCACATCAAAATCTGAATCTTGGGAGCAGATTCTAGGAGGAACTAAGTCTTCCCGTTCCTTTCTGCTTAGAAGTCTGATAAAATATTTTCAGCATCTAAACGTCAGTTTCTGTATTCTATTAACTTCCCCCTTGGTTTCCATTTCATCCATCTAGTAAGAGATTCATTCTTTCTTTTTACAGATTGTTGCATTACTAGTAATATTTTCTAATATCTTTGCCTCATTAGTGCAGATTATACCTTATCAGAACGAGGCAGATTTTTTGATATTTTAATATGTGACCATGGGCAGAGACTGCAGTTTTCTAGGGAATAGTGTAAGCAGATGAGGCTCGGAAGATAGATTAAAGCCATAGCAACGTCAATCCTGGGACTCTCTGAGGACATTTCCTCTTTCAGGGATAGGAGTAACTAATGAGAATGTGTCATTGTTATCTAACCCTAGTGGTTGATGTTTCACCATTACTCTTTCTGAAACAGTCGCTTAGACTCACTGCTAGCATCTGAGACATGTTCAGTGTTTCCTGAACTTAGAGGTCAACATTAATCAAACTAGACTCCTGGAGAGTCCTCCTTTCATGCATTGGCTTGCACAGCCATCACCATTCTCAAACTTCCCTTCCTCCCATGTGTATCCTTTCAGGCCAGAGACCTGCATTGAGGAGTTGAACCTTAAGGCCAAATCAACAGGCTTTGTAGTAGATTGTGGAAGAAATATTGAACAGACTTTTTCCTCTAGGTATGGTTAGCTTTCATCAAAAGCCAAGTATTTCTTGCTTGGAAAAAGGATGTTGCTAAGGAGTGTTCAAGCTTGGTTAATTTATTAATAAAACGACTGAGTTCTTATAGGACCTTTTTCTGGAAGGTTGTGCAGGCTTTAGTGTATTTGAAAGGGAAAAAGTCCTAGATTGGTGTAGCCAATGGCAAGTCCTGTTAAGTAGGGAGCTCCTTACAGGCCCTTGCTAAGTTGGAATGCGGCCTGCTGAGACTGGGTAATGTTCAATGCATTGACTGCATGGTTGACAGATCTATGGTTTGCTAGGGCTTAGAGTTTGTATGCCTGTCTCTCATCCCCACTCAGCTCCCATCCTCACATCCCTCTCCTTGCCTACCTGGTGGATGCTTTGGGATGAATCCAGATCCTTGTCTGCATCAAAGGATTTCAGTAAGGCTAGTGTGACAAGGCCACATTTTATTTTTTTAATTTTTTTTATTTTGCCCACATGCCCTTCCCAACCCCATATCCTTGAATTATCAATGGTTGTAAATTGTGGCTTGCTTAAAATCTTATGTTTAACTCTAAAAATAGGAAAAAATAACGATTTTAGTACATCCTCAAGATTTGGTAGAACTAAGACTTACAGAGTAAATTCTTGTCAGAAAAGCAAAAAGTTCTTTGTCTTGTCTCTGTGTTTCAATCCCGAAGTCACAGCTGTCATCCTCAGGATGGAGCCTTCTTCTGTGGCAGAGATGTCATCTGGACAGATATCGCCATTTGCTGCTAATGATGATTGATGTTAGTTCAAAAAGTTCTTCTGTGTCAAGAGGGCACTTGGGAAGCAGGCTGTAAAGAGCGCCTCTCAGCATGGGGAAGCATTTGTTCTCACTCACACTTTGATGCAGCAACACATTGCGGTTCTTGGCATAATTAGAGGCAGGTTTCAGGAGTTACTGCTGCACCCGACTCGTACCTGCCAAACTAGAAAGACAAACTATATTGAGGATTAAAGGACGGAATCCCTTTGTGTCTCCAAGCAGCAGATCTGAAAGGTTCATAATGACAGACAGGGCCATTAGGAGGCATGAAAGGAAAAGCAGAAGCCAGGCTGCAAATGTTCTGGGCTAGAAAGGAATTGATGCCCTTTTGAACATTTGGGTTCAAATGACGTGCCATCCTTTATCTCCAAAGACAACACTGCTGACCTGATGGTGTGGAGCATGTGCTGTGGGCTTGCTTTCCAACAGAGAAGATGGGTTTTCTTCAGCTTCATCTTCTCGGGCTAGCCAGAAGTCTCATAAGGGATTAGTGACAGGCTAAGGGCCTGGAGGAGAGGAGGTGAGATGGGGCTGGCTACTTCATGATGAGCGCTTTACACTGACCAAGTCTCTTCCTTAACACTGTCCCACCATCACCTCTAGTATTCGACACACAGAACCCTACAAGGTAGGGCTGTGTCTAATCACCACCTATCAAATGAGGCCACTGAGCCCCAAGAAGGCAAAAGACTGTTCCTGAGGCTGCACAGATAATAAATGATGACATGGAGTTTGACATCTCTGAGTTTGGGACCGAGGCCCAAGCTCTGAAGTATGATGTACTCTGCCCTGCTAAGGTTTAATTCCAGTTGGAAACACATCTGGGAGCCAGAGGAACATGACCTGAAATGCTGGCTTCCCACAGAGGACTCCCGTGTGAACCTGGGAAAGGCTCTTTTTGTTTTTCCAAACCATTAAAGAAGGAAGAGAGGCCATTGCTATCATTAGTATTTTGTTTATTATTTTTCTATTGCCCCAGATCCAAAACTAAGGGCTGGTGCTTCTCTACTTGAGGACACATAAGGAATTACTTGGGTTTTGTCAGTATTAAGAAGGACGATTTCTGGGCCCCACTCAAGAATGATTCATTCCAATGTAATGGCTCTGGAGAGTAGTGGCTGACTACATATAGAAACCTAAGTTTTTAAACAAGGGCTTTAAGTGATATGGAGTGAGCAGTTAGCCTTATTCCACACTGAGGAACTCTGCAGTGTGGGAATAACTGACCTACGGCAGCTACCCCTGCTCTGGCCCACCTTTGCAAGATCGGTTCTTCAAAAAGTGTCACAAACAAGGCCTTACAAACAACCTGATTGATAACTGTGTTTTGTAATCGACTTATTCATTTTGTTATAATGACGAGTTGGAACACAGGAGACCTGTAGGTTCCTTCTCTCAATCACTAAAAAACTACAAGCCAGCAAAACACGTGGTCACTGTAGGTAGTCAGTGAGTCTCAGGGTTTCAGTGCTGCCTAGGTCAGCCCAGAGAACCTAAGGGGCTTTAGAGATGTGTGTTTCTAGGTTCCATAGAGAATGGCTTGAGGGCCCAAGGACTGATGGGATATGCTGAAATGTGACACAATCAGTCCATATTTGGACATGTGGCCACCTTTGGACAAGGGGCTCTGATTTCTTCAAATTCATGCCAATAGTTTAAGGAAGAAGAGATCTCACATATGATAGAGCACCTTGAACTCATTTTCTGTCTGAAAACCTTGTCCCACCGCGGCTGTCCAGTAAGTGCAGCCCAACCCCAGGAACATGTAAGTGTTTTACACTTACAGTTCTCCCAAGTTTGGTTCCAACGGAGTCCATAATCTCCCTTCTGACCATGTGGCATTTATTGTACTTAATGGGAGTCTCTCTCTCTCTTTTTTCCTTGAGATCCAGTTAGGGATCTAAGTAGAAGTCTTCTCTCTGATGACTTGAGGTACCACTGACTACTCATTTTTACATAGGAACAGAACACTTGATATATATGGTAAGGGCATCTGGAGACTATAGAGAAATGTGACCACTGTAGATGAGAAAATACTTAAAAGACTAAGCAATTTAGACATGATATGGACGTTGAAGAAATTAAAAACATGGATGCTGTCATAAGTGCTGTGGTTGTGGGGGAGGGAGTCTTGTTGACCAAGTCATCAGGGAAGGGCAATTTTCAAAGCATCTTAATTTATCTGAGACCCGGATCATAAAACGTGGGATCTATGGAAATATCTGAGTAGAGAGAATTCAAGACACAGGGCAAAGGATGTGCAAAGGAGCTTAAGTGAGTGTTATCAGGAAGAGTGGGGAGGTATGGACAGAGCTGGGTGGGTGGGCAGCAAGGCAGGCTTCCAGTGAGCTCAGACTAGAGCAGACTCTGCTGAGACAGACTTCGGTGAGATAGCTTATTTAATTAGGAGAACAAAGGCTGTTTAAATCTTTGGGGAGTGAATAGGGTCCTTCCAGGAGAGAGTGTACATCATTGGCAGAGGCCTGGGTACCCAGGATGCCTCACATGTATAGGGAGGAATTTAAATTCCATATAACCTTATAAGGAGAGGAAGGCTACCCTGACTACCAGGCTGTGTGACCTCTTCAGATGTTCAAGGGTTGGGGTGCAGTGCTGTGTGGGCTGGGATATGCAGGGCTGGGATGGGGAAGTGGAGCGCTCCTACTCCTGCGGATCTGAGGACAAGATTTCCAGGGTTTGGACATGCATCAACATTGCTATGGCTCTGCCCTGGCTCTTCAGTCCCACGGCTCTCCAGTCTCCCAGGTCCCTGGCCCCACAAAGGAGGAGTTTGGACTGTAGTGTAGAAGAGGTGGCAGGAGACTCTTAGAGATACTTAAGCAGGAAAATGGCGGTTTAACTCACTTCTTACAGATTAGTTTTAGTCACTGGACCAGGACGCCTCTCAGATTCTCAACACAACGCTCCAGGCAATCTCTACTTGTCAGTCAGTCTGCATTTCTTGGAGAAAACATTTAAAAGACTTCCTTGCTACGGCTGTGTGAGGACCAAATTCATGTTTTAATCACTTTTCTAGGCTTCGAATTTTGTCCCTGGTTAAAGAATAAATGCTTGGCTACTCCGTAGAGAGCTGAATGGATTTTATATTATTGTTCCTTTGCAATAAAGAAGGGAAAGCCCTGTTCTTGCTGAGTAACTTTTTAACAAGTGGTGTGTGCTAATGTGTTATGCAACAAGATTACTCGACACCCCAGCTCAGTTTGCTCTCAGTGCTTTTCTTTTTTCTTTTAGAAAATTAGATATAGTTAATCTAAGAGGTGACAGACTATACAGGTGCGGTGATATTGTGTAACCAACATTTAAACAGTAGGCAGAGGGCTTGCAGATGTCTGTCCTGGCATGCCGACAGGTTGGACACCGAGACTCTCTTTCAGAGAGATGTGTGACGTGTTGGTTGTGGTGCAGAAGGCAAATCTTTTTAAAACAATTATTATTTTACTTATTTCCATTTCACTTGTGTTCCTAGTGAAAATAGACCGAGTGAAAAAAAAATCTACCTAGCAAAGGAAGTTGTTATGAAAATTGTCTGTTTCAGTCTTTGCTGGGAATTGGGAATGAAACAAAGAATCTCATTTTAAGAATTTAGAACTCATGAGGGTTTGGGGCTTGAATTTACGTTCCTGTGTTTGCTGTCCGGGGAATCTCAAGGGATCAATTAATTGAGTAGATTTAATTCTGGTGTAAGATATACTAAGCAGGGCTTACAGAATCAAGTGAATCCTCTTTGGGGGCCCCTGCCCAAAGCTGGGGTTCTTCAGGAGTCTCCAAGATTAAGACCAGCTATGTGTGAGTTCACAACAAACAGGTACCTACAGCATGAGATAAAGAAGCATTGGCAGAAACAACAAATAGTAGAACTAGATGTCCCAAGAACTTGAGTGTGAGAATGGTCATAGACCAGAATAGAAACGAAGTGTCCTTCGAGTGGTACTAAAATAATGAACTTAAAAGCACGGGAAGGAAAAAAGGCAATTTAAAATGACTAGCAGTGTTTGAAAAGTGAAACAGACTAAAATTCCAAAAATAGAGTCTATTATATTTGAAATAAAGACCCCCAAAAGAGGAAAAGTGGGCTTTAACTTTTAAATATCTGGAAAAATCATTGATATGAATTTGAATGTACAATATTGTCAGAAGTGATATGCATAGAGAAGTACAAAAACAATAAATTTTCCAATGACAAGTTCCCAAAAGTCAAAAGACAGTCGTGCTGTAGAACCAGTGCCCAATTAAAAACAGAGAATTAAAAGCATTTCAGAAGATTTCTTCCTGTCCTTCTAAAGTAATATCACTCCAAGATTAACTAATGTGAATCCTAATATCATGCTAGTCTTGTCTGTTTCAAACATACTGTGAATGAATGTATATAGTATATACTCTTTAATTCATGACAGTTGGCTCTCAATATTTAACAATGACGGGAAGACCTGAATGGTCTTTTCAGTTGTCTATCCAGTAGGCTTTTGTTCTGGGAATGAAATTTCTGGTTGGAGAGTAGATGTATAATTATTTAGCACTAGCAGAAGCTGCATAAAAATTTCCAACAATTTCCTAACTTAATTGGAATTTGTTTGAGAATTCAGTAAACAACAACATACCAAAAAGGTTGAACTAGCCAAGCACGGTGGCACAGGCCTTCAATCCCAGCACTCTGGAGACAGAGGCAGGTGGATCTCTGTAAATTCTAGGTGAGTTTGGCCTAATCGGTGAGTTTCAGCCTGGCTAGTAAGACCCTCTCTCTCAAAAAACAACAGACAGACAGACAAAAACCAATCCCGGATGTCAAAACAAACGTAAGAAACAGATGAGATGGATGATGGATACCCAGTGAAGAAGGCGACAGTGAACTGGAAGATGAGTAGGGAAGGTGGCCAGAATGTATCCCAGAAAGACAACAGGATTGACAGAGTTGAATTAGGAGCAGATCTAAATGATAAGACTCAATTTATGTCTGCTTGAAGAAGACCCAATAGAACTGAAGAGAGCCCACCTCGACTTGTCCAATTTAACGCCCTAACAGAAGTATAATGTGAATCATGCATGTAATTTTAAAAAACATCCAGCATTTAGTTTTTATTTAACCCATATATGTAACATCTCAGTATAGTTATGTGAAAATCTTTAGATATTTTACATGTTTTACTTTCCATGAGTCATTTGTTTTATCAAAACGAGTTTTAAAATGTGTAATATTTAATGTGTATGTGTGTGTCTGCATGAATTCATGTGCACTTCATGTATACAAGAGCCTGTGACAGCCAAATGAAGACATTTAATTCCCAGAAACTGGAGTTCCAAACTGTTTTGAGCTACATGTGCATGCTGATAACTGAACCTTGGTCCTGTGCAAGAGCAGAAAATGCTTTTACCTATTGAGCTATCTCTCCAGCTCCAAAAAAGTTAGAAATAATTTTATAGCTAGAGTATACTCATATATAAAAGGTTTGTGTTTTAAAAACAAAAATATGAGCATATGAGTGTTTCCCAATTATCCAATTATGAGTATTCCCAGTTACTATTAATAACTATGAATTATTTTCTTTAGTTTTTAGCTTTTAAGTTATTATTTTTTAAATTAAAATCTAATGACATCATTTCCCTCTGCCTTAGTTAGGGTTTTGTTGCTGTGGAGAAACACCATGACCATGGCAATTCTTATAAAGGAAAACATTTAAATAAGGACTAATTTACAGTTCAGAGGTATTGTCATGGCACAAAACCTGGTGGCACACAGGCAGACACTGCTGGAGAAGGAGCTGAGAGTTCTACATCTGGATCCTCAGGCAGCAGGAAGGGGATGCTATACTGGGTTGGGCTTGAGCATCTGAGCTCTCAAAGCCCTCCCTCAGTGACCTACTTTCTCCACCAAGGTCAAACCTTATAGTGCCATTCCCTATGGGCCTATGGGAGCCATTTTTATTCAAGCCACCACACTCTCTTTCCCTTTCCTTCCTCCCATACCTCCCATTCTCCCCCTCATGCCCTTTCAAATTAATAAACTCTTTTTCTTTTATGATTTTTGATCTATGTCAAGAATTTTTTCCCATTTTTTGTTATACATCTATAGATATCCCAAAATGTATACATATGCACACAAATATATAAATACAACCCACTGGGTCTGCTTTTTGTTCTTCATGAGTATATGATTTCAGAACATTGAAATTTTGTTAAAGTGGTTTTATTGATATTGTTTTCTCTTAAACTTTTAAAATTAAATATCTCTATATTGATAAACATTTAAAATTGGTAGTTGCCTTCTAATGACTGTGTGGTATTGCATCCTGTAGCTCCCTAATAAAATGTTAGCTCCTCAGCTAGGTGGAAACTTATGAACCCCTCTCCCATCCATGCTGGGAGTCTGCCTGGCTTGATCTTGTATAGGCAGTCATCGATGCTGTGTTCCTGTGCGCTCCAGCACTGTCATGTCCAGCAAATAGTTTTGCTGCAGCTGCCTGCCACTTCTGACTCTTAAACTCTTTCTGCCTTATTTTTACGTGGGTATAACCTTCCAAGTTAGAGCTGAGCACTCCAAAGACATGCTTTCATCTGTACTAAGCCTTTGGCTTTTAGTTAATTTTTATGTTTACTGTGCATTCCAATCTAGACATGCCGTATTTTTAGAGCTCAATAGCTATGTGTGGCCAGTGACCACCACATCAGTGCAGGGCTAACCAAGGTGACCCTAAGAAGGTAAAGGAATGAAATGAAGGCCATTAGGTGTTGGGAGAAATGAGCTGGTGACAATAGAGGGCTCTGTCATGGAGATGGGAGGCATGTATGTTTGGGAACTGCCACTGTGGTAGCATCCCGCTTTGAGTTTGTATTTATTTATATCCTCTGTACACTTGTATCTTTCGATGTCCAGTGCATGGTAAAATCACAGCTGTTGAATAGTTCAGAGCAGCAGTAAATAATAGCTTAGAAAAGAAATATATCTTTTGAGTTACAGAAGGACTCGGGAGCTCAAAATTTAATTATCCCCATGCAAATTTGACCAGCAGCCTAAGGTGAGCATTTAGACATTTACATCAAAGTTTGTCACGTGCACTAACAGAAGCGGGTGGTTGGAGGAGGCTTTCATTTCTTTGGTTGTAATGCTGTGAAAACTTGACAGCAAACGCAAGCAGGTCTGGCTTTCACATCTCCGTTAAGAGATAATGCCATGTCGTAGTGAGCTCACACAACACAAAAGGTATATTATTGGGCCCTGGATCAAATACCATATAAATTTGACCTGAATAACCTCCGACTTCCTGGAAAATTCTATGTTTGAGTAGAATACGTGACTGTAGGCAGAAGGTTTGCTTTTGCAACAGCCTCAGAAGCAGTCAGGCAAAGCTCTCGAGGCTCTGCCTAGCTTCTGCTGTCTGAAAGGTAGTCATAAAACCAAAAATGTATTTTCATTCTTAGAGGAACCTCCAAATGCTGTAGTTATTTCTGCAAGGATAACACGTTTAATGTGTGTTCTGTCATCCTAAAAGATGAATGTGAACACTGTACAAAGGAGACCTTTATGTAAGTGTGGGACCTTGATGAGGGGGATGCGCCTTCTCCTCAAACGCTAAGAATGCAACTGACTCAAATGTGTGCCGTTATTATGTTTGATTGTGGGGCCCAGACTGAAAATATTAGTTTAATCCAGTTAGCCCAAATGCTACAATAGAGTATTGTTTTAGTCTTGATGAAATAACAGTACTGACTTGACTACTCAAATACTGAGTAATTTAGAAATAATATAACCTCATTTCTCAAAATTCTGGAGGTTGGGATGCTTAAGATCAAGTTGCCAGCACATTTTACATCAGGAGAGACATTATTCTAAGGACAAAGAGGGGTAACTTGATCCCCCAAGTTTTATTTTTTTAAATTGAGTGAAATCCCCATGAAGGTCTTACCTCCTACTAATCACCTTAATGGGTTAAGTTCCCATGTGTATGATTAGATTTTATCTGAAATTATGTTTATATGTGTGTATCTGAGTGTGGGTTTGTGCACATGAGAACAGTGTCTACAGAGACCAGAAAAGGGTGTCATAGCTCACGGAGCTGGAGTTATAGACAATAGCGAGCCACTAGATGTGGGGCTGGAAAAGTTGGGTCCTCTTTAACAGCAGTACACAATCTTAAGCTTTAACCACCTCTTCAGCCCTACTACCCCTGACTGCAACACACACACACCTCAAAGGGACACTAACATTTATGCCATACAAATATCCTGCAGTGCTATTATGATAACCCCCAATACAGTTTAAATTGACTTTTAGAAGTTTTTGAAACCATAGACTAATCTATTACCCATGCTAAGCTGATATCTTACGAAATAAGAGAAAGCATTCCAATCAGACATTGTGTCTTTTATTTGTGTTCATTGTCTGTGAAAACAAGAGGGACTTTTCTCATATGTCCTGAACTCTTGAGGCTGTATACTGTTGGTGGTGGGAGAATCATTCAGCAGAAGATATACTGGAAGAGAAGTTGGAGTGTCTGATTATGTAACTTGGTGTAAAATCACTCACCACCTTACATGTGTAAGCCTTTGCCCTACAGACTCATCACGTGTGTTGGGATTGGGATGGATCATAGGGGTTGTCTCTTCTCACCTTACATCAAAATAACTAGAATGTTCTAAAACATTTGTGTCAAAATTTGGTCTAAATGAGCCCTTACGACACTACATATTCCATTTCCTAACATTTCATAGTTAGAGAATTCTCCTTTGCTTTAGAATCTAGAATTCTGTAGATGGAGAGAGACAGCTCAGTGGTTAAGAACATTGGCTACTCTTCCAAAGGACCAGGGTTGAATCCCCAACAACCACATTATGCTCACATCCATCTGTGATTACAATTCCAGGGAATTCCCTACCCTTTTCTGGCCTCTTTAGAAACTCTGTGTGTGTGTGTGTGTGTGTGTGTGTGTGTATTATACAGATATACAGGTAGTCAAAGTATCCATATACACAAATAAGATAATAATAAAAATATAAAAAGAATGGTTTTGCATTGGACCAGTATCTTTTTGTTTAAGTCAGTGGTCAACTTGTAATAGGTTTGTGAACTAAAATATCATGTATGAACTTTAGTCAAATGAGTACAAGGACCGTACGTAAATCTCTATGTTTTCTAGCACTGAGCTGTACAAATAGATTTTAGGCTAAAGTAAATACACCAAATCTGCCTTTATCTTAGCAACCCCCACCAATTGAAAATATAGTCATGTCTGTGGTATTATTTTATAGTCCAGGCACTGACCTCTAGTTTGTTTTGAAAGTAGGGAAAATAATTCTGCCTCTAGGCTGAATATGAACTCTTACATTAAAAAAAAGCAATCTGATTTTATGCATACCTTCAGAATTTATTATTAAAACTCTTTATGTAGTTAGAAATTCTCCCACTTCCACTGGAGACTTGCTTGGCAGCATCTAGAACCTTTTAGTTTGTTGAGTAGTGCAAAGTGTTGGAGGAACTGTGTTGTGGGGATGCTACTGTATTTTGGTCTATCCTAGAACCAGAAGGTATCTTGATTTGTTCTGTCTACATATGGTATTTGCTCATTAATTAATTCAGTACTATTTACTGAGAGTTCATAATCAGTTCTCATCACTACCTTGACTAGGGAAGCTCTCAACATTCTCTCCAACCTCAGCGGGCTCTGGAGGCCAAAGGTACACAAGTCTACATTTCTAGGATTCCCCCTTGGGTGAATTAATCTCTCCCTGTTAGTCTTTGTCTCTCTATGAGCCTCTGTGGAGAATGTTGAGACCCTCCCTGGGCTCATCCTTCTACTGCTACACTGCATGCTCTGGGCCTACGTCTGAAGGTTGGGGCTTGAACTTGTGTAGGGACAAAGATGCTAAGCCTCAGTCACTGACCAGGAAGAGGCTGCTGAGCTCACAGTGGTATTAGTGCTCCTTGCTTACGCCGCTGTTCTTCTCCCATTAACCTGCAAACAGCTGAAGTCTTGGCTGAGCTTCTTCTTGGACAGTAGATTCTTGGCTTTGTAAAAGATGGTAGGGAGTTAATGAGCTTCCCTTCTGATTTAGCACTTGGGTGATTTCTTTCCAACAGCTGCTGTGTCTCCTTGCTCTTTATCAAATGAGGTTTCCAGGTGAATTTATGTCCTTAACAATTTCAGGATGAAACTGAAGGCACAATGTCCAGTCTAGGTGCTAAATCTTGTTGGGGGGGAAGAGAGAGAGAGAGAGAGAGAGAGAGAGAGAGAGAGAGAGAGAGAGAGAGAGAGAGAGGGAGGGAGGGAGGGAGGGAGAGAGAGAGAGAGAGAGAGAGAGAGAGAGAGAGAGAGAGAGTCCAAACTCCAAGCTATATTTAACAAACATGGCAAGTCTCTTGGCTCACAATTGGCTTGCCCTTGGTTTCTCACAGCAGTGGAGCATCGACAAATGGAACCTCTATTTTAGGAATTTATAGTTCCCAGATATTAAAACAAACACATGCTGTGCAGCATTCCAGGATAAAACTTTTGTGGGAAATGGAATTGGGGACTACATTGTCACCGAAGAAACATCAGGAATTCTAGAGGGAGGGTGGGGGCAACTGGGTTGCTTGTAAGCTGGATGTCTCAACAAAGCTGTGTGATGAAATGACTGAAAACAGATGACCACTGTGATCACGGGACAGGGAGAAGGAGCAGCGTCTGGGAGGGGCAGAGCACACCAGGTGAACCTAGTCAAGTGCACTGCTAAGACCCCGGTGATTGGGGAGCTCTGAGATGACAAACAAGGTGACAACCAGGAGAGCCTTGATAGAATTTCTCATGAGTCTGCCTATCCAAGGGATTTAGAGTTCCCAGAGATGGTACAGCAGGATCAGGCTCTGTACTCTTGCAATGTGGACATCCACACACATCATAGCTCTCCATTAGCTCCATAGCTCATCCAGGTCACTCAATGTGTTTCTACATTAGCTTTATTGCCTATGAAGCAGCAGTTGTAATAACCACCTGTACTTAGCATGATGGCTGCACCTCCTTCCTTGCTATATATTGGTATTGTATTCTGTAGTTTGGATCGGTACTTGGACCACCACTAATGCTCGGCAAATGTTTGTTGAATAAAACTCAGTTTTTCTTAGTGTTTTGAAAAAGGTCTCATTTTCAATCCATCAACTCCATTACTTGTTGGCTAATACAGTTTGCTGTACCATTCAGATAGAAATATGCGGAGAAAGGGTTCAGAAAAATAATGATCAAATACATAGATAATAAATGTAAATATTATCTCTTAGGAATATAGTACATATCTTATAAAATTAGGAGTTTGTTTCCCACTATATGTTTCATCATTTTTTTAAAATATAAATTACTAGGCATCTACTCATATTTCTTGTGAATGCTCTCATGTGTTTCATAAAAATCTGGATGTAACTTCTCCACTCTGTAAGAAATCTTACCTATTGCTTGGTTAATGCTTACTTTTCCCTATCCCCATATGTTTGTAGGCATACAACCATGTTGCTTTCACCTTCCATGCCTCTGCATCTGTCTTGTGTACCTTTTCCTTATTGTCTTAGTCCAGCTACTGTCAACTCTTATCTATATTAATGTCATAGTGCCCTGACTGATAATTAAGAAAAGGGCTTCTAAGAATGTCTGTGGGAACCGATGATTGAACTTTCTGCAGGCGAGCTCTCTGGTGCTCATGCACTAAGACTTATGAATGATTTAAACAGCTTGGATTTCCATGGGCTTGCAGAATGTTGGAGGTGCTTGCTTTCTCTCCTTACAGAATTATGTATGAGCAGACTGCTGCTGAGACTAGTTGGACGTGCATTTGAAGTGCTCAGAACTTGGGGTTGTTCGGAAGTTTGTTGCTGTGATGGATATTAATTGAGTAAATAAAATTTATCATTACAGAAGACATAGCTCTATGGCAACCCAACACAGAAAGATGGGAAGACTGTTCCATGTGTGTTAATGTATTTCATCTAGATTTCTCCAGCAAAGTCTGCATGAATACTTATAGTGTGGGGAAAGGCATGTAGGGCTATGGAATTAGTAATTCAGAATTCAGAGTTTGAACACTGCTGTATCGAGTAGGAAGTCCCAAGTTAAATGGATGAGGAGAGTCAAGTCAGTTCTTCTAAAAGATGATTTAACCACATTTGGGAAAACTTATTGAAGCCTTACCAGGATGGCTATGGGAGCTGACTTGGCAAGGCTCACAGAGTATGTTGGTGGAGTGGTATGACTGCATCTTACCCACAAGGCTGTATTCTCAATGTAGGAGGATGGTGAGGAAATGCTCAGATGTAGTGGTTGGGTGGAGAATACATTTGTCAGAAAATAGAATTGTGTGGTTCAAAGACTGGCTCTGTTGCTGGTGCTTTTGGTGCCAGTGACTTTCAGTTTTCTCTTCTTTCTAGCCAGCAGGGCCTCTGAACAGATCCCGGATTGGACTGGTTTTTAGAACATCGGGTTCATCAATCCCATGGAGATGAAGTTGCATGAAACAATGTCCATGAATACTCCTGCTTCTAGGAGAAAAAAAAAGAAGGGATCTGTTTTTGTGTATACGTGCCCAGAGAGAGGGGGAAGAGGAAGGACCAGAAGGAAATTTATGGAATTTGGTTGGAAATCGAGAAAGAAGTTGGGCACACATAGAACTGTGGGTATTAGATGGCCAGATTTCATATTAGCAAGTTTTCTCCTTTTGCCCATTAGATCTCCCAGATGAGGTATGACACATTGCATACTCACAGAGAGTGCAACAGAGCACAGGAGACGACAGCCTCACAAGTCAGTGGTGTCATGGGGCATGGAAGATATGTTAGTATGTACGTCTCTTATCTGACTCATGTAGAGGGTCCTGGGATGATGGTCCCAAAGTCAGTGTGGAGCGTCATGACAAGTTGGCTTTGGGTTCATTGAGTACAGCATCTGTTAGTATCCTCAAATGGGGCGAGCTTTGAAGGAAGTCTGAGCCTGGTCATTCAAGCAGTAGTGGAAATATGATTGGATCTGTATTCATGGGCTGGTGACATCTGGGAGACTTGGAATTGTGTACAGTCTCTTGCTCTGATTATGCTATATTTAATAGTATTCACACATGGTGAGACAAAAAACTACTTAGCACTGATTTGCAAGTGAATCACAGAATTTTCAGTCCAGGAAGAAACTTTAGGAATCATCTCCTTCAACCCCCACAGTTTAGAAATTAGAATCAGAGAGCAAAAGACGGGAAGTGACTAAGCCCTTGGGCTGTCAGGCATCCTAGTAGCAGACTTAAGACTGTATCTAGATCTCCAGGGCCCTAGATTTGGCCAATTTGAGACCAAAAGGAGGAAGGAGTATTTTTTTATTATTATTATTAAATCAGTAAAAATATCAAAGACCACTTGGTTTCAATCAAATTAGAAGCTTTAAAAATCATATTTTCACCACAATTGTATCTCAAAGCCCCCAGTGGCATTCTAAGTGATGGTGCCTGTTTAAAGAGAGGGATCTAAAACTTCAGGTCTGTGTTTAGATGTCAGCAAAAATTGTGCCTTTGACTATTGCATGTTGGCTTTCCCTCCCTGGTGGATCTCTATTAGGTTTCGTGGCAGACTTGCTGCTGACAGAAGCTCAGGCCTCAGATACCTCTTGCTCCTAGCCTAGAGCAAGGTCTTCTCTTTCTCCTTCAAGCTGCCTTCCTAGGAATCACCCTCAGAATCTCTCCTCTTCTGTGCACAACGCAAGCATCATCCCTTAAAGGGCTGCTCAGTGCCCTCACCTCCCCAGGTTTCTGTCTGTTTCAGTGCCTGTCAACACCAGATGCACCCCAGGGGACAATGCCAACATCAACATTGGGGTGCTAGTAGGTGGTGGCCAGGAATGGTGCCAAGTAGTCTATACTCTCTAGACAGTTCCCTGAGACTAAAGCTCAGCCAGTGACACCAGGATGGAGAAAACCCTTTTCATCCATTCCCTTAGCTTTGCTTTTCCCCAAGACTGCACTGAGGACTTATTTTTTTGTTTACATACCTTCTGGCCTATCTTCTCCCACTCCTTTCTCTCCCCTCCAGCGAAGGTTCAGCAAGTCCGGGAAATTTGTTTTGTTCACTGTTGCATAAGCTTTCGGAACAGTACGGTGCACCTCCTAGGGACTCCATAAATATGGATGGAACTGATTGAATGAATGACTCTGTCACCACTGCTAGAAAAACAGCTTGGAGGGCCCGCTGCATGGCAAGTGCATCATTCTCACAGATGGGAAAAACACCAGCAGGCCCAGGTTTCAGGGAACGCACAGATTGGGACGTCAGTCCTAGTGCTGATCAGGGCCAGTGCAATATTTTTTCTCCTAGAAAACCAACAAAGGGTGAAGGTTACTGAAGACAAGTGGATGCCACCTGTGTGACAGCTATCAGTGCAATCCTGTGGCTCAAATAACTGGCCGGCTCTGCTCCTACTGAACAGGGATGGAAATGAAACCATTTGTGCAGAAGCTACAATTGGCAAAGAGTAACAACTTATTGATTCCCACTGTCCAGGAAGGCCATGTTTCTTCTCCAGGTCTTTTCAATGCTAGTCTAGGTTGAATTGAAAACACAAATTCTACTCAAATGTATTAACAGCTTTCTAATGCAAGCTATCACTTGTGAAGAAATGAAAAGAATGATCCGAAGCACCGGAAAAGGCCCGAGTTTCAAGCTGGTTTATTTTACTTTGTATGTTATAAATAAAAAAGGAAAGAAAGAACAGTCCTGCACCAATGTCAAGTTGGAGATTGCCTCGGCACCGCTTTTTCAATAGAACAGAATAATATATTAGTAAGGGCACCTCGCTAGCAAATGCGATTAGGAGCTTTGTGGAAATAACGACAGAAAAGTGCCTTAATGGCTCTAAAATCCACAGATGGCAAATCAAGGAAAAGATGTGTTTATCACCCTCTGAACACTCTGTAAAATGCACATTGCGAGACTGGGATGCTTCTAATGGCAACTCTGAGAAACCTCAGAAGGATCGTTTCCTCTCCGACACTCAGCTCTTCCAGAATCTTGTGGCAGTCTAGGGAAGCCACTTTCCTGACCACAGAGCACTGGTAGAATGCAGCCGAGCAGACTCCACTTTGCTTGGAGCAGCCGCAGAGAAAAACCAGGGGGTCAGATAGGTACAATCATGGGTATGCCATGTGTTTCATACTGTCTTGCAAAACAGTTTGATATAAAGCAATGTACGCTGTTAACAGCTGGCTTCAAGTGTTTGAATTCTTTCTGTCTCCGGTTTTAGTGGAGTTGTGTGCATTAGTTACATGACTTGGAGGGCACTCTTCTGGAACATTGAAAAAATGTGAGTCAGTAAGTTCCACACTCATCTAGAACCCAGTACAGTTGGACTACAACTGTCAGATCATTGGCTCCTCCTCCGTTTGTTCAGGAGGTCATGTGATAAGATCACGGAACTAACATATTTCAGGAAATCCTGACCCCGAGTGAGTTTACTAGAAGGCAGGTAGAATTGGGCAGGATGACTTGGAACAACAGTATTATCCGGGAACCCTGGTTTACTGGGATGCCATCCATCCCTCGTCTGCTTTTACTACTTGTAATCTCAGGTATGTGTATCTCCCTCATCTTTAGAATGGAAATGGTACCACGTACCATCTACCTTGCAGTTTTTATATGGAGAAATGAGATTTACCACACAGCAGTAGGAGAAGTATATAGCAGAGCCGGAACTTGATAAACTTCTTTCTCTGACTTAACTATAAGGAAACTAGACATCTGGCAGGCATGTCTAAGGGTGACTCCTTAAATTTGGGAGCACCATGTTTATGAAAGTCACATGCGATAGTATCAAAGCACTTTCTAAATGTAGAGCATGACATCAATTTAAGCAGTGAAATGCTTATGACTTTATGATTCCAACTATGACAAACTGTACCTATGTTGAGAATTGGGTAAAGATTTCAGTTAACTCACTTAGAATTTGCTTGGTAAGGGATGAAACAAGTCAGTTTTGTACCCTAAATGCAGTGGGTTGAAACATGTTACCCAAAACTCATATCCTTTCGAAATTTCAGAATCTGCCTATATTTGTAAATAGTCTTCACATATATAATCTGTTGGGCGAGATGAGATAATGCTTACTTAAGGTGGGTCATAGAGCAATGAATTTGTGTGTGTGTGTGTGTGTGTGTGTGTGTGTGTGTGGTTTGTATACTTGTTAATGTGGGTATGTATCGTTGTATAGCATTTCCCCCCAGAAGCTCATGAACACTCAGGGAAGTTTTGAAGGGAATGCCTTAAGACTCAAAGCTCTCAGAAGTCTCAGGAAGTCCCTGGAATTGACTGGATATACTAAGCCTTTTCATTTCCAAGGTTATATAAATAGTAAGGCACCCGCAGGCCAGGTGAGATGCCCAGAAGACATAGAGCAGCCCAGAGGCCTGGAAGAGAGATTTCCTCACCTGTTGAGCTGCCTACAGGTGATGCAGACAGCTCCGTGGTGGTGTAGAAGCCTTTGAGTCACTCCTACTCCTGCTAGAAACTCCTCACTTGTCTGCCTGTGAGTAACCCCAATAAAATTCCCTGATTCAAAAAGTTCACGATCTGGGATAAACTTATATGGAGTCAATAGACATTTATTCATGACTTCCCAGGAATAGTATCGCACGTTTGAATATGTTCATGTGGAAGTCTGAAGTCAATGTCAATGTCTCGCTCAGTGGCAATCTAGTTTTGAGAAAGGGTCTCTCATTGAACCCCAAGTTATAGATTCAGCTAGGCTGGATGGCCACGAGCTTCAGAGATTTGCCTCTGCACTGCCACCTTCCCGTCCCCAACAAGTTCTAGGGTTACAGGAGCATGTGGCCACTCTGGCTTTATGCATGGGTTGTGAGGACCTTAGTGCAAGTCCCTGTGCTTATGCAGTAGTGTTTTATTTTCTACCCCCATCTCTCCAGGCCCGTCATGTGTCTATAAGTAAAGAAGCAGATGCAGGTTGTCGTACACAGGGAACAAAGCCCAGGCAATCGAATCAGAGATTAGAGTGCTGTATCCGAGAACCAAGGAATGCTAGAGATTGTCACAAAGCCTAGAAGCTGCAATAAGCAGGTGAAGACTCTCTTAGGGTTTATTTATAAACATGATAATTTTGCTGATCTCAGAGGCTAGGCACATAACCTCCCAAACTCAGAGAGTGGATACCTGTTACTTGATCATCTTGCTTTTCTCAGATGGTAGGCACAGAGTCTCTCATACTCAGAGAGTAAATATATGTTGCTTTGATCATCCAGATCTGTGGCATTTTGTTACAGCAGTGCTCACTATACACAAGATCCTTGACTTAAGATGGTTTGATCTTTTCAAACTTCGCAACGACACAGAAGTATACCCCCACACCGTCTTGGTTCTCACTTTCCCTGCTGTGTTCCCTAAGGTCTGCTAGGTAGTCAACACATTATTATGAAATACACTTTGTGTTAGATGATTTAGCCTACATGTAGTCTAATGTCTGTTTCATGTATGTTCGATCTAGGGCAGGCTGGGCTAAGTTATAGCAATTAGTAATTTCAGTGTATTAAGTTAATTTATTTCTATTTTATGTGTCTTTTACAGGTCTTTTGCCTGTATGTACATGTGTGCACCGTGTGTATGCCTAGTGCATGCAGAGGCCCCAAGAGGCTGTTGAATTCTGTGGCTGTGGGGTTATAGATACTTGTACACACTGCACTCTGTTCCTGCTCTACATGATTACCCAGTGGATGGGACCAATCAACTGAAAGCTGGAAGCTTCCCCAGCTCTGAGCTAACTCCATCTTCTTTGATGGATTCAAAGAAAACAAAACATTCCAGCATATTGGGAGCTTTTATAGAGGAGTAACAGAGACTTATCTTCCACTTACATCAGGATTTCAGGAGAATACTTACACCTCATAATAAGCTTTGTTTTCAAGTTAGGGTGACATTTTTTTTTCATCATTTTAAAATATGCAAATCTCTCCTTAATACATTTTTATTTTAATTAAAACCTAATTATATAATTTCCCCCACTTCTCTTTCAATAAAAGGAGAGGAATTAATGTTGCTCCTTAACTTATGAGTTACAACCCCGTAAGGTGAAAGTGTTGTAAATCAAAAATACATTTAATGTCGGGGCTGAAGAGATGGCTCAGCAGTTACGAACATTTGCCACTCTTGCAGTGGACTCAAGTTCTGTTCCCGACATTTGCCTGGTGGATCACAAGTAGGGATTTTGGAGGGGAAACGGGGAAGGGGGTAACATTTGAAATATAAATAAAAAATTAAAAAAAACCACCATATTGGATGTCTTAACTATTTTTAGCTTTCTATTGCTAACACCATGACTAAAAACAATTTGGGGGAGGAAAGGGTTTATTTCATTTTGCACTTCCAGGTAATAAGCCATCATTGAGGGAAGACAAGGCAGGAGCTGACGCAGCGGCCATAGAGGAGTGCTGCTTACTGGTTTGCTCCTCATGGCTTGCCCAGTCTGCAATCTTACAGCATCCAGGACCAAAAACCCAGGGGTGTGACCACCCACAGTGGGTGGTGCCTTCCCATGTCAATCACTAAGAAAATGCTCTGTAGGCTTGGCTATTGCCTTGTTCTATGGAAGCCTTTTCTCCATTAAGGTTTCCTCTTCTCAGATGACTCTAGCGTGTGTCAAGGTAACAAAAACCTAGCTAGCACAACCATGATCACATAACTGTTTTACCTGTCAAGCAGTTCTAAGCTATCGTGTAAACTGTAGAAGGCAGGAAATCGAGCATGTTTGGCCATGCTTGCATTAGCTTCTCCAGGGAGAGAGTCTGTGTGTTCTTGGTATCTTGGCCCCATGTACAGACCTCCCCTCAGGCCTCTGGCAGGCATTTATTTCACTAGTGTGAGGCTGAGTAAAAATGAATGGCAACAGGATGGAGCTGCTCTTTCCTGTGGGAATAGAATCACGTATCCAGAACATCTCAATTACCGCTCAGTTTTAACTTGTGTAGATCAAAGAAATACATGGAGTTTTAGGAGACTCCATTTTACCTCTCTCCAAGATCAGCCTTGCAGCTCTGTGGCTGATCCATACCAAGGTATTTTGCTCCTGTTCATTAGGAAAGATATATTCGTGACAGTATTTGACATGGGATTTAAAATATTCCTCATTATTGAACACACATGCATGCACAAGAGAATGAAACTGAAGTTAAAAATTCCAAGGAACAATAGAATAATGAACAGAATAGTATTTTGTCTGAAAGTCTTTTTTTGTTTTTCCTTTAGAAGGAAAAACTGCCTAAAATTGGCCCTGCTTTTGACATCATGTCCTCTGGTTAATCAGGATCTTGGGCAGAGCTTGGACCGGGGATGGGAAACACAGGCATGGTTTGAGCCTTTCTCAAGGGGAGGAGGCACTGCTCCAATCATTTCAAACAATAGGCTGTATGGATTCAAACAGGGCTGCTGGCAGGTGAAATGAAGAGATATCTATCCTCAAGTGCTCCTGTTCTCATAATAAACCACATCTCATATTTGGGACAGAGTGTAGTGTCATTAGGAAGGGGATTTGGTGCCCTCCTGAGCAGAACCCAACTGACCACATGTGTCTCTGCAGGGCCAACAAAGGCCTTGCTTCTTGCTTTATATAGACATGTGTGTCTGTGAGAAGGAGATGTCTAACCAGTGTAGTGCTTTATGCACATCTTCCCTTTTCTTGTATGTTTGTGATAGGACTGACTCCTTTAATCTGTGATATAACTTCTCACTGAATATGGAAACAATTTAAATTTCTCTCTACCAGGCATTCCTGAGCCATCTCCAAGCAATCACCTTTAAAGAGAGCCGAGTTAAAAATCTGTCATAGACTATGAAAAGAAAAATAGTGTATGTTGTTAGTAATGGACAA
The DNA here is from genome assembly GCF_021556685.1 of Rattus norvegicus. Classification (NCBI taxonomy): domain Eukaryota; kingdom Metazoa; phylum Chordata; class Mammalia; order Rodentia; family Muridae; genus Rattus; species Rattus norvegicus. The sequence continues at coordinate 57,491,870 of NC_141537.1, read as the reverse complement.
CATACACCAGAGATCAGGTCCTAGACAAATGTAATAGACCCAACACAAGCAACACAAACCAGACAATAGACAAAACCTACAGACAGTATTTCAATGAGGGCAATGACAATAGCTAAGCATTTATTACGGGCTGTCACTCACTGAATGCTCTACAGAAAGTAGCACATTTTGGCCTATCCAGCATTTATTTGAGGACAAGCCCCACAATTGCTGTCACTTAAGCTGCTTCTATTGTTGGGTCAATAACTTGACTAAGGCCATTGAGTACATTTGGGATTCTAATTCAGGAGTGGCATTGTGTCGTGACACAAAGGTCTTTCTCTGGCTTCCACACATCATGAGGACATGATCTGTACATGGAATAACCAAATATTGGTTAGAATTAATTAATTAGGGATCAAGGAAAACCTATATAAACAATAGAGTCTCCCTCGGTTGGTCCCTATCTAGAAGGTGTAAGGCAGACCAGTGTGACAGGATTTGGAATTAGGATTTCAAGTACTTTCTGACAAAGAAACTTCAGAGTCTCCACATACTACTCAGAGGAAGTCAGTTTATAGAGTGTATGTATATATATATATTTATGTATATTTAAGCACGTTTAGTGCCTTGGATCTTTTAACACAGATGTAACTACAGAACTGTTAGAACAGTGGAGAATAATGTCTTCCTATCTGCCTATGCCAAAGTTACATTCAGCTTCTCTTAAGTGTTAGATGTTTAGACATTTTGTTATTCCCAATAAATGTGCCATTTCAAAGAATTTCCTGATGTAATTTTTCAGTTTGGACTCTCATTTTCACTTTTTGCTCTGAGGGATGTTTTTCCTTTGCAACAGCCCATTTTTCTTTTTCATATAGACATGTTTCTTTTTTTCAATGAAAGAAACAAGAGAAACTCTTTTTTTTGTTTAGTAATGAGAAAACATAAAAAAGTCCATGTTAATCAATGACTTCTGAATTATTGTTGTGTGATTCCTTCTAGGAAGATACAAATAAATGTCTACTCAACCTGTATAGGAAAAGAAGATAAAGTAACAATTCCTCCAAAGTCCAGCTTGGTCAACTAGTAAGTTCACTGAGTTCAGTTACAAGTGTATGGGTGAGGCTTTACTGACAGGAGCACTCATGAGCAGATGCATCAAGGAAAAGTGTAACCTAATGTGGATGATAACTCCTGACACCCTGGAGCTCTCTGTTTGCCTTGAAGACTCTGACTTGAGAGAAAGTCTCCTCTCCTTGGAGTTAATGTTGGAAAGGAGTCCTGGAAATCTTGTTAGTTTTAGAAACTTCCTGAAACTTGTGAGTTGTTTATTTCTTGGGTCTTATGAACTCAAGAGAAGTTCAGTTGGGATGATATTGCTAAGCAACAAGTGTGAAGAACAATATCTGACAGCCATCCCCTTGATGGTTAATGAGTGACTTCTCTGAGATGTAATAATCACTTATTTGTATAGATTGCTAAGATTTTGTGAAAACATCTTCAAATGTTGTGGTAATTTGGGTGGGAATGTGCCTCATAGGCTTATGCAATATTTGGTCTGCAGTTGGTAAAGGTGCCTGAAGAGGTGGTATAATCTTGCTGGAGGAAATACATCCCTGTAGGTGAGCTTTGAGAGTTCATAGCTTCACCCCACTTCTAGTTCAGTCTCCCTCTGCTTCGTGCATGTGACTGAAGATAAGATCTCTTAGACTCCTACTGTGGTACCCTGCTGTCAGGCCCACCCCATCCTTATGGACTCCCTCTGGAGCTCTCTTTAGCATTATTTGCCTCTGTTTTGATATTTTTATCACAGCAACATTAAAGCCACTAGTATAGCAGTAGTATATAAATAGACCTAGAAAATCAGGTAATTTTTTGTGTGAGAAAATTGTGGCCTTGAAATGGGGGGATTAACCTGTGTAACCTGTGTGCCAAGTCTACCCAAGTCCTCAAAAGCAGAGAATTCCTCTTGATTGTGGTATAAAATTGGAGACAATAGAAGAAATGCAATGTTGCTCACTTTGAAAATAGAAGGAGGCCAGTAGTCCTGGAATATGGCTAGCTTATAGAAGTGCACAAAGGTAAGAAGATGCATTTTATTGTAGCGCCTCCAGAAAGGGATTTATTTCTGTGACACATTAATTTTTTTAATATAATGAGACTCATTTTGACTTCTCATCTTATTAATGATTTCTTTTTGTTCTACAAAATTTTGGTAATCTGTTATCACACCATTGAACAGCTAATAGGTATACTGAAAAAAAGAATACTATTTGAAAGGCTATTTTTTGGTAATCCTCTGTATTATGATTTCAATATTAAATGTCCCTAGTGAGCTAATATGTTGAGTACATCATCCCTTCTGGCTATGGGTCCTTAAGGAAGTGCAACATAGTTGGAGGAAGAGGTCATTAAGAGCATTTCTTGGAAAGATAAACTCTATCCATGCTCCCTTTATGTCTCTCCATCTCTGTTTCCTGGCTGTCAGGAAGTGAACAGCTCTGCCCTTCACATGCACATCAGCATGATGATGTGTCTAATTGTGGGCTGGAGACTGAGCCAGTCAGCTCCATATTAAAACCTCTGACATTGGGAGCCAGTTGCTTAAGTTGTCTGTTTCAATAAGTTTAGGGTTTAGACTTCTCAGAGCAATGGAAACGTGAAGAACACTCTCTGCTCAACACAAATACAGCATTAGTTATGTGTATGTATTTGGCCTTCTATCCCTTACGATTAACTTTAGCAATGAAACCTGTAAACCACTGCTCTTGTTCTTGTGCCCTAAAGTTGGAAAGTTGCCATGTTCTTTCTTTTTCAAATAAACGTGCTTTTTACATACACGCAGGCAAAACAAACATACGCATAAAAAGTATGGGTCAGTGGTTAAAGCATTTGTTGATGTTTCAGAAGACTGGGGTTCAGTTCCCAACCCTCTAACTCAAATTCCAATGTGTCCAATGCTCTCTAGTAATTATACATACATCTAGTAATTATATATACATGCAGGCAAAACAAACATACATATACAAAGCACATTTAAATTATCCTTAGAGTTAAAAACCCAAACATTATGTTACTCATGAACTATTAATAATCTCATATCATTAGCATCTGATAAAGAGATAACATACCACCTACCTGAACGAGGTAAAATATAATTTAAAAAAATTACTCATCATTTTAACCCATTTATCAATACTAGGTTATACTTTCTTTTAAATATTATTAGCTATTCCTTTTCTCCTTGATTCTGCTAGTTTAGAAGTTACTTTTATTTATATCTGGGGAAGGCATTCATGATTTTAATTTTGGGCATAGTTGCAATAAACTCAAGCCACCACATTTATTTACAAGACAGCCTATTACTGTGTGCCAGGTACCTTGGGTACCACGTGGTCTTGAGTGTTGGTTTTAAAGCCTTACTTCCAGGAGAACACGATACCATCTCTGTAGGCAGTGAAGGCTAAAGTCAATACCGAGGAATGGAACATGGAAAGTTTGTTCTGGAGATCAATCCATTTAACGTGGTCATTAAGATGCACATGTTGACAATTGGGCCTACTTATTAAGATGGCCTCACTGACTAGTACATGGATCTAGATCCCACAAGTGAGAGTATGTCTTCCCTCAAAATGACCACACTTTAGCCCTGCTAAAGGCTCTTGTGTATTCTCTTTTTCCAAACACAAATAATTTATTTGCACAGTTATTTCAGGACTTAACTGTTGCAGTAACAATAAAAAATAGGCATGACCAGTTCTTGCACATCACCACTCCATGCTGGTCCCTGGTACTCTCAAACAGGCGGTCGCTCCCTGGCGTTAGTTCTGGCACTGTACGGCCATGTACAACTAACAATTACTTCTCTCAGTGGTGTCTGGTTTCAGTGTGACACCACATCACAGTAGCCTAGCTATCTTGTAGCCCCAGTGTCTCTCCCATTGCTAGTCACTCTGGCAAACCCTGGCCAGCCGGGAACTCTCTGGTCCCAGCCACCCACCTGGTAAAATCAAGACTCAACAAATTGTAACCCAACAATCAGATTTATGTGTTAAATTCTCAGTCCACAATACATCCACAGAATTAATTCACTGCCAATTAACAAAGATAGAAACCGCCCACCTAGACAAGATAAAATTGACCTAGACCACCTAGATTGGAATCATCTTCCTCAGTTGTCTCCATCTTGATTTTCCTTCTGCTCCTCCTCCTCCTCTCTTCTTCTTAGACTTTTCTCTGCCTACTCTTTCTTCTCATCCATTGATAGGCTGGACCCACCTTGCTGCATGACATCGTCCTACACATTACCCTTTCTGTTTAATTAAAAAACTTTTTCATCGAATATAAGCTGTGCACAACTATTACCATTAGAAAATCATCTAGACAACTATGTTTTCTCAAAGTAGTTAGCTCGGGTAGGCTATACGACTAAATTAGTCTTCAACTCCATCATAAATCTGAGAATGACCAAATATTTATTAACATAGGAAGCTTAACACGGCTTCCAAACCGAGACAGGTTGTAGAGACAAATCTCCAGTAGCACAGTCCCTTGTTAGCAACATGTGAACACAAGTCTTCAGCCTTCTGGCCCAGGATCAACTGATAGACCCTTGAAATGCAGAAATCTTGAAGGGCTGATAATTCTGGTTCAACAAAGATTATCAGTCAACTATTCTGCATAATGTGTTCCTTTTAGGACAGTATTAGTCTGTAGGTGAAATGAAATAGGCAGTTTCTGCCCAGTGGCTGCCTAGCCACAAACTATTACCTCATCTGGAGGTACAAATGTTAATTTCTTTGTTAAATCCACCAAAGAGGAACTGTTAGGAGCAGATATGTCTCAACGAAAGATAAACAACTTTAAATGTTATATTTTGTGGATTTCTGGCATTTTTGAAAACCATCTATCTATATAAGGTAATCTGGACTGTTGCCCATTAACTATTTTCAGTTATTTCTGATGAGAATATTTTAAAACACTCTAATGGTGAACTAGGAGCCATGAATTTGTTATTTGGCCCCTAATTCCTATGTGTAATTAACTCAGAAGTTTGTAATGGCATCAATAGAAGGACTGGTCCAAACCTTATACTTTTAAAATTTTTGTAACAAGTAAGTTCTATACCAATGTAAAGATATGACTTTAGCTTAGTTACCAAATGAGATTATGGCTATACAAATCAATCTAGCTAATTCCTTCCTGTTAATTTCTGACCATTTCTAAATTCCTCATAAAAACAGCCATAGAATAACCACCTTCAGCCCCCCAAAGTCCAGGAAATCGGGGTGATGACTCTTCAATAACTTCTTCAAATTGTACATGGGCATTGAGACATCCTTGGCGGGGGGAAGTATGGGGAAAATGGAATGACCTTTGTAGCCTGATGTGTCTGTCTTAAGTGGACCCAGCTGAAAGTCCTTGAGATCAGGAATCCAAGCAGGTACATTCTGCAATACATAATTCTCAAGACAAAAGTTTTAGCATCATCAAGATAACTTTTTGTTTGATTCTCTTAAATCTAGTTTTTCGGGTGGTCTCCCTTTATTAAATCTGATCCGTATAACTCTGGAAGGTGTCCAGAGCCTAATCACCCTTTTTAAAATACACAATGACAAAACCTTTCTCCCAAAATACTGTGTTCCTTGGTCTGTAACCAGAAAAGCTTGTGTCTTGTACTCTGTTCCAGAGGAATAATATAGCAAGACTCAAAATCACACCCATTATGAAAATTAAAACAATTTAAAAAACGGAAGTAAGCTAAACAATAGTGTGTGAGTCTGTTTAGGCTTTTCTAACCTGTCATATCAGGAAATTAACCCAAAATTTCTGTGGAGCCCAAGTTAAGAGAACCTGAGCTTCCTGTTGTAAATATAAAAAATAACCCAAACCCTCACTAGCTGGCATTGTCGAGCCATATGGCCGTTAGTGGGGTAATTCATAAAACAAATTAAACACTTTCTATCAATTCCAATACCAATAAATAGTAAGTAACTTATCAAACCAGGACTTTAGCCCAAAATACATTTGTCAAGCTCTCTAACTGGAGTGTCAGATTTTTATTTATTGATAACTTCCATAATATATGTCTGTATCCACTCTGCCTGGTCTACAGACTTCTATTTCTAATAACCTTATTAACTTGTAAATATCACCACTCTCTACATGGAGCCAGTGACTACTTTTTCCCCTCTTAGTTCTGAACTGTGGTGAAAATCCCCACATAATTTAGGTTAACTCTGTACTACAGCCTGCATGCTTAGGCTGCTTTTGTGTTTCTTTTGTTTAAGGTTCCTGCGCTTGGGACATCATATGACTCAACATGGAGCTGGCCCCTTCTAACTTAGAAAATAAAACTTTCTCTCTAACTCTTAGGCTGATAATCTTAACTTTCTAGTGGATTTTTGCCCAACACGTGGGTTCACCACCTGTTGTGGTAATAATAAAAATATGCATGACTAGTTCCCTCCAGTCACTGCTCTACGCTGGGCCCTTGATAGTCTCAGACCCAGCAGGTCACTCCCTGGTATTAGTTCTGGCACGGTAGGGCTATATACAACTAATATTTATTTATCTCAGCAGCGGCTGGTTTCAGTGAGGCACCATGCCACAGTAACCTAGCTGTCTTCTAGCTCCAGTGGTCTCTCCACTCCCTGGTCCCAGCCACCCACCTGGTAAAAATCAAGACTCAACAAATTATAACCTAGCAGTCAAATTTACATGTTAATTTCTCAATCCACGATACAACCACAGAATAAATTGACTGCCGATTAATATAGATAGAAACCGCCCATCTAGACAAGATAAAATTGACCTACAACACCTAGATTAGAATCATCTTCCTCCATTGTCTCCATCTTGATTTTTCTCCCACTCCTCCTCCTCCATTCTCTTTCCTTGACTTTTCCCTGCCTACCTTTCCTTCTCATCTGGTGATAGGCTGGACCCGCCTTGCTGCATAATGACATCATCCTACACTTTACTTTTTTTTTGTTCTTGTAAGTAACATGTAGAAAAAAATGCTGTTTTGTGGAGTTTCAAATGGGAAATAAGTATAATGTGACAGAATTGATCTTAGGGAGAATTGTGACTTGGTCAACATCATAATAATAGCCTATTACTGCTAAGAAGAAAGATCCCTCTCATTTATTCCCAGATTTGTTAATTGCTTAATGTGGGAAGAATTCAAAAGAGTGTCTAAAACATTGTAGAGGTTTCAAAGACACAGAAAACAGCATTTTAAGACCAGAGAATGTAACTGCGTTTATTTTTATCACTTTTCAATAAATGAAAAAAAAAAGGCTAGAAAAGATTCAGTTCCATGTAACCTTTAGATATTGTGGCAAGACACCGTTATCTCCAATGCTCATGTTTGAAAACTGTGCAACCAAGTTACAAAAAACCAAAACCAAAAAACCAAAACCAAAACCAAAAAAACGCTCTCAAAATGTAATAAGTAACTCTGTGATTTTGTCTTGGGCTATGTTCATAGCACTCCTTCGGTGCATGCATCCTGACACAGTTTTGCCAGTTTTTACTCAGTAGAACAATCAGTCCTTCTGGTGGAATGAATTCTTAGGCAAGATAAATGAAAGGGCAGATGACTGAAGTCACTGGTGAGAGCTGTCATGCTTAAGAAACTAAAATGTAGGAAAACATAAGGAAGGCAAGGAGCTGGGTGGGCAGACTTAGAGAGAAACTCCTTAGTTGTTAGGAGGAAAGTCCTTGAATTGGAGCACACCAAAATGATGAAGGTGATCCCAGAGCACATATTGGAGCACTTCTTTGGGAAGGATGACAGAGAGACCTGGGACAGGACAGGGGCTGATGGGGGCTCTCTGCACTGGGAACTGTGCCCAGTTCCAGTAAACGTAAGACCTGTCAAAATTATGGGAGTCAAAGTAGAGCTTTATTTTTGAGATCCGTATGTTCTATTCACTGTTTCAAGTGAAAAATGCTGGGTAATGGGGAGGGTAAAAAAAAATGCCTGTTACCTGGAAGCTCTTGAAAATTATGCTCTAACTCATATTCATTATGTCCTGTAACATATTTTAAAATGGTTTTCATTATATAAGTATGACTCAGGAACAATTTATGCTGATTTCTTTGGATGTCTTGCCAAAATCAGTCTCATTACTTGGTATTCACATTTTTCTACCTCTATATAATTAGTCTATCAGGGAAGCTAGTTAAATGAGGGAGTTAGGATCACATTTTTTTTAATGTATTAACTATCAAGAGTTTTGTTGACATGGGGCCATTTTAAAAGAGTTATGTTCTTAATTTTAAAAAAAAAATTAAATGAATTTGATGCTTAAACAAAAAAGCTCAGAGCCAACAGGGCCTTACTTTTCACAGTGCTTCAGAAGGAGCAAATTAGACTGAAGAGTAAATAAAGTCAGAGGGTAAATAATAGAACAGAAGGGATGCTTAGAAGCTAACCAACCCAGTTCCATCATAAGAACAGTATTGATGATGGTGATAGAGCTCATGGATATCTGTGTATTAGCTCAATTCATTCCCATGATCATCATTCAAAGAGGAACTAATCAAAACTGATTAATACCAAACTGATTAATAATCAAACTGATTAATCTTTATATAACAAGTTACTGTTGAGGATGCCATTTGAACCTGTTTGTTAGATTTCAACCTCAAACAAAGCTCCCTACTTTTTGTTATTCTCTATTGTTTCACAAGTGAGGACATCAAAGCAGAGCAGAGAGAAGTTAATCAAAATGTTCTTACAGAGCTGGGGTAGTGGTTGCGGGATGGGGCCACCCACCCAGCTCCAAAATTTTAAAGCAGAATTGCTTCTGTCTAAAAGAAATACAGGGACAAAGAGTGGAGCAGAGATTGAAGGAAAGGCCACCCCGAGACTGCCCCACCTGGGGATCCATTCCACATGCAGACACCAAACCCAGTCACTATTGCTGAAGCCAAGAAGTGCTTGCTGACAGGAGTCTGATACAGCTGTCTCCTGGGAGGCTCTGCCAGATCCTGACCAATACAGATGCAGATGCTGGAAGCCAACTGAGAACAGGGTCCCCAATGAAGGAGTTAGGGGAAGGACTGAAGGAGGTGAAGGGCCCTTATCTGGCATCAATGGGAGGGGAGGCCCTTGGTCCTGTGAAGGCCTGATGCCTTAGCATAGAGAAATGCTTGGGTGGTGAGGCAGGAGTGGGTGGATGAGGGAACACCCTCATAGAAGCAGGGAAAGGGGGGGATCTGATAGGGGGTTTGCAGAGGGGAAACAGGGAAAGAGGATAACATTTGAAATGTAAATAAATATCCAATTGAAAAAAAAGAGCTGGTACAGAACCCAAAATCATTAGAGGAAGGCAGTACTTATGGATCTAGTAGTAAAGCCAGTCTTGCCTTCTCTTTGGCTGTCTTCTGTCACTAGAGCTCTGGCCATTTGTCTTTGAGATGGAATTTCCTAGGGGTTACTCATGACTTAGTTATCATTCGTATTATATCTGTGATTGGATGTTAAAATTCTTGAGATCTTAAGTTGGAAATGTGTGTGTGTGTGTGTGTGTGTGTGTGTGTGTCCCAATGCTTGCAACAATGAAAAACGTTACCTGAAAACATCACAGAGCAGACTCAGGTGGGGTAGCCTCTAAAGTTTCGGAACACCTAAGCTCACAAGGCAGCTTTCTAAACTATGACAGGCTTTTCTATTTTTTTTTCTTTGAAAGTTTCAAGACTTTAATATCTGAGAAAGCGATTCTGAGGCTGTGTTGCATAACTGCTGTTCTTGGCCCAAAGTGTTAACAATTGCTCAAGAGAAGCTACTTCTCATCCTTCATGCCCCGGAACACCTGGAGCCTCTCAAAATGCCCCAGGAGTGTTGCTTTAAATTAGAATTGGGAATTAATCCATCTCGAATTCACTTTGAAGTTTTGTGCTGTGGAGTTGACCCACACAGGGATCCACTCTGATAAGGAAAGTAGGTTTTGACTGAATTGGGTCTTCAAAAAAAAAAGTAGGAATTTCCACACTATAGTCTGAAATACCTGCCTGGGCCAATGGTGTGAACTCTGCTACTATTGAATAGTATTTTGATTACAAATTGAAGGGATTTCTGACTTTTACATTATTGTTTATGCTTGAGGGTCACATGATGCTATTATTTCTAGTTAAGAAGAAAATATTTAAAGTAACAATATAGAAATGATACAAAGCCTAAATATAATTTTGTCCTTTCTAAATTTACTCCCAGTAAGAATCTAAACTCATAATTGTGTGTTCTAACATTATTTTATCCTTACAACATATGTAACAGGGAAACAAAAATATTGATTTAAGGCATGATTTAAGGTTGACACATGGATGGCAGAGAAAATTACTAATGCAGTCTCTGAAGACAGCATAGACTGACTTTGGCTTGGAGTACTGCAGGAAAGTGAGGGAGGGAGAAATGGATGACCCTTACAAAATGGAACAGGCATAAGCATGGGAGACTCGAGGGTGACAAGTTTGAAATCTGTTTGGAGATATGGACACCAGTCTGGCCAAATCTGTAGGCATGAGGGTGCGAATTGTCTCTGGGGGACATAGAGCAGAAGCAGGAGAGCGTATGGCTATATCCCAGCCTGGCATCTCTTCTCCAGCACAGAATCTTTGGATCCTTCAAGTGTGATGAGGCATTTTGTTTCATTATCATGCAGAATGTAAAGGTGGGAGTTCAGTTCATATTCTTGTTCAGGACTCAACCTTCATCGTCAGCAGTTCCTGAGGCTCCTGGGCTGTCTACAGTATGAGATGCTCCCAGGCTGGGAGTCAAAATATTTTTCATGTCTCTCAGGCTTCCTTTACATTGTAAGCCCTGATGGGCTCCCTGAGACTTGTGATAAAGCAGAACCTAGTGAGTAGAAGCAAAAAGAGCCATAAATTAATGTTTATTAGCTCAGAGAGCTTTCTCTTGAGCAGTCTGGAATTCGAGACCACAGTCTGAAATATTGCCCAGGAACAGATTTTTAGAGTTCAGCTCCCTAGAGAGAAGCCATTTCCTCTACCTCTACCCTTGCCTTTGGAGTTGAAATAAGAAACTGCAAGTAGATTGGAATTTAAGCAAATCTCTGGTATCTGTGATACATGTTGGTTAGCTATTCAACACAATGGTGTACACTTTGGCAGGAGAAAGCATTTGTTCTGTTTGCATCCTCTACGTTTTTATTCCAAAAGGTACCACACATATATTCCACACATATATTGTCTGCCTCAGGCAGTATTTCCCACTCTGAGAAACGGTGCAGATCTTTCCATGTTGAGTATACTCAGGATAGGGTAAGACCTTAATGGCTACAGCAGTTGTTAACATTTTACAAAAATAAAGAAGAAGAAGAAGAAGAAGAAGAAGAAGAAGAAGAAGAAGAAGAGGAGGAGGAGGAGGAGGAGGAGGAGGAGGAGGAGGAGGAGGAGGAGGAGGAGGAGGAGGAAGAGGAGGAGGAGGAGGAGGAAGAGGAGGAGGAAGAGGAGGAAGAGGAGGAGGAAGAGGAGGAGGAAGAGGAGGAGGAGGAGGAGGAAGAGGAAGAGGAGGATGAAGAGGAAGGGGGAGGGGGAGGGGAGGGGGAGGGGAAGGAGGGAGGGGGAGGGAGAGGAGGGAGGGGGAGGAGGAGGCTGATCAGTTTGACCAGTTTCACTGACTCCCATGATGAATGGAGCATGTGTGCAAAACCATGGGTTTCAAAAATGACATAAGTTAGCAGAGCATGAATGGGGAATGGTGTCCCTAAATCAATTTAATGTGGTAAGAATCCCAAATAAACAGCAGATTAGAACCCTTTAGCATAACACGCTAGAAAAACGGAGGCTGTCAGAAATCGTTCATAGTGTATTCTTCATCAAACTGTGGTGGAGGATGTCTACCAGGATTAAGTACAAAGTCACCTATGAGAGATTTGTCCTCTAGGTAGCTAATGCTGAGAATACTATTTATATTAACAGGCAAAATAGGCTGGCAGTACACAGCAATTATCTAAATTTTATGGATGTGGCTCTGCCCATAAATCTAGGTAATGATGACATATCTCTCATGAGACTACATTAGCTCATGGGTTACCATAATCGTCCTAAACCAACGGAAGGTCCATGTAAGTATTAAGGCATCAGAGTGACAGTCACAAGCCCATAGACAGGCGAGGAAGTCCTGGTTTACAACAACAGTAGCAGCAGCAGCAACAGTGGTTGTTTCTAATTAACTATAGATAAATATAATTTGAATACCATCCTTTTCTATTCAATGTATTTCCCAGACTGTTTCATTGCTGGAAGGCTAAGGGATATGAAATTAAAGTTCTTTGCCTTTTCAGAGATAAAAACACTGCAGGTAGTTAAACTGTCAGATGCACTGAACCCAGAAATGGAGCTTCTGAGTTCTGTGGAGATGTAATTTCACTTCAGCATTCCTTCAATCTGAAGCTGCTTCTGATTGTGTACAGTGATTTACTCTTGGCCCTGCAGCGACTGAGTTGGACTTCCAAAATACAAACTTATAGAATTGAATCCGATGAGAAATGTAGAAATCAGCATGCAATATCATTTTTTTTTTGGTCAAAATGGTTAAATGGCAGTAATCCTTTGTAAAAATTTTAAAACAAAACTTTAAATGTTCCATAATCTTTATTTCATCAGATAGGATATTTTATTTCTCCTGTTTTCTAAAATTTAGTGTCATTTGCTGTCATCACAGATTTGCAAAAACATTCAACATCTTATTAGCTTATGAGACTATTTTACCAAGCCACCAGACATACATGCACCAAGAGAAGAAAGGTAAATTCACACTCAGCATAAATGTTATTTATCTAAATTAACAGGTAACACTTACCTGATTATAATAAAAATAAAACCCAGTGTTCAAAAATAATGTCTGAGCAGGATATTCAGGAGAAAGAAAGATAAATGTCCTTTCAGTTTAGCCAATGAACTCAGTATCTGCATGTATGTATGCTCGATCTTTGTAATTAAAATCATGGTGGGTCCCCTGACAACCGGAGCTAGGGCTGTCTCTGACCCTGTTGGCTGCTTTTGGATCCCTTTCTCCTAGCTGGACTGCCTTGTCTCGCCTCAGTAGATGTGCCTAGTCCTGCTGCAGCTTGAGATGGTTGCTCTCCACTGAAGGCCTCCCCTTCTCTGAGGAGAAAGGGAGAGGAGATGGTGGGGGGGAAAGGGAGGGGAGAGGGAAGGACTGGGAGGAGAGGAGGGATTGGAAGCTGTAATCTGGATGTAAAGTAAATTGATTAATTAACCAAAAAAACTCACCATGATTTTGTTTATTTACTATTTATTTTATTTTTTTGAGACAGGGTCTTCCTGAGCTTGCAATCCTCTTACTCCAGTCTCCCGCATGCTATTTTTACAGGCATCCGTACCATGCCTGGCTTTAGGGTGTTTTATTTTTATGAACACATTTTTTTTTTTGATAGAGTACATCATTGGCCTCAATTGTCCATCTTTCTCTCTATGGTTCCTTGGCCATTTAACTTTACTGTCCATTTCTACTGAGGGTAGGACATAATTTCCCTGTCCTTGAGTTTGGCCCTTTGGCTTGCTTCGGGTGATAGAATAGAGTAGATGGGAGACGATGGCAGATTCGCCCCTAAGCCTCAAGAGCCCTTGTGTATTTCTAATGGCAGACTCTTCTTCCATTGCCATGACAATGCACCTGGAGAATCTGATGCAGGGATAGGGACATAGGGAACAGACTCAAGTCACCCTAGTTGCTCCAGCCAAGGTCAGACAATATCAGCTATCAGACAGCTCAAGTCTGTCCAAGATCAGTAAGACCATTGAAACAATTCCAAGCTGACATGGACATAAAATATGCTTATTGCTGAGCACTCCTGGTGTTTATTTCTGACTGTTTGTTATGCAGCACTATGATGAAAGTCGCTATCTGATACACTACTCTGTTGTTCCACCATCACAGTCCAACACATATGCCTGCGTCCTTCTCCATCCAGTGGTGGGGTGAATTGCTGTGAATGGAGTGCTCTTTTTTCAGATATTCATTCTAGTTGTGTAAATTCAATATGGACTGACTGGTTCTTGGTTTCCCCATGATGTTGTTTAACCTTGAAAGGTTCAAGTAGATCATGAACCAGAGAGAGAGATGCAGTTTCAACCTTGACTTCTTTTCATCTGCAATTACTGATTTTATGTCCCTCCCATTTTTTTCTTTACTGTTCAGCAAACATTAATGCCACGTTTGCTCAGTGCCTTCTCTGCCACTCACTGCGGGGCTCTATAGGATGAGGGATGGTTTGCAAAATGGACTTTTTAAAATCAATCATGAAGTGATTACTTAGGTAAAATACCAATGTGGGGATATTTGCTGAAATGCATGTGATTCTTAAAGAGAGAATCAGGAAGAAAGTAGACCTGTAATACAGGGCGAGTCAGACAGTTCGGCAGATGCTCCATCAAACGGAAAAGAACGGTGCCCATCCCCCTCCAGTCAGTTCTATATAAAGCTATTTCTCTGCGCTGAAGATGAATCATTGCATTTTCCATAAGGCACCAGAGAATAACTGTTGTTTACAGAAAGCACCACCGGTAGCAGGGTTAAGAACACCCCACAGTTAAAACCCAAATGCATTTGCAATGATGAGCAGTGGAAAATATTTTGAACAAGCTTAGGTCTGTAGGTCTTCCGAAGCCACCGCATGCACTCCTGTTAGGCAGTGGGGCAAGATATGGCCCGTGGAAGGAGAATACGGAGAGTAGATGTTTGACCCACATCGAGATTCTGATAAAGACACTTTCAAAGCTCCTAACTTTTATGGTGGTTTTGGATTTACAATATGATATAAAAGCCTGGGTGATTGAAACCATGAGACAGTAAAAGTCTTCAGTACTTCTGAGGCTTAGTGCTTACAATACCTTTTAGTACGAGAAAAAAGTCACTGGGAAGGGAGCACAGTTACTTGACTGGAGGGTATTTGCTGTCTGCTCTGTCTGTGTGAATTGGCAGGGGAGGTTCTGCAAGGTCAAGGTGAGTGAATGTCTCCACATTGGTCTGGATGGTATGGGTGGAACTCTCTGAGTAAAATGAATTACTCAATTTATTAACAAATCTTGTTTACTATTTGATAACCGTGGTGACAGTTTGGCTGTGGGTGTGTTTGATGGATGAGTGGAGAAGATGAAACGTGACACCAGGTCAAATGAGGATAAACAAGTTAGATGTGGAGTGTGCACGATGCAGCAGTCTTCACAGTATAAAGCCATAAAGCCTGATCCTTAAGCCACTCACTAAAGTGATTTCTTCAAGATGCTCACTGCTTTCCTATGCTTGAGGTAGAGCGGTTTAGCAGAGATCTTGATGGACGCCTGAGGCCAACAGGAAAGACCAACAGCTGAAGTAGCTCAAGATGTCTTAGTAGCCATTTTCATTTTTAGTATTTTCTAATGATCTTTCTAAAAAGTGTGTGTGTGTGTGTACCAGTAGACTGTAGGTATCTTCAGACACACCAGAAGAGGCCATCAGATCACATTACAGATGGTTGTGAGCCACCATGTGGTTTCTGGGAATTGAACTCAGGACCTCTGGAAGGGCAGTCATTGCTCTAAACCACCAAGCCATCTCTCCAGCCCCTGAAGATCCTTTAATCAGCTTTCCCTATTATTTAAGAGGTATTTTCATTTATTACTGCTGATTCTTGGCTTATTTACTGTCTGACTTGGGCCATGTTGGTGGCTTCAGTTTTTCTATTTTTGAAAAGGAATCCTAGGTAGTGCCTGCATAAGGTTGTTACGAGATAGCAGGAGACTTTGTTAAAATCCCCGGACAGAGGTGCTCAGACATATCAACCACTACTGCATTTTCTCTATTAGCTTCAGCTGTCAACATCATTCATCACAGAGTCATCTGATGGTCTCAGGTGGGGGGTTGTCCAGATCAGACTGACCTGTGGCTATGTCTGTGAGGAAATATCTTGCTTGTTGACTATGTGGGAAGAAGACCCAGTTCTCTGTGATCAGTGCTACATAAGGAAGTTAGACCAGGGCTGTACACACAGCTGGCTGAGCATGAGCCAATGAGCAAGCCAACATTTCTCCATGGTCTCAGCTTCAGTTCCTGCCTCCTTTTCTCTCAGTGATGCGCTGTGGACTGTAAGAGTGTACTGAAATAGACTCTTCCCTTGAGCTGCTTTTGGTTATGGTGTTTACCATAGCAATAGAAAGCAAACTAGAACAAGGGCAAGGCTGTGTGTTCTGTATTCTAGAGCCCAGTCCTATGCTTCTCCCGGGCAGCCTCTAGGAAGCATGGCTGGACGTGGGCAGAATGGCAGATGTTGAGGGGTTAACTCTGAAAAATTCTTACAGGAGATTGGGAGAGTTCAGCAGAGGCGTGATAAAATCAGAGCGAAAAGAAATCTTTAATATCACTTAGTCCCCTTCTGTCATCATTTTTACAGATGGAAAACCAGTCCTGAGTGCATTCACATTAATCTGAGCCGTTTGAAAGGAGATCAGGAAAGTGAAAGGAGGATATGGTACAGGAAGAGAGTGAGTGTTGTAGAAAGATGGGAGGAACGGGGAAGTATGAACAGGAGCCCCTGTGGCACAGACACAGCATGTGGGGGGCGGGGGAGGGAAATGTGTGAGTTTCACACAGAGCAGAGGCCATGAGCTCATGATTCAGACAAGAGAAGGTGAGACCACGTATTGGAGACCCACAGCTATGAAGCTTGCTCCTGTCCCTATCTGCCACCTGGCATTTGGTGGTCATCTGACTGTCCGTATGGAAGCTCCCAATTTGATGTTCTGACCTCAGGAGTTGAAGGTTCACTTTGATTATGTATATACACATATGTATGTAGTTCCTCTGTGAAAATGAACATTAAAAACTCACCCTTTCTTGCTTGGGCACAGACACCGAAGTAAAAAGAAATCGTTGACCAAAATAGTTTAGTGTTGAAAATGGGAACAAAAATAGACGAAATAGATGAATGTGTGTTAGTTTGTGTGTGTGTGTGTGTGTGTGTGTGTGTGTGTGTGTGTGTGTGTATGGGAGTGAATTGAATATGTACATGTGTACATGTGCATGCACACATATGTATATGTGCTATGTGTGTGTGCACGTTTGTGGGCATATGCATTTGTGTGTGTGTGTGTGTGTGTGTGTGTGTAAAACATCTCAAGCTACACAGCGATTAGGCTATTCTCTCCTTGAAGTGCTCATGTCAAACTGTGTTCTTTCAAAGAGCCTTTGCTTGTCTCTGTGTGCACCAGTTGGAAGTAGGTACATTTATTAGTAAATATGGATTGTGCTCTGTGTACTCTCCACTTGAGTTAGAGCTCAGTGGACTAGAGATGGGGATTAAAAACAGGATGAAAACTCCCCTGTTGCTATCACCATTTGAGGAGACAGATTAATTGAGATGAAAAGGGACCTCCCCGAACTGTGCCACACTGGAGATCTCCTGGTTGCGTTCAGGCTGAAAGCCAGTTGCAGCTGCCTCAGTGGACATGGCTCTAACTGCCAGACTCTAGGCATTCCCGTGCTTCTTCGAATTCTCACTTCCTGTTGCTCAAGACTTGACCTCTGGTCTCAGTTCCTCCATGCCTAGCATGGCCCCATGGGAATTAAATGCTTCACATAAAGAGGAGAACAAAGAGGAAGGCCTGGCTACCTCTTACGACCCAGCTAAAGCACACTCTATGGAAAAAAAGCATACTACTTTTATGGAAAATCTAATTCTTTGAAACCATCTTCAAGTTAATACATTGTCTTTTCTGTTTCTGTGGACATATTATATACTCACGTCAGTCATACTAAAGGCAGTAACAGATGGGGAGAAACATGGAGATTATTTCAGAGCTGTGGACATGGTTCGTGGAAACCAGCAAGGGATAGTGTAAGCGCGGCGGGGGCGTGATGCTCTTCTAGACAATGGTGCATGGGAGGGGCTGTCCGCTAGGAGCTCTGGCCTTGAGAAGTCAACTTGGCTACAGGGCAACAGGGAAGGAGCTAAGACATGTTCACTGCTGTCTTTCTCTCCCACACCTTCAATCTCCCGCAACTTAGCTTCCACTGAAGCTGGACTGAAGGGATCACTTAATGAGGGCCATGGAGCTTAGACCTCAGAGGCTTCTGGTGGGCAAAGTGAAGGGCTGTTTTTAGAAGAGGCGATGACGAGCATTCAGTACAATACTGTTTTATTTCATGGCATGACCCTGTCTCAGGAAGACATAATATCTCCCCCCCCCAAAGACTGGCATAGCTTAACCATAATGACTTCTTGCTGATTATTGCTTTTCTGTCTGATTATTGTCATATGCACGGTTCATACATTGTCTTTGTCTCCCTTCTGCACATCTCCTACTTCCCTTTTGTTTTCTCCTTTCATAGCCTCTTTATCACGGTGCTGTAGTGTGTGTGTGTGTGTGTGTGTGTGTGTGTGTGTGTGTGTCTGTGTGTGAGCATGTGTGGGCATGTTTGTGCACATGCACAGGCATGCGTGTTATTCATTTTGGCTTCTTTCCCCCTTTATGGCTCAAGTCAATGCCCACTGTTAATTAAGCCTCAAATAGCCTAGTGAGATTGATAGTAATGTACACACAATGCAAAAATAAGGGAAAGAAATTTATTAAGTCGACTCAGTTTTTATGTGTATAGGGGGTAAAAGATGAAAACACACACAATACAGTTTCTGTGCAGATGCATGTTTGGATCATGCATGTTTCTGTGTCCCTTAGGTACTGTATTATCAGGAACACTGGATCCCACCATTTTGGTCTCCAGAATACAGAAAAATCATGAGCAATGTTGCCACCTGAATAAACAAACCTGGCTGAGTTCAGTGCATAAGTGTTCATCCCTTTATGTAGGTCAGGGAATAGCATGGGGAAGGGATGTTGTTTTACTAAAGTCTAGCTTATTATTACTTTTAAAACGAACTTTTATAGATTTTTCTTTTGGTGTCGAACCTAAAGATTCATTGTCAAAACCTAGTCACATGGGTGTTTTCCTAGAAGACTTACAATTATGAATTTAGATCTCTAGTCCATTTGAGTTAATTGAGTTTTGCTAAATGTATGAAGACTGTGTCTATATTCCTTTTCTTTTTTATGTAAACAAAAAAATCCAGTGCAATATTTATAAAATATTTTCTTTCTCCCCTTAATCACCCTTTTGTTTTATGAAAGCAGTTGATTATGTTTGTGGATTCGTGGCTGAACTCTTCATTCTGCCTGTGCATGACTCTATTAGCCTTTTGCCAACACCACACTGTCTTGATAACTGCGACTTTCAGTGAAGTGTCAGAATTGAGTGGTATGGGTCCTGTATGATTGATGTTCCTCAGAATTGCTCTGATTCTTCTAGGTCTTTTGCCTTTCCGTATGTGCTTAAGTTTACTTGTATCCCTAAAATAATTCCTGGGGATTTTGATTGACCTAAACCTGGATACCAAACTGGGCAAAACAGACACTTTAATAATGAGTCACCTTACGATGAGCTTAGAATGTCTTTGTGTTTCTTTGCTCTCTGATTTCTTAATCATGCTTGTAGTTTCTTTTGACATGTTGTGTCAGATTTGTATGCAAACATTTAATTTTTAACGTGGTATCTAAAATTTGGTTTTTGATTTCGAAATCTATTTAGTTATTTTTCTCTATTAAAGTGGTTGACTTCTGTAGATTGACTTTGCATCTCTGGGTCATGACTCTGTTAGTCCTTCTCCTGGGATCATCCCCATGACCTCTGAGATTTTCCCTTCCCAATCTGTAGGCTTCCTCTTCTATTTTAATTGTTTTACTTTTTCAAGTTGGACTCTAGCTCATGCAGAAGACACTATTGCTTTGTTCACTAGTTATGGAAAAATTGCCCAGTTTCTCACCATAAAGTATGTTTAACTTGAGAATTAAAAACAGAGGAGATATTCTTTATCAACTTGGATAGGTTTTCCTGTCTTCCTATTTGAGTGGAGTTTTTAAAATGCAAGAGGGTGGGATTTTATCAGATGTGATATGTGTGCTTGTGTGTATGTGCACACGGACGTCCAAGGTTGACCTTGCATATCCTCCTTGATTGCTTTCTACCTTATGTACGGGGCTTCTGGTGTGCCTGCTTGTTATGGGGGAATCCATTGCCTTCACTTCTCATGCTTCTGAAGTTACAGGTAGGCTGCCACACCTACCTGGCATTTCTGTGGGTTCTGGGGATCTGAACTCTGGTCCTTTCACTTATAAGGCAGACACATTTCCTGCTGAGCTATCTCCCTGGTACCAGATAACTTTTCTGCATGGATTAATATAATACTATTTTCTTCTTCAGCTCCTTGTGTAACAGGTCTCATTAATTGGTGATTACATGTTAGATCAGGGTTGTATAGCTAGAAGAAATTCTATCCAATTGTGACTATGTTTTGATGTCCTCACCGAATCAGCCTTTCTTTTTGTTAGTTTTGGTTCTCAAAAGTTGGATTCATTTCTCATAACTTACCAAAACTGTGGACAGAGAGTTGTTGATAGTTCTTATCCTTTCAATGTGCACATGAGTGATAGCAGTGACCTTTATCTCTAGAGCTGGTAGTTTGTGTCTTCTGTTTTCTTAGCTAGTCTGGCTACGAGTGCTAAGTATTATTGATATTCTCAAAAAATTGGTTTGTGATTTCATTGACTTTTCTGTATCTTATTCTTGATTTAAATTTCATTGTTTTATATTTTGATTTTTCTTACTTTACTTTAGAGTTTAAATTATTCTTCCCCCCTAACTTCTCATAGCAGAATTTAGATATGTCTTTAAACTCCCTTTCTTAGATTTTTTTTCCTCTTTTGTTCAGCTAATGACATAAATTGTTCTCTAGACCTGGTTTATTTACCCCACTTTTTAAATAAGTTGAACTTTTATTTCCATTTCGCTAAAAATGCTTTTAATTTCCTTTGAGACTTCCACTTTAAGCTCTGCGTTACTTAGAGACATATGTATCTGAGCTCTAAATAGTTCTGAACATTCCGAATCTGTTCCTGTTACTGACCCCCAATTTCACTGTGCTCATATCCACACGATTTTTGATTTAATTTTGTTAAAATGGTATTTTAAGGTCTAGAATGCGGTCTGTCAGGAAGACTGTTCCATGGGAGCTCATGAGATGTGTGTGAGGATAATCATATGCTTTAGGCCAATAGGCCTTTCATCATTATATATAATCACTCTCTTTATCTCTGATAACCCTTATTTTTCTGAAGTCCCACTTGTTTGAAACTGATACAGCTAGCCCAGGCTTCTTTAAGTAGTGTCAAAATGGCTCAGGCATTATCTGTATTCTTTTGCTTTGAACTTACTTGTGTTTTTATATTTTTAATACACTGAAAAACTTGATTTTCACTATGTATATTTCATGCTTAAAAGGATTATGGATATAGGTGACACGTGTACTGTGTTTGGAATTATTTTCTAATAAATACACTTAGTTCTTTGCCCTTTGTTCCAGTATTTTCTACACTCTCTACTTTTATCAGTCTCTCTCTCTCTCTCTCTCTCTCTCTCTCTCTCTCTGTCTGTGGTATGCATATGTATGTTCTTGTATGTGAGTGTGGTAGCACACATGTAACAGTGCCCATGTGGAGATCAGAAGACTGGAGTGTGAGTCCTGGTTTTCTACCTTGCTTGAAACAAGATCTCTTGTTCACCAGTTTATACCAGGTTAGAGTTTTCACAAGTGTGTTGGGATTTTCTGGTCTCTGTTTGCATCTCATAACAGGGGCTCTAGGATTATAATAGATATGTGCTACCATGTTTAGCTTCACATCTTTTCTGAGAACCTGATGCCAGTGCTTCACTTTTGTGCTACACACACTTCATCCTCTAAGCTATCTTTCCAGTCCCATCCCTGTTTTTTTGTTTATGTGCATGTTGTTGTGTATGCATGTATAAGTGTGTGTGTGTGTGTATGTGTGTGCATGTGTGTGTGTATGTGTGTATGTATGCATGTATAAGTGTGTGTGTGTGCATGTGTGTGTGTATGTGTGTATGTATGCATGTATGTGTGTGTGTGTGCATGTGTGTGTATGTGTGTGCATGTGTGTGTGTGTGTGTGTGTGTGTGTGTGTGTGTGCGCGCGCGCGCGCGTGCACTAGTGGAGAGGTTGA
Organism: Rattus norvegicus; assembly: GCF_021556685.1. Lineage (NCBI taxonomy): Eukaryota > Metazoa > Chordata > Mammalia > Rodentia > Muridae > Rattus > Rattus norvegicus. The sequence continues at coordinate 57,469,781 of NC_141537.1, read as the reverse complement.
TATCTGGTGTCTTACTCAATTGCTCTCTGTCTTTCTTTTTGGGACAGTGTCTGACTGAATCTGGAATTTTACCAATTTGGCTAGAGTAGCTGGCCAGCAAGCCTCAGGGACATTGCTGTCTTTGCCTTGCCAGTGTTAGGACTACAGACATGCGATGTGATGCCTAACATTTTGTGCGATCCTGAGGATCCAAACTCTTGCTTACATGGAAAGCATTTTACCTATCTCAGCTCCCCTTCATGGCTTTTTTTTAATTTCCTTTTTTAATCTCACTGAGGTGCTTTGCACTAGTGCCTCAGAGTTTGTAATATATATTTTAAAAATCTGTATTCATGTTCTAATAACATCGATTTATGGGCGTATCAGGTTCTTATGAAATATCCTTTTATTATTTTTTTACTGAGCATGTCACACGATGGGCCTCATTATGCTATTTTCATATGGGGACATCAATTTGCTGATGTTCTTCCACTATTCTCCTGTCTTACCTCTGTGTCCCTCCTGCTAGTCTTGCCTTTTCCCTCAGATACTCCTTTTCCAATTTCATGTTAAACAGATAATGTGTATGTACATATACACATATAATTTATATGAGAGGAAACATGACATTATTCCTTCCTCTTTACTAAAAGCACTTTAAATTCTGCTTGCCCATCTTTTAGGATACTCATTTTACCCACATGTTGCAACTGGTGGCTCATTGGAGAATTTTCACCTGCCATATACTACATTCATTCTATTTAATATCCTTATTCAAGTAAATACCGTTTATTTCTTTCTGTTGATATTTACTTTTGAAAGATTTATTTTTAAATTTGTTGCATGCATGTGTGCGTGCATGTGTGCGTGCATGAGTGTGTGTGAGCATGTGTGTGTATATGTGCTCGTATACATGAGTGCAGGTGCCTGGGGAGGCCAGAAGACACCCTGTTCCCTGGAGTTGAGGTTGTAGGTGTTTTTGAGCTGCTTGATGTGGTCACTGAAAATGAACTAGGTCCTCTGCAAGAACAGTGTGTGCTCTTAACTGCTGAGCTACGCGTGTGGCCCAGCTTTTAATTCTTTATATTCCTTTTCATTTCTCACCCACACCATTTTTCTTCACTTTGAAGAACTGTTGTTGCTGATTTGAAATAAAGGCCATGGTGACTGAAAGCTTAGAACTCTATTGCCTCAGCCTACCAAGGGCTGGGAACACAGACATGTGCTGCTACTCTTAGCTTGAAAACTTCCTTAACGTCCTGCAGTGTAGGTCATTAATTACAAACACTAGCTTTTTAAAGTATTTTTTGATTTTAAGGGACTTTTTTAGATATGCAATTCTAGTTGATAATTTTTGTCTTTTTACACCTTTGATGCTTCATTCTACTCTCGCTTTTGTGTGTGTGTGTGTGTGTGTGTGTGTGTGTGTGTGTGTGCGCGCACGTGTGTGTTTAATAACAAGATGTCTACCATCTTGGTCCTCTGATAAAGATGTCAGCAGACCAGTGTTTCCATGGGAGAACTTTGTGAATGATGGAGTCAAGGCAATTTTAAATGTATTATGTTGAATAGGGAATTGACATCTCTTAGACAGACTGCTGGAGAGGAAGCTGTCACATACAGAATAAAGGGAGATCCTTTACATTCGGCACAAAGCTCCCTGTGTACCCACAGCTGATTGTTCCAGGAAAATGGTGTAATCCAAGCATTTGGATGTGGGCTTCAGAAGTAATGGCTGACAAAATTACTGTCTCAGATCTGTGAGCACTAGCAAAATACTTGGTGCTAGAAAACATCAGAGGAAACTTTTAAACAGCTTGCTGTGCCTTGTCGGGATATAGTCATTCTTTTATTTGTTCAGCTCTAGTTTTAGGTTCAACCTTTGGTAGGAAGTATGGGTAAAACTTGGTATTCACCTTGATGCATTTCATCTTGCTTTTGATAATGTTCCTTTTGGAAGAGAGTTTTAAAAAATAGGAAACTAAAATATTTCCATTGTGACAGAAAGATTTTATTGAGAAAGTCTAGGGAGAATGAATGTAACAATCACGAGAGCATGCACACCAAACACACACACACACACACACACACACACACACACACACACTCACACTCACACCACACACACTAGAATTCAAGGATCAAGAAGTCTAGTAGAGCTGCCAAGAGACACGCTTTGCATCCTTTGGTCAGGTCTCTTGGGACCTAGGGTCAGGAGAGAGGGCAGGAGCTCAGAAGACATTACTTCCTTTCTTCCTAGAGCAAGTGACTAGCTCTGGTGTGTGTGTGTGTGTGTGTGTGTGTGTGTGTGTGTGTGTATGTGTGTGTTACTATGTATTTTTGGGTCCCATTCCTGCAGAATTGCCAGTTAGTTGGTTACTTGTCAATTCACAGTGATCAATTAACTTACACCAAAAGGCAATTTTTCAGAGGTTAAAAACATCCTAGTGCAATGGATAGTGGTAGACAAAATTCTTGAAAATATCCAAGATGAAATAATGATCTCAAGTGTTATAATTTTAGCTTCTGCAGTTCCTGTAGAACCCAGCCTGAGGAGCACTTTTACATGCAGGAAGAGAGGATCACAGTGCACTAATAAGAGGAATGGAAGGGAAAGGGCAAAGGAAGTTGAACTTCCTGGTCAGCCAGAGCAAGTGAATCAGTCTTGGTGGTGAAGTAGGAAAGGCATTTTAGTCGGCTCACATCACACTACTCTGGGCAGGCTGAGGATGCTTAAATGGCTACTTCACTTTACAACAGATATTCTCTCAAAAGTAATTACTTGTGTTGAGCCATTCCTCTGTTTAAAATCCCACAATGGCTCCATTTTACCCCTAGTAAAAGACAAAGCCCTTTTAAGGGTTTAATGAAGTGGTAAAAACCTCACCATCCAGACCTCTCTGCCTTCGTCCACCTTCACTTTCTCGTTAACTCTGCCCTGTCTGCAAAGTCCTTCTTGGAGCAATCCAGGTACATGCCTTTCCTCAGGCTTCTGCACTGACTGTTTTCTCTGCCCAACAATGCTTTATTTTCTGGAATGTGTACAAGACCAATTCTCCTCCTCCTCTACTTCCTCCTCCTCCTTCTCCTCTTCCTCCTCTTTTACTCTCTCTCCTTCTCCTCTTCCTCCTCCTCCCTCTGATTTGTTTATGCATATGTGTGCTTTGTCTGTATGTAGATATGAAAGTAGAAGAGAGCATCAGATCCTGTTGGACAGTTGTGAGCTGCCATATGGGTGATGGGGTTTGAACTCATGGCCTCTGGAAGAGCAACAAGGGCTCTTAATCACAGCTCTAGTCCCTACAAGGCTAATTCTTAACCTTTTCAAGTTTTGCTCGAAAGTCTCCCTCAGGACCCATAACCACCTTATTTAAAGCTTCAATCCCATGACACTTCTTTCCCACACTGGACTGGTCATTTTTCTTCATGCCAGTTATTGCATTTGAACATACTGTGCAGTCTAGTTGTTTATCGCGTTTAGTAGCCATCATCTACCTTTCTTTCCCCACTGAAATGGGAGCTCCAGAGGGCATGAAGTGTACTTTAGTTGTCTGCCTAGGATAAGGCCACGTCTTAGCACAATGCTGCTCACTTAAGTTATTTACTGAGTCATAGGTAGTGAATGGCAGTCATGGCTATCTTTTCTTTGTTCAATCCTATATAAGAAAATGATTGTTTATAGCTATCCTAGAATCATGAGTATGAGATGAGCTCATAATTTTGATGCAGACCTGTATTAGACCTGAGATTCAGATAGTCAGCGTCTAAGGAAACTCCAGGAAGCCAGTGTTGTTTGCATCACATCCATGCTCAGGGTACATGATTCTTGTGAATGCTCCACCACTAGCTGACCAAGCTGTTTTCAAAATGATTTCATAGGAAATAAATACATGATGACAACAGACATGAAAGACAGGCAAAGTGTGGAAAAGTTTATTAAACTTCATATATATGTATATATTATTGTGCAAATAGAAGTAAAACATGTTATGCTCAGAAATAAAAGGTAATGGATTTATACTTAAAATTTTTAAAATTCTCCTGTAATTTTCAAGACATATAGAATATCACTAATAGTCATAATTAAATTTTAAATTACAGATTCCTAATTGTCAATACCAAGAGGAGTTTTACCCCCTTACCACCCAAGATAATGAGTTAAGAATACTTTCATTAATATCTCTTCCATTCTTCTACTTAACTTCTAGCTAATGTTACCTGTACATGTAATCAGTTTTCAGTTTCATCATCATGCTAACACTGTCCATAGTTAATATTGAGTTGATACTTTAATATTGTGTTAACATAAGTTTTTGAAGAAAAAGAAAACCTTTATTCATTAGTACCTAATTGTAATGAATGGCATTACAGGTTGACATCGGTTAAGCAGACCTTCTAGAACTTCAAGCTGAAGGACCACAATTAAAAAAATATTATATAAATCCAGGAAAAGAATTCATTTACAAATTAAAAGTTGCTCTTACTAATAGTAATATTTCACCTTGCAATCCATACTCATGATGATACATTTTCACTGCCCACTTGTCTGTGAGAATGCTTCCAGAGTGGCGTGGGTTAAGAAGAGAGATCTTACTTGAGTGGGGTAGCACTGTCCCATGAGATGGGGTCCTGGATGGAACAAAGAGGAGCAAAGTGGTCAGAGCTTCAGCATCCAGTCTGTGCTTCCTGACTGCAGACTTGCTGTGACCAGCTGCCTCACGTGACTGAAGCCACAGCTACAATTTCCAAGGCATGCTTCCTGACCACAATGGACTGTGTATCCTCAGACCAAGAGCCAGAGAAATCCTTCTTTGAAGCTGCCTTTGTCAAGTATTTTGTCACAGCGATGAAAATAAAAACTTATTCTGTTCTATTGTTTTATATTTTAAATGCAGATAAATACTTCAATGGTCATAGGAAATGATGAAAAATAATTAGCTGAAAGTTGTTGCTGGTGACTGGAATCTTATAATCTTCCATGGGATTTTTGGTCATAATAGTATAATTTCAATTTGAAGCTCTAGTCCTGAACAAATGAATGAATGAATGATTCATAGTTTCCTTTCCATAAATATAGCAGGAGATCTTACACTTTATAGTACTTCTTAGAAATGCAGGTATAGAACACACATGGAAGATTTTGGAACAAAATGTCAAATCTTGTTATGAATTATCATCTTGTATTTCTATCTCTGATTCTGGATTATGTAATAATTGAAAATTGTAACACAAAGGAAAACTCAATTCACACACACACACACACACACACACACACACACACATGCACAGAATCAATCAACAAGGCATGTAAATGATTGTACTGTAAGGACATGGAGTCGGGCAAGTCTTTTTCAGACTGGAATATGTAAACTCACTTTGGAGTGTGTGGGTCTGGGTGTGTACATGCTGTGACTTGCGTGCATTAATATGTAACTGAAGTGTATACTGAAGGATGAACAGTAAAAACTATGCTACTTTGTGTGTATAATATTAAAACCCAGCAGCCACCCTGCAGTGGTAGAATCCTTTAGCAATACGCATACTTGTTGGCACGTGGTGATAACAATAAGCAGTCTGGTTTTCAGTAAGCTTAACTATTAAATATTATTATTAATATTAGGTGCTTAATGATGCTTTAAATTCACTGCAGAAAGGATACCCTTTGGCCTCCATTCCAGCCAGACTGTATTTTCTGTCTGCTTTAGGCAGGTCACTGGAAACGCCAGACTCTTTCTAAACCTTTAGTCCTTGGATTCATTAAAAATTAATTGGTTTTGATTGGCATAATACTTCTACATATTTTTGAGGTACCGTGTGGTGCTCTGACTCCTGCATGGGTAGTGATCAACTGAGAGTAATTAGCAGATTCCTCACCTGCAGCTTTTGCCATGCCTTCATGTTGAGTATATTCAAATTCCTCTCCATTAGCTGTTTTGAGATATATAATGCCAGACCTCAGATATTAAAGGATATTTTAAAATTAATGATTTGCTTTCTTAGTGAAGAAACTTTCAGTGTTGCTCAACTCTGACTTGGCGCTTATAATCTTTAATCCACACACAATAGGAGGGAGAAAAATATCCTTTCTTTGATCTGAATAAAGCATTGTCTAGAAGATTAAAATAAGTTGCACCAAAGGCCACCAGAAGGTGAGCCAGCAGTAGCTTAGACATGTTATCTAAATTGAAAAATAAAAATCCTGAAAAATTAAAACTAGGACAATGCAGGACTTTTCTAATGAGGCAAATCTCAGCAAAGGGTATAAGAGTGAATGGCTTGAGACCTTGATACTTGCTTTTCCTGTGATGTAACTTGGGCACTAAAGACATTGGACTTTATCAGTTAGAAGAGATCAGCATTTTCTCATTAGTTCTTTTTGTACTGGGAAGTCTTAGCACTTGCACAGTTACACACAGTCTTTCATGGTACGCACAACACCAAATGGTGGCCAGTCTCCCAGTGGTACCCCCATCCAAGCTCCACACGGGGTGTGCAGCAAATGGGACCCTGGACAGCGTTCCATGAGCCTTATTAATCACCATGTTAGGAATCCATTTTACAGTAGTCTGAATTGTTGAGCTCCCAGATAAGAATTTATGTGGTCTTAATTGAATTCTTTAGATGTTGATGACAACTTAACTTCTAAGGTTTTTTATGTTTTCTAATCATGAATGACTATTGTTGGACTGCCCAATCACAAAGCACACACACATGGTATGCACTCTCCCATAAGTGGATATTAGCCCATGTCATAGTCAGGGTTTCTATTCCTGAACAAACATCATGACCAAGCAACAAGTTGGGGAGGGAAGGGTTTATTCAGCTTACACTTCCACATTGCTGTTCATCACCAAAGGAAGTCAGGACTGGAACTCAAGCAGGTCAGGAAGCAGGAACTGATGCAGAGGCCATGGAGGGATGCTACTTACTGGCTTGCTTCCCCTGGCTTGCTCGGCTTGCTCTCTTAGAACCCAGGACTGCCAGCCCAGGGACAGCACCACCCACAATGGGCTGGGTCCTCCCCCCTTGATCACTAATTGAGAAAATGCCTTACAGCTGGGTCTCATGAAGGCATTTACACAACTGAGGTTCATTTTTCTGTGATAACTCCAGATTGTGTCAAGTTGACCTACAAAACCAAACAGTACAGCCCAAAAGCTTATCCAAGATACAATCCACAGCCTACATGAAGTTCAAGAAGGATGACCAAAGTGCAGATGCTTCAGTCCTTCTTAGAAGGGGGAACAAAAATATTCATAGGAGGAGATATGGAGACAAAGTTTGGAACAGAGACTGAAGGGATGACCATTCAGAGCTTGCCCCACCTGGGGATCCAGCCCATATACAAACAGCCACCAAACCCAGACACTATTGCTGATGCTAAGAAGTGAATGCTGACAGGAGCCTGATATAGCTGTCTCCTGAGAGGCTCTGCTAGAGCATGACAAATACAAAGGCTAATACTAGAAGCAAACCATTGAACTGAGAACGGGGTCCCCATTAGAGGAGTTAGAGAAAGGATTGAAGGAGCTGAAGGGGTTTGCAACCCCATAAGAACAACAATACCAATCAACCAGAGCTCCCAGGAACTAAACCACCATCCAAAGAGTACAAATGGACAGACCCATGGCTACAGTTGCATATGTAGCAGAGGATGGCCTTGTTGGGCACCAATGGAAGGAGAAGCCCTTGATCCTGCCAAGGCTGGATTCCCCCAGTGTAGGGGAATGTCAGGGTGGGGAGGTGGGAAGGGGTGGGTGGTGGGTCATCCCTATAATCCTAGTACTTGAGATGGTGAGGCAGGAGGATAGCCATTATTTTGAGATGTGCTAGACTGCAGAGTTACATCCTGTCTCACTCAAAATCAACAAACGAATGAATGAATGAACGAATGAATGATTCAAACCAACAGATAAAACAACCAGAGCAAGGGAGGAGGACTCAGGGAAGAACATCCATTTGGCCAAGGCATTGCTTACATGTTTTCAGGACTAAATTATCATGTCTGCATGGCTAGGATTATGCTTGCCTGTGTTTTAAAAGCATTCCCTTAAGCCACTTACTCATCAATTGAAAACTTTTATTAGTAGAATGTTTTTCCCTTGGTGGCGATAAGCATTGTATTTAACTTTCTGAATCTCTTGGCACTTTCTAGCATAAATCCTTATCTTATTAATTTTCTGATTCTAAATTTGACAGAAAAATGGTGCGCCAGGCTCGCATTGCTTCTTCTCTCCCTTGTCACGTTCTCCTGTTTCCCCCACCCCCATCTGCATTTGCATAATTTCTCACCTGCCTCTGCTTCTAAGTGCACACCTCCCTCAGGATTGGTGGCATCTTTTGGAATCTCCTCTCACCTTGGCTATATGTGGAAGCCAAGAGAGAGGCTAGAACCCAGGGACAGTGGCTCTACTATAAATAGGAAAGATGAACAGTAGTCTAGGGGCACTTTATCTGTATAATTCTTCTTAGGAAGTAAAGGTGAAGAAGAAGTTAAAAGGCCATGACTGTGAAATGCAGAAAGAAAAGAACCCGTTAAGAGTGTGATGGGGCTGTGCAGAGACAGCACTGGTTTCAACAAGTAGGTCAACATTTTAAAAGGGGAAGAAACGCAGTTCTAGACAGAGGTTGAAGGTTTCGATGTAACCGCCTATCGTCATGGCTACTAAATTGGAAAGCATATGGTTCCCAAATAACTGAAAGCTTTCGATAGGTAGGAATTTTCTTAGAAGGTAAAACTGGTTACAGGTTTTAAAACTAACTTTTCTTTTTAATTGGATTTTTTATTTACATTTCAAATGTTATCCCTTTTGCTGCTTTCCCTAACCCCTTCACCTTTCCCTTCTTCTATGAGGGTGTTCCCCCACCCATCCACCCACCCCTTCCCACTTCCCCACCCTGACATTCTATACTGGAGGGGGGTGTCCAGCCTTGGCAGGATCAAGATCTTCTCCACCCATTGGTGCCCAACAAGGCCAGTCTCTGCTACATATGCAGCTGGAGCCATGGGTCTGTTCATGTGTACTCTTTGGGTAGTGGTTTAGTCCCTGGGAACTCTAGTTGGTTGGTATTGTTGTTTTTATGGGGTTGCAAACCCCTTCAGCTCGACCATGACAAATAAAGAGGCACATGTTTGCAGACAACCATTGAACTGAGAATGGGGTCCCCATTGGAGGAGTTAGAGAAAGGTTTAAAACTAATTTCAGCATATTCCTAGCTATCAAAATGTCACTGGCTTAGGGAAGCCATCCAAGACCATTTTGTAAAAAAGTTGCTTCTTTCCTCTTCACTTTGCTTTTATTTCCTCACAGTATTCGTGTGGCTACACACACACACACACACACACACACACACACACACACACACACACATATATATATACACACACATATATACACGAGTATGTGTGTGTATGTGTGTTTACATATATGCCTTCATCTATAGCTATATTTATATGTGTTTTCCTCTCCTACTAGAGAGGGAAGAGCGATTTTTTTATTTACTGTTACAGTTTCAAGACTTAGCAAAATACAGACACATGTTGAGAGCACATGCCTGCTTGCTCAATAAAGGAAAATACCAATAGAAGCAACACTGATTGAATGCTTAGAATTGGTCAATCTTAAATAAACTCATTACTCATATACATGCCAATAAGCACATTTAGTTCTTAACCTCATTGCAAGGTGATAAAACTGAGTCCCTAAAGATTAAATAACATCTTAAAGCCACCAGTATTTGGTGGAACTCAGATATTGATTCTTAGGAGAGTTCACTCTGGGACAAGATGTTTAAGACAAAGTGGAAATAAGAGGCACGGCAAGCTCGATTCTGAGATGCTTTGCCATGGAGGTGAGAGGACCAGATGTGCTTCAGGCCAGAATGGAGAAACACTCACCCAGGAGAGCTGCATAGGAAGCCCCAGAAAGCCTTACAGAAAGGAATGGTGGTTGAGATGAGATTGGAGAATATGTAAAGGACAATCTGAGATCAAAGGTGATTGAAATGTCAAATTAAAAAAAAAACCGAAAAATAAAAAACTTCTAGTATACATCTCTTCATGAACCAGACTGAGTTACTCTCTTCCTCCTCATTAAGGTGAATTATAAAATTTTATTGTCTGGTCAACCACAGATTCAGTATTTATAGCCTTGCCTTTAAAAATATGTTTTAAATGGATACACAGTAATAATTGAATGCATTTAAAGGGCATGTAGTGATAGTTCTGTATATGCAGGTAACATGTAAGGATTAGATTATGGAAGTTGTGGTATTTATTATCTCAAACATAAATCACTTATTTGTATTAAAACACTTGTTTCTGCTCAAAATCCTTTATCTATTTTGAAAAGTGTGAATAATTTGTGTCAACATGTGTTGATGATTGTCACACTCTTTGCTAGGGAACACAAGACACTACTCTTCTAGTCTTTCTGCAGCCCATGTGAGGCCTTGCCATTTGGCAGGAACTCCAGACTAAATACAGACTCCAGATATTCTGTATCCATTGTTCTTCTATGCTGGAATAAGTCTAGCTTTCCAGAGGAAGCAACTGGTATACCCTAAGGGAGTTGCTTAAGACGAGATTTTTCCCATCATGAAACTCTCATTTTGTGGATTGGAGAGATGGTACAGTAGACCAAGTGCTGGGCCTGCACATGTGAGGACCAGGGAGTTTGGATTTCCAGAATCTACCTAAATTCTGTGGTGAGGTGGCCTACCTGTGATTCCTACCTGTAGATGGCAGAGACTGGGAGTCCCTTGAGCAAGATAGATAACGAGACTCTGAAACAACAAGAGCGGGGTTCAAAGATAGACTCTGAGTCTGTAAGTAGAGTGGGCAATGCAAGAGGAACCCAGCTGAATGCCTTGGATCTCTGCACACACTGGACACACACGAATGAACTCGCACGCACATTCCACAGATACATATGCTAAAAAATGATAGGCTCAGTGATTACGAGCATGTAAGACTCTTGCAGGGAGTGGATCACAACTTCGGGGCGTCCATATGCTCTTCTGGACCTCATGGGCATCACCTATACAAACAAACACACAATTCAAAATGAAATAAAACTTTATAAAAAAATTTCTGTCGACAGTTTAAAATGACGCAAAGGCAGAGTATTATGAATACCCTATACTCACTTATTGATTTCTTAGTGTGAAAATTATCAGTTCATATCCAAACGTATTTCATCTAAGTAGTGTTTAATCCTTACATCTTTTAGGGTGTATCTCTAAAAGATCAAGATCGCTGGAGAAAATGGCAACAATGTCCTACTCACAGAAGTGGGAATTCCAAAGGACATTATTACTGGAAGGAATATTCAAGGCAAGAAAATGGGGCCATCAGCAGGGATGACAAAGTATCAGTACTGCTCACTTTTCTTGTATGTGTGGCAAAAGCAACCGAAGGAAAGAGAGGTTTATTCTGACTTGAGGGATTTGGTGCATCATGGTGGGAACCTGTAGAAGTGGGAGCAAAAGGCATTGACCACACGACTTTGTTAGCTAGGAAGCAGAGCGGGATGCTGTACTCTACTTGCTTTCTCCTTATTATTCACTTAGGAACCTCAGTCTATTTGGATGGCACTGTTTGCATTCACCACGAGTCCTCCCTCTTCAGTGAAACTTCACTGAGAGTGATCTCAATCGGCACAGAGACATTGTTTCTTAGATAATCCTACCCTAGTGTATTAGACAGTGAAGAATGATTATCATAGAATCCAAGGTTTAGCCCAAGATGAAGCTCTTCGCATTCCTAACTAAGCTTGAAGCTATTTAGTTACTAGAATTCACACAACTCTATAGCTGAAGTAAATGGCTGTGGGCACGGAGCCACAGTCACTGCCAACCCCACAGGAATAGACTGAAACTATAAGAATTATTGCTGTTTTCTCCAGTATTTCCATCCCTGGCAATAACCTAGCATTGGATTGGTCTCAGAAAGAAACAAATGGGCAGATAAGGGTGCTTTGGTTCATGGCTGTCAGCTTCCAACACACCGTAAGATGGGGGAGGGTGCAGTCTGGATTCTGAGTTGCCACTTATTTCCACCTAGATTCATTCAGGTCTCTCCAGAACCTCACCTCTTCTCTTCTCTTCTCTTCTCTTCTCTTCTCTTCTCTTCTCTTCTCTTCTCTTCTCTTCTCTTCTCTTCTCTTCTCTTCTCTTCTCTCCTCTCCTCTCCTCTCCTCTCCTCTCCTCTCCTCTCCTCTCCTCTCCTCCCCTCCCCTCCCCTCCCCTCCCCTCCCCTCCCCTCCCGTCCTCTCCTCTCCTCTCCCCTTTCCCTTCTCTTTCCTCCACTTCCTTCCTTCCTTCCTTGCTCGCTTTCTTGCTTTTTTGGCAAGGATGCCTTTGAGACACGCACTCACATCACGGCACCTGAAGCTTTTCACTCTCACGTTGGGCTGCACACATTCTCCACATTAACAGAAGAAAATGATCTGCTCTCTCCACAGGTGTGCATTGGTGCAGTTAGGTATTTTGTTAAAGTACTTTTCTTCCTCTGCTTCCAATGGTATTACTCTTTTCAGCTGATTTTTGTGCTTCAAAAGAGTTATATTTCAGTATACAAACGTTGAACATTGACAAATCAAGGCATACAGAGGCTCCACTAACTGCCTTTCAAAGATGCTTTGCTTTGCTGTGTTCCAATTAGGTTTAATATATTTAGATGAGAAAGCATAGTTCTGGTTCATTTAAGATAAGCCTCCAGTAAGAGGCAGTTTGGTGTTTGCTGTTGGAAGCTAGCAGGGGTTATAAAATCCTGAATTTAGTTAAATAAATCCTTTGACTATTGAGACTGTAGTAAGATGTGAGTGGAAACCAAAAGCTGTCTAAACTAGCAAGGAGAGAGGATAGGTGCTATTTACAGTTGTCTTGTTTACCAAGGTAGCCGTCCTTTGGCTTCGAGAAAGCCATACCAGAGACTTGATTAATGGAGGGGAAAGAACCAGTCTTTCTGCCCATGTCTTAAGAGAAAAACAAACAAGGCAAATGAGATAAAGGAGTGGAAAATCCATGGGTGGAGGTGTTGGTGAGTAAGGGCAGATGCTGTCGGGAAGGCTGTCCTGTTACTGGAGCACTCTGCTTGAAGTCAAAGAAAGGGTCATCACAGGCTCAGGGTCTTCTAGACTTTCCAAAAACCAGACTCCACATACAACTCTTGTTTCCCATAAACTCTAAGGCCAGATTATTGCAGTTCTGGAAGAAAACCAAAGATCTGGAGCCACAGCCTTTTTAGAACACAGAAGGATGACCCGATCCTTATGACCAAGAGATATGGCACTTCTTTCCAATATAGTCAGAAGAGTTAAGGAGTCTGTCAGGAGTGACATATATAATGGTGGCTAATAGGTTGAACAGCTTGATCTAAAAGCAATCCTAAATATGATCCCAAATTCCAAACCTTTTGAGTGCCAACATAGTGGCATAATCAAGAAGTTATATCTCTGACCTCAAGTGGTAAATTGTAGCCAACACATATAGACATTAAAAAATATTGTGTAAAATCACCTCCACTGTATCTTGATAAGGCATATACAGTACACAATTTCATGTTAGACAGACTTGGGTCTCATTCTCCAGATATTTCATGTTGTATGCACATATTCCAACATCTGAAATCCAAACACATATGGTCCCCAAATTTTGGATAAGAGATGCTAAACATCACTTGCCTTTTTTCTCCAACATTCTCATGACCAGGAGATCCTACAGTTCATCTGATAAGAAGGTACAGAGTTATAGAACATGGAGACAGTTTTTTCTTTTACAGACACATACAATAGTGTTACATTGAAGACTGACAACTACCACATGTTGTCATTCATATAGGGGAGGTAAGAGAATTAATCTTCCAGGGATACACAGAAATTCCAGGGATAGTAGTGACTAAAGGTGGGGAAGGGTAGTGAGAAGGGACAGAATTATTGCGGTAGAGTATTAATGGCTAAACAGATCAAGTTCTAGTAGGGTCACCATAGTGAACTGTAATTTATCCGATATTTTAAAATACAAAAGAGGAGAGATTTTTGAATGTTTCAAACACAAATGGTAAATGTTTGAGGTGATGGACATGCTAATTACACTGGTTTGATCATTGCCATCGTATACAGAAATTAAATTCCATCATACCCCATGATTATGCACAATCACTATGTTTCAATTATGAATAAAAATGAAATAGCCATAAAAAGATAATGATTCATTGTTTAATCAAGTGATCCTTGCATGCGGTGCTGTAGAGTGAGCATTGACAGACAGGGCATCTTTCTGTTGGTACAGACCTGCTTACTACTATCTTGTTGATTGATCTCGTATAGACATTAAATTATTAATGGATATTTCATTTGAAAAACTTTACTTAGATAAAAGACTGTGTTTTCTTTCAGTTATCAGTGGAGCCTATTTCAACGAAATCTGTCTGCTTTGCCCATCAGGACTGACACACAGACATACAGACACACACAGACACGACACACAGACACACACACACACACACACAATCTCTACAAATAGAGACACATGGAAAACACATGTTTGTAATGCAAGTATCACTTCAGACATCTCCAATTACTTCCCTGCTTACAGCTGAAGGATGACAGGTTTTGAGGAGTCTATTCGCTCAATGTGGGGTGCCCATATTAAAGACAGATTTCATCTTCCCAGTGATTCCAATTTATAGGCCTCCATGTCTCAAGAGGGTTTCCTTTTTTGTTTTCTTTATTAGTATTTCCTTCCTTTTCTGCCTTTCTTTCTTTCTTTCTTTCTTTCTTTCTTTCTTTCTTTCTTTCTTCCTTCCTTTCTTTCTTTTTTCCTTCCTTCCTTCCTTCCTTCCTTCCTTCCTTCCTTCCTGTCTATCTGTCTGTTTTTCCGTCCATCCATCCATCCATCCATCTGTCTTTCCTCTCAAGCTCTCATGTGCCACACACTGGGCTTATTTAATGGAGACAGGAAGCTTACATGGTTTGATGTCCTCCTGCCTTAGGTCTTAAGAATCAGAGTAGTTACATTTCTTTCTTTCAATAAATTAAATTATTTTTATAAAATTTTTTTATAAGGAACACTGAAGCAAATAAAGCATAAGGAGCAAAGTAAAAGAAATGATCTCTAGTTCCATTGAAATAACAAATGAACTTTTTCTTTAAAAACAGAACAAAACAAAATGAAACAAGTGTCTTCCATGTCAAAACTGAGACTGCTTTTACCAAGAAAAGGCAACTCCATTAAGATGTGTCTTAATGTACTTAGAAGATGTTTAACTGTCTGATCCACTCTTCTACTTCCTGAAATCATGGTGAGGAGGAAGAGGGCTTAGCTGCACTGAGGATAATAGTTAGCCTGGATGTGCTTTGGAGAAAGAAACTACTAAAAGTTTGTCCATTTGTGGGGTGTGGCTACTATTACCTGAAGGCTCCCTACAGGCTGTGAAATGCTCCTCAAACCCAGACTGTGGCCTAGAGGCACCTCACCCAGATGCCAGAGAGCGGTTCTGTCTCCCCAAAGGTCTTTCTATAGCTTCCTAGGGAAGAAAATAAAAAAGGACCAACTCACCAAGTTGCCTGTCCCCACATTTATTGATTCGAGGGCTTAGGATTTTGTAGCTCTCTTGGGTAATGTGAGGGTTTTGTGGGTGTGTGTGTGTGTGATGGCCAGCATAGCTCTTCTGTAGTCCAGAGATTTCTTTTATTTTCTCTAGGCATTATTTTCTGAAGTGATGATCTTGGATTGTGGCTTTTTTCTTTTTTTCTGATGTTTTTTTTTTCTTTTTTTTTTCCTTTTTTTTTTTTATTAACTTGAGTATTTCTTTTTTTTTTTTTTTTTATTTACTTGAGTATTTCTTATATACATTTCGGGTGTTATTCCCTTTCCCGGTTTCCGGGCAAACATCCCCCTCCCCCCTCCCCTTCCTTATGGGTGTTCCCCTCCCAACCCTCCCCCCATTGCCGCCCTCCCCCCATAGACTAGTTCACTGGGGGTTCAGTCTTAGCAGGACCCAGGGCTTCCCCTTCCACTGGTGCTCTTACTAGGATATTCATTGCTACCTATGGGGTCAGAGTCCAGGGTCAGTCCATGTATAGTCTTTAGGTAGTGGCTTAGTCCCTGGAAGCTCTGGTTGCTTGGCATTGTTGTACTTTTGGGGTCTCGAGCCCCTTCAAGCTCTTCCAGTTCTTTCTCTGATTCCTTCAATAGGGGACCTATTCTCAGTTCAGTGGTTTGCTGCTGGCATTCGCCTCTATATTTGCTGTATTCTGGCTGTGTCTCTCAGGAGCGATCTACATCCGGCTCCTGTCGGTCTGCACTTCTTTGCTTCATCCATCTTGTCTAATTGGGTGGCTGTATATGTATGGGCCACATGTGGGGCAGGCTCTGAATGGGTGTTCCTTCAGTCTCTGTTTTAATCTTTGCCTCTCCCTTCCCTGCCAAGGGTATTCTTTTTCCTCATTTAAAGAAGGAGTGAAGCATTCACATTTTGATCATCCGTCTTGAGTTTAGTTTGTTCTAGGGATCTAGGGTAATTCAAGCATTTGGGCTAATAGCCACTTATCAATGAGTGCATACCATGTATGTCTTTCTGTGATTGGGTTAGCTCACTCAGGATGATATTTTCCAGTTCCAACCATTTGCCTACGAATTTCATAAACTCGTTGTTTTTGATAGCTGAGTAATATTCCATTGTGTAGATGTACCACATTTTCTGTATCCATTCCTCTGTTGAAGGGCATCTGGGTTCTTTCCATTTTCTGGCTATTATAAATAAGGCTGCGATGAACATAGTGGAGCACGTGTCTCTTTTATATGTTGAGGCATCTTTTGGGTATATGCCCAAGAGAGGTATAGCTGGATCCTCAGGCAGTTCAATGTCCAATTTTCTGAGGAACCTCCAGACTGATTTCCAGAATGGTTTTACCAGTCTGCAATCCCACCAACAATGGAGGAGTGTTCCTCTTTCTCCACATCCTCGCCAGCATCTGCTGTCACCTGAGTTTTTGATCTTAGCCAATCGCACTGGTGTGAGGTGAAATCTCAGGGTTGTTTTGATTTGCATTTCCCTTATGACTAAAGATGTTGAACATTTCTTTAGGTGTTTCTCAGCCATTCGGCATTCCTCAGCTGTGAATTCTTTGTTTAGCTCTGAACCCCAT
The DNA here is from genome assembly GCF_021556685.1 of Rattus norvegicus. Taxonomy (NCBI): domain Eukaryota; kingdom Metazoa; phylum Chordata; class Mammalia; order Rodentia; family Muridae; genus Rattus; species Rattus norvegicus. The sequence continues at coordinate 57,452,649 of NC_141537.1, read as the reverse complement.
TTTTAATAGGGTTATTTGTTTCCCTGCGGTCTAACTTCTTGAGTTCTTTGTATATTTTGGAAATAAGGCCTCTATCTGTTGTAGGATTGGTAAAGATCTTTTCCCAATCTGTTGGTTGCCGTTTTGTCCTAACCACAGTGTCCTTTGCCTTACAGAAGCTTTGCAGTTTTATGAGATCCCATTTGTCGATTCTTGATCTTAGAGCATAAGCCATTGGTGTTTTGTTCAGGAAATTTTTTCCAGTGCCCATGTGTTCCAGATGCTTCCCTAGTTTTTCTTCTATTAGTTTGAGTGTGTCTGGTTTGATGTGGAGGTCCTTGATCCACTTGGACTTAAGCTTTGTACAGGGTGATAAGGATGGATCGATCTGCATTCTTCTACATGTTGACCTCCAGTTGAACCAGCACCATTTGCTGAAAATGCTATATTTTTTGCATTGGATGGTTTTGGCTCCTTTGTCAAAAATCAAGTGACCATAGGTGTGTGGGTTCATTTCTGGGTCTTCAATTCTATTCCATTGGTCTATCTGTCTGTCTCTGTACCAATACCATGCAGTTTTTATCACTATTGCTCTGTAATACTGCTTGAGTTCAGGGATAGTGATTCCCCCTGAAGTCCTTTTATTGTTGAGGATAGCTTTAGCTATCCTGGGTTTTTTGTTATTCCAGATGAATTTGCAAATTGTTCTGTCTAACTCTTTGAAGAATTGGATTGGTATTTTGATGGGGATTGCATTGAATCTGTACATTGCTTTTGGTAAAATGGCCATTTTTACTATATTAATCCTGCCAATCCATGAGCATGGGAGATCTTTCCATCTTCTGAGGTCTTCTTCAATTTCTTTCCTCAGTGTCTTGAAGTTCTTATTGTACAGATCTTTTACTTGCTTGGTTAAAGTCACACCGAGGTACTTTATATTATTTGGGTCTATTATGAAGGGTGTCGTTTCCCTAATTTCTTTCTCGGCTTGTTTCTCTTTTGTATAGAGGAAGGCAACTGATTTATTTGAGTTAATTTTATACCCAGCCACTTTGCTGAAGTTGTTTATCAGCTTTAGTAGTTCTCTGGTGGAACTTTTGGGATCACTTAAATATACTATCATGTCATCTGCAAATAGTGATATTTTGACCTCTTCTTTTCCGATCTGTATCCCTTTGATCTCCTTTTGTTGTCTGATTGCTCTGGCTAGAACTTCAAGAACTATATTGAATAAGTAGGGAGAGAGTGGGCAGCCTTGTCTAGTCCCTGATTTTAGTGGGATTGCTTCAAGTTTCTCTCCATTTAGTTTAATGTTAGCAACTGGTTTGCTGTATATGGCTTTTACTATGTTTAGGTATGGGCCTTGAATTCCTATTCTTTCCAGGACTTTTATCATGAAGGGGTGTTGAATTTTGTCAAATGCTTTCTCAGCATCTAATGAAATGATCATGTGGTTCTGTTCTTTCAGTTTGTTTATATAATGGATCACGTTGATGGTTTTCCATATATTAAACCATCCCTGCATGCCTGGGATGAAGCCTACTTGATCATGGTGGATGATTGTTTTGATGTGCTCTTGAATTCGGTTTGCCAGAATTTTATTGAGTATTTTTGCGTCGATATTCATAAGGGAAATTGGTCTGAAGTTCTCTTTCTTTGTTGTGTCTTTGTGTGGTTTAGGTATAAGAGTAATTGTGGCTTCATAGAAGGAATTCGGGAGTGATCCATCTGTTTCAATTTTGTGGAATAGTTTGGATAATATTGGTATGAGGTCTTCTATGAAGGTTTGATAGAATTCTGCACTAAACCCGTCTGGACCTGGGCTCTTTTTGGTTGGGAGACCTTTAATGACTGCTTCTATTTCCTTAGGAGTTATGGGGTTGTTTAACTGGTTTATCTGTTCCTGATTTAACTTCGATACCTGGTATCTGTCTAGGAAATTGTCCATTTCCTGAAGATTTTCAAATTTTGTTGAATATAGGTTTTTATAGTAAGATCTGATGACTTTTTGAATTTCCTCCGAATCTGTAGTTATGTCTCCCTTTTCATTTCTGATTTTGTTAATTTGGACACACTCTCTGTGTCCTCTCGTTAGTCTGGCTAAGGGTTTATCTATCTTGTTGATTTTCTCAAAGAACCAACTTTTGGTTCTGTTGATTCTTTCTATGGTCCTTTTTGTTTCTACTTGGTTGATTTCAGCTCTGAGTTTGATTATTTCCTGCCTTCTACTCCTCCTGGGTGTATTTGCTTCTTTTTGTTCTAGAGCTTTTAGGTGTGCTGTCAAGCTGCTGACATATGCTCTTTCCTGTTTCTTTCTGCAGGCACTCAGCGCTATGAGTTTTCCTCTTAGCACAGCTTTCATTGTGTCCCATAAGTTTGAGTATGTTGTATCTTCATTTTCATTAAATTCTAAAAAGTTTTTAATTTCTTTCTTTATTTCTTCCTCGACCAGGTTATCATTGAGTAGAGCATTGTTCAATTTCCACGTATATGTGGGCATTCTTCCCTTATTGTTATTGAAGACCAGTTTTAGGCCGTGGTGGTCCGATAGCACGCATGGGATTATTTCTATCTTTCTGTACCTGTTGAGGCCCGTTTTTTGACCAATTATATGGTCAATTTTGGAGAAAGTACCATGAGGAGCTGAGAAGAAGGTATATCCTTTTGCTTTAGGATAGAATGTTCTATAAATATCCGTTAAGTCCATTTGGCTCATGACTTCTCTTAGTCTGTCTACATCACTGTTTAATTTCTGTTTCCATGATCTGTCCATTGATGAGAGTGGGGTGTTGAAATCTCCCACTATTATTGTGTGAGGTGCAATGTGTGTTTTGAGCTTTAGTAAGGTTTCTTTTACATATGTAGGTGCCCTTGTATTTGGGGCATAGATATTTAGGATTGAGAGTTCATCTTGGTTGATTTTTCCTTTGATGAATATGAAGTGTCCTTCCTTATCTTTTTTGATGACTTTTAGTTGGAAATTGATTTTATTTGATATTAGAATGGCTACTCCAGCTTGCTTCTTCTGACCATTTGCTTGGAAAGTTGTTTTCCAGCCTTTCACTCTGAGATAGTGTCTGTCTTTGTCTCTGAGGTGTGTTTCCTGTAGGCAGCAGAATGCAGGGTCCTCGTTGCGTATCCAGTTTGTTAATCTATGTCTTTTTATTGGGGAGTTGAGGCCATTGATATTGAGAGATATTAAGGAATAGTGATTATTGCTTCCCGTTATATTCATATTTGATGTGAGGTTATGTTTGTGTGCTTTCATTCTCTTTGTTTTGTTGCCAAGACGATTAGTTTCTTGCTTCTTCTAGGGTATAGCTTGCCTCCTTATGTTGGGCTTTACCATTTATTATCCTTTGTAGTGCTGGATTTGTAGAAAGATATTGTGTAAATTTGGTTTTGTCATGGAATATCTTGGTTTCTCCATCGATGTTAATTGAGAGTTTTGCTGGATACAGTAACCTGGGCTGGCATTTGTGTTCTCTTAGGGTCTGTATGACATCAGTCCAGGATCTTCTGGCCTTCATAGTTTCTGGCGAGAAGTCTGGTGTGATTCTGATAGGTCTCCCTTTATATGTTACTTGACCTTTTTCCCTTACTGCTTTTAATATTCTTTCTTTATTTTGTGCGTTTGGTGTTTTGACAATTATGTGACGGGAGGTGTTTCTTTTCTGGTCCAATCTATTTGGAGTTCTGTAGGCTTCCTGTATGTCTATGGGTATCTCTTTTTTTAGGTTAGGGAAGTTTTCTTCTATGATTTTGTTGAAGATATTTACTGGTCCTTTGAGCTGGGAGTCTTCACTCTCTTCTATACCTATTATCCTTAGGTTTGATCTTCTCATTGAGTCCTGGATTTCCTGTATGTTTTGGACCAGTAGCTTTTTCCGCTTTACATTATCTTTGACAGTTGAGTCAATGATTTCTATGGAATCTTCTGCTCCTGAGATTCTCTCTTCCATCTCTTGTATTCTGTTGGTGAAGCTTGTATCTACAGCTCCTTGTCTCTTCTTTTGGTTTTCTATATCCAGGGTTGTTTCCATGTGTTCTTTCTTGATTGCTTCTATTTCCATTTTTAATTCCTTCAACTGTTTGATTGTGTTTTCCTGGAATTCTTTCAGGGATTTTTGCGATTCCTCTCTGTAGGCTTTTACTTGTTTATTAATGTTTTCCTGTGCTTCCCTAAGTGTGTTCAGGTCTTTCCTGAAGTCCTCCAGCATCATGATCAAATATGATTTTGAAACTAGATCTTGCTTTTCTGGTGTGTTTGGATATTCCATGTTTGTTTTGGTGGGAGAATTGGGCTCCGATGATGGCATGTAGTCTTGGTTTCTGTTGCTTGGGTTCCTGCGCTTGCCTCTCGCCATCAGATTATCTCTAGTGTTACTTTGTTCTGCTATTTCTGACAGTGGCTAGACTGTCCTATAAGCCTGTGTGTCAGGAGTGCTGTAGACCTGTTTTCCTCTCTTTCAGTCAGTTATGGGGACAGAGTGTTCTGCTTTCGGGCGTGTAGTTTTTCCTCTCTACAGGTCTTCAGCTGTTCCTGTGGGCCTGTGTCTTGAGTTCACCAGGCAGCTTTCTTGCAGCAGAAAATTTGGTCTTACCTGTGATCCCGAGGCTCAAGTTCGCTCGTGGGGTGCTGCCCAGGGGCTCTCTGCAGCGGCAGCAACCAGGAAGACCTGTGCCGCCCCTTCCGGGAGCTTCAGTGCACCAGGGTTCCAGATGGTCTTTGGCTTTTTCCTCTGGCGTCCGAGATGTGTGTGCAGGGAGCAGTCTCTTCTGGTTTCCCAGGCCTGTCTGCCTCTCTGAAGGTTTAGCTCTCCCTCCCACGGGATTTGGGTGCAGAGAACTGTTTATCCGGTCTGTTTCCTTCAGGGTCCGGCGGTGTCTGTGGCAGGGGTCCTGCCGCTCCTGGGCCCTCCCCCACGGGAGCCCAGAGGCCTTATACAGTTTCCTCTTGGGCCAGGGATGTGGGCAGGGGTGAGCAGTGTTGGTGGTCTCTTCTGCTCTGCAGCCTCAGGAGTGCCCACCTGACCAGGCGGTTGGGTCTCTCTCTCACCGGGTCTGGGAGCAGAGAGCTGCTGCGGGCCGGGATCCGCGGGTGTGGGACTCGAGTATTTCTTATATACATTTCGAGTGTTATTCCCTTTCCCGGTTTCCGGGCAAACATCCCCCTCCCCCCTCTCCTTCCTTATGGGTGTTCCCCTCCCAGCCCTCCTCCCATTGCCGCCCTCCCCCCAACAGTCTAGTTCACTGGGGGTTCAGTCTTAACAGGACCCAGGGCTTCCCCTTCCACTGGTGCTCTTACTAGGATATTCATTGCTACCTATGAGGTCAGAGTCCAGGGTCAGTCCATGTATAGTCTTTAGGTAGTGGCTTAGTCCCTGGAAGCTCTGGTTGCTTGGCATTGTTGTACATATGGGGTCTCGAGCCCCTTCAAGCTCTTCCAGTTCTTTCTCTGATTCCTTCAACGGGGGTCCTATTCTCAGTTCAGTGGTTTGCTGCTGGCATTTGCCTCTGTATTTGCTGTATTCTGGCTGTGTCTCTCAGGAGCGGTCTACATCCGGCTCCTGTCGGTCTGCACTTCTTTGCTTCATCCATCTTGTCTAATTGGGTGGCTGTATATGTATGGGCCACATGTGGGGCAGGCTCTGAATGGGTGTTCCTTCAGTCTCTGTTTTAATCTTTGCCTCTCTATTCCCTGCCAAGGGTATTCTTGTTCCCCTTTTAGAGAAGGAGTGAAGCATTCACATTTTGATCATCCGTCTTGAGTTTCGTTTGTTCTAGGGATCTAGGGTAATTCAAGTATTTGGGCTAATAGCCACTTATCAGTGAGTGCATACCATGTATGTCTTTCTGTGATTGGGTTAGCTCACTCAGGATGATATTTTCCAGTTCCAACCATTTGCCTACGAATTTCATAAAGTCGTTGTTTTTGATAGCTGAGTAATATTCCATTGTGTAGATGTACCACATTTTCTGTATCCATTCCTCTGTTGAAGGGCATCTGGGTTCTTTCCAGCTTCTGGCTATTATAAATAAGGCTGCGATGAACATAGTGGAGCACGTGTCTTTTTTATATGTTGGGGGATCTTTTGGGTATATGCCCAAGAGAGGTATAGCTGGATCCTCAGGCAGTTCAATGTCCAATTTTCTGAGGAACCTCCAGACTGATTTCCAGAATGGTTGTACCAGTTTGCAATCCCACCAACAATGGAGGAGTGTTCCTCTTTCTCCATATCCTCGCCAGCATCTGCTGTCACCTGAGTTTTTGATCTTAGCCATTCTCACTGGTGTGAGGTGAAATCTCAGGGTTGTTTTGATTTGCATTTCCCTTATGACTAAAGATGTTGAACATTTCTTTAGGTGTTTCTCAGCCATTCTGCATTCCTCAGCTGTGAATTGTTTGTTTAGCTCTGAACCCCATTTTTTTAATAGGGTTATTTGTCTCCCTGCGGTCTAAGTTCTTGAGTTCTTTGTATATTTTGGATATAAGGCCTCTATCTGTTGTAGGATTGGTAAAGATCTTTTCCCAATCTGTTGGTTGCCGATTTGTCCTAACCACAGTGTCCTTTGCCTTACAGAAGCTTTGCAGTTTTATGAGATCCCATTTGTCAATTCTTGATCTTAGAGCATAAGCCATTGGTGTTTTGTTCAGGAAATTTTTTCCAGTGCCCATGTGTTCCAGATGCTTCCCTAGTTTTTCTTCTATTAGTTTGAGTGTATCAGGTTTGATGTGGAGGTCCTTGATCCACTTGGACTTAAGCTTTGTACAGGGTGATAAGCATGGATCAATCTGCATTCTTCTACATGTTGACCTCCAGTTGAACCAGCACCATTTGCTGAAAATGCTATCTTTTTTCCATTGGATGGTTTTGGCTCCTTTGTCAAAAATCAAGTGACCATAGGTGTGTGGGTTCATTTCTGGGTCTTCAATTCTATTCCATTGGTCTATCTGTCTGTCTCTGTACCAATACCATGCAGTTTTTATCACTATTGCTCTGTAATACTGCTTGAGTTCAGGGATAGTGATTCCCCCTGAAGTCCTCTTATTGTTGAGGATAGCTTTAGCTATCCTGGGTTTTTTGTTATTCCAGATGAATTTGCAAATTGTTCTGTCTAACTCTTTGAAGAATTGGATTGGTATTTTGATGGGGATTGCATTGAATCTGTACATTGCTTTTGGTAAAATGGCCATTTTTACTATATTAATCCTGCCAATCCATGAGCATGGGAGATCTTTCCATCTTCTGAGGTCTTCTTCAATTTCTTTCTTCAGTGTCTTGAAGTTCTTATTGTACAGATCTTTTACTTGCTTGGTTAAAGTCACACCGAGGTACTTTATATTATTTGGGTCTATTATGAAGGATGTCGTTTCCCTAATTTCTTTCTCGGCTTGTTTCTCTTTTGTGTAGAGGAAGGCTACTGATTTATTTGAGTTAATTTTATACCCAGACACTTTGCTGAAGTTGTTTATCAGCTTTAGTAGTTCTCTGGTGGAACTTTTGGGATCACTTAAATAAACTATCATATCATCTGCAAATAGTGATATTTTGACTTCTTCTTTTCCGATCTGAATCCCCTTGACCTCCTTTTGTTTTCTGATTGCTCTGGCTAGAACTTCAAGAACTATATTGAATAAGTAGGGAGAGAGTGGGCAGCCTTGTCTAGTCCCTGATTTTAGTGGGATTGCTTCAAGTTTCTCTCCATTTAGTTTAATGTTAGCAACTGGTTTGCCGTATATGGCTTTTACTATGTTTAGGTATGGGCCTTGAATTCCTATTCTTTCCAGGACTTTTATCATGAAGGGGGGTTTAATTTTGTCAAATGCTTTCTCAGCATCTAATGAAATGATCATGTGGTTTTGTTCTTTCAGTTTGTTTATATAATGGATCACGTTGATGGTTTTCCGTATATTAAACCATTCCTGCATGCCTGGGATGAAGCCTACTTGATCATGGTGGATGATTGTTTTGATGTGCTCTTGGATTCGGTTTGCCAGAATTTTATTGAGTATTTTTGCGTCGATATTCATAAGGGAAATTGGTCTGAAGTTCTCTTTCTTTGTTGGGTCTTTGTGTGGTTTAGGTATAAGAGTAATTGTGGCTTCATAGAAGGAATTCGGGAGTGATCCATCTGTTTCAATTTTGTGGAATAGTTTGGATAATATTGGTATGAAGTCTTCTATGAAAGTTTGAGAGAATTCTGCACTAAACCTGTCTGGACCTGGGCTCTTTTTGGTTGGGAGACCTTTAATGACTGCTTCTATTTCCTTAGGAGTTATGGGGTTGTTTATCTGGTTTATCTGTTCCTGATTTAACTTCGGTACCTGGTATCTGTCTAGGAAATTGTCCATTTCCTGTAGATTTTCATGTTTTGTTGAATATAGACTTTTATAGTAAGATCTGATGAGTTTTTGAATTTCCTCTGAATCTGTAGTTATGTCTCCCTTTTCATTTCTGAATTTGTTAATTTGGACACACTCTCTGTGTCCTCTCGTTAGTCTGGCTAAGGGTTTATCTATCTTGTTGATTTTCTCAAAGAACCAACTTTTGGTTCTGTTGATTCTTTCTATGGTCCTTTTTGTTTCTTCTTGGTTGATTTCAGCTCTGAGTTTGATTATTTCCTGCCTTCTACTCCTCCTGGGTGTATTTGCTTCTTTTTGCTCTAGAGCTTTTAGGTGTGCTGTCAAGCTGCTGACATATGCTCTTTCCTGTTTCTTTCTGCAGGCACTCAGCGCTATGAGTTTTCCTCTTAGCACAGCTTTCATTGTGTCCCATAAGTTTGGGTATGTTGTACCTTCATTTTCATTAAATTCTAAAAAGTTTTTAATTTCTTTTTTTATTTCTTCCTTGACTAGGTTATCATTGAGTAGAGCATTGTTCATTTTCCACGTATATGTGGGCATTCTTCCCTTATTATTACTGAAGACCAGTTTTAGGCCGTGGTGGTCCGATAGCACGCATGGGATTATTTCTATCTTTCTGTACCTGTTGAGGCCCGTTTTTTGACCAACTATATGGTCAATTTTGGAGAAAGTACCATGTGGAGCTGAGAAGAAGGTATATCCTTTTGCTTTAGGATAGAATGTTCTATAAATATCTGTTAAGTCCATTTGGCTCATGACTTCTCTTAGTCTGTCTACGTCTCTGTTTAATTTCTGTTTCCATGATCTGTCCATTGATGAGAGTGGGGTGTTGAAATCTCCCACTATTATTGTGTGAGGTGCAATGTGTGTTTTGTGCTTTAGTAAGGTTTCTTTTACGTATGTAGGTGCCCTTGTATTTGGGGCATAGATATTTAGGATTGAGAGTTCATCTTGGTGGATCTTTCCTTTGATGAATATGAAATTTCCTTCCTTATCTTTTTTGATGACTTTTAATTGAAAATTGATTTTATTTGATATTAGAATGGCTACTCCAGCTTGCTTCTTCTGACCATTTGCTTGGAAAGTTGTTTTCCAGCCTTTCACTTTGAGGTAGTGTCTGTCTTTGTCTCTGAGGTGTGTTTCCTGTAGGCAGCAGAATGCAGGGTCCTCGTTGCGTATCCAGTTTGTTAATCTATGTCTTTTTATTGGGGAGTTGAGGCCATTGATGTTGAGAGATATTAAGGAATAGTGATCATTGCTTCCCGTTATATTCATATTTGGATGTGAGGTTATGTTTGTGTGCTTTTCTTCTCTTTGTTTTGTTGCCAAGACGATTAGTTTCTTGCTTCTTCTAGGGTATAGCTTGCCTCCTTATGTTGGGCTTTACCCTTTATTATCATTTGTAGTGCTGGATTTGTAGAAAGATATTGTGTAAATTTGGTTTTGTCATGGAATATCTTGGTTTCTCCATCTATGTTAATTGAGAGTTTTGCAGGATACAGTAACCTGGGCTGGCATTTGTGTTCTCTTAGGGTCTGTATGACATCTGTCCAGGATCTTCTGGCCTTCATAGTTTCTGGCGAAAAGTCTGGTGTGATTCTGATAGGTCTGCCTTTATATGTTACTTGACCTTTTTCCCTTACTGCTTTTAATATTCTTTCTTTATTTTGTGCGTTTGGTGTTTTGACTATTATGTGATGGGAGGTGTTTCTTTTCTGGTCCAATCTATTTGGAGTTCTGTAGGCTTCCTGTATGCCTATGGGTATCTCTTTTTTTAGGTTAGGGAAGTTTTCTTCTATGATTTTATTGAAGATATTTACTGGTCCTTTGAGCTGGGAGTCTTCACTCTCTTCTATACCTATTATCCTTAGGTTTGATCTTCTCATTGAGTCCTGGATTTCCTGTATGTTTTGGACCAGTAGCATTTTCTGCTTTACATTATCTTTGACAGTTGAGTCAATGATTTCTATGGAATCTTCTGCTCCCGAGATTCTCTCTTCCATCTCTTGTATTCTGTTGGTGAAGCTTGTATCTACAGCTCCTTGTCTCTTCTTTTGGTTTTCTATATCCAGGGTTGTTTCCATGTGTTCTTTCTTGATTGCTTCTATTTCCATTTTTAATTCCTTCAACTGTTTGATTGTGTTTTCCTGGAATTCTTTCAGGGATTTTTGCGATTCCTCTCTGTAGGCTTCTACTTGTTTATTAATGTTTTCCTGTGTTTCTCTAAGGGAGTTCTTCACGTCTTTCTTGAAGTCCTCCAGCATCATGATCAAATATGATTTTGAAACTAGATCTTGTTTTTCTGGTGTGTTTGGATATTCCATGTTTATTTTGGTGGGAGAATTGGGCTTCGATGATGCCATGTAGTCTTGGTTTCTGTTGCTTGGGTTCCTGCGCTTGCCTCTCGCCATCAGATTATCTCTAGTGTTCCTTTGTTCAGCTATTTCTGACAGTGGCTAGACTGTCCTATAAGTCTGTGTGTCAGGAGTGCTGTAGACCTGTTTTCCTGTTTTCTTTCAGCCAGTTATGGGGACAGAGTGTTCTGCTTTCGGGCGTGTAGTTTTTCCTCTCTGCAGGTCTTCAGCTGTTCCTGTGGGCCTGTGTCTTGAGTTCACCAGGCAGGTCTCTTGCAGCAGAAAAGTTGGTCTTACCTGTGGTCCGGAGGCTCAAGTTCACTCGTGGGGTGCTGCCCACGAGCTCTCTGCAGCGGCAGCAACCAGGAACTTTTGTCATGGTTTTAGTTTGGCTTTTTTTTTTCATTGCTGAATTTATTAGTGAAATTTTGTTTAAAAAATTTAAACCAGTTTTATTTATTTCATTAAATTTAGTTAGAGGGAGAAAGGATGGGAAAGAGGGAGGGAGGGAGAGAGGGAGAGGGAGAGAGAGAGAAAGAGAGAGAGAGAAGAGAGAGAGAGAGAGAGAGAGAGAGAGTGTCAGTGTCTCCTGGAAGTTCTATTGGCAGGTTTGTATGCTCAGTTTGGTTGAATTTGATATTCTCACCAGCCAATCCCTAATCTTCCTGTGTTAACAAGCTGTGCATATCTGGAAATGAGAATGATTGGTTGAGATTTTGTCCAGTGGGCAGCTCGCCTTCTCTCCTTGGCAGCACAGGATTAGTTAAGTGGGTTTTTGTTTTAAAGAAATACTTATTAGTAATCCTTAAAACACCACTTTCTTCTTTTCTTGTGCTTAGGCAACGCTTTTGATAAACCTCTCCATTAAGAATATCCCTTTACGTTCGCTGATGAATTTATTCTTCAGTCACGTTTTGCTTTCTAACTCAGAAACAAAAGGCAATTTTCAAAATTATCTTTTATTTATGAAAATAATAAAGTAGTAGGCTTTAGTCTTTTGAGTGCATTTTATTACACTTTGCATCAGAACTTCAGCGGGAAACCCAGCAGTTTGTTATTTTGTTTAAATTTGAGAATGTCTTAATCTAACAAAAAGGCAAATCTTTGGCTGTGGTCTTTGCATGTACACGATGATAACACTGTAATGCTCAACAGTTCCATGCATGTACTGACTTCAAAAACAAAAAAGCCTGGGGTCTGATGTACCGAATGAGAAATGTGGTAAAGAGATGCACTGGGGTAATACTTTTGAGATGGGCGGGTGGCCCCATCCCTCAACTGGGGGCCGTGCCTAACCTCTGAGTATGGTCTCTACAGGTTCTCTCTCCCCTTGTTGGGTATTTCAGCTAATGTCATCTCCATTGGGTCTTGGGAACTTCTTGCTTTCCTGGCATCTGAGCCTTTCTAGTGGCTACCCCCATTTCCCCACTGCTGCAATTCAATTACCTGACCCTCCTCCTGTCCCTCCTCCTGTCCCCTTTCCCTTCCCCTCCTCTCTCCCAGGTCCCTCCGACTGCCTCCTGTGAGTATTTTGTTTCCCCTTCTAAGAAGGACTGAAGCATCCAAACTTTGGTCTTCCCTTTTCTTGAGCTTCTTATGGCCTGTGAGTTGTATCCTGAGTATTCAGGTTTTTTTCCTAACATTCACTTATAAGCAAGCACATACCATGTGTTCTTTTGTGACTGGGTTAAATGCAGAGACAAAGAGTGGGGCAGAGACTGAAGGAAAGGCTGTCCAGAGACTGCCCCACCTAAGGATCCATCCCATCTACAGACAGCAATCCCAGACACTATTGTTGATGCCAAGAAATGCTTGCTGACAGGAGTCTAGCATAGCTGTCTCCTGAGAGGCCCTGTCAGAACCTAACCAATACAAATGCAGATGCTCACAGCCAACCATCAGACTGAGCACTGAACCCCAATGGAGGAGTTAGGGGAAGGACTGAAGGAGCTGAAGGTTTTTGAAAATCCATAGGAAGAACAATAACAATAACCAACCAGACACCCCAAAGCTCCCAGGGACTAAACCACCAACCAAAGAGTACACATTGAGGGATCATGGCTCCAGCTCCATATGTAGCAGAGGATGGCCTTATCTGGCATCAATAGGAAGAGAGGCCCTTGATCGTCTGGAGGCTTGATGCCCAGGTGTAGGAGAATGCTAGGGCGGTGAGGCAGGGGGTGTGTGGTGAGTGAGGGAGGACCCTCATAGAAGCAGGGGGAGGGGAGATATGATGGGGGTTTGTGGAAGGGAAACCAGGAAGGGGGATAACATTTGAAATGAAAATAAAGCAACCAATAAATAAAGAGATACACTGAAGTGTATCAGAATTGTTTCTAGAACCACTTTTCAACCTCTTCCTTTCTTCCCCTAGAGACTCCCACTCTGTCTCCTTTGTTAGTTATGTGCTATTCACATGATCACTTTTGCTGGTCTGTATACCCTGAGTTATTACTGGGATTCTCTAAGAGTTCTGCCTATATTTCTTTGTCCCCCATACTCTGTGTAACAATTAATTAGGTCATCGTTAAAAATAGATGCTGGTGGCTAAACTCGGTATATGCTTAGACAGTGTTTCCTGTCTATTAATTTTCTGTTTTCACAAGTACTTTAAGCTTGCATCTAATTATCAAACAGTGACTAAAAGGCTTAACTTAGATAAGTAATTTTAGATGAGAAAGACCTGTTTGCAGATCATATCTGCTATTATTAGCTAACAAAAAATAACCTGAAGAATCCCCAAGAGAATCAAAGGCAAAGCCTTCATTGTCCTACATGCAACAAAGCAAACGTCAGCATTATTTTTATCTAGAGCTTTCTACTGGAGCGTATACATTTTGGCGCACTTGGGGTCCTGGATAACTCTATTGGAGGGCTTTATAAACTGTTGAATGAGTCTGGTTAGAGATTAAAAAAATTTTTTTATTAATCATTCCTGTTGTTTACATTTCAAATGATATCCCCCTTCCAGGTTACTCCTCCACCCCACCCCAGTCCCCCATCACATTGGACCTCTCCCTCTTCCCTTTGCCTCTATGAGGGTGCTCCTCCACCCACCGACTCCTGCCCCATTGCTCCCTGGGGCATCAAACCTCCACAGGACCAAGGGCCTCCCCTCCTATTGGTGTCAGACAAGGCCATCCTCTGCTACATATGTATCTGGAGCCATGGATCCCTCCCTGTACATTCCTTGGTTGGTGGTCTAGTCTCTGGGAGCACTGGTGGTCTGGCCAGTAGTCCTGCATAGAGAGGGGAACAGGATGACTGTTGGACGTGGAAGGAGGGAGGAACCTGGGAGGGAGAAAGGAGGGGGAGGAAAAGAGGGGAGACAGGATTAGGTATTAGAGGAGATGGGAGAGAAGTATAGAGGGTTAGGAAATTGAATAAAAATATGTAGCAGTGGGGGATGGGGAGTTAGGGGACACTTACTGGAGGGTTCCAGATGCCAGGGAAGCGAGAGGCTCCCAGGACCCAACAGGGATGACCTTAGCCAAAATGCACAGAGAAGGGGAGATAGAACCTTTAGAGACTACCTCCAGTAGATAGCCATGGCTCCTGGTCGAGGAACGGGGCCACCCACCCATCTCAAAGGTTTTAACCCAGAAATGTTCCTGTCTAAAGAAAGACAGAGACAAAAAAAATAGAGCAGAGACTGAAGGAAGGGCCATGAAAGGATTGCCTCACCTGGGGATCCAGCCTGTCTGCAGATATCAACCCCCCTGCTGTTGTTGCTGTTGCCAAGAGGCACTTGCAGACAGGAACTTGTGTTCCTGTTCCCTGGGAAGTTCTGCCAGTTTCTGACCGATGCAGATGTGGATGCTCAGAGCCCTACCACCAGACTGAGCTCAGGGACTCTGGTAGGGGAGCGAGCAGAAGGATTGGAGGAATGGTGGGGGGTTGCATAGAAAGTACAATGTTGGATGGTTAGAGCCTTTTAGGAAGCAGACATAAGAGAGTGGGAACAGTTAATTGTTATTTACTCCTCCTACAGATGTAGGATTGTGAAAGAACCGGCAGAGAATGCTAGCTTCCTTTTCTCTTTATTGGTGGTGTTTTGGCTGTAGATCACATGTTGGAACCCAATACTCAGTGTGACCAAGTGACACTTTGGAGAATGATTAAATCATGAGGGTAGCCCCCTGAATTAGATTAGTGACATCATACATGAGACTCAAGCAAGTTGTCGTGTCCCCTTTTCATCATGGAAGGATGTAGTATGTGGGCACAATTTTTGCAGCAGGAAGGGACCTCTGAGCCAACGCTGCCTCTACTGATGCCACTCTGAAGGATTCTATAACAGCGGCAGGAGCTAAGATGTGTGGGATGATGTGTTTCCAGCTAAGAGTCTGGACAATCTCTGGATCCCCAAATTAGTGCTGGCTCCATGAACTAGACAAACAGACAAGGGCACTGTCCTCTGTTTAAACCAGGAAAGGCAATGCATGGCCAGTTTCATGGTTTGGTATCTCCAGGTGCTGTCCCACTCTTCCTAGTAGGTCTGAAACATGGCAGTAGGGGTACACACCCACGGGATAAACTGATGGCACACTCTCAAATATCAACTTAGGGCTAGTATATCTGGCCAGATTTTTGTCCATTTGTCTAAACTTTAGTTGCTATGACAATTCTTTTTCTCCCTCCATATATTCCAACCCATGCCAATAAATTCCTATTTTCAGCTTCCAATAGTCTGTCATGGTGTTGCATGCTTCTTTTAATTAGACTCAGGGACTGAGAGTCAAACAAACGCCTCTCCTTAGTCCAGAGCACATTGCCATCATTGACAACCATACAACCCTCAACGCATTTTATTTTTCTTTCATCTTTGCGGACACACAATTCTTTATTGGATATTTTTTATTTACATTTCAAATGTTATCCCCTTTCCAAGTTGCCCCATCCATAAACCCCCATCCCATCCCTCCTCCCCCTGCTTCTATGAGGATGTTCTCCCACCCCACCCCTTTCTGCCTCCCTGTCCTGACATTCCCCTACACTGGGGCATCGAGCCTTGGCAGAACCAAGGGATTCCCTTTCCATTGATGCCCAACAAAGCCATCCTCTGCTACATATGCAGCTGGAGTCATGGGTCTGCTGGACCACAACTCTAATCCCTTCTCTTCAGTAGCATTCACTCTTGTGTCTTTTAAATATTGTTTTAAATATGTATGTATATCCTTGTGACGTCTGTGGTAATTTCTCAGTGTGAATGTATCTTTAATTTACATTAATAGTATCATGTCATGGTTGTGCGTTCTTCTCTACTTTTATTCCTTAGCTCTAAGTATCTAGGTGTATTATAAATGCTTGTCTAGGCCACAGTCAATAACAACATAGTTTTTCTACAAGTTTCTCATGCTGCAAGCTTTTTAGAGGTTGGCTTTTCTTTTCTTTTCTTTTCTTTTCCTTTTTGAGATAGGAATGGCATTTATTCACTCTATTAATATAAAGAGAAATCCTGAGCTTATGGGAAGTCCTTAATACAGGTTGGCTCTTCTAAATTAGAGTTATTAAACCTCCCATAAATTTTATTATGGAACATGTTAATAAAGGAAAACATGTATCATTGTATTACAGCTTTGTTTATATTTATATTTTAGCAACTCTATTTCAACACAAAGTGCTCTATTTATAATCCTATGTTCTGGTTTTTGTGTTAATATTTTTTCAGACAGGATTTTTTTATGTAACTCAAGATGGCCTCAATAAATTATTTGGCTTTTACTTTGATTCTATTTATTATGTGCATGTATATGTGTGTGTTTTTAAATTCTATTTATTATGTGTATGTATGTATGTATGTATGTATGTATGTGTGTATGTGTACATTTATGCGTATATATAGTATATATATGCATGTATATGTATAGGGCTGTGTGTGTGTGTGTGTGTGTGTGTGTGTGTGTGTGTGTGTGTGTATGTTTGTATGTGTTCGACATGTATTTGCAGATCTATAGAGAGGCCTGAAGGGGGCATTGGATCTTCTGGAAGTGGAGTTACAGATAGTTGTGAGTTGCCCAATTGGGAGCTAGAAACTGGACTCAGGCCCTCTGTTCTGGAAGAACAGCAATGGCTCTTAACCTCTAAGCCATCTCTCCAGCCTATCATCTGGTTTCTAATCCTTTGTATTCTGCACTGGGGATTTTAAAACAGTATTTTAGAATGAGTTCATGAGATTCACCGGATTGTCAAAGTGCTTCATGGCACCAAGACGATTAAAAATGTCTGATTTAAATTATTTGTCCTTGATAGTATTTACCACTGATGTTTATATAAAATCTGCTTTCTCTTTTCCTGTGTCTTTTCTTTTCCTTGTTTCTTCTCTTCCCACACTCCCTTCATTTTCCCTCCTTTGAAAAGTCCTTTATCCATGAACATTTATAAATGTCCTGTAATTGTCCCATTGTAATCTTTCTTTCTCTTCACTGAGTATCTTGTTAATAAGACATGGCCACATGTACACTCCACATTTAACCCTGACACTTCACAGCTTTCTCTCTAGGTGTCTTACGGGATCGTGCCTGGATTTGACTTCTGTTGACTCTATTGTTTTTTTAACTGTACACACTTTTCTTGTTGTTCCATCAATGGCATGGCTCCAACTGTCTTTCTCACATCTTGAGCTTCAGTTAGCTCTTAAGAACTACTTCCTCGTGAGCTGTGTTCTTTCTTTGTCTGTACCGTCATGTTCTATTAGTTTGGACTTATTAGGTATAGGGTATTCACAGTGCTATCTCCCACAGTGTCAGATCCCTGCTCTGTCTGCAGGTCTGCTCTTTCTAAAGCATGGCAAGACGCTCCTAACTTATGTCACTCAAGTGTAAGAGGAGAGTGAAGATGTTCCTCAGGATAGAGATTATGACACCAAACCCACACTAAGACTTTATACTTGCTACCTCTTTGACTGAAGAACTGCCTGAGAACAAATCTCTCTGTGTCCCTGCTGCACCCCGTGCTCGTTTTACTCATCTTGGCTGCTAGATTTTGAGCTTGTGCTTTGGATGAGGCTGAGAACTGGGGGAAGCCATGCAAGGGAAGGCTAGTCAGGACCGTCCTTTCTAATACAGGCCCCACTCCAGCTCTGAGCCAGTTACACGAGTTACAGAGGCACAGACGTGTTTCAAGTCTACTCAGGGCTAAGAGGGCAAGTAGATTTCTCAGAGAGAAAGGATCTCAACGTCTAAGTGCACACCCAGCTGATGCCCCTGGATGGCTCCTTCTTTCTTCACTCGGCTGCCATTTTCCTCCCATACTCGATCACTAGCAAGTTCTGGTTAGTGTTTCTGCATAGTCTTCATAATACATTATGTCTTCAGATCCACTTTCTTCTCCTCTCTTCAATAGCATTTTTCTAGTAGAACAGGTTTTTAAGTATCTATGTAATAATCACTGAGCCAGTATTTCACCAACCTCTTATTTATATGTGCCGATGCATGGTTTTATCAGTGAGAGAGAGAGAGTTTCAGTCAATCTTTATCTCAGAAATTCCTAATGTGAGAACCCTATACATACCAGTAACCCTTGCTAGAGTTAACTTCACTTTCTAACACTGGGCCCTGGGGGCAGGGAGCATTAGCCAGTGAGGAAGGTCTCAGTACCCAGCTTTCTGCTGCTCTTCCCTATGCTCAGACAGGAGCTCAGTGGTCTGCGTTTCCCGTGCTCTCGGGCAATTTTCTTCCAAGTGTATAGAGTCAGGGAGACATTCAATGGAAGTGAACCTGAGAAGGTAAAAGTAGTTTCATATTCTCTTTCTCATCTTAAATAATGCTGATAAGGGATTTTAGGTTGCTTATATGCATTAAATTATGTTGATTGATCTTTTGAGACATCACATGTATAGCCAGCCCAGTCTGGCCTTGAACTTGCTACGTAACCAATGACCTTCTGGTCTTAGTGCCTTTACTTCTCAAGTGCTTGGATTATAGGTGTGTGCCGTGCCATGGTGGTGGGCATTGTACTTAGAGATTTTTGCATGCCAAGCAAGCATTATATCAATGGAACTATATTCTCAGCCCTATGTACACTTTAAAAATATTTATTTTTTAAATAAATAGAATTTATTTAAATAAGTGGAATTTTGGTCCTTCATGCAGAAAAGATCATGGATAAGACATATTGGACTCAAACTTGCTAGTTTCAGGTAGGTTCTTTATGCTCTTTCTTTTCACTTTCCAGCTGGCTCACAAGTACTCATCCCATCCTAGCAGACACATACTTAAGTCTGATTGGTAACCCAGCTTTCCCCTCCCCCAACATAAATAATGTACAAAACTATTCTGGTCACAGGTGAAATACCTCCTCCCTACCCCCGACCTTCCTCACGCAGCCTTCCAATTAATTGATCAGTTTAAAAGATGTTTATTTTAAATGATTGGCAACAGGTGATAAAGGAAGAAGGGGATTTGGTTCCAAGAAACTAAATTCCCCCAGACAAATGGAGCTGTGATTTTGAGAGGATATAGAAGATTCAGACATGCCATGCTGAGTTAGATCAGACCAAAGCAAACGCACCCTGCTCCTGCCACAGCTATGGGAAAGGCATGGGAGGAGCTTTATAGATTGTTGTGGAGTTGGACGCCCTGCTGACAAGGCAAATGGCTCTAATTTTCACTCAGTGACATGTTGGAACCATCATCTTAGATTATAGCAGAGTCTTTCTGGGATCCAGCTAATATTTTGAAGTGGGTATCAAGTCTCAGGATAAGAGCTCCATGTTTGCCTCCTGCTGTACAAAATAATACTCTCACTTATTTATCCCAAAGCTAGCTGTTTTAGGCTACAAATCCCAACACTCATACATTGGGAGGCACATAGTCTCATTTCCATATCCAGCCAGGCCCTTTGCCATATTTTACAGTCATTGAAATCAATATGAACCTTAAATACATCCAGACTGTTTTACATAACTGATACGACAAAGAAATCAGAACTCATTTAAACTGCTTTCTTTCAGTTTTATTAAAACTCAAGTAGTGCGTGCATAGCATGTACTCTAAACACAGTTTGAAAAAGACTCAGCTTGTGATTAAGAAAAGAGAAAATGGCAAAATGGACTGATCCCTAAGAAAGAGACATTTGTCTGCAAGGTAGAAAAATTCAGTTTGCTAAATATATACATTGAATATTTATGATATGCAGGCTGTGAAGTCACA
This sequence comes from Rattus norvegicus, assembly GCF_021556685.1. Lineage (NCBI taxonomy): Eukaryota > Metazoa > Chordata > Mammalia > Rodentia > Muridae > Rattus > Rattus norvegicus. The sequence continues at coordinate 57,432,796 of NC_141537.1, read as the reverse complement.
AGAAAACAGGCTTAAATTATGTCTTCTTTTGTGCCTAAAGATGCATTCAGTACACAGTAGGGGTGGGCTTCTTCACTTGGAAGGGCAGGGCAAGCTATATAGAAAAGGAGACAGCTCAGAATGAGATGGGGGCGGGTGGGTTATAATTGGTGGGATAAGCAGAGGAGAGGCCTCATAGGGAGAGAGAGGTTTCCTGCAGAGCTCATAATTTAAGACAATGCACAGTGTTCTAAACAAGGAAGTAATTTGCAATAGCTGGAGCATAAGGTGTTGGGATGGCAGAGGAAAATGAAGCTGGAGGCAGCTGCAGGTGGGAGACAGTAGCTGGGTTCTGGAAAGCAAGCAGGGTGTTCCATTGGTTTCTTGCCCGAGTTCCAGGGTCTTTGGCAAAATTAGAAAGCTGGATCATCAGAGAGATGGGTTTCCTTCAAAGACTTTCCCCCACACATCAGGCTACCAAACAGTTTTCTTGTAGAAAAGATGATTCACAGTGCCCCCATTGTGTCCTGAATCTAAACACACAGGAACCTTGTGTTAAAGATACTGTCATGGAAGCAATCCGGTTGTCATCCCATCCCCTCATGGGACCACTTGTCATTGGTCCTCTCTCAAATGCAGATCCAGGCTTCAGGGTTCTCTTTGAGTGTATCTTGGCCATCATTCTTATGGATTTCAGCTTGCAGCTTGAAACTTCTAAGAGAGTGTTAACATCTGTACATGCTTGGAGAATTCAGGCATCTGCTTTTGTAAGTGAGTTCCTGACATGCCTCTGTTTCTGACTGACTTACCATTTCAACCATTTTGTGGAGGAGACTGAAGGTATGAAACTGTCTCAGCATCTGCCAAACGTTGTACTCCTGTTTACAACCAGACTCACGAGGTGTCCCTCCGATCTAGTGAGTGAGTGCCTAGCTGTTGTTTGGATTGACTCTTCTCTCCCAACCTCATAGTTCTGTACTAAGAGGATCGCTTGTTTGCTTTTTCCTTAAAGAACGAGCTTTTCTCTTCTTACATTTCTGGCTACAAGAAACATTACAGTTGCATGGGTACTCTCTCTCTCTAGCAGTTGGGCTGTAACTTCTTGCCTGTAGAAGTGCCTCTAATAGCTGTGAAATACATCTTTCCTATGGACTATAAATAACATGAGCCTCACACTTCATTAATGAATCCTTCCTCTTCACTTCCCAAGTGATCCAAATGCTAAAGATACAGTATTTCACAGCAGGTTGTGCGACCTTTTATGTAATACACCCTGTAAGTGGGTTATGGTCTTGTGATTAATGTGGCCTGATGCTCACATTGAGAAAATGGGAGGGTGTTAACTGCCTTAAGAAACCCAAGAGCTTTGAGGATGCATGCAAATAAGATTGGCTAATTATTTTATTCTACAAATGGGATGGCTATAATTTAATTTTGACTGACAAATGGTTCCAAACCGTGACAAGTATAAGCAGCACACAACAGTTCACTCTAACTTCTATGACACATGTCTGAAAAATACATTTATTCATGATTTTCCTCTTTTGGCAGATTTCCTTGGAGATCTTTGACTTTTTTTCTCCAAATGTCATCAGATGTGTTTCCAATTTAAAGGAAGGATTTCACTCTCAAAAATACCTCTACTCATTGATAAAAAGAGCTCAAAGCAAATTTGTAAAGGAAATAGCTATTCAAGGGTATGCTAGGGCAGATTTCCCCAGGATCACTTATTGATTACCCTGCAGTTTGACTCTGGGGAGAGACTGAGGTGAGACCAGATTGTACTGGAACCTACATGGAATGTACAATGTAGGCCAAGTATATTTCCAGGAAGAATGAAGTTATTAATGGGGTTGGTAACGTATTCCCTTTGCGCATCTTATTTAAATTTGTAGAGTAAAATTTGTCTGGATCCTTTGTGACATTTACCTTCTTGCTCTATTTTATCATTTTTCCTGTTATCACCACCACCATCACTATTGCTATCACTATCATCACCATCTTCTCCATGTCTATCACTGTCACCATCATCACCATCACCATTACCACCACGATCCCCATTCCTTTTCCTATCACCATCACCATGACCATAATAACCATCATCACAATCACTATCACGACCATCATCACCATCATCAGCAACACCATCATACCCATCCCCATCACTATCACCATCACTACCATCACCATACACCATCATCACCATCGCCCACCATGACCGTGACCAGCACCATCACCATTACCAATGACAATCACATCACTATCACTATCACCATGACCATGATCATGATCACCATCACTATCATCCTTATCATCACCACCACCTTCTCCATTCCCTTCCCCATCCCCATCCCTCTCCCCATCACCATTACCATGACAAATGACCATCAATATCACTATCACCATAACCATAACCATCACTACCTCTTTGTCATGTTTGGGAGCTCTATGCCATACCCAGAGACTTTATTGTTGCTCACCCAGAAGCCAGGCCCTGCAATGTGTGTATTACTTTATAATTAATTCATTTTCTACTTAGCAAGTGATAAAGCCTGCATAGGAACTCAGGTCTGAATGAATTAACACCTCTGTTGGGTCCTTAATGTCCCCTCCCCCTGGCCTGCCAGCTGTCCCTATACGTGTAGCTGCCACACCATCACTTTCTTCTAAGGTGACAGGAACTAGAAGAGAGTTAGCAGTTTCCCTGTTCTCAAGATTAAAATTAAACATGAAAATTCAACAATTAGCAAGTGAGAAAAAGTAAGCATAGTTTTAAATTTGCCTAGGTATGGACATGCCTTATTAAAATAAATTCTGAGCTGCGAAAATAAAGCCTTGGAATACAAAAGAGAAATATATGAAACTTAGACTATAAAATAGAACCTAGATTTGATACATCCAAGAGAAATAAAGTATAACACCTGACTTTCTCAAGACCCCTCAAGGTTCATAGACAGCATCCCTTCCTTAGACGTCTAATCTGCAAGCTAAATAGACGTGGCTGCTTCTCTCTGTGCTTCCTGTACATTGTGTCACACAGAAGAGCTTTTGCTCTGTAACTCTCTGTGAATGCACATGCTCAATATTTGATGAGTCTCGATGTGTATTTTCTTAAAAGGCCAATAGAGAGCTGTAAACCGAAAGACATAAGGGCTATGCCGTGATGATGAGAGATAGAGTAGAAATTTGCCGTGCAACAGCCCCCAAAAGATCACCTGATACATTTATGATTGAAAATGTTGATTTCCCCCTTAGTCTGATGGGACTTTCACAACTTCCTATCGTTAGGTTTTGTGGTTGATTGCTTTTCTTTTTTTTTAAACTATGTTTTTCATTATTATTATTATTGTTGTTGTTGTTGTTATTGCAGTTAACTTTGGGTAAAATAGCTTTTTTAAAAAAATTATTGTATATTTGATTTATTTACATTTCAAACAAACAGACGATTGAAAGGGAAGATCGATCCTTAGGTAGGCAATGGAGGTTCTCAGCAAACCCATGCAAAATAAGTTAGATCCTCAGTTGCAGGTGAAAGATTTGGGAGGTGTTTTTCTACGCACTCAGAGGGAAAGCAGAGTCCTTTGGAGACTGAGTTTGTTGCAGGTATGGTTTCCTGTAGCAATGATGAGGTTGGAAGAGGAGATGGGGTAGCGCATGCCCTAGGATGGAAATGGAGCCTGCAGGCCAGGTCAGAAGACCAGGGGAATATGGAGTTTCAGTGCTTTCCCAAGGAGACCTGAACTATCCCAATGTCCTTGTACAATAAGGATCCAGGTGGCTGTGCTCTTTGCCACGCAAGCATATGCTATTCCCCAAGGAAGGAAAAAATGCTTCACTTTTTGCTAACCTTTGGTATTAATTCTAATGTATAGCACATAGCAACTGGAGACATCACAATGTCAAGACAGCATTTCTTTAGTGCTAGCCTTCTTATTTTTGTGGCAAAGGCAATCTTGTTTTTGACGTTGGCCTTGCCTATGTCAGACGTGGATATGCAATAGCACCCCAAGAGTATGAACTCTGGACTTTGTGAAGCCAGCCAATAGACAGATCAGGCAATGGCTGAATCCACACTGTGAGGGGACCCACCTGCACTGAGCCAGATCAACAGGACATGGGATCAAGGAGGGCTGTGCTGGGTTTGAACCACGTGTCATAATTTCCAATGGCATGACCTTCTGCATCTTTCTGCCTTTTCAGTTACTTAATGAAAGACAGAGGCACCACATCCAGTCTTAGGTGAGCATCAGAGGGTGTAAGGGAGCCTGGAGGGCTCTAACTCATGTTCTGTTTGCCCATTCAGATGCCAGGCATCCTACTGCCGCTGTTCCCCACCCCCTATCTGGTTCTGACAACCTTTGGCTTCTTTTTAGCCTTCCATTTGCTTTTGTCTCATGTTTGAGTCAATTCTCAGTTTTAGAGACCTTTGTAGGCTATTGCGACGCACTGTGTTCCATACCAGACTTTTAGCTTTTCTCCCCACCTCTGGGAAATGGGTGGTTACTTTTAAAATCTCATCTAAGCCTTCTATTTTAACTCCATCCCTTTCCTCATTCGCCGAAAGAATGAAAAGGCAATTTTATTTATTTTCATGTATTTATTTAAACAGCCTCTGTTGTTTGTGTTTAAAGTATGTAGCACATATGCAGGTAATAAAAGAGTATTTTAATAAATATATAATAAGAGCATTCCCATTGTCCCATGGTCACCATGTCCTGTGGTAAGAGCGGCTAAAGTATACTCATTACCTTTCAGACATGGGCCTTCTTCTCCTTGGTCTCAGGCACGGGGTTGAAATGATGAGTCTTTTCAAGCTGTCCTATGGAAACAATATTGCTCCTAGAAATTTTCTTTAAGGGTCCACCCAGCCACAAGCCTGCTCTGTATTGTCTTGAAGGGAGATTTCACTCAAGGATATTTAGGCTTTTACCTTATCATTCCAGAATAAAATGTAACTGAGACGCTTGCTATCCTCTGAGAGCCATCTATTCCAATTAAGACACAATTAAATCAGAGCAGATTGAGCAATGGATCAATAACTTTTTAAGCTACAGATATGGCTTAGTAGGTAAACAGGATGACTGTCTCTCAGAAATGCTTTCTTATCGTTTTCATTAAAAAAGCCATTTTTGTTTTATGTGTCTGCCTCTGTATGCCACATGTGCGTGGGTACCATAGGAACCCAGAAAAGTGTTGGGTCCCCTGGAGCTGGAGTTACAGGCCATGTGATTTTTCAGATGTGGGGATTGAAATCATGTCCTCTAGAAGAGTAGCAAGTCCTCTTACCTGCTGAGCCTCTCGGCACCTTCTGAACACTTTTTTCCTGATGCTGACTGTGGCCCTGCCCTCATGCTCTCTCCTGGCCCTGGCTGTCACCAGAGTTTTTGTTTCACAGTTTACTCTGCATCAGAGTTCAAGAGAATGGAGTCAATGGGGAGTCCAATTCCCCCTTTCCTCAGGGGGACCTTTTATTTATTTATTTATTTATTTATTTATTTATTTATTTATTTATTTATTTTTTCGAAGCTGGGGACCGAACCCAGGACTTTGCGCTTCCTAGGCATATAAGATATACAGGACTCTTTAGATTTGAATGTCAGAGGACAATAACAGTCTTTTATTATAAATATGCTTCGTGCGACATGGGAAAAAAATCAAAACACATTTATTTTTCTAAATCTGGCAACCTTCAGAGCACAGCTTGTTTTGTTTGCCTGACAACTCAGCAACTGTTAATATCTTAGGCATCATTTTTCATTCTTTCGTACCACTTCTCTTCAAAACATTGAGTAGAAATATTTGCTTTAAGAACTAGAATGGATTATACCTAATTTTACTCCGAGAAATTAATAATGCCTCATGACGTGATTCAGCATGACTGCTGTGTTTCAGGGCTAGAAACGGGGTCTACCCAAGCATGAAACCTACCCAAGCTTTGAGAACATGAAAACTGGGATTCCTAAGCTGGTAATCTGTTTAGATCTAATGACCAAGCTCCTGTGTTTAATGGTAGAGCCAAGTCCATCCGCACTTTAATACTGTGGTATACACAAACACCTGAAAATGCATATGATATAGCCACGCTATTGTTTGCATGCTGTAGGACGAGAAGGCTCGTAATATTGAGAAATGAAATGTAAGAAGCTGTTTGCAGACATTGCTATCTTAACTGGCTAAGTACACGGAAGAGAAGTGTTTCTGAGCATGGGTAGTTTGAGTTCACTACTTTGCAAGGAAGAATATTTAACTAGCATCCAATTCAGCAATAATTTCTATCAGGCTATGTACAGTTGGGAAAATTAATGAAAATGTCATCTAATTAATTACTGTTTGTTACCCTTAATTAAAATGTTAATTGAGTACATTTGTGTGTACAACATGTTTAATGTGTTTACTTTTTGACAAAGGAAGTGACAGTGCTTATTACCTTCTGTAGTCAGCTGCTCAGTTGCTCACTTCAATATTTTGGAAAAAAAGATGAATACATTTGGGGATATTAAGAGCGGGGTTTGAAAAGTCATTTTCCTGGTAGGGCTGAAGGTAGCAGATATGAAGAAAATCAGCTCTTTAATCAGCAGAGAGGAAATCTACCAGAAATATGCATTTTACTTGTATTTGCATAGGAGAAAAAAAGGACAAAAATTAATCAGCTGTAAAATGTCCATTTAGGATGACATTTGTAAGTAAAGAAATTGATTATGGAGAGATGTGCTTTAAACACAGTCTGACTCCTAACAGCGGAGGCTGGAGGATAATGAAAACCTTCGTGCTCTTTATAGCATCGTGATTTTGACCTTTTCATTTGACCAACATTTGAAAGAGTTGTTTAAAACAACATGGAGACCTAGGCTTCGGAATTGGCTCCGATTCTTTTAGGACAATGGCTGTGATTTCTCTTTTCCACACAGACTGACCCCTGCTCAGTAAGTAAGCGTATACCAGCTTTGTTCTGAAAGGCAAAAATATATCACATATCAGCATAAAAACAAAATGGTTCCTTTTCAAATAATTTATGAAGTGTAATGCTTTCCAAAAGCAGCATCAGCTGAGCAGCAGCTCCGCTGTGCAGGATCTATCAGCGAGCCCAGCATCTGGGGAACGCAGACACAGATGTTAGAGACGCACTTCCCCATCGTTGCAGAGCCTCTGTGCTTTAAGATTGTTTTCTCTTACTGAAATCACTTTTGTTTTTCTTACCGATACAGTCCAAGACTAAAGGTTCCTAGAAAAAAAGATGGACTAGTGTGTATGAGGAAGCAACCACCATGAGAATCATAAAGTAACTTTTCTTAGAAGACCTCACCTAGTCATCAAGTGATCCTGTGTGTAATACTAGCATGATTCTTCTTTTACAGATGACGAAATTGAGGGATAGCTTGGCCAGGCCACAGGGTAATAAGCAGTGGGGCCAGACGTTAAGACAAGGGCTCAGAGTTCGTTCTGTTTCCTCTCCACTCTCTCTCCATCTACTGGAAAGATCCAGCTTAAGACATAAAAAAGATGTGTTGAGCATTCACACATTTCAACGGTGGCAACTATGGAAGGTGCTTGTGTTAACACTTCAGCTTTAAACTTAATGGCTTGGTTATTTATAGCCTTTTCATGACCATTAACTCATTAAAGGATGATTAAGAATAGACAGGGAGAACATATGCTTGTAAAATAGGTTATTTTTTTTTAGAATAGTTGATCATTTTCTTATACGTCATAAACCTTCTCTTAATGGGAAATATGTTTGTGGAGCCACACGGCATCTCAGTTCTGTCCCTTGCTTGCTGAGTGACCATCCACAACTTATTTAACCTTGATAAACTTTTGTGTCTTCTTTATTATAAAGTGCAGATGATAATTTGTCCGCGATAGAGTCGTCAGGGGATTAAGGACATGGGAGAATGTTAAATGCACCCCGAGGAGTCCAGCCTCAGGCCACAGTGCCTTGTGCTTTCTTCTGATTTTTACTCTAAGACTTTACTTGGCAAGTCTCCCAGGGAAAAGCATCGCCCCCCTAGACTCAATGGGAGCAACGGCTAAGACAGCTTGGTCTCCAGCCTCAACCATCTGCCTGCTCTCAATCACAACTGCATTCCCAGCCAAACTCCTTCAGATCATTTGGCTGTGGCCACCTTGCTGACAGGTCTTGAAGATACTTCTCTATTCTGACTCAGTATTCAGTAGTTTTCCAATCCCCTTTCTTCCACTTGACCCTCCCCACCAGACCTCTAACAGAGCTTTCATTCAGGGCCACTTCGTGCGATGACCTTCCCATGTTTGTATGTAGTTGAATTGCCTCCATAGGTAAAATACAAAACTGAGAGAATTCATGATTTTTTTTCCTGTTTAGTATCTTGATTGTAGATTTCAGTAGAGATAGTCTTGAGAGTTGCTGTGCAAACAATAGACAAAATATAATATTGGGCTCATGCTAGAGCTGTACTATGTATGAGCTATAATTGGTACATGATCAAATCTATACACTGTAAATTATCAAGTTGGACACTAGTTAGTTCCTATTGGGATAGCTTTGTGAAGATTTAGGGGCAATCTTTGTGATTCTGTACTTTAACTTGTCTAAGAGAATAGGTGAGCACAATGTAGGTGGTTCCTGTAACTAGTCGTGCGTATTTATAAGACATCGTTCTTCATCTGTTACACCTTTGAAAGTATTCACTAGGAGTTGTTCCATTTTGCAAATTTCCATTCCAAGAGCCTTATCATCTTTTGACATTTTGGAAAACAGACCATTACAGAGGAAGATGGGAGAGAACATTGTTTCAAGGACCTTATTCTTGAAGATGGATTTAGAAAGAGAAAGGGGGGATGTCTTAGGATGTTTTAACCACAGCACCCTTGTCCAGGGTTTTCCACAATGAGGGCAATAATTGTTAAAATGTTTCCCCATAATGGGTGTTGGGTAGAATGCATGGGTATTTCTGTCTCATAAACACTTTTTTTTAAAAATGGAAACACTAGGAAGTGCATTTTACATTGCTATATTAGGTATCATGACTGTTTGGATTTTGAAATACTGTTGTCACTGATGTATCTAAGTGTCTAAAAATGAACCTGATATGTGATAGGTACAAAGTAAATATTTCTGTCTGCTTGTATGTGCAGATGCATGCACACACACACACGTGTGTGTGTGTGTCTGTGTGTGTGTGTGTTATATCTAATCTATATGGAAAAGGTTCCACCACCCATTCTTCAATTTACAATACATCCTGAATGTTTGTTCCAATCCACAGAAGAGAAAGATTAAGTTAAGGCTTACTACATTAATTTTAGTACACTCGCTGGGAAGAGAATATTAGCAAGGATTGATTTCAAATTTTCTGGATTGTGATCTGCATTTTAAAAAATGCTGCTTGTTCCTGGGAGCAATTGTTTTTATGTGTGAGTTAGCTTGTGTCATAGGGACTTCAGGGTCTGGTTCAGCATGCTGCTCCCCAGCTTATGTCCTATCTTGGCACCCACAGTACTTTAGCCATGCTGTGCAATGGTTGACTATATCCATTTACATGGGGAATGTGTTCAGCTTCTAGAAAGTTCTAAATACAGAAACTACCCTTCAGTGTGAATCCCCAGTGTAACGGTGAAGTGATTGGTAGTACTTGATTTTTACCACATGTTACATGGCACTATCATCCAAGCATAAAATCGTCATTTTTATCAGAGCAGCTGTGACTGCAAGAAAGACCCTCAAGATTGAGCCCGTTCAACCCACAAATTCAGAAAAGATCTTTACCAACCCTATATTCAGTGGAGGGCTAATATCCAAAATAGACAAAGAACTCAAGAAGTTAGGCTCGAGAGAACCAAACAACCCTATTTAAAAAATGGAGTATAGAGCTAAACAGAATTTTCAACTGAGGAATCTCAAATGGCAGAGAAGCACTTAAAGAAATGTTCAACATCCTTAGTCATCGGAGAAATGCAAATCAAAATGACCCTGAGATCCACCTCACACCTGTCAGAATGACTAAGATCAAAAACTCAGGTGACAGCAAATGCTGTTGAGGATGTGGAGACATTGCTGGTGGGACTGCAAGCTGTAAAACCATTTTGGTGACTGGTGGTTCCTGAGAAAACTGGAAATAGTTCTACCTGAAGACTCAGCTCTACCACTCCTGGGCTCAAAAGATGCTCCAACCTGTAACAAGGACACTATGTTTATAATAGCCAGAAGCTGGAAACAACCCAGAAGTCCCTCAACAGAAGAATGGATACAGAAAATGTGGTACATTTACACAGTGGAGTGCTACTCAGCTTTTAAAAACAACAACTTCATGAAATTCGTAGGCAAATGGTTGGAACTAGAAAATATCCTGAGTGAGGTAACCCAGACACAAAAGAACACATATGGTATTCACTCACTGATAAGTGGAAAAGCGAGCCCAAAATCTCACAATGCCCATGATATAAACCTCAGATCATATGGATCTTGGGAGGAAGGAAGACCAGGGTATGGATCTGTCAGTCCTGCATTGAGTGGGGAACAGGATGATTGAGGTAGGTGGAGGGAGGAAATAAGTGGGGAGTACCAAGTACTGGAGGGGACAGTAGAGAGGTACAGAGGGTCAAGAGATCGAATAAAATTATGTATCAGGTGGAGGATGAGGAACTGGGGATAGCCACTGGAGGGTCCCAGATACTAGGGAAAAGAGAGGCTCCCAGAACCCAATGGGGTCGACTTTAGCTGAGAAGGGGAGATAGAACCTGTAGAGACCACCTCCAGTAGATGGGCACGGCCCCTGGTCAAGGGTTGGGGCCACACATCTATCTCAAAGTTTTTAACCCAGAAATATTCCTGTCCAAAGGAAGAACAGGGACAAAAAATGGAGCAGAGACTGAAGGAAGGGCCATTTGGGGACGGCCCCACCTGGGGATGCATTCTGACTGCAGACACCAACCTGGACACTGTTGCTGTTGCCAAGAGGTGCGAGCTAATTGCAACCTGGTGTGGCTGTTCCTTGGGAGGTCCGGCCAGCAAATGACCAATGCAGCTGTGGATGCTCGGAACCAACCGTCAGACTGAGCTCCAGTAGAGGAGCTGGCAGAAGGACTGGAGGGAGGAGTGGAGGGGGATTGCAACACCATAAAAAGAACTACAAAGTCTAGTGAGCATGCGCCGATGTGTTGTGGAAGCCCAGCGATGGCCTACTCTGAAGCATGTGTGTAGCCTTCCAAAAGGCGAACAGACAGCACTGGTTGCACATCCGTTGGCATGGTGACAGTACAAATCCTGAATTGGGACTGGTTGGGAGAATAATTCAGGTCCCTAGTCCTGGAGGACCATGGCACCATGAGATCAGTTACAGAAGTGTAGGAACAAGAAATAAATTTTCATCAGTGGTTGCAAGTGGAGACTTTGTCTCCCGTTCAATGCACACACTTGTTTTTCAAAACTTGGTCACAAGAATGTGATTTAATGACAAAGCAGGAGCAACTTGACTATGGGCTATGGGACTAGTGTCTGGTCACTACTGTCACTCCTTGACAAGACCCGATGGGGGTGAGTCTAAAGCTGGATAGAGTTTGGGGCCTCAGGTACTCATAAGGGAAAAATGGAGAGATGGGAAGCTATTTGGAGCCTGTCAGTGAGAGACCCTTGCCCTCATCAAGATCATTTTTAAGTATCTTAACACTTACTGTGGGAGGCAGGGCACTTGAAGTCATAATAAATTATAATTATACCTTACAGGAACTTTGAATGTGAAATGTCTTTAAATAATTGCCATGTAGTATCTAAGAATTTCATCTGTGTTTTCTTTCAGGTTACTGCTTTCATAGCTCTGTCATTCAAGATAGCATCACACAGATATAACTACAATATTTCAACTCACACCCACTCAAGTTTGCCCACAGGCTTTCATATACCCAGGTTACGTTTTGCCACCTATTTCCTGTAGAAGGAAGACCAGGTGACTCTTCCTACATATTCAAGGTGTTCAAGGTTCTTTGTAGCTCTGCTTCTAAAGTGTAATGTCCTAGTCCAGGGGAGAGGCTCCTGGATAAGTCATTGTCTTAGTCAGGGTTTCTCTTCCTGCAGAAACATCATGACCAAGAAGCAAGTTGGGAAGGAAAGGGTTTATTCAGCTTACACCTCCACATTGCTGTTCATCACTAAAGGAAGTCAGGACTGGAACTCAAGCAGGTCAGGAAGCAGGAGCTGATGCAGAGGCCATGGAGGGATGTTTCTTACTGGCTTGCTTCCCCTAGCTTGCTCAGCTTGCTCTCTTATAGAACCCAAGACTACCAGCCCAGGGATGGCACCACCCACAATGGGCTGGGTCCTCCCCCCTTGATCACTAATTGAGACAAGGCCTTACAACTGGATCTCATGAAGGCATTTCCACAACTGAGGCTCCTTTTTCTGTGATAACTCCAGCTTGTGTCAAGTTGACACACAAAACTAGCCAGTACAGTCACAGATAAATTAGGAGAGCCCATTACTTTTACCACTCCTTACCTAATTTGGGTGAGTGAACTAGAAGTCAGCCCAGTGGGAAAATTAAAATTTGGGGGCCCAGAGGTCTGATAGTGCAGTCAGAGGCCCCATTTATTACCATGTAAGGCTTTGGGCATGTGTCTTAATATTGTAGTAGCTCTCTCTCTTTCTCTCTCTCTTTTCCCCAAAATGCTGTGAGCATTACATGACAAAAGTAGTTCGTTTGATAAAATCCTGGTGTCAATAAGTTCATGACAAATATCAATCGTGTTAGTTATCACTGCTATTGCTAATTATATTGAGCCAGCCATACGTTCTGTCTGATTTTCTTGTTGAACACAGAGTGAAATGATTTCTGCGTTTCAGAGAAGGGCAGTGAGCTGGCTAGTTTAATGTCAACTTGACACGAACTAGAGTCCATCCGAGAGGAGGAAGCCTGACTTGAGAAAAAGCCTGGATAAGATCTGGCAGTAGGCAAGGCTGAGTGCCTTTCCTAAATTAGTGAATGATGTGGGAGGGCCCAGCCTACTGTAGGTGAGGGTATCCCTGGGCTGGTGGTTCTGGGTTCTAAAAGAAAGCAGGGTGAGCAAGCCATGAGAAGTGAGCCGGTAAGCAGCACCCCTCCATGGCCTCAGCATCAGCTCCTTGCCTGCTTGAGTTCCTGCCCTGGCTTCCTTCAATGATGAATAGTAATGTGGAAGCATAAGTCAAATAAACGCCTTCCACTTCAAGTTGTTCCGGTCACAGTGTTTCATCACAGCAAGAGCGACACCAAGACAGGAGAGTACTGGTTACTCCTCAACGTCTTTCCTCACTAAATAAAAGCTTTTCCTTGTCTTGGTGTATGTCTACAGAAAGTAAAATTTTAGAGTTGGTGTCCAGAAGGAAAACGCTTTATTCATCCAAATGTATTGCAAAAATATAAATGCATAAGTAAATCTAATTCTGCACCTAAATGCTGGCATTTAAATTTTGTCCCCGGGGTCTGTCCAATGGCTGTGAGCCTTCATTTTATTTATGAAAATGAAAGCACGTGAAGAATACCTTTCTGTTTGGGCTCTACACTGTATTCTGGACAGGCGTTTCGTGTGTGAAGACTATTTGAAGTTCTGGAGAAAACCCAAGTCTCTAAGACTCTAGGCTGTATAAAATCTGTGCAGGTTGCTAACTGATTTGACTCCCAGTAGATATGTTCAAGAAATATTCAGGCCTCGAGGAATACCAGTCAAGTTATGTAAAAGTCAGAAATCAACAGAAAGTAAGAAATTTTAGGAAGAGAGTGGATTGAGTTGGGGAAAGCATTCGATGATTGTTTGTTTAGAAATGGTAGGTGAAGGGAGGGGCCTTTGCAGCTGCTTTCTGAAGGCATCCTAAAAATTAAAATCTAGGACCGCATGGTTGATTTTGTGTATCTGATTTGTGTCATATCTTGGGAAGAGGAGAGGTTCTGGAGGCACCGTGTAGGCAGGTTAAATGTTTCATTTGCAAAAGAGTTTTGGATTTTAGTTTCCACTTTTTTAATTTTTATTTTTAGATATTTTTATATATGTAATGATCAAAACCCATTGGTAAATATGAAATATCTTTATGTTTCATATGCACATGACCCCATACCCTATAGGCTAACTTACACAATACTTGCAATGCACCTGTGTTTTGACTGGCATTTATTGCATGAAGTTAAACATCGGACTTTTTACTAGTGACATTAATGTTAGCACTCAAAAAAAAGCTACTTTGGAGCATTGGGAACTAGGAGTCCCGAGTTAAAGATGGTTAACCTGTACTCTGGCTTTGCTGTATTTTGCAGCAGGTTGAAGAAACCTGGTTGCTATTAAGCAGGCAAGACTGAAAATTAAGGTCTCTGTTTGTAAAAGGAAATGAGTTTGAATACGAGGCACAAATTATAACTTGAAACATCCCTATGGATTCTGAATTCTCGAAAAAAAGTGTTTTCATGTCTTTCCTTTTAAACAAGATTTATAAATGGAGAAGATGCCCAAAGGCAAAACAGTTTTTTCATTTTTTTTTATTCAAAAATGATTGCATTTTGCATCAAAAAAGCAACTCACCTGGTATTCAGGGCTTACAGGTTCTGTCTTTTTTTTTGTTAAAAAATATTTTAAAACAAGTTAAAATTTGCAAAGGGGTCTAGACAAATTCAACCGTGATAGAATAATGTGGGAGTTGTAAACTTTAAACTTGAAGGAGAAAAATAACAGCTGTCTGCCATAGCTAATCAAGTGTGTGCTCACACACATACGTAATATGGTAGGAGAAAACTTCATAGCTCATGAACGAAGGCTCTTCATTTTACTGTATATGAAACATACCATACTTCTACACAGGGGAGGGGCCAATGAGATCACCATGTGTAGGCTGGAATTGGTACTTATGCTCCATGAGGTGTGCGACAACCCCAGGGTTACAGAATCCAGTGTGGTACAGCTGCTGTTGGTGTTGGTAGCTGACATAGGAGGGAGAAGGGACAGGGCAGGTAAGGGCTATGGAGTGTGGGAATTTGGGACTTTAGTGATCACGTGTCGATATGCTTTCATAGCTGCATTTTCAGGGAGTCTGACCTGTAATACTGTGGTAGAGACTTGATCATTGGTACATGCGTGCATGCATGTTTGTGTGTGTATAAATGTACACATGTACAGATCTACACTGAAACTATAATGAAACTTCTAATTACCTTGTCTGTGTTGTTTGGGCCATAGTCTATGGATAGAGCCCTGGAGGTTCTGTAGGTTGAGTATTAGGAGCCAGAGGATTTCATATGTTTGAGGATTTTTGGAATATTTTGTATATACATAATGAGATATCTTGGGGCTAGGACCCAAGTATAAATGAGTCTTTCTTACAACATAGACATGGTTTCTTTGAAATATATTATTATTGCATCTACTTTAATCAAAAATTTATAGAGGGGGAAAAATCAAATTTTAGATTGTCCAACTTTAAATAGCTATTTTAAAATTAGTCTTTCAAAATTTTACTTTTGAAAATTTTACTTTGTGTGCATCATGTGTATGTGTGTGCATCATGTCCATCCCATAGTGCTTGTGTGCACAAGTTAGTGGACAAGCTAAGGTGTTGGTCCTCAGCCTCCATTTTGGATGTGTCAGGGTCTCTTTCTTGCTCTCAACTGCTACTTACACCAACCAGTCCAGTTGCCCCTCAGGCTTCCAGGGTATTTTCCTGTTTTTACTTCTCATCTTGCTGTAGAAATCACAGATTATTCCTACATCCATTTTTAAAGTAGGGTCTTGATATTTGAACTGAGGTTTTCATGCTTGTGTGGCTAGCATTTTGCCCAATGACCCAGTTCCCTAGTTCTGGAGCCAAGATTAGAACTTGGAAGTGCACGCTTATTTGAAGCCTGTGCTCTTCGTATCATAACCTTCTGACCGTTACTCTCTCACCTAGTCCGTTTAATCACCATTAGGCCAATGTGACATTATTCATTTTCCAGGAAGATGTGGAAACCTCCCCAGTTTGAAAATGCTTTTAGAAATTGCTTATATATGATGGCGGTCTTTCCCAGGAATAGAATATTTTAGAAAATCAGTTACATCTTATGAGAATATCAATCTGAGGTGCACTTGTGCATATTACTTTGGGAGCAAGGCTCGTGAGTGCCTTATAATTCTCAACCAATCCACCTTGTTAAATGAGCACTAAACGCGCTCTTTGTGAAACAGTGAGTTTAGTCTTAAAACACACACAGGAGCTTGACATTTTTCTAAACCTGTGTAACAGATCTCAGGTAGGAATATTGGAAAGACTTGAATCAAATAATACATCCATTCAGTGGAAATAGGGATGTCTCAGGTTTACCACAACCTATGTTTAAAATAGCTTCACATTTTCTGCTACGAGAGTTCTGCTGGTTCATGCTTTATAGCACACAGTTGAATGGTACTATGCAGATGCCAACTTCCTTCCTGGGGGTAGAATGAATATAACATAATCCATTCTGTCATAAGATGAGCCATTAGAAGCGATGCTTCTGGATTTTAGAGGTAAATCATATCTATGGAATGAATTAAAGGTTGGGCTGTTTGCAGTGGGTTGAATCTGCTTGTTTCACATGGCATTCATTAAATTCGAATTTGATGAAAGCTGTTCATATTAAATTTGATAACCTTAATCCTAGCAAGTTGCACATATTATAAAACTCCTTAGAAAATTATGCGTCATTTGTGGTTTTTTTGTCCTTTAATAACTAAGCCATTTTAAGATTAGGCACCATTACTTAGCCATCTATTAGTAGAAATCTTTCATAATTTATGATTTTTATTGAGTTAGTCCAGAATTCA
This sequence comes from Rattus norvegicus, assembly GCF_021556685.1. NCBI lineage: Eukaryota > Metazoa > Chordata > Mammalia > Rodentia > Muridae > Rattus > Rattus norvegicus. Next base: position 57,416,044 of record NC_141537.1, on the reverse strand, counting down.
GAGGTCTCGTCTGATTTTATGTTAGGGATTTGAAACTGAAGAATCTAAGATGAAAGTATAACTTTAGTCTTTCAAGAGAGTTGGATGAATTTTTCTAAGGACGTCTACAGTGTACTTGCTCCTGTGCAAGTTGTAGTTGGGTCGAAAGAGCAAAGGAAGAAATCCAGCATCTTTACAGAGGATTGTTGGCTGGGATAATGGATGACACACAAGGTCTGTGTCTCAGGCTAGTCCAACACTTTCTGAAGAAGGACAACCTCTCTGGGTTGACCCAGAGGAGGGAATAACCTTCTTATTGTACTTTAAGGAATTACAACATTTCATCTTTTCCTTTCCCGTCCTCCCTTGAAAGGAGGCTGGTGGGGCTGGATCACTTAGAATTAGTGAAAAACCTTTATAATAAATAGTTAAGATTTTAGGATCATGATTTTCATATATTTGTAACTCCAAAGGCTGTCTAATGGTATTTCTTGAAATGTCTTCAGTTAGAAGTTCCTGCAGACTTATTTAAATGAATAAAACATTAATTGTAATTAGCTTTATATGATGTGTGCATTTATTGATACAGAAATGGGCATTCTTTTGTTTTTCAAAATTGCTCTTTTCCCCATTTTGGGTGGGGTTAAATATTACTTTACTATTTTCTGAATATGTTTCTGTCTAGCTAGTTTACTGAGTCAAACTCTCTTTTAGAATAGATGATAAAGGCTGGCCGTGATAGAGCATGCCTTTAATCTAAAAGTATGGGAGGTAGAGGCACATGGAGCTCTATAAGTTTGAGCCAGGATATTTTACATAGTGAATTTAATGGAAGCCATGACTACATAATGAGACAAAGGAACAAAGAAACAAATGAAAGAATCTCATATTCCAAATTAGGTGAGGTCCTTACCAGTGGTTTTTAAGAATACAGTATAAAAGTGTCAGTGATATATTAAGTATAAAATCCCCTTGTCAAAGTTTCAGCATGTTAAACTCTTTTGTTGGCCACAAAGTTGTATATTTATAGAAATAGGGTGGGGGTTAAGGCTTAAGAAACTTTAAAACTGTTAGGTCTTTCTTTGTGGCAGTCAGACCTCTTTTGTGGCTGAAGGAAAGGTGCCTGAAGTCTGGTCAGATTCTTGACTTAGCTGAAGTGTTTCACATGTTCACAAGTGATGTCTTGCCTACATTTTATAGTTAAGGGATCAATGTTTTTCCTCATATGTAAAAATTTTCTATCAAGTAAATGTCATGAGCATTCCTCTGAATTTAAAAATGTCTTAACTTATTACCATAACAAGATAGATAAGATTGGATTTTAGTGTAGTTCTATTTTTCTCTCACAAGAGTTTTGATTTCCTGCAGTTCACATCGCATGTTGGTCATGTTTTCCTCCGGTAGCAAAATGCTTTAGTTCATGCTTGCAATAAGCCCACTTGGTTTTCACACTTTCTTCATTGAATCATAACAGATTTGAGGAGTAAATCAGGCACAGTGGAATTTATGAATGTGGTTTATCAAGCTGAGGTGATATTTAAGGAGGTGAGATCTATAGCAAGGATGTGACTATGTTTTAAATTGATCTTTGAAGTGTTGGGCAACTTAAGCTATTGTGACATTGTAGACATTTTCTCACCTCCCCCCCTCCTTTTCTTTGGTCATGGTTTTTTTTTCTCTCAAAGGAGAAAACTTTCTAACCTAGCAAAATATACTTATCCACACATTCGTTCTTGATTTGCTCAGACTAATAGGGATGCTTTGTGTTAACAAAACTATAATTAGCATAGGTGGTGCTGAATCAGCAATTTAATACTCCCGTCTCTGTGTTGATTTGTTAACTTGAATTACTCCATCGAGCCTGTATGTACCCTTCATTCTTCATCTTACCCTGTGGCTTGAGAAGTCGAGTGAAACTCTGTGAGGGATCCAAGTCATGCCAAGAATGTGAGGTAGAATCTGTCAGAATATGACAGATGCAGAAGGTCACGTGCCTCTTAAGTGTAGTCACCATTTTCTTGGAAGTTTGCCTTCATTAGCTTGCTAGAGCTCTCAGCCAGGCCCACGTGTTAATCCGTTTCCTGGTATAGATGGAAAATGACGTTCTTTACAGCATTAGAAGCTAATACTAACTTTTGGACAACTCTGTTGTTTCTTAGTTAAGGGAATAAAGAAAACAACAAACATCAAAACAAATGGCCAGCTAATCTTGTTATTAATCCCTCAGCAGACCCCCGCCCAGTGCTTCTTAAAGCATTGACAAAAAAAATATATGGAAGTAAGTCATCTTCAAATTGCAACTGCTCCCAAAGGCCTTGCCCTAAGGAGAGCAGGTCTGCAGATAAGATGCACTGTGTGGTCTACTTTTCCCAGTGACTACATAAGGCACCCATCTTTGGTCACCACAGTTTTCTAGAGGACTTAGCTGTTTCCTGCACCCAGAATCTTCTGCTGCTTGAAAAATTCCTTCTGTCTTTCTGGCCGGAAATGCTGCCTCTTCCGACAGTCGTTCTCTGATGCCTTGGTTATAGTGAGACTCTTCGTTGCCACCTCTGCGGTACACATCCATCATCGCCACCACCATGCTGTTACTGTTGTCTGTTGTCTCCTCTGCTGCCCACTAACTCCTGAGCTCTTGAATCATGTCTGTCTTACCCAGTGCTTGGCTGAGGTCAGCTACCACACAACAGGTGCTCAGCCGAGTCTTGAGGGATGAATGGAAGGGAGAATGAATAGGGGAGATTTTAAGAAGGAGAGAAAATAGCCGAAAGGCACAAAATGAAGTAAACTATCCTTTAAATAAATAGCCGAGCCCAGCTAATGGGATGAGTAGAAGCCAGAGGCAGATAAAAGCACTTTCCTTTGGTTCATGAATCCCAGTCTTGAGTACCACTTTGAAACTAAATAAAGCCATCCCAGCTCCATCCCCAGAGAGATAGCATTATTGCCGGTCCCTTCTTTTCCTGTGTGAAGACCCAGATCCAAATTCCAGACCTTGACTTTGGTGTCACCCCAGCGAAGCAGCTTGCACCCTGCCTTAGATAAAGAAGACTAGTCGTGCATAATGGCTTCTTGGTTGTCTCAATTTTCCTTTTCAAGACTCCAGAATTCAAAATAAATGGCATTCTGTAATGTACTGTTCTTTATGTTGAAAAATGTGATTCTTAGAGTTAAAGATTAAGTTCACACTGTTCAGCTCACTCTTTTGCATTTAAGAGTCCTGAGAGACACAGCCAGAATACAGCAAATATAGAGGCGAATGCCAGCAGCAAACCACTGAACTGAGAATAGGTCCCCTATTGAAGGAATCAGAGAAAGAACTGGAAGAGCTTGAAGGGGCTCGAGACCCCAAAAGTACAACAATGCCAAGCAACCAGAGCTTCCAGGGACTAAGCCACTACCTAAAGATTATACATGGACTGACCCTGGACTCTGACCCCATAGGTAGCAATGAATATCCTAGTAAGAGCACCAGTGGAAGGGGAAGCCCTGGGTCCTGCTAAGACTGAACCCCCAGTGAACTAGTCTATGGGGAGAGGGCGGCAATGGGGGGAGGGTTGGGAAGGGAACACCCATAAGGAAGGGGAGGGGGGAGGGGGATGTTTGCCCGGAAACCGGGAAAGGGAATAACACTCGAAATATATATAAGAAATACTCAAGTTAATAAAAAAAAAAATTAAAAAAAAAAAAAAAGAGTTCAGAACTGCATAGGGCTAGGGAGAGAAACATAAGTAAACATGAATAACAGCCACCAGAAAACAGAAGATCAAGGGCAGGAATCTTAAATTGTAACAGGAATATGGCCAGAAAGACTAGGCCTGCAGAAAAAAAAAAGTCTTTCCACTGCAAACTCATGGCGAATGGTCTCTATCAATCCTGTCTTTCAAGCCCAGATCGGAGAGAGACAGAAATGAGAATGATATAGCATCACTTGCCCATAATATACAAGTGATGTTATTATTTCAGGGAAATTATGATGAGCTACCCTATTCAGATACCCTTACAAGCAGGCGAGGATTTGAGAGAACACCTGCAATTCTCTAACTCTGGACTATGGTCCTTATATGTGTGACTTCTTAAAATGGGGAAAGGTGTGTAAGGCAAAAACAAATAATTGATTGAAGCTTTATCCTAAAAATTGAAAAGTTCCAAAAGCTATTCTGTAGCTTTTCTTTTGTCTAACTGTGCCAATGCTGACATGTCCATGACTTAGCATGTGGATCTGGAAGGTTTCCAGCTCTGATTCCATTGACTTTATACAATCTTGAACCTTTTGTCCCTCCTTCATGATTTCCACTTCCCTTTTGCAAACTGATTTGCATTGCACTGTTGACTGTGGTAAGTAATCAACAAGAGGTTGATTGCAAAGATTTTGACCGGAACAAAACTGATGGTTGGGAAGGGACTAATTTTCAGAGGCCAGCGAATTTGTGAATATTTTGTTATGACAATTTGCTTCTTCATGCAGCTCCTTTACCGAGGGGAGCTGGCTGACACATGCTCAAACAATTAAGAACTCTTGTAATTCTGCTTCCAAACAAAAGCGTTCTTCAGTGCCGCCACGGAACCTCTTACAGAGAAAATGGTTGGGAGATTGGGAGCTTCTAAATTATCTTGATTGGCTACGACGGTGGTTCAAATTCAGAAAATTATTGTTTGATCTATGTATTAGTGTGTTAGGGCAGACTAAGCTCATATAAACACCAACCCCCAAGACTCTGGCAGAGGGGAAATGACTACATTTACAATGTGTCTGCCAAAGGCAGGCTTCCAGATAGGCTCACAGTGCTTTAGCTTCCTATGCCCTGGGAATAAAATCTTCTCTGAGTGCAATTTGGACTTACTGAGAAGGCTAGTTTTCTGGCAAGCTACCCCATGCTTTGTCTGGATGAGGTATGAAATTTTTAGTACTGTGGCACAAGTGTTTGGGAATTTACTCTTTGATTATTCTGAATATACATCTCACAGAAGTATTCATATAATATTTTTGAGATTAAGAAGTGATGCTTAAGATTACATTAAAGAACAAAGAGTTTGTTTTGATATCCAGCATATTGCTTTCTCAGAGATACAGAATCCTTACTTTGATGAGGGGAAAGTGTTTCAAAGGAAACAAATACCTTTTCAGAAATTCAAGCTATTAGCTAACGGCTACAGCAGGGAGTATTAAATAGAAGTGTTAAGTCTTGTTTATACCTCCACTGAGGGGATAATAGCTTTTTGCTTATACCTTCAATTGTATAGATTTATTAAAAGTGTCAGGATGTGAAACTGTTGACTTAACTGGGTTCCTGCAATGAAGCACATGATGCATGCAATTCCGACACACTTCCGGGCTAGCACACTCATTATTTATTTTTAAGAAGAAGCGATTTCAGTTTACCAGTAAAAGAAGGCATTCCTTTGAAGTTAGAGGATTAGTATTGATAATGCCGTTATTTGGGGCCTTAATTCATGTGTTGATTTTTCTCCTGTCAATTTTCTTCCCATATACTCAGATATTAGAGATTGTTCATCCCTTGGCTGGGCCTTCTGCAGTGAGAGTTGATATGCACATGCTGATTGGGACTGAACAAACTCTGACTATCAAGGTGGAAGAAACAGTGCATGTAGCAGGGAAAACTGTCCACTCTTTTTTAAGAGAAGATACAGAGTATCACAGACGGGACGTGTTCATTAGAATTTGACCCATTCTGGCTTCAGCCTGTTCTACTTCTTCATCATGAGCTGTTGTTGTTGTTGTTGTTGTTGTTGTTGTTGTTGTTGTTTTTAGCTCTTTTAAGACAAAGTTTCTCAGTGTAGCCCTGGGTGTCCTGGAACCCACTCTGCAGACTAAGCTGGCCTTGAACTCAGAGGCGGACCATCTGTCTTCATGGATTTATTTAACCTCTTGCGTCTCAGGTTTCTTATCCATAAAAGGCAGATGTGGATGCCGACACTGCTGGTCTATGTGAGTGCCTCCCAGATTTCCCGAAATGATAGTAGTTATTGCTGCTAATTGGCCAAATTGAAAGGAGCATTTAAGATGGACACAGACACTTTGGTAAGAGCCACACTGCACAGCTATTCTTAAATAAACAAACTCTACTTAAGTCTACTGAGTTCAGGTAGTAAGATGTTCAAACCTGGATGGTTATTGCGCACACGGATGCATCTTCTTAAAGCTAGACCCAACCCCCAATGCCCGGGGACTGGAATGTAACTCTTCAAAAGTATCTCTGGGAAAAAAAAAGATTGGGGTCGGTGATGACATACACCTTGAATCCTAGCACACAGGAGGCAGAGACAGGTGGTCGGCCTCTGAGTTCAAGGCTGGCTTAGTCTGCAGAGTGGGTTCCAGGACATCCAGGGCTACACTGAGAAACTCTGTCTTAAAAGAGCTAAAAAAGAGAAAAACCCCAAAAGAACAGCAGCAACAACAACAACAACAACAACAACAACAACAACAACAACAAGATAGTTTCCCTGGTTTCTTTTTATCAATTAGCGCTGGGAATCACTGCTTAAGATTCAGACCCAGATCTTTAGGCACAATTGAGTTAATACAAGCACATCATTTTTTAGTAATGTATATATGTTTTAGGAATGTATATATTTTAGGAATTTTATGTGTGTGTATAAAACTTTTTATTATGAACAATATTAACATAATACCTTAGCTGAAGACTCAATTCACAATTCATATTCACTTTGATTTAATTGTATTCATTTTTTCCCTATGGTTGGCTTGTTTGAATCAGTATCTAAGTACGGAAGGTCCACAGATGGCATTTGGCTGACATGTTGCTTCATATTGTCTGTTTTTATATCATAGATTTCTTAATGACATTGTGTCATTTACACTGTAGAGAGTTCTACATTTTAGATTTGATTGCCCTCTCATAGCACCAATTAACACAGTGTTTTATTTTTGTATTTTATGTAAACTGGTAATTCAATATAGAGGAATGATTAGACTCAGGTTCAATTAATTTTTAGATTGTTGCATTTTGATTGGGCTCCCATTCATTGCAGTAATTATCCTCTTAATGAAAATTGTTCTGTCTAAGGTAAATGGAGGCTCCAAATCAACTCTGGTGTATTCGGACACAATCAAATGCCCTGGATGATTTTCTTGCTTTCCAACCCAAGAAGATATCCCAGGTTCATCTTGTTTGTGTCTAGAAGTACAAAGAGCATTGCTTCAGTGGGGCATAGTATTTTGAGACCATAAATCTGAGTACCAAGAGAGTTCATTCTCCTGTGTCAGCTCTTCTCAAAAGATAGGTGTAGACACTAACAAGAGGTAAGCCATCACTGTGACGACACTATATACTTTGGCTTCGGGACATAGGGAAATCAATTCCAAACTGACTAGGAAACTTACTTCCTGCTGGCTAACTTTCATAGTCCCAGAAAGTGCTATGCGGGCTGCTTAGAAAAAGACATCAGTGGTCTTATGTAGAGCTTGGCAATGCACGCTACAACACCAACCTGCCAAGAAAGACGTGCTCATGGGGGCAATAGTGTCAGGTCGGTTTATGGGATAACTAATTGTATTCTGATTAGATGTGAGGCTAACTCCACAGGAAGACATTTAATTCCTGGTACTATAATTCTGGTCAAGAGCCCATATCTAAGGAAGTTATTGTCCTTTTACTTAAATGATCACATTGTCCAATTACCTTCTGAATATTTATGCTCGTAACAATAGACCTAGGCTGCTTCCAACCTCGGTCAGACAACTTTTATTATTTACTTATTTTGCACTCAACAGCAGCCAGTAAATATAAGTGGAGTTTTGAGAACAAGAAACTGAGCATTCAGCCCTGAACGGGACATCAGTCTATATTAACCTTCCGTCTCTACCAAGGTTCAAGGAAACTTTTGGAAGAGGAGGCAGAAGGAATATAAGAGCTGGAAGTTGGAGAGCAGTGCTATGAAATGCTGTCTTCTGGACATGACATACCTATTACAGTAATGAATTCCCAGTAGCTGTGGCTACTGGCTCAAGACCTACACAATATCAACCCATGTGAAATTTTAGATGGGGAGAAGATCCACAGACCCCATTCAAAACTGAAGAGCTATTGGTGATGAGTGATAGGGGAGGGTGAATTGTTCCTTATTGAAGACATAGCCATTGGTAGGTTGTTCTTGCTGAAGTGGATGATGGTCCCAGACATATGAGCATTGCTAATTGAACTTGATAGATCAAGTCATAGCTTGATAAATGAATGGAAGAGTGTGAGCTGGGGGTGTAGAGCTGTGTGGTGAGAGATTCTCTGTGAGAACGCTTTGTTGAAAGAGGAAGCCAGTATGTGCAGTGCTTCTGATGTGCACCTCCATTCCTTTTTAAACATTTTTTTTAATTTTTAAAAATTTTTTTACATTTCTTTTTTTAAAATTTTTTCTCCATCTTTATTAACTTGGGTATTTCTTATTTACATTTCAATTGTTATTCCTTTTCCCGGTTTCCTGGCCAACATCCCCAAAACCCTTCTCCCTCCCCTTCTACATGGGTGTTCCCCTCCCGATCCTCCCCCATTACCACCCTCCCCCCAACAATCACGTTCACTGGGGGTTCAGTCTTAGCAGGACCAAGGGCTTCCCCTTCCACTGGTGCTCTTACTAGGATATTCATTGCTACCTATGAGGTTGGAGCCCAGGGTCAGTCCATGTATAGTCTTTGGGTAGTGGCTTAGTCCCTGGAAGCTCTGGTTGGTTGGCAATGTTGTTCATATGGGGTCTCAAGCCCCTTCAAGCTCTTCCAGTCCCTTCTCTGATTCCTTCAACGGGGGTCCCGTTCTCAGTTCAGTGGTTTGCTACTGGCATTCGCCTATGTATTTGCTGTATTCTGGCTGTATCTCCCAGGAGAGATCTATATCCGGTTCCTGTCAGCCTGCACTTCTTTGCTTCATCCATCTTATCTAGTTTGGTGGCTGTATATATTGGCCACACGTGGTGCACCTCCATTCCTTAACCTCTCGATGCACCTCAGATTTCCCATCGCCCTTTCAGTGTAGGGCTCTGTGCATGATGAACAGAAGAGCATTTGGGAACTGCTTTAGGTCACCCAGCAACACCACATCCTACCTCAGCAAGCGGGAATCCATCTGTCAGTGTGAACGTGTGTCAGGTCTAGTCCTGAATACCTACGTGTTTGTAAAACCTGTTGCTGCCTCATGTCAGATGTAGAATATGACAAAAAAACTGATTTATGTGTAAACTCATGGAAATTCTGGGGTTAATTGATCTTATCTTGTGATGTGTCTCAAAACCACTATTCAGCAATTCGGGAAACTGAGGTACAAGAATAGCAAGATCAAAATCTGCCTGGGCAACTTAGTAAGATCCTTCTCAACAAATTAAAAAAAAAAGAAAACAAAATAAAACAACTCCCAAAGACTCAAAGAATTAGTATTAATTTTTGAAAGACATCGGTGGTTAGATTGTCAAAAAGCGTATCTGTGGTCATTTCTCACTGCTATCTAAAGTTTAAGTAAACTCCCTGTTCATTTTATAACCTGAAGGGGACAATAAATAATGTAAGACAAAACCAAAGCCAAAGGGGTTGGGAGATTGCTCAATGGGTCAAGAACTTGCTGCACATGTATGAAGACCTGAGTTCAAATAACCAACACTCACAAAAAAACCCCTCAGGGGTGGTAATGTTATTTGCAACACCAGATCTGGGGTTGGGATGAGTTGAGACAGGTAGATTCTGGGGCTTGCTGGCAGTCCAGACTAGCAGAGTTTTCAGGTTAAGTGTGAGAATGTGTCTAAAAAGGCAAAGTGTATGAGTGTGTGCGTGCATGTGTACATGCGTGTGTACGTGTGTGTGTGTGTGTGTGTGTGTGTGTGTGTAGGAGAGAAGGAGAGAGAGATAAAGAAGAGAAGAGAGAGAGGGAGAGAGAAAGGATATTGTCATCTCTGTACATCTACATCTACATCTACATCAACATCTACATCTACATCTACATCTACATCTACATATACATATACATATACATATACATATACATATACATATACATATACATGCACAGTTTGGCGCATACACACACAACTGAGTTTAGGCTGAGATTTCAATGTTAAATGTAAAATGTTTGATTTTACACTTCAGCAAATTGTGTGCACGTGTGTGTGTACACATGTACACATGTGCACATGTATGTGTGCACATGTACACATGTGCACTGTGTTAAGCCTATTCATTTATCTGCGTGCAGATGCATGTGTGGAGGATCACCTCAGGCACCTGAGCACTCACCTTCAACTTTGTGTGTGATGGGATCACTTGAATGTTGCTGTGAAAGCCAAGCTAGCTGGACCATGAGGTTCTGGGATTTGTCTCTCTGTCTTTCATTTTACAATAGAGCTATTGGGATTACAGGTGGGCACAGTTGTGCCCAGCTTCATGTTCTGGGTTCTGGGGGATCAGAGTCAGCTCTTCTTGCTTGCAGAGCAAGCACTTGACCCACTGAACCACTTGTATCTTTTTTTTTTGAACTTGCTTTGTAGTCAAGGATGATCTCCCCTTCCCCCCTGATTACAGGCACTGTTAGACTGGTTTATGCAGGACAGGTCAAACCTAGAGCTTCCTGCATGTGAGACAGGGACTCTGTAACTGCCTTATAGCCCTAGCCTGATATAATTTCATCTTTTTAATCTTATAATGAAAAGGTAAATACTTTTATCCTAGCCCTTTTAGTTAGGTTGGCTGTTGAGCTATTTACTTCTGTCCACTTGTCCTTAGATCTTCTGGCTCATGCTGTGTTACAGGAAGAGATGATCTATTTCTTTGGTTCCATTGTCAGCTGGCTTCCAGGTGGGCTTAGTTACTAGAAGGTTCTTGCAGATGAGAAGGAGAGACATTTTAAATTGTTTTTTCCTTTTGGGCTGTCTTAAGAATCATCTCTATGTTCGGTTTCCCCAGAAGTCTCCACTCCCAAATAGACTGACTTGACATCGTTGTGACATTCATACTTTATGTGACTCTGCCCCAGCTCTGAATGTCACTCCTCCTCCTAGGCTGTTGTAGTTAGTGGTCTGCTCTCAGAGCTACTTTCTGTCTTGCTTTGCTGTCTTCTGAGCTTCCATCTCTAATATTGCCTGTGCATCCTTCTTGTCTAAAATTTACTTTAAGTCAGAGTCTTCCTAGGAAACTCATGCTGGGCTCGAAGCTGTAGTCTCTTCTCGTCTGCCTCCTGAGTGCCAGAACTCTGAGCCTGTACCATGAAGCATGGCCTATCATATTTCCTTCTGAATACTCAGAAGATTTCTATTGATTGATCTTGATACAGTCATGTTGCCCAAACATTTAACATTTTATTTATTTATTTTTTACCAAAATAATGCTTTGAATTTTAAAATTAGTTTTGAAATTAACCTACCAAGTCATGTATCTTGCATTTTAAAAAGTCAATTAAATATTTTATTTTTTTACATCCTAAATGTTGTCCCCTCTTCTGATTCTCCCTTGCACAGTTATACACCCCTTCTCCCTCCTCTTTATTTCTGAGAGAAGAGCATGCCTCCCTTGGGTATCCTCCCATCTTGGAGTATCAAGTCTCTACAAGATTAGGTACATCCTATCCCACTGAGACCAGACAAGGCAGTCCTCTGCTACATATGTGCCCAGGGCCTTGGATGCCTTTTGGTTGATGGCTCAGTCTGGGAGTTCCCAGGGGTCTAGGTGGGTTGACATGTTAGTCTTCCTATGGAGTTGCCAATCCCTTCAGTTCCTTCAATCTACCCCCTAACTCTTCCATAGGGATCTCCAACATCTATCCAATACTTGGCTGTGAGTATCTGCATCTGTCTCAGTCAGCTTCTGGTAGAATCTCTCAGAGGTCAGCCATGCTAGACTCCTGTCTGCAAGCACAACATAGCATCAGTAATAGTGCCAGAGATTGGTACCTGTCCATGGGATGGATTTCAAGTTGGGCCAGTCACTGGTTGGCCATTCCTTCAGTCTCTGTTCCATTTTTGTCTCTGCATTTCTTTTGGACAGGAACAATTTTGGTTGGGTTGAAAAATTTGTAGTTGGTGTCCCCATCTTTCCACTGGTAGTACTGTCTGCCTACTGAGGGTGGTCTCTTCTGGTTCCATGGAAAATATCATCTTGAGTGAGATAAGCCAGACCCACGAGGACATGCATGATATGTACTCACAGATAAGTAGATATTAGCCAAAAAGTACAGACTACCCATGATATAGCTCACAGACCCTAAGAAGTTAATCAAGAAGGAAGGCCCAAGTGAGGATGCTTAAATCCCACTTAGAAGGGGGGACAAAATAGTCATGGAAAGCAGAGGGATCTGGATGGGAGAAGGGGAGGAAAGGCAAGGGGGGGGGGAATCAGGTATGGGGGTAGACAGGAAAGCGGCCCAGGAGAATGAATGGAAATGTGCAGCTGCTGGGGTTGAGGGAGCATCTAGAAAGTCCCAGAGACCTGGGATGATGAGGGAGGCTCCCAGGACTCAAAGTGGTCACCGGTGACCTCGGCCAAAGTCATGGTTTTGATCAAGAAATTTGAACGCAGATGTCCTTGTGTTTCATCTATCCTCTCTCCCATTGTCCTCCTGCACCTCTCTTGTCCTCTCTGACTGGCCCCCTTCATCATGTCATGGTTTTGCTTTCAGGATGTATACATTCTTTTACTCACTTGTCCCTAACATTCCTTTCTCTCTTATGGTTCCTGAGTGCTGTTAATCTTTAAGTACTTAGAATATGTGAACTTCGTACCAACTGTCATTACTGTAATCACCACGAGACATTTATCAAGCACCACGCTGTGGATGTTTTCTACATTTCTATTTTCAAACCTTACTTTTGCCATTGGCCTTCGTCTAATGATACCACCCTCTTGCTTTCATCCTTGTGGCCTCACCTCAGGCCATTGTGACAGCTTCCTCAGAGTGGCAATAACTTTGCAACTCTTCCTTCATTCCCCTTCCCTCTAAAGGCTGTCCCAATGCAAGCTGCTAGATTTAGTTTGACAAAGTGCAGCTCTCCTAATGTCCCATCCTTACTGAGAAACAAAATGTGCCATGGTTATCTGCCACCTACCAAATTAAGAACGGACCTTTGGTGCTGGTCCCCAACCTTCCCCGGAGAGTAGATCTTGCTGTACCTTTGGGCTGAGAATCTCTTCATACTATCATGCTTTAATTTATTGATTTGTGGACCTGGAAAATGTTTGGGAGCAAGAAAGGCATTCCTGCGTTTGCCATAGAGGACAAATTGTTTAAAGTATCTTGTACATGATCAAAAATCAAACTAGGCTTAGAGGCAGTAAACAAATTTGAGTTTCACTTTTATAGAAATAATTCCAGTTATTTGAGGAATTCTGCTATGAAAAACTTTCTTATTGCATTCAGGATTTGATTACGCTGTTTTACTAAAAATGTTAAAGATTTGATTTTGTAATTTTTGGTTATCAATGTTCAGAGAAATGGATTGATGTCCATGCCATTTCTAATGGTTTCAAATGAACACTTAATATTACTATAAGCCCATACACCATTATACCTTTTTATTAATTCAAGCTGCTGTTCTCTTGTATGAACATTGTTTTATCCCAGATAAAGGGTCCATCACTTTTGGAATTTGAAACAGGGATTATGTTGACTCAGTCCTTAATGATAAAATGACATTCACAGTTTATAGGCTTGTTTATTCTATTCTGAGTCCTGTGTCCCTCTGGACCCATTTTAGAAGCAAAATGTCAGTGATTAAAGAAGATACTTGCTCTCCGAGAAGGTCATTGTTGACACTTTATTTTATGGGCACCATGGGCCCACTTGGGTCTTGTAGGTTGCATCAATTCATTTATTTATGTTTGTTGAACCTTTTACTAGTACGTACTGGGGATATGCTAGTGACTACAAAAGACAGGGGTTTGTTCTTGTGAAGCTTAATTCTACCAGGAGACATAGGTATTAAATAACGAATTATACCAGTAGTGACACAGCTGTAATGGAAATGAGTACTATGGAATCCCACAAGTATTGGGAAAGCCTGTGTCAGGGGCTATGACTTGCAGGGGTTATAGAGCAGGGAACATTTTTCTGATGAAGTAATGTTCAAGCAGAAAGTTGAAGGATGAACAAAGATTTAGGTGCAGTATCTGTATGAGCAGGGAATGCGCCAGGTGAGAAGACCAAGAACAAAGGAAGTGATGGTCTCTTTGAGGGCTGAACAAAGGCTGCTGTGGTGGGAGGGGAGAGACCAGCAGGATAACGGAAGTGAGCATGCAGAAAGAAGGTCACACCAGACTTTCTAGCTGATGTCAAGGACTGCCAGGACTTTGGAGAGCTGTCAGAATCTTTTATGCATTTGCCTGGAATATGGAGAGCACACAGGAGGGACATAAGCATCCCTGCTGAGATGTCTAAAGAGATTGAGTGAGAGATAATGGGATGTAGGATGAGAGATGAGAGTAGTAATAAGGTAGGGAAAGGTTTGGCAATACTTTGAAGGGAGACAGAACACAGCGATAGCAGGAATATAAATGTTGAGGCGTATGGAAATGGGAAAGACAGTATGTCTCACATAGCCCGAAGGATTTAATTTTGAAGATATAGGGTGGGTTGGAAGAAGAGACAAGGTGTTGATTCTTAAGTACATAGCAATGAATGAAAAAGAAGCTGACAATTTGAGACTATAGGAATGTGGGAGAGGTTTGTGGAATCCTGGGAGGAACCAGAGACAGGCAACAGGCAGGACAGGAGTAAGGAAAATGGTATAATCTTATTGTAGTTAAAATGCATTAAAAATAAAACTAAGAGATTAAAACATTTATTCGATTTCTTCTTCCCTCCCTCCCTTGCTCCCTCCCTCCTATCCTCCTTCTCTTCCTCCCTCTTCCTTCCTTCAGGTTCTTTGTAGTCATATGGAAGGAAATTGCCATTCTTTTCTTTTTTTTTCTTTAGACTTAGGATTGGGTTTGCAAAATTTCAATATGTTTTTTAGGTTGTCCTCTGCATTTACTCCCTTCTATCATTATTATTTTGAGGTTTATCTTTTATCCTGTATATCATTTGTTTGCTTCTTTAAAAAGTTCATTTGATTAATATATCATATTTTGATTATATATTCACACATTGATAGGTATTTAGACCTTTTTTCCAATTGGGGCTACATAAAGCACAGCCTTATGTCAGCCCATAATTTTATATCTTGAGTAAATGCACCTAGTAAGGAGGTATTGATGTGTTGCATGATATGTCCACACAGTTAACTTTTATAAATCTAAATATATATAAATATAAGTGCACATATAATTTATAAACATGATTTTGGTTGTATAGTAACTGCCAAATTATTATCAAAAGTAGTTGTGCCCATTTCTATAACCAGCAACGTTTGAGTTTCAGTTGACCCACATCATTGCCCATACTTCAGATAGTCAGTTTGAAACTTCAGCCATAATTGATTATAATTTAATATTTATTTCTCTGAACATCAATGTAGTTGAAAAACTTTCAGTATTCATTTGTTTATATTCTCTTGAATTTTTGTTCAAGTCTTTTCCTCCTTCAAATTAAACTTCAGACTGTTTATGATATTATGTTGTGAGAGCTCTGTAAAAGTTCTGGCTAGCTGGGACTTCTATATCACTCCCCACCCTGCAAGGCTCAGGAAAATACATGGAAGAAAGAGTTTAATAGCAGAGGCAGTGGATGACTACAAGAAAAAAGTGTTTGCCTGACCTAGCAGGGAAGTTACATGTATGAACTCACAGATGTCAGAAATGTGTGACATCATGCATAGAACCTATCCAAGCTGAAGCCAGGCAAAAGCTTACAATGGAGAGATAAAGGTGGGCATAAAGCACCACTCCAGCCAAGGAGCCATTGAAATTTTATAGTTGCTGAAAAAGAAGAGCCAGTTTTCTTTCTTTTTTTTTTTTTATTAACTTGAGTATTTCTTATATACATTTCGAGTGTTATTCCCTTTCCCGGTTTCCGGGCAAACATCCCCCTCCCCCCTCCCCTTCCTTATGGGTGTTCCCCTCCCAACCCTCCCCCCATTGCCGCCCTCCCCCCCACAGTCTAGTTCACTGGGGCTTCAGTCTTAGCAGGACCCAGGGCTTCCCCTTCCACTGGTGCTCTTACTAGGATATTCATTGCTACCTATGAGGTTGGAGCCCAGGGTCAGTCCATGTATAGTCTTTAGGTAGTGGCTTAGTCCCTGGAAGCTCTGGTTGCTTGGCATTGTTGTTCATATGGGGTCTCGAGCCCCTTCAAGCTCTTCCAGTTCTTTCTCTGATTCCTTCAACGGGGGTCCTATTCTCAGTTCAGTGGTTTGCTGCTGGCATTCGCCTCTGTATTTGCTGTATTCTGGCTGTGTCTCTCAGGAGAGATATACATCCGGTTCCTGTCGGCCTGCACTTCTTTGCTTCATCCATCTTGTCTAATTGGGTGGCTGTATATGTATGGGCCACATGTGGGGCAGGCTCCGATGGGTGTTCCTTCAGTCTCTGTTTTAATCTTTGCCTCTCCCTTCCCTGCCAAGGGTATTCTATTTCCTCATTTAAAGAAGGAGTGAAGCATTCACATTTTGATCATCTGTCTTGAGTTTCGTTTGTTCTAGGGATCTAGGGTAATTCAAGCATTTGGGCTAATAGCCACTTATCAATGAGTGCATACCATGTATGTCTTTCTGTGATTGGGTTAGCTCACTCAGGATGATATTTTCCAGTTCCAACCATTTGCCTACGAATTTCATAAAGTCGTTGTTTTTGATAGCTGAGTAATATTCCATTGTGTAGATGTACCACATTTTCTGTATCCATTCCTCTGTTGAAGGGCATCTGGGTTCTTTCCATTTTCTGGCTATTATAAATAAGGCTGCGATGAACATAGTGGAGCACGTGTCTCTTTTATATGTTGAGGCATCTTTTGGGTATATGCCCAAGAGAGGTATAGCTGGATCCTCAGGCAGTTCAATGTCCAATTTTCTGAGGAACCTCCAGACTGATTTCCAGAATGGTTTTACCAGTCTGCAATCCCACCAACAATGGAGGAGTGTTCCTCTTTCTCCACATCCTCGCCAGCATCTGCTGTCACCTGAGTTTTTGATCTTAGCCATTCTCACTGGTGTGAGGTGAAATCTCAGGGTTGTTTTGATTTGCATTTCCCTCATGACTAAAGATGTTGAACATTTCTTTAGGTGTTTCTCAGCCATTCGGCATTCCTCAGCTGTGAATTCTTTGTTTAGCTCTGAACCCCATTTTTTAATAGGGTTATTTGTTTCCCTGCGGTCTAACTTCTTGAGTTCTTTGTATATTTTGGATATAAGGCCTCTATCTGTTGTAGGATTGGTAAAGATCTTTTCCCAATCTGTTGGTTGCCGTTTTGTCCTAACCACAGTGTCCTTTGCCTTACAGAAGCTTTGCAGTTTTATGAGATCCCATTTGTCGATTCTTGATCTTAGAGCATAAGCCATTGGTGTTTTGTTCAGGAAATTTTCTCCAGTGCCCATGTGTTCCAGATGCTTCCCTAGTTTTTCTTCTATTAGTTTGAGTGTGTCTGGTTTGATGTGGAGGTCCTTGATCCACTTGGAATTAAGCTTTGTACAGGGTGATAAGCATGAATCGATCTGCATTCTTCTACATTTGACCTCCAGTTGAACCAGCACCATTTGCTGAAAATGCTATCTTTTTTCCATTGGATGGTTTTGGCTCCTTTGTCAAAAATCAAGTGACCATAGGTGTGTGGGTTCATTTCTGGGTCTTCAATTCTATTCCATTGGTCTATCTGTCTGTCTCTGTACCAATACCATGCAGTTTTTATCACTATTGCTCTGTAATACTGCTTGAGTTCAGGGATAGTGATTCCCCCTGAAGTCCTTTTATTGTTGAGGATAGCTTTAGCTATCCTGGGTTTTTTGTTATTCCAGATGAATTTGCAAATTGTTCTGTCTAACTCTTTGAAGAATTGGATTGGTATTTTGATGGGGATTGCATTGAATCTGTAGATTGCTTTTGGTAAAATGGCCATTTTTACTATATTAATCCTGCCAATCCATGAGCATGGGAGATCTTTCCATCTTCTGAGGTCTTCTTCAATTTCTTTCCTCAGTGTCTTGAAGTTCTTATTGTATAGATCTTTTACTTGCTTGGTTAAAGTCACACCGAGGTACTTTATATTATTTGGGTCTATTATGAAGGGTGTCGTTTCCCTAATTTCTTTCTCAGCTTGTTTCTCTTTTGTATAGAGGAAGGCAACTGATTTATTTGAGTTAATGTTATACCCAGCCACTTTGCTGAAGTTGTTTATCAGCTTTAGTAGTTCTCTAGTGGAACTTTTGGGATCACTTAAATATACTATCATATCATCTGCAAATAGTGATATTTTGACCTCTTCTTTTCCGATCTGTATCCCCTTGATCTCCTTTTGTTGTCTGATTGCTCTGGCTAGAACTTCAAGAACTATATTGAATAAGTAGGGAGAGAATGGGCAGCCTTGTCTAGTCCCTGATTTTAGTGGGATTGCTTCAAGTTTCTCTCCATTTAGTTTAATGTTAGCAACTGGTTTGCTGTATATGGCTTTTACTATGTTTAGGTATGGGCCTTGAATTCCTATTCTTTCCAGGACTTTTATCATGAAGGGGGGTTTAATTTTGTCAAATGCTTTCTCAGCATCTAATGAAATGATCATGTGGTTTTGTTCTTTCAGTTTGTTTATATAATGGATCACGTTGATGGTTTTCCGTATATTAAACCATCCCTGCATGCCTGGGATGAAGCCTACTTGATCATGGTGGATGATTGTTTTGATGTGCTCTTGAATTCGGTTTGCCAGAATTTTATTGAGTATTTTTGCGTCGATATTCATAAGGGAAATTGGTCTGAAGTTCTCTTTCTTTGTTGTGTCTTTGTGTGGTTTAGGTATAAGAATAATTGTGGCTTTGTAGAAGGTATTTGGTAGTAATCCATCTGTTTCAATTTTGTGGAATAGTTTGGATAATATTGGTATGAGGTCTTCTATGAAGGTTTGATAGAATTCTGCACTAAACCCGTCTGGACCTGGGCTCTTTTTGGTTGGGAGACCTTTAATGACTGCTTCTATTTCCTTAGGAGTTATGGGGTTGTTTAACTGGTTTATCTGTTCCTGATTTGACTTCGGTACCTGGTATCTGTCTAGGAAATTGTCCATTTCCTGTAGATTTTCAAGTTTTGTTGAATATAGGTTTTTATAGTAAGATCTGATGATTTTTTGAATTTCCTCTGAATCTGTAGTTATGTCTCCCTTTTCATTTCTGATTTTGTTAATTTGGATGCACTCTCTGTGTCCTCTCGTTAGTCTGGCTAAGGGTTTATCTATCTTGTTGATTTTCTCAAAGAACCAACTTTTGGTTCTGTTGATTCTTTCTATGGTCCTTTTTGTTTCTACTTGGTTGATTTCTGCTCTGAGTTTGATTATTTCCTGCCTTCTACTCCTCCTGGGTGTATTTGCTTCTTTTTGTTCTAGAGCTTTTAGGTGTGCTGTCAAGCTGCTGACACATGCTCTTTCCTGTTTCTTTCTGCAGGCACTCAGCGCTATGAGTTTTCCTCTTAGCACAGCTTTCATTGTGTCCCATAAGTTTGGGTATGTTGTACCTTCATTTTCATTAAATTCTAAAAAGTTTTTAATTTCTTTCTTTATTTCTTCCTTGACTAGGTTATCATTGAGTAGAGCATTGTTCATTTTCCACGTATATGTGGGCATTCTTCCCTTATTGTTATTGAAGACCAGTTTTAGGCCGTGGTGGTCCGATAGCATGCATGGGATTATTTCTATCTTTCTGTACCTGTTGAGGCCTGTTTTTTGACCAATTATATGGTCAATTTTGGAGAAAGTACCATGAGGAGCTGAGAAGAAGGTATATCCTTTTGCTTTAGGATAGAATGTTTTATAAATATCCGTTAAGTCCATTTGGCTCATGACTTCTCTTAGTCTGTCTACATCTCTGTTTAATTTCTGTTTCCATGATCTGTCCATTGATGAGAGTGGGGTGTTGAAATCTCCCATTATTATTGTGTGAGGTGCAATGTGTGTTTTGAGCTTTAGTAAGGTTGCTTTTATGTATGTAGGTGCCCTTGTATTTGGGGCATAGATATTTAGGATTGAGAGTTCATCTTGGTGGATTTTTCCTTTGATGAATATGAAGTGTCCTTCCTTATCTTTTTTGATGACTTTTAGTTGAAAATTGATTTTATTTGATATTAGAATGGCTACTCCAGCTTGCTTCTTCTGACCATTTGCTTGGAAAGTTGTTTTCCAGCCTTTCACTCTGAGGTAGTGTCTGTCTTTGTCTCTGAGGTGTGTTTCCTGTAGGCAGCAGAATGCAGGGTCCTTGTTGCGTATCCAGTTTGTTAATCTATTTCTTTTTATTGGGGAGTTGAGGCCATTGATGTTGAGAGATATTAAGGAATAGTGATCATTGCTTCCCGTTATATTCATATTTGGATGTGAGGTTATGTTTGTGTGCTTTCATTCTCTTTGTTTTGTTGCCAAGACGATTAGTTTCTTGCTTCTTCTAGGGTATAGCTTGCCTCCTTATGTTGGGCTTTACCATTTATTATCCTTTGTAGTGCTGGATTTGTAGAAAGATATTGTGTAAATTTGGTTTTGTCATGGAATATCTTGGTTTCTCCATCTATGTTAATTGAGAGTTTTGCAGGATACAGTAACCTGGGCTGGCATTTGTGTTCTCTTAGGATCTGTATGATATCAGTCTAGGATCTTCTGGCCTTCATAGTTTCTGGCGAGAAGTCTGGTGTGATTCTGATAGGTCTGACTTTATATGTTACTTGACCTTTTTCCCTTACTGCTTTTAATATTCTTTCTTTATTTTGTGCGTTTGGTGTTTTGACAATTATGTGACGGGAGGTGTTTCTTTTCTGGTCCAATCTATTTGGAGTTCTGTAGGCTTCTTGTATGCCTATGGGTATCTCTTTTTTTAGGTTAGGGAAGTTTTCTTCTATGATTTTGTTGAAGATATTTACTGGTCCTTTGAGTTGGGAGTCTTCACTCTCTTCTATACCTATTATCCTTAGGTTTGATCTTCTCATTGAGTCCTGGATTTCCTGTATATTTTGGACCAGTAGCTTTTTCCGCTTTACATTATCTTTGACAGTTGAGTCAATGATTTCTATGGAATCTTCTGCTCCTGAGATTCTCTCTTCCATCTCTTGTATTCTGTTGGTAAAGCTTGTATCTACAGCTCCTTGTCTCTTCTTTTGGTTTTCTATATCCAGGGTTGTTTCCATGTGTTCTTTCTTGATTGCTTCTATTTCCATTTTTAATTCCTTCAACTGTTTGATTGTGTTTTCCTGGAATTCTTTCAGGGATTTTTGTGACTCCTCTCTATGGGCTTCTACTTGTTTATTTATGATTTCCTGGAATTCTTTCAGGGATTTTTGTGACTCCTCTCTATGGGCTTCTACTTGTTTAATTATGTTTTCCTGGAATACTTTCAGGCATTTTTGTGATTCCTCTCTGTAGGCTTCTACTTGTTCTCTAAGGGAGTTCTTCATGTCTTTCTTGAAGTCCTCCAGCATCATGATCAAATATGATTTTGAAACTAGATCTTGCTTTTCTGGTGTGTTTGGATATTCCATGTTTGTTTTGGTGGGAGAATTGGGCTCCGATGATGCCATGTAGTCTTGGTTTCTGTTGCTTGGGTTCCTGTGCTTGCCTCTGGCCATCAGATTATCTCTAGTGTTACTTTGTTCTGCTATTTCTGACAGTGGCTAGACTGTCCTATAAGCCTGTGTGTCAGGAGTGCTGTAGACCTGTTTTCCTCTCTTTCAGTCAGTTATGGGGACAGAGTGTTCTGCTTTTGGGTGTGTAGTTTTTCCTCTCTACAGGTCTTCAGCTGTTCCTGTGGGCCTGTGCCTTGAGTTTACCAGGCAGGTCACTTGCAGCAGAAAAGTTGGTCTTACCTGTGGTCCTGAGGCTCAAGTTCACTCGCGGGGTGCTGCCCTCGGGCTCTCTGTGGCGGCAGCAACCAGGAAGATATGCGCCGCCCTTTCTGGGAGCTTCAGTGCATTAGGGTTCCAGATGGCCTTTGGTGTTTTCCTCTGGTGTCCGAGATGTATGTGCAGAGAGCAGTCTCTTCTGGTTTCCCAGGCTTGTCTGCCTCTCTGAAGTTTTAGCTCTCCCTCCCACGGGATTTGGGTGCAGAGAACTGTTTATCCGGTCTGTTTCCTTCAGGTTCTGGTGGTGTCTCAGGCAGGGGTCCTGCCGCTCCTGGGCCCTCCCCCACGGGAGCCCAGAGGCCTTATACAGTTTCCTCTTGGGCCAGGGATGTGGGCAGGGGTGGGCAGTGTTGGTGGTCTCTTCCGCTCTGCAGCCTCAGGAGTGCCCACCTGACCAGGCGGTTGGGTCTCTCTCTCACGGGGTCTGGGAGCAGAGAGCTGCTGTGGGCCGGGATCCGCGGGTGTGGGACTTCCGGTAAACACAGAACGTGCCCGTTCCTAGAGGAATTCTGCCTCCGTGTGTCCCGAGCTCACCAGGCAGCTTTCTTGCAGCAGAAAATTTGGTCTTACCTGTGGTCCCGAGGCTCAAGTTCGCTCGTGGCGTGCTGCCCACGGGCTCTCTGCAGCGGCAGCAACCAGCCAGTTTTCTTTCTTTAAGGGTGCGAGCTTTAGTAGATCCACACAATCCAGGATGGGGTCCATACTTTCGAGTATCTGGGAAACAATTTGAATCAATGGGTTAACAACAACAACCGCTACCACTACCACCACCAACACCACAACAAAAAGAACAGGAAGTTCAATTGGTGTGGAGGGGTGGATCCAGTGATTGGGGGAAGGGAAAGTGAAGATGATCAAAATACATTATATGAAATTCTGAACAAATTAATTCCAGATAAAATTCTTCTGCAAGATAAGCAGCCATGCTTACCTCAGAGTTTATGAATGGGGCTTTTTGAAAAACAGAGGTTTTACAATTATTTATTGTTATTATTTTTAGTTAGCTGTGCTTCTTTTATACTATGTAAATAATTTTGTTTAGTTTTGTAAAGATATTCTTCTACGTTCCTGTTTTTATAGTTTTGTCATTAATATTGGTTCACTATTCATTTTGAACCACTTTTTAATGAATTGTGTGATCATCAAAGTACATAGTTTTCCCATATGAATATTTAATTATTCTAAAACTACTTATAGAGATCATTTTCTTTAAAAAAAAAAAGCCTAGAGCTGCTATCCACAGGGGGACCGCCATTCTCCCCTAACCTCTCTGTCTACCTTCCTCAGACCTGTGGATCCTGAACCATAGGAAGAGCAGTCTAGCACAGCTGTCCTCTGAGAGGCTTAGCAGTCGACTCAGACAGATGCAGACACCCACAGCTAAACAGTGGGTAGAGCTTGGGGACTCTAATGGAAGAATAGCAGGAAGTGTAGCTCCTCACTCCCAAGGGATAGGAACGCTACAGGAAGACCAACAGAATCAACTAATCTGGAACCTAGAGGCTCTCAGAGACTGAACCACCAACCACAGAATATACACAGGCTGGACCTAGGCCTCTCTGCACATATGTAACAGATGTGCATGCAGCTTGACTTTCATTTGAGTCTAGAACAACTGGAGCAGGCCTATCCCAAAAGCTGTTGCCTGTGTCGGGGATATGTTCTTCTAGCTGGACTGCCTTGTCTGGCTTCAGTGGGATAGAATATGCCTAGCCTCACAGACTTGATGTGCCACGGTGGGGGTCTACCTATGGGATCCCTTTCTGCTCAGCAGAGAAGAGGAAGGAGGTGGGAGAAGGATTGTGGTAGAGGGTTATCAATGGGGGGGGGGGAAGTGAGCTGGATATAAAGTGAATAAGTAAACTACTACTACTACTATTGCTATTACTACTACTACTGCTGCTACTACTACTACTACTGCTACTACTACTACTGCAAAAAGTCTAGAGAAACAATTAAACAATTAGCTTTATTTCCTATGTGTCTTTTATCTGCATTCAATTCTTCTTTATCAGCTAATATTACTCTTTAACATTCTACTTTCTGCATATTATTTATGTACATATTTGTTTACAAATATACATATACATGTGCACATAGTAATTATGTACAAGAACCCACATATGAGGAAGAATTGTGATTTTTCTTCATATTGCTTACTATACATATATAATACATAACCTTGCTTAATAATATACATAATTAGTCTTTCCATTTTCTTGCAAATTTTGAGAATATATTTTTCTTTACAGCTAAATAGTATTGCATTTCATACATGGACAAGATTTTCATTATCTAGTCATCTTTTGATGAGTACTTAGACTACTTCCGTTTGCTTGCTACAGAGAATAGAGCAGCCATAGACATGCGGTGCAAATACCTTGATAGGGTGTGATGTTTTATGCCCAATAGTAAAATAGCTGGGTCTTATTATAGTTACATTTTTAACCTTATGAGGAACCTCCAAGCTAATTCCCATAAAGACAGTATTAATTTACACTTGCACTAGCCATGAATATGAGATCCTTCTTCTCAATATCCTCTCCAATATTTGCTTTTAGATTTATTAATGACACTTACTCTGATGAAGGTGAGGTGCTCCTTCAAATTACTTTTAGTTTACGTTTTCCTAATGGCTAGAGACTTTGAACACTTAAAATAGTTATTAACCATTTCTTCTTAGTTCATTAGCTTTTTAGCTGATTGGAGGTTCTATTTCCTTGGTGTCCAATTACTGCAGTTCTTCATAAATTCTGGATACTCACCCCTTGTAACACAGTTGATAAAGATCTCCCATTCTCAGTCGTGAGCTCTGCTGATAGTTCCTTTGTTTTATGAAGATTTTAATTGTAATGAAGTCCCATCTGTTGACAGGGCTGGCTCCTGTGCTGTGTAAGTATAGAAGAATGTATAGAAGGATCTTTTATATGTTTTGGATTTGAAGTTTCAGTGTTTCAGGCTTTAAATTAACATCTTCGACCTATTTTGAATTGATTTTTGTACAAGGTAAAAGATTTGAATCTAATTTCACTTTACTGCAGGTGGATATTCAGTTTTGCCAGAACATTTGGTGAATAGGCTATCCTTTCCCTCAATATACGTTTTTGCCTCATCTGTAAAATTTTAGGTGGACATAGCATTGTTGGTTTATTTTCAGGTCCTCTCCTGTTCCATTGGTCTATCTGTCAGTTTTATGTCAGTATTAGGCTGACTTTATCACTCTAGCTCTGCAGTATAAGAAATTAGGAATGTATCCCACTCATGACAGCTAAAGAAATTTCAAAGCTAAAGAATATTCCTAACCAAAGATAAGAGAGACCTTTATGATGAAAATTTTGAGATATTGAAAACTGAAATCAAAGTAGATACTAGATGATAGAATGACCTTGACTGTTCTGGATTAGCAGAATTGAAATTGTGAAAAGAGCCAACTATTGAAGTTAACCTACAAATTTAATATGATACCTATAAAATTTTGTTGTCATATTTCTTTCAAATGTCTATAAAATTATAATTATTTTTATGGGGCCACAAAAGGCCATATACAGGCAAAGCAATCCTAAGGAATAAGAACATAGCTGGAGGAATCACAATACCTGAATTCAAATAGAGTACAAAGCAATAGTGACCAAGCAGCCTGGAGTTCTTTCCTTCTGAATTGTCTCAGCACATTTATAGGAAATTTACTCTTTTGTATTGAGTTCTGTGCACAGTATTATATCAATACTTCATTTTCTTGTTCTCCTCACTATAGTTTCTAGTGAGTGTTAAAATAACGTGAGTTATTCAAGTTGGTTCTTAGTTTAATTCAGCTACTGTAATCCCTTTCTTTTGCATCTAAACATTAGCATTCAGAATGCTAACATCTGAATTCTAAGAAAACCTTAGAATTGTGGTGTGATTACACTGAACCATTACATGAATTTAGGAGTAATTGGTATTCCCGGTAAAATTGAGTCTTTAGATCAATGGGTATATCTCTTTATTAACTTATGTTTTTTTTTTTAAATTCTGAGCCATGTTTTATAGTTTTATATGTGCACTCAGCTTAGAGTTCTGTCTATGAAGAGACACAATGACTAAGGCAATTCTTATAAAAGAAAGCATTTAATTGAGGGATTCCTTAAAGTTTCAGAGGAGTGATCCATGGCCATCATGGCAGGAAACATTGTGGTAGGAAGTCAGGCATGGGACTTGAACAGTAACAGAGAGCTTTACATCTTTATCCACAAGTGGGAGGCAGAGAGAGAATGAGAGCTCACAAGAGAGACTTCGAATGCATATGTGCATATGTATGTGTGTGAGTGTGTGTGAGTGTGTGTGTGTGTGTGTGTGTGAGAGAGAGAGAGAGAGAGAGAGAGAGAGAGGGAGAGAGAGAGAGAGAGGGAGGGAGGGAGAGAGAGAGAGAGAGAGAGAGAGAGACTGGGTCTGGTGTGGGCTTTTAAAATCTCAATCTCACCTCCAGTGATACACCTCCTTCAATAAGGCCACACCTCCTAATCCTTCTAGTCTGCCTCAAAAATCTTTACTCCCTGGTTACTAAGTAACCATGTTTTGTATATATTTCTATATATCAATCTATAAATAGTTACTGATGATACTAACAGTAGTCTTTTTGAAAATAACACTCAAATAATGTAGTCTGTTCATAGTATATAGAAATTTAATTTGTCTTTTATCATAACTTTATATCCTGTGACATGACTAAGTTTACCTATTCACTTTAGTAAATTTGTATACATTTTTTAGAATTTTTTACATAGATAATTATGTCATTCTTAGGTCTTTTTTTTTCAGTTTCTGTGCAAATTAGGTATCAGTTTTCAATCAGTCTGTTCATCTGACCTCCATCCATCCATTTACCTGCCTACTTCTCTACCTGTCTATATACTTATTGTTTGTTTGCTCTCCTTCCACTGATTACACAGTCTAGCACACTGATGAGCAGGAGCCGCGAGAGATATCCTTGTTTCATACAGACTCTCAAGAGAAATGCGTTTGTTCATTCAACAGTCGGCCTAATCTTGGATGTATTTTTGTAAGTGTTGTTTCTTTGTTGAGGAGGTTTCTGTATGGTCCTACGATGCCAGTAATATATTTACTTAACCACTGAGTATTATAGCTTTTCAAATGACTTTTTAGGTAAACTAAAATGATTACACAGTTTTGTATGAGTTATGTTGTATGATGAATCGACGATCTTGGCCATTGTTCATTATCTCTTTGCATTTTTTGGCAATTCTCATTAATATTAAGAGGGTGGGTCCCTGATTCATTTCCTTTTATTCCACTATGGCTGGAAGCACACATCTATATATTTGGCTTTATTCATTTTAAATTTTAAAATGGAATTGTAAAATCCGTCTGGAGGTTGATTATCTAGTTGGTGTTTAGATTTGAATTTTAGAGTAGGTTGAGGAGATGAACTGTGGAATTACATTCTAAAGCGTTATAGTCAAGTACATAAACACGGTTGGATATTATCATGTAAGAATGAATGGATGTGGTGAACGTTGAGCATGGGGTCAGCCCTAAGGAAATTCACTTTTAATCACTAGGCACAGAAAGATGAGTCAGAAGAAATGGCAGGAAAGAATATAGAGAGATGTAGGAAAAGGCCAGGAGAATGTGTTGTAGAGAAGCTAATGTCAGAATTTTAATGTTGCCAGCTCAGGTGAAATTAAAATTGAGAATGGGTCATTGCTTTTTGCAACATGAAAAGGTTTGACGACCTTGCCCAGAGCA
Source organism: Rattus norvegicus (assembly GCF_021556685.1). NCBI lineage: Eukaryota > Metazoa > Chordata > Mammalia > Rodentia > Muridae > Rattus > Rattus norvegicus. Next base: position 57,388,365 of record NC_141537.1, on the reverse strand, counting down.
GTTTAACTATACATCGAAACGGATGCCAGCTTTAATGTGGTGGACAGCATGAGACACAGGACGGTGAAGAAAGTACATTTCGCTAAGTTTGGAAAATTTGGCTGTAAAGGGGAGAGAAATGAAGGTAGCAGGAGATCTGGAATTGGGTGAGGGCTTAAATAATGGCCATCTCTTCTTTAAGGCGATTTTCCTTTTAAATCAGGAGGTTCATGGATTTATAGAGATTCCAGTGGAGGACCCAGTTGAGAGAAGGAGGTTAATAAGTTGAGAAGTGACAATCACGGCTGCCTAACTCAAAAGGTCTGCGGTGTATGCACTTCAGAGCTCAAGTTGGGGCTTGATGTCAAGGCGCCAAAAGTGATATTTCTTCGTACAAATGAAGGAAGGAAAGGAGAAAACGTGCTTAGGAAGTTAGCTTTGCAGGTTTGATGGTAGGAAACTGAGAGTACCATTTAACTGACAGCTGTTTCTTCCAGAAAAAAGGTTTGAAAAACATTTCCCTATATCAAAATGTCTGAAGTTTTTGCACCATTTCTTAGTATTTAATATCAAACTGTCAACCAGATAATTCTGTAACCTGGTTGGTTGTGAAGGGACTTAGTAGTCCTGGTTGGTGATATTGTCCATATTGATGATGTTTGACCCAAGACTACTCTCATCTGCGCACTTGCAGACAAAGAAATCTTACAATGGTGGCCCTGAAGCAAGGGTAGGAGGCCCAGATGTGAGTGTGGGTTGGGTGTGGGTTGGGTGTGGATGAGCAGGCTCCTTCATCCATGTCATCTCCTGCCAATAGGAATGGGAAGCTAAGCCCTTCCTCCCTGTTTCTGGTACTGTCCTCATTCAAGTAGCTTTCTCCAGCCCCAGCTGATTTTCTAATCCTGTGCCTTTCCACTCCTCTTGACCACTCACCTAGGGTCTTGACATGACTTTTCTTTTCTTTGTCTGTCATGCTGGGAAATCAAATCCAAGGCCATATTAAAAAGAATGCTCTACCATGGACCTACATCCTCAGTCCTTATATTGCTTGTTGAAAATGGTTTTTTAATCAACTCTTTCAGTTTTCCTATTTCCTCAAGGACTTTTTCTCCTGTATTTTAAAATTTACTTCAAATTCCACTGATAGACTTTCAGTTTACAAAAGGTGGGGGAGGGGGGACTTCTGTATTTTTAGAACTCCTAATCTTAATTTAAGGGAAACGGTTCCCTTTGTGTATTTAGGTGGTGGAAAGTATATGGGTGGATGTGTTCACCAGTGCCTGTGGAGGACAGAGGACAGCTCTGGGTATTGGACTTTTCCACCATGTTTGGGACAGAATTTTTTTTTTATTCTTTCTCTGCATGCTAGGATAGTTGTTTTGTGAACTTCCAGCAGTCGTCCTGTCTCTGGTTTCCCTCTCCATAGGACTGTTGTGGAATCACCAATATTTATGTTACTGTGCCAGCATATAAATGGGTTCTGGGGATCAAACTCAGATTACCGGGTTGTCACGGCAAGCATGTTAACCACTGAGCCATCTCCCCAGCCCTGGATTATAGTCTTAAATACCCTCTTAAGCTGCTTATATTTTCCTCAATTTTATTCCCTAAACTTAAGGATGAATGAATAAGTAAATAAGTAAATAAATGGCTTCTAAAAATTCTCATGTTGTCATGGGCAAGGGATAGTATTCCTTCTACTTATTCCATAATTTTAAAATTTGGCAGTGAAATAGTTTAAGGATAGAAATACATGAAAAGTATTTTAGCTTTGTTTTTGTTGTCTTTAAAAATAGAGTACCCAATGATATTTACATATAGTCTCTGACAAAGCATTATGAAGGCATTTACATATTTAGATTATTTACAGAATTAGAGAGAATTGAAAAGACAATAAATGTCTTCATATATCTAAGTTATAGCCTATGAAAAAGGAGTTAGTTACTCATAAAGGAGAAAAGTATATTTCCACTTAAGCGTCAAAAAATATGGAATGCTTTTGAGAGGCAGTTTTGCTGGGTAAATGATAGACGTCAAAAGCAGGAACCCTGTATTGCTTACTCTCATTAGCAGGCAGTTAATCAACAATGTATATTTACGGTAGACTGCATACAAAGAACTTTCTAGAATGGTCTAATGAATCATAGTATACTCAAGAATGGCTCTCCTTTCTGATGGGGAACATAAGGAATTGCTTTGCTCTTTGAAATTCAAGTGTTAGGAACTTTTTAAACATCAACTAACTAATGCTGAGCTACACTTACCAAGGCATGGAGAAATATAATATATAATGCTACTTTGAGGACCCAGTGTTTAGCAGTCAACACTGTAGACGTGTACAGAGATGCATCTTTGGTGGTCTATTGAAAGGAGGAGGGCTCCCATTCCTTCCATGGGCCTCCTGTGGTGTTTCCGGGTTTTAGGGATGCTGACAGAGCCAAGAGAAGCTCCCATCATGTCCTGGTAAGTGGTGGAGCACCGTCCCGTTTCTAGCTCTTCCTCCTTCTCAACTCCAGAGTTTAGATCCCTAGTCTCTGTGGGTCAAGGCTTCTGATCAAATCAGCTAATCCTCCAAGTATGTTGGCTTGGCTCCTTGTAAAGCAGGCACCAAAAATCGAAACATCTTCCTTGGCTCACCCAAAGCAGCAAAACCAGGCAGGAGTGAACATCGCACTCTTACTGGTGTCAAGGTGCCACTCAGTCATCTGGCTTTGTCGAAATTTTATTTTTCAAAACCACTTTATTTTCAGACAAGTATAAAATATATTTGAAAGCATCTAACCATCTTACCAGTTTGAATGACATTCAGTAGTCTATTGATTTGCCCTGAGACTAAGAGTAAACAAAATGGCAGAATCTGATTTAAAATTTGAACAAGATGATCTTAAAAATAAACTTTGGAAGAAAGATATTTCTGAAATAATTTTCTAGTGATCAGGACATGCTCACCTTAGGGGAAGTGAATAAAGTCAAAGAAGGTTTCTTTTTACATTCTTGTGATGACTCCAGACAGATTGATCAAAATAATCCTTGCATTGAATATATTTAAGTCCCTTTGAGTATGATATTGGATAATAATAAAACCATATCATCATCATCATCGTCATCATTGTCGTCATCGTTGTCGTCGTCGTCATCATCATCATTATCATCATCATCATCATCATTATGATTCAACAATGCCTTTCCAACTTGCTGGTGCACAAGAGGAACCACCTGGAGCTCTCATTAAAGTACAAATTTCCATTCACTGGGTCTGGGGTGGGATCTGAGGTTCTCCATTTCTAACCAGCTTCTAGATGATGCTGGTGCTGATACTGAGAGTTTGGTGACAACACTGAACTGACTACCTAGGAAATTAAGCCAGTGCTACCCTTACTGCATTCTCCAAACTGGCAAACTGACCTTACATGGTGTAAATATATCTGTCATTCCAAAACATGAGTTTAAATTTTAAAAGATTATTATTCCCAGTGGCTAGCTCAAAGTCATAGTTTGTATAGAATAGCATCAGAGGACAACATTCGGCCCTGTTGCATAATTAGAAATCATCATATGTTCAATATAAATATGTTGCACTTACCTGAATAATCAGGGTAGTTGGGAATCAATGACTCGGCCCCCAGCACTTCAGTTAACTTCTATTCCACTCGGGGGCACGTGTGACAAGTCTCAATGTGTTGTTCTGAGGCTGCTGTTGGATACTCAAAGATGCTATCTTGAGTAGGACATGAGACTGGGAGTCAGGTAGAGATTTAGACTGGGTATAACAGAGAGTGTGTGAAGTAGAAAGAGAAACATAACACAGCACCCGTGTGGCAGGAGAATGACCAATCAAGGAGTCAGAGTTTAAGAGAAAATGTAAAGTGAGTTTTCCTGCAAGTCAAGTAGGAAAGTGGGGTGGACAGCAAATGTTTAACAGACACTTTGTTGACCTGAAAACTAAAATCAAACAAATAGAAAACAGACAGAACTGTGCTCACAAGGAGTGAACAGCTCAGTCCATGTTCTTTTATGTTTGTTTCTGTTGAAAGCTGTCTGCATTTCTTTGAATGCCCTTATATCTTCTACCTTTAGCTGCCTTTTGCCTTTGTTCCTATTTCCTGTTGTGTTTTGACTTGCTTACTAGCCTTTATATATCATATGAAGTGTTGTTGGTAATAGGTTTTAAAATATATTTCTTTCTTATTTGAAAATACCTGAGTTTTTGAAGAGTGAAAATTTGATGTGTTGACCTGGATGATTGCTGCCCAATCTGCCCAGCCTGTCTCTGGCCATTTTCCTGGAACTGCAGCTATTTCAACAGATACATATTAGCATATGCTTTTCATTCTGGTGTTGTATTAGCTACTTTTCTCATCAAATACAGTGGAAGAGACATGCACTGGCAGAGTCATGCAGTGGGAGAGCCATGCCTTGGCAAATGCATGCAGTGGTAGCCTCTTCATATCATTACCTCAGACTGAGAAGTATAGAGCTCAGCCCTGCTGACATGTGTCTTCCAGGTAGACAGGCATCTCCTCAAATAATCCCACCATCTGGGTAGCAAGTGCTCAAAAACTGAACCCATGGCAGATATTCCAGAGTCAAAGTACAATAGCTTGTGACATCTAAGCTGTGGCCTGTGTCGCTGAAGCAGTTGGATATGTGACCAGAAATGGGAACAGAGAAGTCTGATTGCTTCTTCAGGACCTTGAGCACTCATGGATTGCAGCTAACTAGGAGCGAACAGTGGCCTTTAAATCTGTGAGAGGGGACTTAGTGGAGAGTAGACTCTTTACGGGGATGATTCTGGAGCCATATTGCCTAGGCTCTTTATGATTTTCAAATTTATCTTGGAAAAAATTATTCCTATCTCAGGTTTTTTCATGGACATGCTGGAGACCGAACACTTAGCATATAGTTCTTTTTCCAAATCTTAATAAATGAATGTTGACAAGAGTAGCATATACCCACTCTCTTATACTCATGTACCATACACACTTCATTGGCTGGGTGTACAGGCAGAATATGATACATGAAGGAGTTTATAAAGAACATTAAGAGATTTAGATGAACATAGAGGGCAAATAAGTTCACTTTGGGGATGTTTAATGCACTGCTCTTTAGATAGTATTGATGTTTGTCAGGAGAACATATCCTTGGGGGCACTCTCCTGCATTTGGGAGAATAATGGAATCTGGGTCACATGGGTTCTTTTATCTTCTTTCCCCCTCACATGGTGATTGCCATTTATGAAGTGCACTATTCATTCTTTGGAGATGGAGCTAAGCTTTCTTTCCTATGTAAACGGAACTCTAATTAAGACCTTTAACCTCACAAGGTCCTTCTAACAGCTGAGTTCACCACTTGGGTATCATTAAAGGCTTGAAAATCCCCACTGGCGTTAGGTGTTTAGAATCAGTACCTGAATGACAGCTGGGAGACAGATAATGATTTGAAGACCAGAATATTGGTGAATGTGGATAATCACTGAAAATCAGAGAGTCTGTCAATCAGGAAACTGATTTACATAGACAAATGTCCGTTTCACCATTTTTCTCTTATTTGCAGAATTCAAATCATGGATTATTGAGTGGCAAAATGCCAGTCTAAATGGAATATTTGCCAGCTTAGGGTTTATTGACTTCAATTTGTTGGTTATAATTACTAACTTTTTATGTGTGGTGCTGACATGCTTGGGGGAAAAATTGAACCACAGTGGTGATTGCACAGCACGGAAATCAGCAGAAGAGGAAAATTAAATGCTAGGTGATCGTTTGAAGTCAGCAGTGATGGGAGTGAGTGGGTGGGTGAGTTAAATTTTTAAGTGATTTAGCAAACGATGCTAAGAAAGTGCCACCACATCATTTTGGGTTTTCTATTATAACAAATTGTAATTGATCATCTTTTGGTACTCATGTAAGAAAAACCACTTTACAAAAAGTTTTCACTGCCCTAAGCAACTCATACCAAAAAAAAAATTCCCCTACCATTTGTTGGAAAGAATACTCCGAAATAGACTTCATTTTTAAATCCCAAGTTGCTTGAAAATTTTGTCAAGAGGCATCAAAGAAATTCCTTTTACTCCAGAATACAGTGGAATCAGCAGTAATAGTTAGACATAATGAAATCAGGAATGACATTTTCTGTGTCTCCCCGGGATGGTAGGTCATAGTGTGAAGTTTTCAGAGGAGGATGGATCCATTTTTTCCCCTTTCTGTCTTCTGAGCAAATGTATATTATCTTGTTAAAAAAAGATGACAGATTATCTTCCTGAGTTAGTTCTAACCTGCTGCTCATGTATATTAAAATCCAGTTCAAGCCTCTTCTGCCTGAGGTGGATAAAGACCATGCTTTCTTCAATTTCTTTTTATTTTTCTAAGGAAGCAAATATTAGAGTTTGTAAGTAACGTAAGTTCTTTCAAGGGGTGGACTGGTCTTGGAGTTGTTCCTTTTTTGTGTGTCTAGTTTCTGCTGGATATTTTTGTTGGCTTACACTGTTTCTTTCTGTTCACACATTTATTCATTCCTTACTCATACAAACCTTAGAATTTAGAGACATGTGTATTACTGCTGATAATTTTATACTTATTCTTTTCAGAATTATCATATAAGAATCCAAATTAGGTATAGTGCTTGTAAATATATTAGTAAGGAGGTTATAGTTAACACTTATATATTATATATTTCAAAATCTTAGAAGAGAAAAAATTGGAATGCCTTCCCTGCAAGAAATAATGACATTCAAGGTGATGGGTATGCCAATAACCAGGATTTTAACATTCTATAATATTTATCCATACGTAATGTGTATAAAATCACACCATAGCCATAAAGGTATACAAGTATTGTGTGTCAATCAAAAATAAAATTGAAACTAAAGGAAACAAAACATTTAAGAAGCAGGGCATTTGGCAATTTTGGTTTAAATATGGTTTAGCCTCTGGCAAATTTTCTAAAATTAACTAACTGTCCGTTGACCAGGTCTCCCCTTCTATTATTTGTGTGTTTATACATCTGCAAGATAGCTGAATACGAAGTCACCCTGGTTAGGAGAGTCTAGTCTATGCTCACTCTCTCTCTCTCTTGTTTTTCATATATTAGCTTAACGTTACCACATCGGGGTAGCACACCTAGTCCCCAGAGCATGGAAGAAACCCTGGGATACTCAGCGGCACTTATTGGATCATATTTACTTAATGCCTGTCTTTGGAGGTAGAAGAACAACTTCCACTTGTTCCTTTAGATGGAAGGACCACTTGGTTTTTTTTTACTGCTTCATTTCTAGGGCCCTTCACAGTGCCTGGGCCTATTGTGAACAGACTTGTTGGATAGATTACTAAAAGACAAAAAGTAGCCGTTCAAGAGACATGAAATTTACTTTAACAACTGCCCAAAAGAAGGGCTTGGGGCAGCTGATTTGGGGGAAAGTCTTCTTTTTCAGTGGTATCAGTGACTGCAGAAACATAACTGAGAATGGGGGATACTGAAGGCTTTGGTAACACCCCTGTCCCACCCCCGAAAAAGAAAAGTTCAGACAGGAGGCAATTGAAGAGAGTTCTGAAAAACTGTGATAAAGATGCTGAAGTATGGCTTTTCACAGTTGATGACCTCTGGTCAAGGGGCAAGTGAGGAAGAATTCAGTTATCTTGAAGGGTCTGGCTCCTGGGGATTTTGACCATGGTACAGTGAATATAAGGGCATCATAAATTGGGCTTGGTTCTCTCTCTCTCTCTCTCTCTCTCTCTCTCTCTCTCTCTCTCTTCCTTTTTCGTTAGTGCTGGAGGATTCAAGGGTGGGAGGATGGCCCTTTGAGGAACAAGAAGCAAGTCTGACCATGTGATTAGGGTGCATCGTATCAAGTTCCGAAGCAATTAATAAAAAGAAAAAGAAGGACATAATTAACCTTTTAAATTTGTGTGTAATATTGAATTTTTACAGATAATAATTTTCTAGATGTCACAGGAAAGTGGCTTGTGGAGAAATCACCAAAGAAAAATTGATGATCAGGAGATTTAAATGAGACAAAGTATAAAGTTATTTTTAACAGAGGTGTCTCTACATTAAATAGTAAAGGTTTAATCCTACTTGTTAAAACATTGAGATGAACATGTACGTAGAATACTTAGGCTTAAAAGTCTCCACACTGCTGGAGACTTGATAGATTATAGCTGCACCTTCCCTTAGGAGCTCTTATGCTTTCTCATTGTAAAATGTAATTAGCAGATGTAAAAAAACATTATTAATCATATAGGGCATAATTGTGGTTGTTTATATGTAAGTTCTTTCCTGTTCATGGATTGCTTGGTTTTCCATTTTAAATAGGCAGATTAGAAAGAAAATGCTCTCTAGCTTCCAGATGGTTCTGTAAGGGAACCAGCAGGAGGCATATGTGGGAGGAGTCAGGATGCAAGTTCTTTAAGAATATGTCAATTGTTGACTGTGGGACCCCCAAGGAGTCATTGTTTTTCTCAATATACTTACCTTCTGCATCCTGTCTACATCTGTAACTGGTCCTTCTTCAGGCCAGTAGAGCTCATATGTGGCAGTGACCATGCCCTAGGTCCCAAAGCATTATGGCTTCCTATTCTGCTCTCTCCACACGGCTGCTACCTTGAAAAATTCCTGTATTTAGAAGAGATGTTTAAATTTCAGTGTACCCTTTGCTTTCTTTCTTTTTCCAACTCACAGCTGAAAAAAATAGGAGAGAAAATGTGATTTTCTTACATTTCAACAGACCAGCCAATATATTATTAGAACCACAAGTAACTACAAGTGGAATCAAATCTCCACTTTCTGGGGCACATAGAGACCAGACCATGTTCTTTGTGTTTTGAAGAAGGTGTGCTACCTATGATATGATACTTTTCCACCTTTGCTGTTAAGTTTCAAGTTCACGCTCAGTCATAAGCCATCTTTGAATTATTTATTCGGCAGTGAGAATGGATTGGCCTTGTCTGGCCCTCTCTAGTTGGTTTTGTTAGCAGTTAGTTGTGAAGAGGATACTCTAGTGAGGGGTGTAGGCTGCTTTTTGGTCCATAATGAATTAAACTTATGACCCTAAACTTACAAATGTTGGACTGTATTTGCTTGTGTTAACAACTACAGGCTCTTGTGGTGCGGTGCGGTGCGGTGCGGTGCGGTGTGGTGCGGTGGGGTGTGGTGTGGTGCGGTGTGGTGTGGTGTGGATAAGGATATCAAGCTTAGCCTGAGTGAGCTGATGTAGGGAAAGGAATAAAAATGCAGTGCAGAGTAAAATGAAATCTCTCTAGCTGTCTCTGACCCTCACAGTTTCCCATTTCAGTAGGCTTCCTTGCTTTCTTTTCCTAATCTCTATCATGCATCAAAATGCAGTGAAGAATCCTCCTCAAAGTCAAGTATGGGAACTCAATTGAGCAGAAAGACAGGCATGAATATTTCAATTTGACATTGACCTGTGAGCTGGAAGCTTAAGCACTTCCCACACATAGAGGACATTCTTGTCGAGCAGCTTTTGATTTGGGAAAGGGATCATAATTTTGAATGCAAAATTGGGGCACTTGTCATTCTTCGTTTTTTCGTGACTGTTTGGGTTTGCTTTTTTGCTTTTCCCCTTCTCTTTATGTGATTTTCATGAAGCTGAGAGGAGCATGAAAGCTCAAGGCAATGTTGGGAGAAGGGGACCAGTGCTGGACATTGACTCCTAGTCCTGACTCCTCACTCTCATCTAATTTCTGATTATATACTCGTGTCTTGCCACAAGCACAAGTAGATTTAATACTACAGAGCACCAGTGTCTGAAAAGACAAAGTTAATGGCCACGACAGTCAGCATGCCTTTTCTGGTCCTGGGTTTTGCAGAAGCAGCAAATCCATCCTAAGCCGGTGGCAGGAAGCAATCGTTGTGAGGGCCACTGTTGCTAAGGCCACCATTGCTGAAGAAGTGCTCAGGCAAGGGCTACCTCCTGGGGGAAGAGTGGAGTTTCAAGCTGATCCATCTCTGGGGAAAACCAATGATGTTATTACACAACACAAAGAAGCCCTCACTGACCTGCCCCACCAAATATAGCAGTCAATAAATGAATAAAGTTGTTTTTAGACAGGTTTTCTTTTACACCCAAGAATCAACAGCAGAGATGCATGTGATTCAAGTTCTGTCTGTGCCTATGTTCATCAGATATTTGTGAGTTTCTTTGTAGGAATGCGAACTTACTACCCATCCTAGGACTTCTCTTGTGGTGTACTTTAGGTGCCTTTATTACTAGCTTGTCAGGATTGGGTCTTACCTTCCGTGAAGTTGTGGATAAATCCTAAGTATAGAGAGCAGGCATGACTCATGTCAATCTGAACAGATGAGGCAAGTTTCAAGATTACAACATTTTGATGTATTAACAGTGAAAAAATCATAACAGGCAACAGAAATGACACCCATTTGGAACTAGCAAGAGCACTGTGAGTCTCAGTTACTCACAATTTCACTCCTCATTGATGCAAGCAGACCCAGTAAAGGTAGTAGGGAGAGACAGTTTATGGGAGGCCTAAGCAGCTTTAACTCTGTCTTGAGTAATCAGTCTACAGGAAACAGTAAACTAGAAGAGGCTTTTGATTGGAAATGTAATTTTTATTCCATGACAGATTGAAGTCCGTGGGCTTCTAAAGTGTTCCCCAAGATGCCCTTGGAGCTATGATGACCATTTCTAGCATCCCAAAGAGTTGACTGATAAGTGAATACTTCCCTGCCTTGGACCCGCTCACGACCCAATTGTAATGCCCTTAGTTGAATTGAATTGGATTCTATCACTTCTGCTTGCTAAAACAGATGATCTCGTGCTGATCAGTAACTGTAGCTGCTGAGTAGATCTTTGATTAACAAATAATATGAAAATTGGCAACTTTCTACTGAAATAGCATTGTAGAAAGATCCCTCAATATTGGTACACATGGAGGAAAGTGATGCTTGATCCTTGGTGTTTTCTTTTCTCCATCTAATATTTTTTGACATTTTACTATGCATTAGAAACTCATACAACACCTGTAAACAACCCAGAGAATGATGCCCCTTTAGAGTATCTGTTAGTAAGGGTGACAGAATATATACATGCAAGTTGTAATAACAAAGTGAAGGGAAATTTATTGGGTGATGAAAGTAACTGGTGATGGGAAGACACTGAAAATGGAGCGGTCAGAGGGCTTCTGTTTCAGGAAGAAACAACTGAGCAGAGGCTGAAGGATGAGAAAACCCAGTGAGGAAAAGAAAGACACATGGAGTACTATTATGCATGAGCAAAAGGGAACTTCCTGGTCTATGACTTGAAAGAAGGGCTTCATGCTTCCAACATATGAACAAGGGGGAAAGAGGACAGATGTCAGCTCAAAGGACCTTGTAGCAAGAAATGTAGGCTTTATTCTAAGATCAAAGGGAAATGGAAAAGAGTTGAAGGTCTATGAGCAAGATACTACTTTTCTATTTTAAAAAGTTCTTTGGTTGCTGGTCATGTATAGATCTGAAGAGGCCAAGACTGGAAATAGTAAACAGCCATAGTGGTAGGAATGGCGATGTCACAGTGATTTGGCTTAGAGAATGCCTTTTGTTCCACCTTTGCTTGGGTACTGTCTAGGATAACCCATGGAGCTACCACCTTTATGTTTGAAGCACAGAGATAAAAGATGGGTATGCATGCCTGGTCCCTTCAGGGAGATTTTCAGAAGTTCTACTCACCATTGCAAAGAAGACTGGGGTTTGTAGTCCAGATCTCTTGGTCAAGCTCTTAGGGAGATTCCATTTAGCAAAAGTAGAAGAGAGCCAGTAGCCTATTTTATAAACACACACACACACACACACACACACACACACACACACACACACACAAACACACACTATTGAAATCAAAGTTTAGCTTCTTTTAGAGGCTACATGTCAATGTGGAATCCCTTTTTGGAATGTATGAGTCCAAGATTCGCAGAATAGCTAGTTAAATGTAGATCAAGCAATTAGCTTTATTAACAGCTAGGCAAGCACCAAATAGCTCCCCAGACACAGGACTGTCTGTTAAGAACTAGATTGCAGAGAAGCCAGTTTGGGCTTGAGGCCAAAATAATGCCTCCTACTTCTGTATCACATCTCAACCTTGGGATCAACTTTTGCCCTCCTAGCAGATTTGGAGTCCTGTAAGTTCAAACCAGCAGGATGGATTTCTGGCCCCTTTCACACACCTGGTTGCCAGAATTATATAGCAGGGAGGAAGTTTGGCTTCTACACCAGGAAGAGCGGTTCTGCCCACACATAGAAAGGGAGCCTGAGTTGTTTTGATCTAGTCTGAGAATAAAGAGTGTTACGCACTCTTGTCCAACAGTTGTAGACCTCTGACTTCAAGCTTACATTCCTGTCTATTGGGGATGAGGACAATCAGACAATTAGATACACAACCTTTGCTCTGCAACTTCCCAAAAAGCATAGGATTGGAGTTGGGAACTGAAGATAACAGGACAATGGAAGCTGAAGCTTTTTTTAAAAAGGGAGGGTCTCGTAATGAGTCTTGTGAGGTATAATTAATTGCCTCAAATATGCTTTATTTGGGTGATGGGAAGGGCCTTATTTTAAGCATACATTATAGTCTTATGAAACCTCAGCACAAAGAAAATGAAAAATGAAGGAAAGCAAGATGACAGGTGTTTTAAAATATGCAATTTGATGCCTTTAGGAGCTGAAAGAGAGAAAAGGAAAAGTCGGGTGAGGACAACAGTAGAGAGTGTTGAAAGGGAAAGTGAGCAGAAGACCAAGAGGTTAGGGTAGTGCTGACGGTGGAGGATACAGATACCTGTCACACGCCCAGCACCCGTCAGAACATCCAGACTCTTTTCATACTGCAGAAATGATGGGGCAGGCTAATAAAAAGGCTATTTGTACAGTGTGGGCAGAGACACAGGAACGTCTCTTGAATGCTGAAGTACTCAGAGATAGACAATAGTGAGGAGACCTGCAGGGGTCAAGGTTGAGGAGGTATAATAGGGCCCCCAAGAGTTATGGCAGAGGCTCAGGTAGAGACCGTGCTGTTACCAGGGGGAAAGAACCTGGAGGAATATATCCTGACTTCTGTTTGGATTTGTTCCACTTTCTTGCTCCTTAGCCTCTTCTGGGCCAAACTCTGTTGGAGCTGGCAGGTGATAGAGTAGTAACAAGCACCCTCAGAGACACAGAAGGGTGGGGCAAGTCGAAGGGCAGATAGAGAAGGTCCTTGCCATGCTGTAGCAGAATTCAGCAGGAGGGGGCAACATCAAATGTCCTGTCATGGATTAATTAGTGAATTACCTCTAAACACTCATTAGACACTCGCTCCATCAAGTATTGTAGATACCCAATAAATGAAGAGCTAACTTCTGGAAAAATCACAAGCCAGCCATCAGCCAGGATTCTAGTTCTAATTCAGATGAGAGGCATAGAGTGAGGAGGAGAGTTTGACAGAGCAGGGAGGGGGGTGTCCAGAGGAAAAGTAACATTGAGGTATATACAACATCAGCAAGCAGAGGAACACAGTCTTCCTGCTCTGTAGTGCACATTTGGGCAAGGGTGCAGGTATCTACCACATGTTTTTTTTCTGTTTCAAGCTCCAACTGAGTCTGGTCCAAAGCAGCCAGAAAGGGGACCACGACTAGACAGAGGTCAGGATCTATTCCTTTAGATCCTTCTGCTATCGGTGGAACATAACAGGAAGTCGGAAGGCTGTGAGTCAGAGTGATATCATAAGCCAGATGAGAGTGTAGATTTTATTCTTAAGATTGTCGAGTGGGACTTGACACTGTAAAGGACATTTCTTCTTTAGAAGAACAAGTGAATAATGAAGGCTGCTTTCCTTAATGCCTCCTCTTGTTGATGGCATTTTCTTTGTTTTTTCTCATTTTTTCTCTCCTCTTCTCTCCTTCACCCAGCACCTTTATATGTTGTCTGCTAGATAAACCCCCCAGGGTTAAAGGCTAGTTAGGGTGGATGCGGTGCAGCAGAAAGAAAAAGAAACAGCTTAGTTCTTTAATAAATTTTCACTTTAGTTGCCAGTAGGGGTTTAATTTGAGGGTAGTGGAAATATTGGGGATGCTGGTATAGAAATTAAAATGCTTAATGAGCCAAAGATTAGTGGTCTGTGGCAAATAAAGTAGGAACAGGATGCGACTTCGTGACACTTTGAAAACTTGGCTTGAAATACTATCCCTGTGCCATAATGTTATTGTAGACTGCAACATAGAAGAATTGCAGACATGAAATTGCAAACACGTATTTGCACATTACTTTTTCACACATCGATCTCAGAAGAGAAAACTCTTCAAGACTTTAGGGAGAAAGCCCATTACTGGATTAATCAAACAACCATCTCCTATCTGCACTTTTATTTTATATACCCTTTACACCTGTTTAATTAATCCTAAACATGATGCTGACTGCTAATTAAACAGCCCTGGAACTGACTGACTGAAGGTAGTAATTTGAGATAATTAGTTTTGGTTTCAAACACTCAATTTTCACACTTTGTGCTCATTTTTAGAAAGGGGTGGCTCATTATTACTGGCAGGGTGGGGGCTGTGCAAGACATTTTACCGCTGGACTCTGAGGAGCTGAGGAAATGGGAAGATTGCTTTCAAACAGGACAAGCTATGGCCCAGTGCTACAGAATGCTCTTCCACAGCCACACTTACACGCATGCCCACAAATACTTACCCACCCCCACCCCCACCCCCACCCCACCCCCACCCCCACCCCCACAGCAGCACAATATAGCCTGGGTCAGACTACTGAGTTTTTTATTAGACTATAGAATCATTCATGGGGTTAATTTTTGGGAAATTTTTATCTAGTACAGGATATGGGGATAGCTTAGTGAGTGGCTAGGATTTCTATTATGGGATTTCTAGAAGCAAGAACAAAAAGAGGTGAAGAAGGCTAAGACTGCTGTGCTTTGAGATTTGGAGAAATGTCTTGCTGAGTAGACACATACTATAAAGGCACAGAGTCTAATCAAGCCATCTGTCTGTTAAGGCAAGGCTGGTAGGTCTAGAAGAGAAAGCAAAGGGCAGGAGGAGGAAGCTCAGATAGTTTTTATGGCCACACAGTGTTAAATAAGTTAACATGATCCCTACCAGGAAAACGGAACCAGGAAGAGTTTAGGATTAATTAGGCTGACCTGAACAGTTGTTGTCGCTGCTGAAATAGAAAACTGGAGCTCTTGGTGGGTGGGACAGGGAGCACCCTCCTAGAAGCAGGGGAAGGAGGATGGGACAGGCGGGTTCTGGAGGGGAAACCAGGAAAGGGGATAAAATTTGAAATGTAAATACATAAGATATCCAATTAAAAAAAAGACAGAATGAAATGATAGCAAGCCAGCCAGCCAGCCAGCCAGCCAGCCAGCCAGCCAGCAAGCAAGCAAGCAAGCTGGAGCTCTGTTATTCAGAGGCCTTCAGGACCTGGATAGCTCCAGGCACATTGGTTTGCTTCTTAACCTGTGAGTAAAGCTTTTATTTGTATCTTCCTGCCATTTCACTGGCCACCAATATGAAGTAGGATTCTATAGACTGAGAGGGGTTATTCAGATGCTGAGTGACATTCAAAGATGTCAAGAGTGGTTTAAAAATAATCTGCCTAGAGACTGGCGAGTGACTATTGGCTCCTGGAATGTACAACCTTTTGTGGCAAGCCAGACCAATTCTTTGAACATCTCCTTTGAGTCTGATCTACACAAGTGAGTCCAGAATAGCCAGGACTACACAGTGAGACCCTGTATCAAAAACAAAATAATGTATCAAAGTTTTAATTTTAAAACTTAAGTGGTATTAAGTTTCAACCAACCAATCAACCAACCAACCAACCAACCAACCAACCAACCAACCAACAAACCTTTATGTGTTAAAGCCAAAGAGAGTTTCTGAGGTGATATATGTTTGTATTATGGCTTCATTTCCACACCAGAACAATCATGTACAGAATAAAAGAGCAGCCTCAAAAAACATGAAATGTTTTCCTTTGACCTTTGACACCTGAAGCAAAAGTAAATTGTTTCTCAGTGTTTGTACTTTTGTGCTTCAAAAGGAAATTAAGCCCATGGAATGTTAGGAAATTATTTCCTATTAAATCGGTGGTCCTAAAACCATAGTTTGCCTTCAGGCTGATACCGCTAAGTTTCTGTGACAACTTTTGACTATTTAGTCTCTGGTGATAATCTATCACTGTACAAGACACACTGTAGGTTGACATGACCTCTCATTTGTTTTGCAGATACCTCAGATTAGCTATGCATCCACAGCCCCAGAGCTAAGTGACAACACCAGGTATGATTTCTTTTCTCGGGTGGTCCCGCCTGACTCCTACCAAGCCCAAGCCATGGTGGACATTGTGACGGCCCTGGGATGGAATTATGTGTCAACACTGGCTTCCGAGGGGAACTATGGAGAGAGTGGTGTTGAGGCCTTCACTCAGATCTCAAGGGAGATTGGTGAGCATGTATTTACCAGTTGATTGCATTTGGAGGTGACAGGTTGCTAAAGTGTGGACACCTCCAAGTGCTGCCTGATGTCTACGAGATAATTAGATCTCTCACAAGTGCATGGCCCAGGCTGTGCTCCGTATGCGGAAACTAGGCATATTGTAGGTGGTTTTATTGTTCTTATTTCTAGTAAGGTGACTCTTTGGTGCTAATTTGAGCAGTAGAGCTCCTGACTTCGGTGAGTATCTTTTGAGTTGTCTGTTTTGATGAGGGAGTTTGCAGGCGCCTTAGAGCCACAGTGAATTTGAATAAATGGCATACTGTTTGATTGTTCTAGATGGAAGTTTACATTAGCAAGTCATCAAATTAAAAAAAAAAGTCAGTGGAATTTAACAAGGAGCACTAGAGGGATCAGCGCTTGTAATCATCTTAAGGCAACTGGATCAGCCCCTGGGGGTAGCCCTAAGTCATACGCTCATTGTCATATTTGACTTTTCCGTCTTTCATCTGTATATAAAATCCTAGAGCTTACAGAGGGATGAAGGAAAAATTGTGAAAATTTAGTTAGGACAAAGTGCTGGCAAGATCCTGTCCTGGGAGTTCTTCAGAGTGCATTTCCAATCTCTGTAGATAGTTCACCAACATGTATGTTTATCTGTGAGGCTGTAAATCCATTCTATTACTTAGGGAAAAACAGAGCAGGGCAGCAGAAAGCAGCACACAGCACAAATCTTACTGACATTTAGTCAGTGATAGATCTTCGTGGGTAGGAGACATTATTGGCGCTTAAATAATATTTTATTTAAAAATTACTCTTTTTGCATTGGTGATCATGATGTTGTGGAGATTCGAAAGTATCTCTTGACTATTTTAAAGCAATTGCGGAGGTCAAGAAGGAAATTATGTTGATCAATTAATGGTTAGAGCTTTCAGTTCAGGAGGAGATCATGGGGATGATTTCACTATAATTACCTGGAACTGAGAACCTAAAGTTTTTGCAATAAGATTCTTGCTTGAGAGTCATAGGTGCCTGAAGCCTTTCTAATGGATGTAATAGGACAGAAAAATTTATTGTACTCGGTGATTTTTTTTATATTTAACATGTGCTCTATGGCTGTACTGTGGCAGAAACTGTAGAGAGGGAGGGCCTCGTCAGGTTGGCAGATGGGGTTAATTGATTTAATTGGACAAGTGTTCAGACCAACTGCACCTGTGATGGCATCATCTTTGCTTTCTGGAATTCTAAGTCACATCACCACAGCTATAAAAATGATCCAAAAGCTCCCATTAAACTTTAAATTATTTTATTTTCTTGGAAAAAAAGTCCCATGTTTATCCTTAAAGGAAATGCCCCTTCAGATGAAAGCTAAGACTTCTGGAAGCAGGGTTAATGCATTATTCAAGCAGCTGATGTTGGCTCTTAGCAGAGTGATAATTCAACCTGTGAAGGAAAATAAGAGAGTATGTGTTGAAATAAGTTTTCTGCAGTGATTCGGGGCATTCTTCAATGCTGGGGCCCATTTTGTGTGCATAGAACAGATTACTATGAAAAATTCAATAAGGGCATAATTTGCTCATTGTAGAGTGTGATGTAATGTATTGTTGTAAAAGTTAAGTGAGAGTGCAATGTTATTGACTAAAATAAGAAGTACTTGACTGTTCTTTTTAGGAGGCTTTGCTGTACTTAGGGAATACTGTCACACGAGAAGACTTCGATGGCCCCTTTCATTATTGCTGTTTCTCTCTGAGTCATTAGTATGGGAGAAAATAATTTTAGCACCTCATGGATGCTCCTGATTACAGCAACACATTTTTTTCTGTGTTGATCCTTTCAGTATTCTGTGACTTGATTGGCTGTCCATTCTATTTCAGTTCTCACTTATCTGGGGAATGGAGGAGGGGGTGGATTGTCTCTTAATATGCAGAATGTTGAAAAGGCCAAATTAGTGCCATGCCAGAGTACGCCATGGAATATATTAAATATCAGAATCATCTCTCATTTTAATGACAAAGATTTTTATCTGGAACAAAAATAGCTGAAAATTCAACCTTTCACATGGCGATGATAGTAATGGGAATGGCAAATAGTAGCAGCTTAACC
Organism: Rattus norvegicus; assembly: GCF_021556685.1. NCBI lineage: Eukaryota > Metazoa > Chordata > Mammalia > Rodentia > Muridae > Rattus > Rattus norvegicus. Next base: position 57,369,859 of record NC_141537.1, on the reverse strand, counting down.
CATTGCAGAATTATCTGATGACTTTAATGAAAATTCATTAGTTCTGTAACATTTGCCAAGCTTACTGAATCTGTCACCGTGTTAGCAGTGTGTATTTAGAAACCTGAGTGTCTTGACTGAGAGAGATGTTTACATTCAGGTTTTGGAGTATCTGTCCATTCATAAAATTATATGTTTTCTCAACATGCACAAAAAACCTCTATGCTCTGCTCTGAGTGAGTTTCTCTCTTCAGCAACATTGATTGCTAAGAAGTTCCAGAATAAGTTGAGGCATCCTAGGTTTTATCCCTGATTAATTCAGGTAGGTCATAATGTAATTATAACAAAATGAAAATCCATTTAGTGATACATTGCACGTCCAGTTTAATTAGAGTGTTTTACATGTTAACAGAATCTGAGTTTCTAGGAGTAGTTTCTGTGAATCTGGGAGAATGAAGATTATGCATTAATGGTGGTCAAGAACAGACATCGATGATAACTCATCTCTAGGCAATATCCCTGTGGAGGAGATAAAAGAGGCATTTGATAGAGTAAATATTTGATATTAGTGCTTGTTTTAGTGGCAGTGAAATATGGCAAATACAATAGAAAGTTAGATATTGATACACATTTGAGTGCTATAAGTTATAAGGTATTTATTTTATCCTCGGTGTTCTAAATAATTGCCAAAACTTTCAAGGGCTGAGGAAACCTTCAGCTTGCACCTAGAAGTGGAGGAGGGAAGACTGCGTAACGGGCCTCTGCACTATCAGTCTTGGTTTAACGTAGGGCTGTGGCAGTAAAGTAGAAGAGTAGACAGACATGAGAGACATTTCTGAGACCTAGTTAATGGAACTTGGTAACTGATTAAATGGAGATCTTGAAGGCCAGATAAAAGGTTATAGCTGATCACAAAACTCTGTGGCTGGGTGGGTCAGGGAAGGCAAACACCGTCGCAGAGGAGTAGCGAGGAGACTAGTGTGGTGGAGTGGGAACATGGGTTCTGTCAGCAACACCTTTGTGGAGAAGAGCAAAAGGAGCATTCGTCTAGCTAAGCAGGAACTCTCAAAACCATCTTACAAAAATCCGAGTTAAGAAGGGAATGGTGGGTGCTGAAGCTGAGTACAGAGAGAGTGAGAAACAAAGGAAGCCAAGTATAGACTCCTGGGCAGAAGTTTCATGAGAATTATGGCTTCATATGGTAAGGGGAAGCAAAGATCGGGACAGTGTTCTCTCTTCTTTGTGGATTGTTGGTCTTGAGTGGCTCTTAGTCACCTTTGGAGAAAGTTTTCATCATAGAAAAGGTTCATTTATTTTCTTTGGGTATCTTTTTTCATTCAAGGACTAGGAACAGTTTTAATAAGAGACCAGGAACTTTTTCCAGGGAGCATAACCAAAAGTGTATGCGCAGTGACATAGACCCACACTGTGTGATCTGGAGAGATGATTCATCTTTGCAGCAGTGCCAGAACAAAGAACGGGCTGGGTGATTTAAGTTGGAGCTCATTGCTTCTCACCTCTGCTAGCAAAAAAATCAGAAATCAAGGTGCTTCAGGGGTGTGCAGCAGCTTCTGAGATCTTAGAGGAGAATCTCACTTCCCTTGGAGCGTCTGAGCTGGGCCAGCAGTCTTTGGTCTTCGTTAGCTTGTAGACCATCACTTTAGTGACTGCCTCTAAGATCTCATAGCCACTTTCTATGTTTCGGTAGTTCTTTGTGTCCTGCTGTTGAAGAGATGCAGCCATATTGGGTAGAACCACCTTACTCTTATATGATCTCAGCGTGAATAATGTTTGCAAATAATGTCTCTATTTCCAGTTCCATTTTGAGTTACAGAGGTGAGGGTTTTAGCACATTTCCATAGGCATGGTTCAATGCATTACAGAATATAACTGGAATGGTCTCAGAGGGGGTGGTGTCAAGAGAGGAGTGGGAGGTAAACGGGAAGAGTAGGTCAACTGATAAGGATGGAGACAGAATTTAGTTAATAAAGATGCCTATAATACACTGACTTCAGAAGTTCCTTGGCATGTTATGTAATCCTATTGTTCTGGTCTTGATACAAAGATAGGATGGCTTAGTATATAGTGTAGGGTTCTAGGTGTATGTGTGATCCCAGCGTGTCAATTTCCCTGACTCATGTTGCCCAGAGCTTCCTGCAAGATTGGCAGGGACAACAGATATAACTGTACACTGGCTGTTGAACTATTTTTCTTTGTGAAGTTTCAAAAACACTTTTTAAAATAGCACCTAGAAAATTATAAACACCCATAGTGTGTCTTCTAGTCTAATTTACGTCTGTCCCCACCATCCCTGCCTTGGTCTCCTTTGTCTTGAGGGGAAGGAATAGCTAAGTAGTTACTGAGTTACAACTTACTCATCATCCGTGTTACACACCCTCAAAGGTTAGAACCATACTCCTCTATTTGTCTTGTTTTAATTATTCAATATGAGGTTCCACAGATCCTGTAATGAAGGGGTTGATGATATTTGCTCATGCTTTTCTATCACGAATTGGGGGGCTTGTAGCTCCTGACTCAATAATGACTTCCTTGAGTCTTCAGACAGTTCCTTTCACGTCCTTGTCTTCCCTTATTACACCAGTTTTAAAGGAAGACAGGATAATAAATGCTAATGCTGCTTCTATCATTACAAAGGGCAAGGAAGCCAAGGCTTTATCTTTGAAGATAAAAGGAATTTGTGAAAGGATGATATCTTTTCACTGTAGATTTGCACAGTAAGGAGACACACCTCTTTTAATCAGTCGTCATGTTTATGAATGACTTATCAAAGATGACAAGCTTTCAAGCCATCACTGCGTATATTACAAGGGGCAGGATAGACCTGAATCTGTCAAATCTTCTACTGTATGTGACTTTTCTTCTAATTTACTGATGTTGGACATTTCTGACTATTACTTGACATGTGTTCAGAATCTTAAACTCTCAGTGTTAGAAAGGACTGTGAAGTGAGTTGGCAACTTCTATTTAAATAATGAGATTTACCATTTTAGTTAATTAATTTTAGTATGTAAAATGACTGATACTTGCCTCTCCCAAATTTGATGTGTGATTCAGGTGATTTCGTTTTGGTGAGGATCAAGCATTAATGGAACATTTCATTCCTAGTATAAAATTGACAAGTGCTCACTGATTATATATTTTTTTGTTTAGTGTATTGTTTTAGAATAAAGAACTCCCCCCTTTAGGTTATAAACAAGAACCAAATTTCTATTAACAAAATGGATTCAGTTTTAAGATTAAAACAAAGTATTTTCAATGACAGGAAGAAAAGCATATAGAATATTTTCCCCCTTAGATGTTCATTGCTTTGGAAAAATGACTTCCAGCAGGCAAAAATCAATTTGACAGAAGTATTAATGTTCTAAAATACTATGAATGAAAGGAAACATTTTAGTTCAATTGAAAATTTTACTTTATATTCATACAGCTGAGTTCCATTGATAACACTACATTTCAAGTTGCAAATCACATTTAATTAATAATAACACCAGGTAATTGGCAAAAATAACTTCAAAGGAGGGCTGAAGAAATCGCAAATTGGAACTGCAGGTGCAGCGACCCTGCAGAGGTTTTAGTGGGACCCAAAGCAAATGTATATGATTTCAACAATTACTGCAGAACCTGATCAAATAGAGTGTCATTTCAAAGCTGTTCTTCTCGCTGGCCTCTCCTAATATTTAGCGTGTAGTAACTGCCAAGTATCAACAACAGCTCTTAAAGTGAACTGGCAGACAGCATTCGAACAAGTGCTTTGAGACCTGGAATTCAAATGGTGCAGTTAAGTTTTCAGTAAACAATGGCTGTTGGGTGCAGTGGATTCCATCTCAGAGCAGAGCTTTCTTAAGTCCTCTTTCTCTAATTATGAGAACACTAATGGCCCTTCCCAAGGATTGATTTGTTTGTCAGGCGTCAGTGAGCATCAAGTGGTGCAAACATTGTGACCATATTTGTATAAGTGTCGCTTAGTATAAAGTATCACTTATGGAATGGAAAGAAGACACAGTGCCTTCCCCCAGGCAGAGCAAAGCTGTGGAAGAGCTTTGTGATGCCAGGTGCCATTGTCTGAATGCAGGATTTGGGTGGAGAGAGCTTTTCTTGACTTGCTAACCTCCAAACTAACTTCACACAGCAGTTTTGCTTGAAAGAGCAGGAAGGAGGCTTCTCGGTGCTTTGGACCATGTGCTTCCTCCTCTTCTCTTTCTTAGTTTTCCAGGGATATCTCAGCAAATATTCTGCACCCCCATCCCGCCAGTTAGATTTTCATCAGCCTCAGATATTCAGTGTTGTTGATTGTGCCGTCTGATGATTGTCTTTTCTCCAGTCAACTCTGTTGCCACGTGAGCTGTTCTAAAACTCTTTACAAGATTAAGGTACATTGCTCCCATACTGTTCCTGGGTATCACCATGAGCTGCCACTAGCCACTTGGATCAGGATGCCGATTTGTCTGTGTGGTTTCTTCACCCAAGAGTGTTTTTATCAGTGGAACACCACTCTACCAGCAGGTCACCTGTCCCACAACACACGCTCTATGGGTTGCTTTATTTATTGGATATTTTTTATTTACATTTCAAATGTTATTCACTTTCCTAGTTTCCCATTCATAAGCCCCCATCTCCTCTTCCTCCCCTTCTTCTATAAAGGTATTCCTGTTCCCATCCACGCCCCCCCCACATTCCCTTACACTGGGGGGCCAACCTTGGCAGTACCAAGGGTTTCTCCTTCCATTGGTACCCAGCAAGACCATTCTTTGCTACATATGCAGTTGAAGCCATGGGTCAGTCCATGTATAGTCTTTGGGTGTTGGTTTAGTCCCCCGGAGCTCTGGTTGGTTGGCATTGTTGTTTTTATGGGGTTGCAAGTCCCTTCAGCTCTTTCAATCCTTTCTCTAACTTCTCCAATTGGGGTACTGTTCTCAGTTCAGTGGTTTGCTGCTAGCATTCGCCCCTGTATTTGACATGCGCTTTATGAGTTTTTATTTAATGACCATCATTACCAGATACATGGTTAGACTCTTTATGTGATCCCAGAGGTTTCGAATTGAAAGGCAGTTACAGTGATGGCTTCTGCATCCTACCAGCTTATGTCTAACTATAAGAGAATCTTGAAGGGATCTGTACCATCAGGTCACTTTTTTGTGTGTCCCCAAATACGAAAGCTTGGGTTCATTCTGACTCTTATCTATGAGCCAGGAAGTGCTGGGCAGTGGACCAGAGCTTCTGTTGGCCAAGCTTGAGTTGCAGTTTAATTGCCTTATCTATAGAATGAAGATAACTGCTGTCTGAGAATTGAATTTTATAAATGTGTAAGTGTGAAGGAAGTTAGTGAACAAGTGTCTATTTTTATTATTGTTATTGAGACAGGATCTTCATATATACTCTAGACAGGATTCAAACTCAGAGCCCTCCTGTCTCAGTCTTCTGAGTTCTGGGGTCACAAGCCATATGCCACCTCACAGTGCCTCAGTTTGCCTTGTGTTAGAATCCTATGGCTTGGCAGTGGACTTATTTCTCTGAGTCTGTTTACAATTTGCTCAGTGTGCATGAGACACTGTTTCTAGTACTGACTTGCTATTTTTTCCTTAGCATGATATTACCTAAGATAGAGCTAGCATATAGTTGAATGCATGAATTAATTATGTCATCATTGGCACACTAAATCTGCATGCTCCTCTTTCTTTTTTTTTAACACTTTTGAATATTAAGTGTCTGCCAGCATCTCTAGTAAACCCACCATATATTAGGATATATTTTTGTCAGTTGCGAGCACAAAGAGATGAATCACACTGTTTTCTAACAGGTCACCATTGTTGAGAGTCGGAGAACACAGACATACAAACAAGCAAGTACACAAGCAAATAAACAAACAATGCAGATTATGATCATTGCCTCAGTGGAGGTGTGGATGGTAGAGGGTGAAGGATGAAGGGTGGAGGGTGGAGGCATCACTAAGAAGCCACACCTAAGAACAATAGGCCTGCTAGAAGGCATCTTTTAGTCCACATAGCAAAGAGACTTGAAAGGAGGCTTTGGAGAAGTGGTCCCATGCTCAAAGGGTGGGTGCAGTGTATCATGGGAGTGACATCAGATATCTTCAAAAGAAAGAACTTTTCTGAGATAAAGCTTCAGAGCAAAAAGGAATGCAGACCATGCTAAATTTGTGATGTAGCACAAACATGTGGAGTGCTTAAGAGATCTAAAATATGAACAGTGTCTGACATTAGCATCTGCATGTTTATCTATTAGAGGTATCGTCTCCTTGTTCTTATGTGCACATCACAGTTGAGTCTACCCTAACAACACCCATGCCCTTGGCAGCAGTTTCAGTTTTGCACAGTCTCTGAAAGGAAACCAGGGAAAATGGTTTAAATTCAGCCTCAAATGCAAGGACACACATATTCATAAAAGAAACTTTACTAACGCTCAAAGCACACATCGCACCACACACAATAATAGTAGGAGACTCCAACATACCACCCTTCACAATGATCATAGAAACAGAAATTAAACAGAGGCACAGTGAAATTAACAGAAGTTATGAACCAAACATCTATAGAACATTTCATCTTAAAACCAAAAAACAATGCCTTCTTCTCAGCACCTCATGGTACCTTCACAAAAATTGGCCATATAATTGGTCACAAAACAGTCCTCAATAGATACAGGAGATTAAAATAATCCTATGCATCCTCTCAGATCACCACGGACTAAGACTGCTCTTCAATAACAACAAAAACAACAGAAAGTCCACATGCATATGGAAGCTGAATGATGATCTACTCAATGACAACTTGGGTCAAGGAAGAAATAAAGAAAGAAGTGAACGATGTTTTAGAATTTAATGAAAGTGAAGGTACAACATATAGAAACTTATGGGATACAATGAAAGCAGTGCTAAGAGGAAAACTCATAGCTCTGAGTGCCTCCATAAAGAAATTGGAGAGAGCATACACTAACAGCTTGACAGCATATCTGAAAGCTCTAGAACAAAAAGAAGCAAATTCACCCAAGAGGAGTAGACAGCAGGAAATAATCAAACTCAGAGCTGAAATCAACCAAGTAAAAAGGAAAAGAACTATACAAAGAATCATCAAAACCAGGAGCTGATTCTTTGAGAAAATCAACAAGATATACAAACCCTTAGCCAGACTAACCATAGGGCAGAGAGACATTATCCAAATTGACAAAATCAGATATACAAGGGGAGACATAACAACAGACGCTGAGGAAATTAAAAAAATTATCAGACCCTACTACAAAAGCTCAACAAAACTGGAAAATCTAGAGGAAATGGACAATTTTCAAGACAGATACCAGGTTTCAAAGATTTAGTGCAGAATTCTATCAGACCTTCAAAGAAGACCTGATACTAACACTTTTCAAACTATTCCACAAAATATAAACAGAATGATCACTACCCAATTCATTCTTTGAAGCCACAATTATGCTTATACCTAAACCACACAAAGAACCTACGAAGAAAGCAAACTTCAGGCCAATTTCCCTTATGAATATTGATGCAAAAATACTCAATAAAATTCTCACAAACCAAATCCAAGAACACATCAAAATGATCAAGTAGGCTTCATCCCAGAGATGCAAGGATGGTTCGATATATGGAAATCCATCAACATAATCCACTTTATAAGCAACCTCAAGGGGAAAAAAAGCACCACATGAACATCTCATTAGATGCTGAGAAAGCATTTGACAAAATTCAATACTCTTTCATGATAAAAGTCTTGGAAAAATCAGGAATTCAAGACCCATACACAACATAGTAAAAGCAATATAGAGCAAACCAGTAACCAATATCAAACTAAATGGAGAGAAACTTGAAGCAATCCCACTAAAATCAGGGACTAGATAAGGCTGTCCACTCTCTCCCTACCTATTCAATATAGTACTAAAAGTCCTAGCCAGAGCAATTAGACAACAAAAAGAGGTCAAAGGAATACAAATTGGAAAGGAAGAAGTCAAAATATCACTATTTGCAGATGATATGATAGTATACTTAAGTGATCCTAAAAGTTCCACCAAGAACTCTTACAGCTAATAAACACCTTCAGCAAAGTGGCTGGACATAAAATTAACTCAAACAAATCAGTAGCCTTCTTCTACTCAAAGGATAAACAGGCTGAGAAAGAAATTAGGGAAATGACACCCTTTACAATAGTCACAAATAACATAAAATACCTCCTTGTGACTCTAATCAAGCAAGTGAAAGATCTGTATGACAAGAACTTGAAGTCTCTGAAGAAAAGAAATCGAAGAAGATCTCAGAAGATGGAAAGATCTCACATGCTCATGGATTGGCAGGATTAACATAGTAAAAATGATCACCTTGATGAAAGCAATCTACAGATTCAATGCAATCCCCATCAAAATTCCAACTCAACTCTTCATAGAATTAGAAAGAGCAACTTGCAAATTCATTTGCGAAAGCAAAAAACCCAGGATAGAGAAACCTATTCTCAACAATAAAAGAACTTCTGGGAGGATCACCATCCCTGGCCTCAAGTTGCATTACAGAGAAATTGTGATTAAAAACTGCCTGGTATTGGTACAGAGACAGGCAGGTAGAACAATGGAATAGAATAGAGGACTCAGAAATTAACCCACACACCTATGGTCACTTGATCTTTGACAAAGTAGCTAAAACTATTCAATAGAAAAAAGACAGCATTTTCAATCAATGGTGCTGGTTCAATTGGCAGTCAGCATGTAGAAGAATGCAAATTGACCTATTCTTATCTCCTGTACAAAGCTCAAGGCCAAATGGATCAAAGCTCTCCACATAAAACCAGATACACTGAATCTAATAGAAGAGAAAGTGGGGAAGAGCCACAAACACGTAGGCACAGGGGAAATTTTCCTGAACAGAACACCAGTGCCTTATGCTCTAAGATCAAGAATCAACAAATGGGACCTCATAAAGTTCAAAGCTTCTGTAAGGCAAAAGATACTGTCAGTTGGAGAAAACAGCAACCAACAGATTGGGAAAAGGTCTTTACCAATCCTACATCCCATAGAGGGCTAATATCATATATATATATATATATATATATATATATATATATATATATATATATATATATATATATCACTCAAGAAATTATACTCCAAAGAATCAAATCATCCTATTAAAAATTGGGTACAGAGCTAAACAAAGAATTCTCAACTGAGGAATACCGAATGGCTGAGAAACACCTAAAGAAATGTTTAACATTGTTAGTCATCAGGGATATGAAAATAAAAAAAAAAAACCCTGAGATTTCATCTCATACCTGTCAGAATGGCTAAGATCAAACCTCAGGTGACAGTAAATGCTGAGGAGGATGTGGAGAAAGAAGAATACTCTTCCATTGTTGGTGGGATTGCAACCTGGTACAACCACTCTAGAAATCAGTCTGTCAGTTGCTCAGAAAATTGGACATAGTACTACCTGAGGACCCAGCTATACCACTCCTGGGAATACACCCAAAAGATGCTCCAACATATAACAAGGATACATGCTCCACTCTGTTCACAGCAGCCTTATTTATAGTAGCCAGAAGCTGAAAAGAACCTAGGTGCCCTTCAACAGAGGAATGGATACAGAAAATGTGGCACATCTACACAATGGAGTATTACTCAGCTATTAAAAACAATGACTTCATGAAATTCATAGGCAAATGGATGGAACCAGAAAAGATCATCCTGTGTGAGATAACCCAGTCACAAAAGAACACACATGGTATGCACCCACTAATAAATGGATATTAGTACAAAAGATTGGAATATCTAAGAAAAAATTCACAGATCATGTGAAGCTCAAGAAGGAGGAAGACAAAGAGGTGGATGCTTCATTCCTTCTTAGAAAGAAGAACAAAATATTTACGGGAGGAAATACAGAGACAAAGAGTGGAGCAGGGACTGAAGGAAAGGTCATTCAGAGACTGCTCTACCTGGGGATCCATCTCATATGCAGCCACCAAACCCAGTCACTATTGCTGATGCCAAGAAGTGCTTGCTGACACGAGCCAGATATGGGTGTCTCCTGAGAGGCTCTGCCAGAGCCCTACTGATATAAATGAGGATGGCTGCAGCTCACCATTGGACTGAACAAGGGGACCCCAATGGAAGAATTAGAGAAAAGACTGAAGGAGCAGAAGGGGTTTGCAACAATATTAACTAACCAGACCCCACCAGACCTCCTAGGGACTAAACTACCAACCAATGGGTACACATTGAGGTACTCATGACTCCAGCTACATATACAGCAGAGGATGACCTTGCTCAGCATAAATCTGAGGAAAGGTTCTTGGTCTTCTGAAGGCTCATTTCCCCATTGTAATGAGGGTAGTGCCAGGGCATTCAGTTTGTAGTGTGTGGGTGGGAGTGGAAACTTCCTCATAGAAGCAAGAAGAGAGGGGAGGGCATATGGGAGACGTGGGAAAGGGGATAATATTTGAAATGTAAATACATAAAATGTCCAAGAAAAATAAAATTAAAAGAAAAGATTTAAATAAAAAAAATTGGCCTCAACCCTTAAGTTTTCAGGTTTGCAACCTTTCATCAGGAGCGAGCCCTGGGCCCTTCTGTTATTGCAAGTGTACAGTGTCCTACCCTTCACTTGACTGATGGATCTGTTCCTACACTCTGAGTTCCAAAGCTTGGATGACAATGCAACAATTATTCTTTGCCAGCTTTCACCTGGGTGGCAGCATCTGCTCCTCTGTCTGTCCTCTCACCCAGTGGATAAGGTCTCATGGCATGATACCATCAGGTAGGACCTTAACTGTTCCTGACCTCTACTGCAAGGGTTCTGATCCTGCCTAACTTATTATTCTGTTAGCACCATGCTCTTAGTTAGGGCACCATGAATAAATAGACATGAATTCTATAGAGTAAGAGAATTTACCTTTAAGCTCTAGTTTAGTTCTCTCTTTCAGACATTCCTTTCTAAATACTTAGAAAAGGTCAGTCTGTGCCACATTAGAAGTTTGGTTTCTGAAATTACCTTTTCCTGTTACCTAACTCCCATTCCCAAGTGTATTAGATACTTCAGGATACTGTAACAAACTACCATAAATCACTTACGCTTAAAGAAAACAATTCTATTGTTTGGGGGCTCTAAGAGGCTGGATGCTCCACATGAGACACAGTATTAGCAAGACCAACCCACCCCTCTGCTCTCCCACACTTCTCTTTTAGTTATAAATGATAATCTGCCATTTCTCACACGTCTACAGTGTCACTGTGATCTATGTGATATTGGATGAGGGACTCATCTTACTTCAGGATGACTTCATTTTAATTTGATTAATTAAATCTACAATGGTCCTACAAATGCAGTCACATTCATAAATACTAAGCCTTAAAAGGTCTTTTGGGGGGGCACAATTTAATCAATGGCACCAAATATAGTTACTGATTGAACTCTGATTGATGGAGTCCTGTTTGAACTGAGCCCGTATTTGTATTAATCTCTGCCCGGGCCCTGCTCCCCTGTGCTCCTCTGAGAGGCCAGTCTTTGTAGTCAGATTAGCTATTCCCTTCCTCCTTGTCTTTGCCAGTCTGTCCCCACACACCTTAGAACCAAATGCCCAGGTCACGACAAGAAGTGTGCTTTCCTATATGATTAACCCCAAAGAAATCACATTCTTTTAATTTCCTTTCTGAAGACATTTGTTTTAAAGGCATTGTGCTTGGAGATGCTGGCAGTAGCTCAGAGCCTTAAGGTACAGTCTGTACTTTACAGTGTTGATAGAAGCACATCATATAAACATCCTTCTGCAGAAATGAAGCAACATCAGACCCCATTTATGTCATTTTTATGGACCTTAAAAGAGTTGGCCTGAAAATTAGACATGTTTTCCCAGTTTACTCCATACCTTCTCCACTAAGCAATGATTATAGTTTCCTGAAAAATAAATGGATCAAGAATAATAAAACCAGTAAGCTTGTAAGGTGAGTAGTTGAATGAAATAGGTGCCAATTATTCCAAGAGTTATGTCCCTGGACAAGACTGTGTTGTGCCGACTCTCTTCTTCGCCATTTGCGTGTCTGATAGACTACGGTCTCTTGTTCTTGTTACTTTCATTACTGCCTAACCAAAGCTATTTCATGATTCACTGGGGGTTGCATGAGGGGGACTCGAGAAGATGAGAACGTGAACCTGAAGTCAGCATATTTGGTTTCTTGTTAACAGCTCAGGGAAGAGGTTTGGTTTGGAGAAGAATTTCAACTAATGATTTAAACATGTCTTCTGGAAGTTGTAAGAGTGAGGGAAAAAAATGCTTCCTCTTATAGCAGCTCTTACCCACTTCCTAGGCAGTGGCATGCAAAGCCACTGTAGTCACATTTGAAACATGTATCATGGCTGGCACACATGTAATGGGCTGTTAAGGGAAAGAGCACACTACCAGTCTTTTGTATTGGATACCATGGAGAAAAATCCCTACCTTCTCTTTGAAATTGGTCCTTCATGTTATTACCCGTGCATGGAAACCCTGTGTTAAATGGAACTACTTATGGCAGCTGATGTGACACGTCTTCCCACAAATATTCGAGAGCACCTACTCTGTTTTGGGGCATCATTCTAGATGGTAGGAAGGTTGTGCTAATGAAACAGACCAGGATCTTGACCTAGTAGGGTTCTTAGTCAAATTTCTTATCGAATATGTAACTTCTGTGTCCTTTTTAATCTTTTATTTTTTTGGAGTATGACGAATCAGTCAAAGCCAGAGTGAGATGTGACTGAAGCCATGGAGGAACGAAGAGTGGCTTTGTCACATATACAGCTGGATCCCTTGGGTGTTCTACAGACGCTGAAGTTTTGTTAGGGTGCATGTGTCTTACTGGTGGTGGTGGGAACCACACATCTGAAAGAAGCAGCATGTGTTCATGTAGAAGATTAGGTCTGGAGCAGGCAAGGAACAGGAGGAGTGGCAGATGTGGGGAATGCCATGTGTAAGAAAGGTACAGAATTCTACTCAAACATGGACATGTAGATTAGAGGTGGTGGTTCTGATGATGTCCTCAGCTTACAGCATCATGACATGACATTCACACTCATCACTTTTCTGCCCCAGCTTGTCCTGATTAACATTCTCTTATCCATCCATTCTTGGTTTCTTCCTGGAAGCCTTTATTGAACTTTATTCTCTCCTCTTTCCATACATTGAGTGTATCGTGTGTGTGTGTGTGTGTGTGTGTGTTTGTGTGTGTGCATGTGCACATGCACACACATGTGTGGTGTATAGATGCATGTGTATATGTGTATGTGAGTTTGAGTATGCCTGTGTTCATGCAAGTGAAGGTCAAAGGACAAAGGACAATCGTGGGTAACATTCCTCAGGTACCACTGAACTTTTTGGAACAGGCTTTTGTTCTTGTCTAGAACTCACCAATTAAGTTAGGATGGCTGGTCAGAGATCTTCAGGAATCATTTGACTCCACTTCCTTAGAGCTGAGATTACAAGTGCACATAAGCACATTTTATCTTTATTATTTTTCTTAACCTGAATTCTTGGCCTTGAATTCAGGTTCTTGGATTTCTATGAATGGACTTCCCAAACTTAACTATCTTCCCGGACTCTCCTCTAGGTATTCTACCAAATGAAAATTATCCCAGGTTTAGATTAAACATGCTTGTTTTGTTTAGAAGGAATATCACAGTAGAGAGGATGGATCTATCTCAGTATTGGTGTCTATCATAAAGCCAACAAGAAATAACCTTTTCGTTTTCAAGGTGGGGAGAAATAGCAAATACTTAGTTGCTCAAGGGAAATTGTATCATCTAGAGTGCGATCTGCCAGGACAGGTGCCTATTGTGATTGATAGATTTTCAAGGGTAAACAAAGGGGATACATTCTACCTACTCTTTGTGCAGGTTTGGGGGAAAGCAGAGTTCAGAGTCTTTCCGGATCATATGGAGCATAAGAAGTTTGACATCATGAGCACCTTTGTGGTTCGATGCAGACATTTTACCATTTCCTCTTTGAATTCTCTTTCTTTCTACAAAGGTGGAGCACACACTTTGTTTATTTTTGTGTAGTCCTAAGTTCTGGAAGGCTGCTTCTAAATATGTGACAAAAAGGATGCCAGACAGACAGAGTGTGACCCGGAGCTAGGCCATCAGGAAGCAGATGACTCGGGGAAAGGTAGATGAACAGCTGAGAAGTCCCGATGAAGAATTCTGTAGCAGGAGTAGGACTCTGACCCTGAGTTCAGCATCAAAATTTACCTGGTGGCACTTGAGATATGGGTTATGGGGCCATGACTGTGTCTGCAATAGGCAGGTCTATAGGAAGGAAGGAGAGCCAGAAAACCAAGGTTCAGGAACAAGTTTAGTTTGGGAAACAGAAGCATCAGCTTAAGTAGATGAAAGATTGTCACACTTGATCCTGAGAACAAGCACCAGATGGGGAATGTACAGTTCCAGTAGGAAAATGCTAAGTTAAGGACTAGAGCTTTGCTGCATTTGACAAATAGGATTGGATGCAAAATTCAGGAAGTCGATTAATTTGCTGAGTGTACTGCTCCTCTTTCAACAGATTTTCTGTTTCCAGGTGTATGAATGTGTGATGTGATTCTTGATTGCAAGATTCCACCCAAGCCCAGGGCACCTGGTGCTTCTCATGTTAAGAGTCCTAGCCTGAGTTCCGGAGTCCTGCTTGCTCACCATTCCCTCCATACATACTTGGTGCTTATATGAAGTTCTGTGTTCATCTCATTTTAGCCTCCGTGGCCTTGGGTTCTGGGAATGAAACTAACTTTCAGAGACAGGAAGGAAACAAGATACTGATTATAGATTGTGCTTTACCAAGAAAGAAACAAAGGGCTGTTTCTGGTTTGTTTGAGAAATAGCTGGGAAGCTGGTGGTTACAAGGTGTCTGGAGTAGAAGTAAGGGTTGGGTAGGCAAGAGCTTAATTGACCCCAGCTGAGCAGGCCATGGAGAGGGTGTGTGAGTGTCAGTCTAACACACTGGGAAGCCTTTTGGGGGTCTTGATAATGCTATGCTGGTATTTAGGCCTTAAGATTATATATATATATATTTTTTTTCAGGGACAAATGGAGCAAAAGATGAGTTGGATTTATTGCTGAGCTCCCGGGCAAGGCCTGGGGTTGACTTGAGTCAGAATGGACACTGGAGAAAATAAAAACGCAGAAGTTGTTAATAGTAGAAGTAGAGATCCCAGGTCTGGGATACTGAGAACCTTGATTCTGTGAAGGCCTATGACCTTGAAATAAAACTTGGTAGGATGCCTCAGCCAATATCAGAGTGTGTATTCTACGGCCCTTAGATTGGGACGATGGTGTCCAGAATGGCTAGGCAGCTTCCCTGATGACTGATGACACCAGGCACATTATTTCCTGGAAAAAATTCACACTAACTAGTGCTTTCATGTGGAATTGCTCAAAAGGCCGATGACCTCTGGGTTGTTACCTTCTAAAAAGTAAATCTACTTAGAGATCTTTTTTTCTCTTTTCCCTTAGTCGTGGGAGGACCTGGAATTTAGAGTGCTATTAATAGTTTAAATATTTTTCCCCTTAACTCATATTTCTTGTTTCCCTTTCTTGCTTCACGTGTTACTGATTCATTTTAAAGCTCGTTAATCATGATGCAGTTTTCCGGACACTTCTGTGCTTTCCTAATATAACTGTGTATGGCGTTACTCCTGTGCCCATAGAGTTAAAGGTCATGAGAATGGTCATCTCACATTCTTGTGTCTAGAAATTGGATTTAGTGTGCCTTCCATTTAGAGTGCATAAAATTATAATTTGGCATAGCTTCTTTTGACTTAGAAGTTGTAATATTGACCATATTCTATTAAATATTGCTTATTTACTTATCTCACTCCCCAAAGCCTCAGTGGAAGACCGGCCTTCCTAGGATTCTCTTTTTAATCCTTTTGTGTCAAAGTATAGGCTTCTCTTGAGATATTAAGGGAATGGGAGGGAACTGATGTACAAATGCTATTTGCCATATGCCTTCTAATATAGTTCAGTGCCACTAGGCAGCTATTTTCCCTGTTTCATAGACAATAAAACCAAACCTTGAATAATATGCGTAGCCCAGGACCGCCTAGTTGGTAATTGGTAGTGTGGAATACATATCCAGCATTCATTGACTCCAATGTGCACAATTTTTACTTCCTCCTGGTTGTTTCTCTTTTGAGGTTGTCTGCTTGGGTTTCTACATGCACAGCTGCCATTCTTGCTTCGTGAGGTTGCTGCAGAACAAAGATTTGCACACAACCTGATTTCTCCTTTCCTGTCACCTAAGCTTGAACACTTTCTTGTTTTCTGTATGGATTCTGTCTACCTGTTGGTAAGAAGGCACACACAGTGCTTTCCTGGAGTGAGTTTTATGCCTCAGTCCTAAGCATAAGCAATAGCTCTCTGTGCAACACTGAGATTCCCCGAACTAGCTCTGGCTGAGTTCATCTCTGAGGTTTTAGTACTCAATGCATATGTTAGGAAAGGGAACATTTCACTCAATCAAGACTCATACTTCGGCAACGAGGAAACAGTTTAGAAATCAAAGGAAACCTAGAGGCTACATTGACTTCAGATGGCTTTAGGAAGTATTACATTTTAAGATGAAGTTTACAGGATGGTGTCTGGCTACAGCTTCATTCTGTTCTCTCACGCATTGGTTCTATTCTTTAAAAAAAAATCTTGTGCTAAAAAGATAACTATCAGTAGCTCTAGGCTTTCATACCGCCACTCATCAGTTTTGTTAGTTTCTTCAAGTTACCTTAGCACCTCATTACATGATGGGTGGCTTAAAACAGAGGTTTATTCTACTACACTGTGGACTCAAAAGTCCAAAGTCAAGATATTGGCAGGGCTGTTTTGTGAAGGTGCTGAGGGAGATTGTGTTCCCAGATCCTGTCCTGTCTTGATGGTTGCCAGCCATTCTTGGCTTGTAGCTACCCAGCCCAATCCCTGTCTCCATTGTTACATTGTCCTCCTCTCTGTTTCAGTGCCATCTCCTTCTGACTCTTATAAGGACAGTCAACACTGGATGTAGGGCATCCTCTCATCCAGGATGATCTCCTCTTGAGTTCCATCCCATAATTTCGTCTTTTTTATATTCCATCCGAATCACAGCCCCTCCCTCCTCTCCGTCTACTCCTGCCCTTGCAAGTGCTTTCATGTGGAATCGCTCAAAAGGTAAATGGCGTCCATGTTGTTGTTACTTTCTAAAAAGCAAATCTCTTTAGAGATCTTTATTTCTCTTTTCCCTTGTTTCTCTTTTCCCCCCATCACTTTCCTTTTAGAGAAGGCATCCCTTGGGTGCCACCCCACCTTGGGACATTTAGTCCCAGCAGGACTAAGCACCTCCTCTCCCACTGAGGCCTAACCAGGCAGTGCAGGTAAGGGAATGGGATCCAATGGCAGGCAATAGAGTCCCACCATAGGGCAGTGTCGCTCTTCAAAGCTAAATTGGGATGCTCATCTAGAGTGTGGAGGAAAGACTGCTCGGCCTGAGAGACGCACAGATGTCGGATGCACACACTGCAGCAGCAGTCTGTTGACATCTCTGCCTTCCTCATAGACTGTGACCTTCTCAGGAATGTGAGCAAGCTGGTCTTACTCAGCAGTGCCTGGGGCTTGATACAAACTCTATCAACATATGTTAAATTAAGATACAGAGACCAAAATTTCTCTAAAAAAATTCTAGGATCTAAACGTAACTGTGAATCAGAATATTTGTTAAAAATAGTCTTGGCCTCTACCTAAATGGCAACAGAAAAGCAGGTTTAATAATAAGAAAAGGCTTGTGTTGAGGTATTTTTCTCTACTCCGAAAGGCTCTGTGACCTGTCCTACTTTTATCAGTCCTTGTGCACTAGGGACCAAATGATTTAACCCAGGGGCATTACGGTCATCTGTGGAGATGTGTTTCACTACCTAGTCTCACTACCTAGTAGTCCAATGTAGTAGGACATGGACTCTATTTTCTTCCACTAACATTTTATTGAGTTTAATCAGTGAAAATAGCAAATGCCACATTGTAGCCAAAGACTTTCCCTAAAGGGATTTCTCAGCCACAGGGCTGTTCAGCCTACTCGCTATTTGAATGGCATCCAGAGAAGCCTGTGTTAGAAGGAAGGAACGAGGTAGACATTTTGTTCGGCTGTTATAAACATGGCTGAGTCCTTTATTTATTTACTTTTTGTAGAAGGTATTTTAATCATTTTATGGTTTCTAAGTCAGTTTTAAAACAAAAATTCAACAAATATGGAATTCTTTCTGTCAGGAAGCATAGAACTATAGGTATCGTGTAACTTTGTGACTCTAGAAAGGGGGAAATGCCATAGGAGATCCTACTGTTAAAAGCTGTCAAAAATGCAAGAGTACGTTACAAGAACTCTTATCGTTAAACATGAAGAAGTAATAGACATACTGAGTAGGAGAGACTCTGTTGTATAACATTGTTTTAAAATAGCAATTCTGGGTGGCCTGGTAGTTTTATTTTTGTTTATTTTTGTTTTGTTTTCCATTTTACCTCATTTTGTTTCATTTCTTTCTTTTTCCTCCCCTTCTCCTGTATGTATGTATTTGTGTATGCATGTATATATGTATGCATGTATGTATTTATTTATGCATTTTTTTTGTGGTGAAAATTCTAAATTAAGATTTACCCTCAAAAACATGTTGACTACATTGCGTTGTTGCTGTCTCTGGGAACAGTGTTGTCCAGCCTCTCTCCAGACCTTCTTTATCTGCTTTGACTGGAACTTTGTGCCTTTTGATTCATAACTCCCTATTTCCATGTCTATTCCCTGCCAACAACCATTTCACACTTTTTGTTTGTTTGTTTGAGATTGCTTTATTTTTTTTTCTTTTTTCTTTTTTTCGGAGCTGAGGACCGAACCCAGGGCCTTGCGCTTCCTAGGCAAGCGCTCTACCACTGAGCTAAATCCCCAACCCCAAGATTGCTTTATTTTTATGTGAATGCCTGTTTTGCCTTCAGTGGCCAAAAGAGGTCGTCAGATCCCCTGGAACTGGAGTTGCAGATCTTTGTGAGCACTATGTGGGTTCTGGGAACTTGAGCTGAGCCCTCTACAAGAACAGCATATGCTCTCAACAACTTAGTCATGTCTCCAGCCTCAATTCTTCACTCTGATGCTACTGTTTTAACACCTTCGATAGCCCACTTAAGTGATACTCTGAGGCGTTTGGATTCTTTTTGTAAGTAGCATACTTCACCACAGTAACCTCAAGGCTCTTTTCATTTTGTTTATCCAAGTTCTCTAATTGTCATCTTCTTTGGATTCTACATGTGTCTAGGTTTTTCTTCTTCTACCTGGATGGAGGGGGCACCTTGGTCTCTTGTTCGTGGTACTCAAGTCACTACTAAACACATGAAGACTATCATCTCAGTTATTAAAGTAGTTAGATTATGTAATAAAACCTTGGAATTCAATTGGAATGGAAGTTTCTCCTCTCCCACAGTTGAGGCTATAACTGTGGCTATGGAACACCACTTATGAGCTGCTCAATTTATGTTAATTACCCTGCGAAGTTGCTGCCTCCTGTAAGTATTTTGTTGTAGGTGTCCAGTGGTAGAAGTATTTCAAGAATAAGGTGGCTGTAGGACCTGTCCTTCACTGGAGGCATTTTACCCTCTTCACCCAGGGGTAGTCTTTCTTGGAGAAACTTTGGCTTCTACTTGAGTTCTGGCAGCTGTCCCTCCATGGAGTGCAACATATGCTTTGGGTCTTGATCTCAGCAGCATGAACTTGTGGGTTCAGCTTTTCTCTTCCTTGCCTGTAAATAACGAGCTAGAGGTAAGGCTTGATTAATGAATGAGTGTGCGGCAAGAGCTGAACCTGATTTCTTTTATTTATGTTATAACACACCAGTCCCTTGATCATTCTCAATCAGATGGATTGCACACCAGCTGCAGGCAAGACACTGTGATAGGCGCTGGAGAGGGACACAAAGATGGATGCAATATGACTGCTACCCTTAAAAAGCTGAAAGCCAAGATAAGAAATTAATTACTGAATAGAGGCACAGGCTGTGGGCTGTGTAAGTACAATCAGGCTGTTAGCTTCAGGAGACATTTTGGGAGGGATTTGTGGAGAGTATGCATGAAGATGGAGATGGGTGGGGTAGACCATAAAAACCCTTAAATGATGTGTGCTTTGTAAAAGCTAAAGACATCATTGATGAACAGTATCCAGATGATACTTAGCTTTCTCAATTATAAAAGTAAAAACGACGAGTGCGCTTCTTACAACATAGATACTGTTGTTGTTGTTTCCATCTTTCCATTTTATGATCACAGAGGGATCCAATCCAACAAGAGAATTTATGTTTGTTGATCTTCAGTGTTCCGCAGGATGCACTGTGACATCCTTCACCTCTTTTCCTGTTCACGGTAGTTCCTGTCTGTTCTTATGCTGTAATTTTCAGTGGTCGGAAAGAACAGTGTCATGGGAGCTATGATCTTCTTTTGGTAGCCTTGTATAGCAGTGACTTCTTAAAGGAGTGGTGGCGGTTGGTGGTAAGTGATGGGACAGAAATCCTTCCCTGCGTCCTTAGAATAGTATCCACCTATGTTTAAGTGAGTGAGGCATAAACCCTCCCTTTTTCCCAAACAATGGCTTCCTTGTCCTTTCTGTGGTAACAAAATTATGCCATTAATTCATTTTATTGGGATCTAAAATTTGAGGGTTACTGCAACTTATGTCTCCAGATTGAGCAATGGTTCTATATTTCCAAAGAACAATAAGAGTTATCTCTATGATAAAGGTGACTTGTGGTTTCATGTAACAAACATGGTCCATGGATACTGGAGATTTTTAGTCCCCTGTTGTAGCTCAAACACTCAAATGCCCAGTGATAGAGGCAGCAGTACTTCATTTTAGCATCATTTCCTTAGAGGCATTCAATGCTTTGTGTCTCAAAAGCATCGTGTTTGCAGCCATCATGAAAGGGCAGCCCACTTTGGTCTGTCCTTTCTCAGTGCTGCACCAATGCTTCCTTGACTACTGCCTTTCTATGGAAGTTGGAAAACTCAGCGTTTGTAGCCATCCTCAAACAAAAATATGTTATTATATACAGGTATTTGTTATTTCTAGATAATTCTAGCGGTTTTTAAAGACTTGTTTTCTATTCCGAGATACTGTGTACATTGTTTCACTAAGGGAGCAAGAGAGACAACAAACACAGGGTGTTAAGGCTGAATCTCTGCCAAGGCCTCCAGTATGTACACAAAGTATTTGCTTGGTCTTAGATGTCCAGGTTCTATGTTGGTAGGGGTTTGAATTGCCAAAAGAAACAACACAGCACCGACTTCTGAAGATTCACAGTGTAGAGGAGAATGATTTTCTGGGGTTGGTAAATTCTATATTGAGGCCTCAGGAGCACAGCATGTGTGTATTTTATTTTCCCAGAGATATCAGTTAACACAAAGTAATTGTTTGAGCTGATTTAGGAAGAATGAAGCTTACATTTGAGGCAGAGGAAAAGGACATCTGAAAAACTTTAGAACCAAAAAGAATATGGCAATTTAGAGGGAGTGCAGTATTTTTTATATGATGGGATGCATGGTAGATGGGATTTATGGACCAATGGCATAAGATGACCCTGTAAAATAAATGGGGACAGGACTGTGTAGGAACTTCTCACAAGACTAAAGAGATAGGGCCACTGCAGGATTTAAAACAGGCTGGCAGCACGACCAGATTTGTGTGTTAGGGAGGTCCTTCTGACAATAGGTTGAAAGATGGATGGAGAGACTCTATCCATCTGTAGGTAGTAGGATGAGTTAGAAGGTTATTGAAATAGTCCAGGCAACAAGTGACAGGGCCTTAAATAAAGCTGTGGTGGTGAGGCTGCAGGGGAAGTGACAAATAGGGAATAGAATCCATAGGTCACTGCAAGCACTCAGGTGTACAGCAGAAGGGAGGAGGGAAAGCCAGGGCAAGTCTCAAATGTTTGGGTTGAGAATCTACGGGTATGGGTCTGTTACTAACAAAACCAGAGGAATCTAAAAGGAAGTATTTTGAGATGAGCTAATATTTTAGAAGATGTTCTTGTGAACCTTTCAAGCACAAGTAAATGTTTAAATTTATATGTAAATATGACATACGTTGCAGAAATGAGTCCAATCATTGTTCTGAATGTTTTGTAAGACTGTTTTAGATGGCTTGGTACTCGGATAGTTGGACCTTGAGTTTCCTCTATTGTGTGTCAGCCCCATCCAGTTAGTTGATGATCTGAATAAAAAAAACCTAATTAACCACCTTTGAGAAAGTATCCGTGCCTCTTTTTCTCTGGTGTTGCAGGCTGTGGGGTACTCTGCCTGAGCTGGACACTGTCCTTGACACTTGACCACTATGTCACAGTGATAACATTGGGTAAATGACTTCTCTAGGCCCTACCGGCCTCAGCTGTACACCGAGCTTAGCAATGTCGCCAGTTCACACTGTTTTCTATGGCAGTTCAAAGAGAAACCTGGGGCGAGCAAGGTGGCTCAGTGTGTGAAAGTGCTTGCTGTCAAGACTGATGATCTGGATTCAGTCGTGTGACCTTCCCAGGTGGAAGGAGAGGAGTTTTTATTCCTCTACAAGCTGTTCTCTGACCTCCACCTACCTGCTGTGGCATCTGTACTCCACAAATAAAATAATTAAACACACTAAGAAATCAAAAGAGAAAAACCTCTGTGAGTGAACACCCCACAGTTGGCCTCCCAGCCTCCAAGCCAGTCCTGGCAGTGTGGCTGTCCTACTAGATAATATGATCCAAGACCTGGTTTTAAAGTGCAACTACTTTCAGGGTTCTAAGTCCATGTGATACGTAACAAAAGAAGGCAAAGGACCGTGTGTTCTGCTTGCCTCCTTCTGGGAGAATACCTGAGAAGGAACAAGTGCTCACTGTGTACCCATGGGCTCTGTTCACAGTCTTTCTAAGCCACCAGCATTTTCTACCTTCTCTGTTGAAGTTCCTTTATTGGAGGTTATTCTCTGAGGCCAGATCTAAGTCCCTCTCCCAGCCTGCTTCCTTCTTGGCCTCTCTACTTGCTGCAGACTGTTGATACCCTTTTCTTCTAGAAACTGTCTCCTTTAACAGCAGACTGCATTCCTTCCCTTGGTTCCTTCTCAGCACCTTTCTGTCCTCTGATCCATGATGGTGAATTGCATTGAGGGAACATTCTTGGCAGAAGATTTATCTTCAGCTGCCATCCATATGGTGCTGATGACCCACATTGTATCTTTACCCTGTTGTCTCATCTGAGCTCCCAATAGAAACTCTCCTTCATATTCATCCTCCTTCCCTTCTTTCTACTTCCTCTCCTATCTTCCAGGCACAGTCCTGGCACAGGGTATAACTTATGAACTTTTAACCTTTTAGGTCAGGTTTTAGGGAGATGGGCATTGGCTCACAGTGTCATCGAAATTCTGACACTTCAAAGATATTCATGTGTCATGATGAGAATGAATCTGTTTCTGTAGAGAGACAAGAAAATAAAATTATTAATGTTTAATGCTCACTGGCTAGGGAGGATGTCGGAATTGGTTCCTTGAAGCCAGTATCTTAACTACATTGTGAGGAGTGAGAAAATGTTATCAGGGAGAGGGCAGGGAAGACTTTGGGGACCTTCCCACTCAATACATCAGCATCAGGGGTACTGGAAGTGAGATGTGTTTACAGTAAGCAAATGAGTACTTGGGATCAGTTGGCAAAGGCAAGATAAAAATATTACCAGTGTTATTCTGGGATTTTAAATTGTCAGCCAACTATCTTTAATTAGAATCTGATTCTTACAATCTTTTAGAGTGAGACGGTCTTTTACTTCAAAAGCCTCTGTTCATGTTACTACAGTCTAGCTGGTAAAGAAATGCTTAGTTCCTTGCTTATGAAATGAATTTCTGGTAGAAGAAAGAGAGGCTACCTCTGATGGCCACAGAATAGCTCTTCATACTTCGATGACACGTTTACATTGTTTTCCTGTATTCCCAGAAGTCTGAAAGTGTGGCAGTCCCAGGGGTACTTATCTATCTATCAGTGATCAGTAAGGACAGCATGACTTCAGTTTCTCTAAGTTTTCTGCTGTGCTTGGCATATTGGATTTCTATTAATGTATTTATCTACCACCACGATCTCTTTAAAGCATGTTTAGGAATCACACATAGATAACATCATCTATAGAGAATAAGATAAGTCTCTATTTGTGAATCATATATGTATATATATATACATATAAACACATATGTATGAATATGTGATCCATAAATAACAACTTTTCTTATTTTCTATAATGTTATCTATCTATATATGCACATATATGCATATGTATATATGTATATATATATGTGTGTGTGCATATGCAAAACATCCACTTCCAGAAGCTTCAAGAAACCATCAATATGTCTCCCTGGCCAGACATTCTATCACATGACCATTTATAAGTCACTACTTGGGAGGAAGAATAGACTTACGATGACTGGGTTGGACCATATTCTCCACAGCAACAAAAGTCATCCTTACAGTGATGGAGATGACTCCTGGGATGAGGGCATATCTATCCTGTGTGCTGCTACTCTAGGGTATCAAAGACTGACGGTGTTTGCACAGTTCAAACTAATTACCTTAACGTTCTGAATGTCAGAAGTTCAATACGGGTCTCACTGGCCTCTAATGCAGAAGTAGTCCTAGCAGAGCTCAATCCCTGTCTGAATTCATTTCCCTGCTCACCTCAAGGCTCTCTTCAATTGTCAATGACAACAATGACCAGTTTTGTCTTTTTCATCATGGCTCTTTGTGTTTCTGACTCTTCTTGCCTCCATCTGTCCCTTATAAGCAGCCCATGGTTACAGTCAAGACAAGTTTTCTTCTTCTCTAATCTAATGTATTAACAATCTTCATTTTACCCGTGGCTCTTATCCTTTTTGCTGTTGGAGCTCACCGCATACTCAGGTCCTAGAGATTTGAATGTGGACATCTTTATGGGCCATTATTCTTCCTGGCAGAGGGACACAATCGTAGATGTTGCATTGATCTGTGATTTTTCGAAGTGCAGTGCATCTGGGAGTTCAGATTTCTCAGGATAAGAGAAATCTCTAGGGCAAGTTAACTACAGAGGCTCCATGGAAGAGGACCATTTCTGGGTTAGAAACGTAGATGATGCTTCATGTCTCTGATCGATAGATTCAACCAACTGTGGTGCGAAGTGAATTAAAATATTGTATCTAAATAGATACAGATGTTTTGGTTATTCCATTATGGAGCATAATGTTGCATCTCTTTACACACAGTCTATATTGTTTTAGTTGTTTTGGTAACCTAGAGGTAGTTGAATGTACATAGGGGAATCCACTTAAGCTTTATGCAAATATTACTTCTGAAAAGAGACTTGAGCTTATAAGATTGCTGGTGTATGGAGTCAATCGGGATACTGAGGGATGCCAATACTGCATTAGGCTAGAACACTATTCACGTGAAACTCCTGGGTTTAACCAATATACCTGGAAGCATATGAAGGTTGAGACCTGAACAAAATATTAACAAAGAAGCAGGAAGAATGGCTTTTGAGTAACTTGTCAGTGGAATCTGCTCCAGGCTTATTTGAAGCCAAGGCAGGAGAAATTATGATTGTTTAGGTCAAGTGTGTTAAGGACCAAGTCATATCAAACCTATATAATTCTGTCTTCATTTTCTTTTCTCTTTTACTATATTTGATTTGCTTTTATTTTAGCATTAAGTAAAAAAATGAAATACCTATTTTTAAAAAGTCAAAGTCTGATTGCCATTAGTTTAAAAAATATTTAAAGGCATTGCCTAATTCCTCGATTGTGGTTAGAGATGCCATGGTTGGGTGATTTGATGGAACAGTATGTGGAAAATGTGATTACAATGGCTGATTAGAAACGTCATAATAAAATTTCACTTCCTTATATGTGGGCAGTTTTTTTTTCTTTTTCATCAACTGATTGTTTATCCAGAAGTTACCATTTGAAATTCCATTACTTCATGAACTGCTCACAAAGCTTTAGAAAATTACTGCTAATTCTAAAATAATTGTACCACTTATCATTACTCAGTCAAGAAAAATGGGCATTTATGTGTGCTTTAGCAATATTTAGATAGGCTGTTACACCTCTTCTTTTAAAATAGTCCTGATTGCAATGCAAATTGCAAGCTGTGATGGCGTTGCTGAAAATTGGAATCGTAACAATCTCAGCTGGTTGATATCCTCTGTTGACAATGGGAACCTCTGAGGGCTGTGCTCAGTCTTCTTTAGATCTCTTCACTAAGAGGGCTAGTGTGTGGTCTTTCAACTGAGGCCTTACCTCCCCTCATTATGCAGTCACCCCCATGGCAATGTATGGCTTCCCGCCTAACAGGAATTCCGATTGCCCACAGCTGCCAATACAACCTCCCTTCTATTATTCCAGGCCTCATACTAAGACCAGAGGAGCTGCTGTGTGAGCATTCTATTCAATTACAGAAGCGCTATTAAATACTGTTTCTGTGCCAGGGAGCTGAAAGAGAATGGTCTATGCTGCTAAGCAACTAGGCTGTCGACCAGGTGGGTGAATGAAAGAACTGTGGTGTGTAATAAGTGCCACGACAATAGAGATGAAGGGGTGGTTTGCAACGGTTAAATTACTCTGCATTGATTCCCCAAATTCCAGCCTTCCCACCACCATGGAAGTTTCGGTCAGGTAATGTGTTATGGAATCTGTTCAGTGCATTTGGGATGTGATGTTGGCCATGTATCTAGTTTCTAGTTACTAGATGCCAGTAGCAAGCACCTCCTTATTTGTGCCAACCATGAATATCTTACTGTAATTGTGAGATGTCCTCTAGGGGACAAAACTATTTGCAGTTGAGAGTAAATCCTCAATAGTATGATATGAACACAGATTTGCTGACTATCCTAAAAAGATAGGTAAATAGAACAAGAACATGGGGAGGAAGAATAGAAAGAAAGGGGTAGGGTAGAAAAGTTGAGTAACCAAGACAGAGGTTAATTTGCAAATACATTTTCCTCAGAAGAGGTCACTTTTAAAAGCAGAATAACTTCTGGCCAGTTTGAAGTGGTTAGCAGTGTTTTAATGTAAACTCCCAACTCCCTTTCATATGCACATGACTTATGTGGATAGGGTTTATTTTTGGTAGAATTTTTTGGAAAGGATTTGACAATCATATATGGTAAAGAATAGAGAATGTCACATTCATTGCAGTCACTAATCCATAACTGGAACTATGTTTCAGGAAATGAATGGGAGACCTCTGCATTGGTAGACAATGCTTTTCCCAGAAGCCAACGGTTATTAATTGAAAATCCCAGTTTCGTGTGTTGTTGTTGTTGGCCAGGGAGGACGCAGACACACTGCCCTGCCAAGTAACACAAGCTGTTGCCATTGTTTCTGATTAGCCACCCAAAGTAGGTGTTAAGATCCTGAAACTGAAAATGGCACATACTTTGATTGCAGGACACAGAAAAATCAGGCTGAAACTGAAGGGGGTGCTTCCCCCACGTTGTCGAGTATTCTCAGTAGCACAGGCCGCTATGCAGAGAGAGGTAATCAGTAGTCTTATCTGTGGAATGAGCTTGGACCTTGACTGCTACAATACCAACCTGCCAGGCAAGCTACTCCCACAGATGCAATAGTGGCATGGTTGTTATGAGGGTGACTCTTTCACAGGAGGAAATTCACCCCCTATACTGTAAATGTGTAGCCCAAAGCCAGTGTCTGGGGGAAATCATAGCTGTGGGAAGGGGGACTTTACTAGAGTTGTGTTCTAGATGAACGTACTGTCAAAATAATTTCTAAATATTTGTGTTTTATTATTCCCATAGATCAGGGATGCTTTCTGCACTGGTCAGAGAAATGTCTGTTTTATAGTGGCCAGTGGTTAATGCAAAGTGCACACACACACACACACACACACACACACACACACACACACACACTCCTATAAGACCCAAAGAACATTGTGACATTGTGGGAGAGGGGAGGAGAAGGAATGTAAATGCCAGAGAAGAACACTGTGTAACATTGTCTGATGTAACAAGACCATTGCAATAATGATTCCTTAGCAGCCATGGCTTCATTCCCAAAACCTGTACAAGATTCTGTCATGGATGAACGAGGGGCTTTTCAGGATTTGGCAGTGGATGGGTTGATGGGGGATAGTCATTTTCCCCAATGCCCCAATGGTGTAGCCACAGCTCGATACCCAAACTCCAGGAAATAGGACTCCATTTGTACTCCTAAGAGTTATCCTTAATGAACTCAATAGTCATTAAAAAGAAAGAAAATGTGAAAGTAAGGTTGCAAAGAAAAGTGGTTTAATGAAAGAGAGAAGAGGATGAAAGTAATGGGGTATGTATTGAACCTCATCAAAATGCTTTGGATACATGACATGAAATTGTAAATTATTTTTGAAGAAAATGAGTTAGGATCGTGGGAAAATCTGGGGCTGGAACATGTTCTGAAAATCACAGCAGTCGCGGGGAGTCAGTCTTTGAACATAAAGAGTAAAAGAAAGGTTGAAGGTAGCACATCTGTATCTGAAGGAGGGGAGAGCACTTAGGGGTGAAGTGTGGATTACCTCGGGCAGGAAGGATTCCCTATAGGTTGTGTTGGTATTTTTCTGGTCTAATAGCAGATGGCCACTGCAACACCTGGGTATGCCTAAGACCTATTTCAGTTCTTACTCCATCGCCCTGTTCAACATAGCTGAACTGATGCAGACACACTGTCACACGGGAGTGTACATACATTACATGAAAGATCTGGGAAAGACCTTTACTTCGGAAAGACCATGGGAAGAGAGAACAGTGCATGCTTTCAGGATGGAGAGCGGTGTGTGCCCACGATGACACACAATGTCCAGAACAGTGGATGGGAGCTTCCTCCTTAAACCTCCGTGTGTCCACAGGGATTGTGTCACCCTTCTGGATTTGGCTTCTTCCTAGTGAAAACTCCTTGTTGAGATACACTGTGAACTGCTAACTCTGGACCTTTTTATCTTTAATAGTCTGAGCATTCACAAGAAGTAGGCATAGTGACTCCCAAAATGACTCCCATTGTCCACGAGGGCAGTCCCCGCTTAGAACAAGCTTTTGTTAACACTGTCTGACCTGACCAGCTGGATGGAAGAAAAACTCATATATGATGGGCAGGCGGTGGAGCGAAGGGTCCAGTGGCAGCCTGAGCCTTCAGTCAGCCAGTAGTACTTTGAGCGTTTCAACCATATGCTGCTTGTTAGAGGCTCCTTAGGCAGCATTCTGGACTGTCAGTGTTTGTCACTGGAGAAAGCTGGAGGGACAGAAGAGAAGCCTAGGCAGGCGCCTCCACAGCAGGCAGCGAGCCTCCAGCAGGGTGTTTCAGAAGGTTTCTCAACTCATCCAACCTGTGGACTCTGCTTTCTGTTTTCCTGGAATCAAAACCTCACTGTCTCAGTGACCGCTTACTACTGATAATGATTGCAGCTGACCTTCTTCTGATCCTGATTCTGTTTGCGGGGCTTTCAGAAGGGACTGGACATCAAGTAGAAATCCAGGCCTTCTGCTGTGTATTGCAGCACTAGAAGTCTATCTGCTTCCGTCTATTGCTTTTCTTCTTTTTCTCAGCTGATCCATCCCTGTTTGGGACTCCGGAGTGCTTAAATGAAGCTTTTACCACACCATGGGAAAGTTGTTTACTGATTTCTGCTTCTAATGCAGCTGTCAGATACTCAAACTGTCTATTAGCCAAACAGGCACTCTATCAATCACGTTTTCTAAGTTTCCTCTTAAGCACGATCCTTTTGACCAGACTAAGCATTTTTTAAGATCCTTTAAAGCATGGTATATGCCACCATACAGCTTGATTCAATATGCGCCCTAGCATTTTCTCTGTGCATGGCCATCTGCTGACTTCTGTCGGGGCGTATAAAGATGAGGACAGTGATGCTGTCTTATTCGGTTTGAGCTCCCGTGTGTACTTGGGAGGTAGGGGTGGGTGAGTGGATGGATTTGCCTTCATTATTGCATACAGTGCACTAATCACCCCAGTTAGTTCCTGGTGGCTATTGATACATTTCCCTCCACTCAATAATAGGAAAAAAAAGCAAAAACAACAAAAACAAAAACAAAAACAAAACAGGACAAAAAGCAACCCTTGACGATTGACTAACACCCAGGACAGTAAAATGGTTCCAAGTCAGAACCAACAAATTCTTGTCAGATCACCCTTACTCTTTCTGAATTGCCCCATATTAAGAATATGGCTTTCTTGTGTGTATGAGACAAATCCCCTTGTTTACTTCTGATTTCTCTGCTTTTAATTAAACTTCTCACTTTAACACTCCACTCATCAATGTTTGAAATTTCAGCTAAAAACAATGCGAGAATGTATTAAGTAAGTTCTGTGCTGGCGAGATTACTGCTTCCACACATTTTATTCAATCAATTATCAATTTCAGTTTTCTCACTACCAATGCAGTAACATTTTCTGCAGTATAGTCTGCTAGCTGAGCCATTTTGGTGAAGTATCTACTTATAATCGACTTAAGGCTTAAGTTTAATTAAAGTTACAAATCCTATTGCCCGAGCATCCTACTTGGTGAAACTGGAAAGTGTTAGCTACCAACATCATGCCTTCCACATTATCATTGAGGGCTTTACTAGGACCTTGACCATGAGAAGAAAATTTATGCCCAAAAACCCTTTGAGGAAATCAAATAAACCTCTTTGTGAAATTATTAGGGACACCGGCATTAGGTTGCTGCATGAGGGAGAAACCAAGTCCATGCTACCAAGAGTGACATGAATTCCAAGTGTGACCTGGCTTTCAGGTCACTTTTATCCCTTAGGAAAGAGTGCTTACAAGTGGGACAGCAATGAGTCCCCAAAGAGTATCTTAACTATCAGAATCTCCAAAGAGAAGAAATAGTGTAACTCTAGACAGGACTTGACTATCCTCAAGGATAGTCTTTGGCAGAAAAGAAGGTAGCATTAGAAGATGTGATAAGCATAAGACATAGGAAGGAAATAACATATATCACACATGTCAGTGTGTTCAGAAAGAGGACCAGTAGAAGGGATCAAATCTTATGATTCAGGGACAAGCATGCTGTCTTGTATGCATTACAGTATTGCAAGAAGCAAGCCTAAATTAGTTCTCTTATTTCTCTTATGGTGAAGTTCTGTGTGTGTTCATTAATGGAAGCTGGTCCCCAGGTGCCTAGCAAAATCATGTTGCTGAGTAACGGAGCTGAGAATCAGCACGCAGATAAGGGCAAGTGGGGACATCCCGGAAGCTCTGTCCCCAAGGAAGAGCATTGCCCTGCCTCATTCTCTTCCAGCACACACATCTGTGACCCTCTGCTGTCCTTGCCGGTTGCCTATATTGCACAATTTCATGCTCAGATGTGATGGGTGAATGGAAATTGGAACTATAAAAATGGACAATGTAAAATTAAATTTTCATAAGTAACAAAAAAGACTGAATCTTAACTCGAAGTCCTTCAACCTTTCCTCTACTCCATAAATGGCACATGTACTCTAAATTATGATTAATCATGATATTATTTTATTGCTACCTTTAATCATTTTACAAGTTCAAGATTGTTTAGAATGTCCTATTAATTCAACACACTATTATATTACCATCTGGGCTTGTCAGTGCAACTATTTCCAGTTCCCAGTCTTATTAAACCAAACACATTATACCAATTTGTATGAGAAACACTCCAGCATCCCCAAAGCTTCTACAATGCTGAAAACGTACTAAAATAAAGTATACTATTTTGGCTGCCTAAGCTTTTAACAATGTGGAAGTCTTATCTGTAAAGAATTTCCTCTTCAAGAACAAAACTGTGCTATATAGAAACCTCAAAATACTGAGTTAATGACACACACTAGACAAAATTTTCTGTCTAGTTAGAACACAGTCTTTTCACAGGCAGAAAAACAAAATGTCCCACACTGGGCTTTCCTTCACATTCCTGATCTGGTAGCCCGTGCTCTGCTTATGACCCTGGAGGCCTCCAGTGGCTCCTAATACTTGGATCCACACATTCTCATTTCGTCTACTAAAACCCACCCTTCCTGAGTCAGGCTTTGTTTTGAGGACTTCAGGAGAAAGACACACCATCTGTCCCATGCAACCAGGCAAGCATTGCTCTTGGCTCATACTTTTGTGCTCTTGAAAGAGTACTCGGAAAGTGAAAGTGTTCACCATCTCAAGGCATGTATCAATGGCAAACACCTCAAACGAGCATCTTCGGGTTTTCACTGCTGAGACAGACCATGTTTCTTTTTATTTATTCATTTACCCCCTTTGCATTGATAGCTCATCTTTATGGTCTTTCTATTCATATGGTCACACAGACCCAGAGGATTTGAGCTTCTGTCCTTTAGGATTTTTGTGTGGCTAACCCTCTTCAGTTAGGTAGGTTTTTTTTCCCTTTTTTTCTAATAGGTCCCTCCTGCCCCTAGAAGTTTTATTCCTTGCTCAGGTTTGCTCAGTGGCCTGGAATAGAGTGATGTGTTCTCTTGCCTTCTGGCAGAAGAAGGCTGCCATCTTCCAGCTGTGCCTGTGATAAATGACTGACTTTCTCTCCTTATTCCCCCTTCACCTTCTCTGCCCTCCTCCAGGACTCGTCTCTGTAGAATAACATTTTTTTTTTGAAGTGAGAGGAAAAATGAAAAAGGAAAGGAGGATGGCTTGTTTGCAAGCAACCGGTGAGCTAACTTCACCTTCTGGTCCCTTGCCAGAATGAAGGACGGTAACTAGAACAGTAGCTGCCCTAAACCCGTCTTCTTCAAACTGCTTATTTACTGCGACTCCAGTTTATCACATGGGCTGGCAAAAATCAAGACTCGTCTCCTTCCAAGTTGTATGGTTGCCTCTGTGTGATCATTCCTTGCCTTTGAGGTATATATAAATTCATTCATTCACATATCGCTCTTATAAAATGAATCAACAGCTTTGGGAGCGCGTGCTCCGTGGGGTGCTGATCTATACAATGACAGCCTAGCATTTGGCAGTTGCTAGGACAAACAAGAAGCACAGGAAACCTTATGGAATAGCAAAAGGGGTGTATATTTCGGTTTGAGAATGACTGATGCAGATATAAATTCTCAAAGGCAATGCGGAAATCAATGCAATCTGGAATGACTGGAGGGGAAATTCATTTATATTGTAAGGCTTCTGAGAGTATTAAATGCCAGGTTCCCTGGACCGAACTTTATAGATAATGGGAAACTTTTGGGAACAATACAACTCTCGAAGTGTTGTGTTGGAAGAGGTGAGCACACAACTATTCTTTGAGAAGGAAATGGATCAGTAAACTTGAGTAAAGTTTTTCCCATTCAGGAAAGTTTACTTTATTTTAAAAATAATTGTGTGTGTGTGTGTGTGTGTGTGTGTGTGTGTGTGTGTGTAAAAGAGAGAGACAGAGAGAATAACTTCATCAGTCCTACTCTTCCTCTTCTTTTGAGACAGTTTTTCTCCTATTCTTTCACTGTGTCTGACAGGCTAAGTAGCTGGCCACAGTCTTCCAGACACTCTTCTGTCTACCTTCCATATTTCTGCAGGATTGACAAGATTACAAGATACTCACTCACTCTAGCACCCAGCTATTTATGTGAATTCTTTGACTTCGAACTCAGGTCCTCATGCCTGTACAGCAAACTCTACCACTGAGCCATCTCCCCAACCCGTGTGTGAGATTTTCTCCTCTCTGAAATGCGCATGTCATGTGAAGGTAACATGTTCCAACTTAAGGCAGAAGGTTCAAACGGTGACGTCTAGGGGAACCCAATATCGAGCAGGTAGGCAAGAGGAAGACAAATGTTGTTCTAAGGATAAAGGAAGTGTCAGGAAAGCCCTGGAAATAGCACAAAACTTCCCATGCCTCAGTAGACAGCAAAACAGTCCCCAATGCAGTATGAATAAGGACTGGGCCGCTGAGAGGAACTGAGGGAGAATGGTGAATGCAGAAGCTAGGGCCCTGCAGGATCGGCAGCAGTCCACAAAGCAACGGTGAGTGCAGGAATAGAAAAAGCCTGAGAGACAGTGACTTCTGATTTTAACACACCTAACTTCACTTGGAGGTCAGATATTCCATTTGATATATCCTAGAGAGGGAGGAGTCCACTCTGGCTTATTTCTGCCCCCCCTCCCCATACAGAAAAAGATAATCATGAGCTTCAATGTCATATTTTTAATCTGGTCATATGATTTATACTCAAAGACGTGCTCTTTTGAGATACAGTGTGTCTCATGACCTCTGAACTGATCTCCACAAATAGGAAAAGGAAAGAGAAAATGGCTGTCCGGCATGGAGGGTGATTTCCACTCAGCCTTTGATCTTGCCCAACTAATAGAAGTCCTGTCAAGGGCTAACACAGGAGGTTCATTGTGGCTAATCCAGAGAACAGAGCTCCAAATGGTCTTAAATTAATGTTGGTTCACCTTCATGCCTGACTTTGAACTTAATGGCATCAATGTGTAAAGAAGGCAGGATGAGGTGGTCTCAAATCATTATCTGAAACCCAAGCCTGTAGAAAAAGGTCCAGTTTTAAGCTCATTAAGGGCTACTGCTGAATACTCTGGAATATCAAATTAACCATTAAAAACCTTTGAAAACCGAGTTGAAAAAACTGGGACATTTTCTCAAACCTTTAGAGATTTCATTTTTGAAGTGAATACAACCCAGAGCTTTTTCATTTTTTTTCTCCCCTCCACCCTGATGAAGAGAACTTTAAAGGCATTTGCTTAAACTACTTACAGCAACCCTAAGAAGTTACCACAGAGAGGAATTTCTATGGCAGTGGCATTATTTTCTACAGAATGATAACAGTGACCCAAGTGTGAGATTCATGAAATGCAGTCTGTACCCACTATAGGTAAAATTAAGCTTCCTGTTCTAACATACCATTTAATAATGTTAGAAACGAGAGGTGGACCCTTTGGTTTCTCTGGCCAGCCATTCTAGCTCAATTGGTGAGCCTGAGACTCTGCCTCAAAAATCAGTGGAGAAGTAATTGATGAAGACATCCCAGCACACACATACACATGCATACACATACATGCACACGTGCATGTGTCTGTGTGTATACACACCAACATACAGAACTGTTTTGGAATTTGGGGCAGAATGTTACTAAAAGGAAGAACAGTGCACTTTCCTCTCTCACCTGAGCTAGTGGCAGGAGGATGGGTTTTGAGGCCTGAACGACACACGTTTAAGTATTACTTTGGTTGTCACCAGTTCTGTACCTTGAAGCATCTTCCAAGTATTATTTTAATAATCTGCAAAATGTACCTGTAGCACAGAATTATTGTGAGAGACGGACCAATTTCTCTAATTCCTATTATCTACTTGAGACAGTCTCTGACATGTGGTAACAGCTCCAGATTTTCTTTATTGATAGAAATCAGCCCTGAGGAGAAGACCCTTGATGACAGGCTCCTTTCTTCATCAGTTTCTTTAAACCGTCAAGATATCAGAAGAGCTACTGGCTACATCGACTTTCATGCATTGTTTTAGAAATATTGAGGATTCGTTTGATTAGAAATCATGGTGAAACACTGTGCTTTTTCCATTTAAAAATTTTAAAAGTATTTCTTTTATTCATAGAGATTACAACTACATTATTTTCCCCTTCCCTTTCCTCCCTCCCATGCAACACCCTCTTACTATCTTTGAAATCCATGGCTTCTTTTCTTCTCATTAATTGATGTTATATACATATAGGTTCCTCTCTATATTCCTATATGGGCAACATTCAACCTCACAGGTCTTCAGGTGGTAGCTCCTCTACCTGATTTTCACCTTGAAGATTTCCCAATCCATGGAGCTCTGTTATGTCCTGCAACTGTCCCTATCTAGGGGCAGGCATGCTCTAGACAGACCCAGGACATTGAGTGGTGCGATCACCCAGGTTGCGTTTTTTAAACTGTTTGGTACAAATACCAGGTCGTCTCTGAGACTCCCGTTTATTCTGATATAATTTAAGGAGACACTTATGGCTTTGAAGGCTAAAATAAACGTGAGAGACAAAGCAAACAAGCTGGGTTAGTTCTCGCCATGTGGCGATTGAGATTGGTAATAAACAGTGGTCATAAACTACTTTTTCAAAAACTGAAAGTGATCCATTTGTTCATCTGCAGACATGATCTTGTCATAGGAGATGGAAAAGGGAGGAGTTAACATTGGTTGAACACCATCCAGTGTCACGCATTCCACATATGCTCTCTTACCAACTTCTCCCAAATCCTTGGACATTGTGAGGTTTGCCTCTTAATTTCCATGAGAGGATTGCTGTTTAATAGCAGTTATTATCTAAGATTATAATGTTCAACAATGGTATAAATGGTTGCTTTAATCATGACATCATGACACCATTGTATGGTTCTGTTTGTAATGGGGTATCACTTCCATTACTGAAATATCCCATTATGGTGAGTATCATTGATGTTTAATTCTGAGTGAGGAAGTGAGTGGTGGGACAGGTTGTATATTAAATATTCTATTTTACAGACACCATCTCATTCACTTCCATGGAGTGTACAACTACTATACCACAGTCAATCACATTCCTAAACATCCATCTTCATAGAAACAGAGTTTTCTAAGCAGAAAAGAAAGACTTCCTTCATTTTTTCCTTCTCAAATAATGACTATAATAGATGGCCAAATCCATGCTGACAGCACATAAAAAGGATGAGAAAGAGCTTTGGGTGTCTCCCAGTGAAAAGTACTCAATCTAGCAGAAACTCAAACTGACTATTATATCATTGTCTTTAACAGCACGGGAAGACTGCCTCACAGCAGTAAGGGAGCCTGATAGTTCTGGTGACACCCTCACTTTCTTATTTGGCATTGAAATAGGAGCTCTGCTGTGCCCACCCACACTTAAGGATGAAACCACTCAACTTAGCTTAAAGAAAATCAGAACCGCAGACTGAAGAGATGACAGGAAAGCAAATGGATTTTAATCATAATATTCTACAAATTTATTTTCCCATTGCCCCTCGCTCTATTGTACGTGTATTCCAGGTAATGATTCAGCCTGTCCTGCTCTGGGCCCATCTTGTCCTCATCTGGGACTCAGGGATAGGCTTTAACTGAATACCTGTGTGATACAACATCCAGGCCTCTAGTCTACCCTGTGCTGATTCCGGTGCTGCTTCTGATAATGCAGCTTTTCCTTCCTTCCCAGAGATGAGTTTTCTGTCTTCTCCAGGATGAGTTGAAGAGACTTTCCCCACCTGTGTCTAAAGTGAAACCCAATTGTCCAGGTCTGCCTCGTTCCTGCACTGAAAATCCCGTACCTGAGAAAATCACACTGTCTCAGGCATCCCAGAATAATCAGTCACCCTACAAACCCCACCTTAACAGCTGGAATCCTGTTAGCTTGATACCTGATACCAGAAATTCTGATTGCTTCTTGCTGAGTTTGTCTCCTCAAACTAAATTACTACAATTCTCTGGTTATTGCTGGGTGTGTTAATAAATTAAATTTTGGGTACCAGCTGCAAGTTGTCCTAATGACATGTTTTTGATGAGCAAACAACCCACATCCTTTGAGCATGAGTTGTAATGACTAAAATTTCAGTCCGTTAAATGGCTCTGCTAATAACAGACATTTGGAGAGGTTGTTTTGATACAACGAGATGGAAGAAATAGGGAAGATTTGAGCCTCAGTATACCAGTGTAAACATTTAATTTTGTGGGAAAGCATTTTCTGCTGTCGTTGGTTTTCATTGGTCTGTAGGTACAAGGTACTGACAACTATCAATATGGCAATGATAAGCCCCATTTCCCCGTGAGCCTGCTAAATAAGAGACCTTTTGAAAGAGCTTTGTCTAAGGATGTTTTATGTGGTCCTTATACTATTGTCGTTTGTGAGCCAACATTTAAATAATACTGGAAATTGAGATTAAAATATTGTTACAAAATGACTTATGGAGCCAATGAAGACCGGGTTTAATATGCTATTCTACATTGGATAAAATTTACTTTTGCTATAAAAAAAATGCCAGTTTTATCTAATGGTCCTCTTAATAGTTTGCATCAAATGCAGAATGATACTCTTTAAAGCTGAAAGGAAACATCTAAATCTAATGAGGAACTTGAGTGCAGGAGAAGAAAGGAAAGGAGAGGAGAGGAGGATATATATATATATATATATATATATATATATATATATAGTAAGATAGGTAGATAATGATGAAGAATATTACAGAGTTTCTCAAATGGACAAAGCAAGTTTCCTTCCATTAGCTTATAACAAGGTAATTACCCTTTAAGGATATGTATAGTATGGGATTCTCTGAGAACTAATAAAAATAATGTACACATAAGAACTTCAAATAAATATTAAATTGCACTTGGATACAAGTCTAAGCATTGCTTACACGGGCTGTCTCACATGACAGGAAGTCTTTAAAGAATTCCGCACTTTTTACTCCCAGGTGTGTACCTTCCTTTGCTGCAGGATGATGAGTAGATGTAATAGAAGAGTTCACATGTGATTTAGTTCATAATTAAATAAGCATTTTTCTTAAGAAATGGTAGCTTGTGATGATGCCTCATTGGTAGGGTTCGTCATATAAGTTCCTGGTCACAAGAGAGAAGTGGCCAATAGAATCATGAAAACAGGGTAATTGAACAAATTGGCTGTCATCTGGGTGAGGATAGAACCTTTTTAAAACCCTTTACCATCAGCTTTTAACATGCCTGGTACCAGAGACAACCTGAACTTTTAGTACCAGACCTCTGACTTTATAGGTAGGAAGCTTTAGGCAAAACGTTTCAACTCCCTGAGTCTGGTTCTCAGGTGTGAAATAAAGCCTCTGTCTCAGAGCTGAGCAGAGCATCAGATGAGATAATGTCTGAGAAAGTACTCTGTAAACTCTTAAATGCTACACAAAGGTTAACTGTTTCCCCATCCTGTGGTTTATAATTGCCCATGCTAAGGTATTCTGTGAGTCACAAGCTTCTCTCCAAAACCCAACACTGACAGAAGTTGCTGTGTGACACAGATATCAGTTCGCTCTCCAGGTACAGGCATCATAAAAGGTTAGCACTATATTAAGTAATAGATCTATTGTCCCACTAAATTATTCATGATTATGTGTCCCGTGAATGATTGGTTTGATTGAAATCGCCATCAGGTATTCTGAGGGCTCTAGAGATAAGTGACACAAGCTACCTTCAATGAGATGACTTTGCTACCACTGAACATTAAGAAAAACCAATTTATGGATTCACTGTAAAAAAAAAAAGTCATCAAATTCCCATCTGGACTTTTAGAGCAATCATCCCTTCTTTGAAGTAATTGTCCTTCTAAAGTATTAAAGCTTTACAGAAGAAGGTTTGGAACAGCGAATGATTTCAGCCATTTTCTGGATGTTTTTGTAAAAGGAGAAAAATTCCTATCTTTTCACAGAAAAATGTATGGGTAGTTTTTGTTGCGGGATGGGTGGGTGAGGAGATGAGTTTGCTTAACTTGGATCACACATTCCAGTAGCTGCTGGAAAGGTTTGTGCTGACTCTCTTATCAGGACATGGCTGTCTCTATTTCTCTCTGTGACTTTCATGTGATAGTCATGAAAATTAAGCTTACTCACCCTGTCATCTTAAAGTGCTAACCTTGGAATTAAGTCAGCTTCCTCCTCCTTTTCCTCATCCTCCTCTTCCTTTTCTTCCTTCTTGATTACAACCAGATGCATCCCTCATTCTTCTCATCTTTCCTCCTGAAGTCTTCGCTGTTAAGTTTGTTTTTTCACCGTATAAAGAATATAAAAAAATTGTCAGCAAACACCCATGTGCACACACACACACACACACACACACACACACACTGGCATTAGTTCACTGAAATTTCTCTAGTAGACCCTTATTTCACCCTGTCTCCTTGTTGCCGTCTTTCATATGTGAAGTGTCATGGTGACTCTGTAATAGTCTGCACCTTCGATCATTCTCCAGTCTTTCCACGATACCACTTTCCTCATGACATTTCTTCTACACACAGTAAAGGCTCACAACTGCATGCCTAATCAATTCCAGCCATGCTGGGTGTAGTCTTTTTGTTACATATGGTCCTTTACATTTGCTGGGGATCTGTGATCCTGCTGACCTGGGCTTCACCTGCCTCCTCTTATTCGAAACTCTTCTGTTTTAGGGTAGAGCATTCTCCTATAAGGAATTTGGAAAGTTCAAAGTCAAGGCAGGTGAGATTCTACTTCAGAACTCGAAGCTTATTAACTTCACCTTCAGTTTGGGGTTCTATAGTTTATCAGATCCTCACTATTATACTATTATACTATATAAAAAGCAGGTACCTCTGGTATGGAAATGAAGTAGACCATTTCTATTGTGGTGGGAAAAGTCATGGTCCTCAACTCCTGCTTCTTCAACACTGAGTTGGAGGGGAGTGAGAAAGAGGAAGTTGGTATGGCATTAACATCGTCGTTAATGACACAGGAGAAATATAGTATCTATCTTGGATATTCTGAAGATGCAGCACATTTTGTGTGTTTGTGGCTATTAATAGAGGACGATGGATGACAGAGAAGGTGGAGTTAGGACTGAAAATTGCATTAGCGACCTCAGAGTGAGATATTCATCAAACTGGTAACTTAATTTGTGCCCTCCTATCTATAAATATCATAAAAAGATAAGTTCAGTTAATTTTGATGCATTTAGTATGTTAACATATATTTTTCAGGAATAATGAACTAACAGATTAATTCAAGCAACAAAATTTTGTAGGTGTATTGGTTAATAATTATGCCTAGCATAGAAGACATGACTACAGTTGTGGTTCCTGAGAAGCAGAGACAGGAACACAGGGAGTTCAAGTCTATCCTGGGGTACATAGTAAGACATTCTCTTTCCACAAAACAACTGTATTTTACCTAGATATCATTGAGAGCGCTCAACTGAATGAGATAACATATATGTGAAGCACCAAGTATAACTTTTGGTAGCTTTCAGAGCTGTAAAAATGGAAGTGCTATCATTCTTTTCTTTTCCTTGAATTCAGTAATTTAGACACAATTATTCCACATAATTAAAATTAAAGGATCTCTGCGTGATATTTTGTTTTTTGGCAACTCCAAAAACGACTTCAGAGGTAGAAGAGACAAATATTGGATAGCTTTCACAGTGTTGGAAGATGCTATGTACACTACCACGGGAGCAATGCAACCAACGGTCTTACCCTGCTGTGAACCCTGCCAACTATAACAATGGGCCTGGCGAAACATGTCTACTGACGGGATGGCGACAAGCATTGTGGGAGTAAGCAACCACTGTCTGATTGGATTTCTGTTCCTCAGAAGAGGGAACTCACTCTAGTACTGTTAACTGAGTCTATAAGGTGGCTGGATATGTCGTAGGCTCTTGGAGAAAACCGAAAAATTTTATTCATTCTACTAAATGAATAAAACTCATTTATAATAAACACCCCCCACTACGTTCTTATCTTCAAATCCAGAGAATAATGTAACTCTCCGCCCGCCTCAGAGAAGCTTCTTTTGGCCGTAGATGGCAATTAGTACAGAGATCTATGACTGTCAGTGCACAGAAAATAAGACACTGGGGTGCTCAGCTTTGAATTGGACGTTTATATGACAGCTCTTCACCCGTGCTATGGGGACCAGAGGCAGCAGGAAGATTATAAAAGCCAGAGTGGGCATCCTTAGCGAAACAGTGTTTGCCAGATATGACAGGACTGTTGCACACAAACTCATAATGCCTAAGACTGCGTGAAGAGGAACTTCATAAGATCGAGCCAGCCCGGATCCCAGTACAGACAGGAGATGGGCTCATGAACTCAAACCGCTAGCTTAGGAGCTTTTAGAAATTGCACCCTTGTAGAAGCAGATGGAGGGGGGATGGGATAGGGGGATTGTGGAGGAGAAAATGGGAAAGGCGATAACATTTGAAATGTAAATAAATAAAATATCCAATAAAAATAAAATAAAATAAAAAGAAATTGATGGACACTTGGAGGGAGTAGGGTTTCTTCAGGAAAATGGCTCCTGAGAGGCTACCTATGCTCCAGTAAGGAATGTTACAGCCATGCACATGCAGGCAGCACACAGTTTAGCATGTTTGGAAAGAGACCAGGTTAAAATGAGAGGGAAAGAAGGGAGGAATTGGAGGGGAAGTAATGGAGCTGGATTTGAGCAAAGCCCATTATGTACATGTGAAAAATGTTCAATTAATATAAAAACAGCAAGTGGGGGTATTTGTTCTACCTGTCTTAGGCATGTAAGTTAGATGTAGAGCTCAGAAGAAGATAATTTACATATGAATATTTCCAGCCCCAAACTCCTAATTTCACTCTATCACTAGTTTATATTGAGATGGTTAAACAAATGGGTCCCTGTTTAAGTGTGAAAGCATGCGGAGCTCAGGAATCATAAAGCAGGCAAATGTATTTGCAACCATTCTGCTACAAATATTATTTGCTCTCAAAGATACCAATTCAGTTTGAAAATTTTGCAACACGTATCTGTTGCATAAACTGACTTCCAGAGAAGGAGAGCACTAATATAGAGCTGAATAAATCTGCAGAACTTGGAAACTCTGCCGTTGCTATTCTTACTCCAGTTTTTTGGACTTGGAATTTTTCAAAGATATGGTTCTTAAAGAAAAATATTCAGAATGTATCTAACTTCTGCATTCCTTTGACTTTTCATCTTCTACAGACCTTTGTCCCTGTATTACCATGATGGTCTCTCATCTACAGTGATTTGATTTTCAGGGTCTTCCTTGGCTTGCCATAGGCTATGATGCTGTCTTAATGTTTATAGCATTTTCCAGC
Source organism: Rattus norvegicus (assembly GCF_021556685.1). Taxonomy (NCBI): domain Eukaryota; kingdom Metazoa; phylum Chordata; class Mammalia; order Rodentia; family Muridae; genus Rattus; species Rattus norvegicus. The sequence goes on along the minus strand of NC_141537.1, from coordinate 57,327,060 downwards.
AAGGGGCAACCCCATATAAGCCGCAGAACATCTGTATTCTGTTTCCTAAAATATATCGCTTATTCAAGCAAACTTTCCTGTATGTATTTACAATTCCTATTTTGTACAGTCTATATGAGAAAGACTTAGTGTTGGAGATTTACCACCAATCTTTTGCTTATTGATTTGCTTATATATATTAGAGAATTTTTTATTAATAATCTTTTTACTGACTTTATAGATTGATTTATGTATATATGAATACATATTTTTCCATACATTGAAATGTTTAATCTTATTTTAATTACATAGCTAACCATGTGTGTTCCAAAAGGGCAAGTATCCCTGGCTTAGAAAGGAATTTTTGAACATTACTTGAAAACTCTAAACTCTCAAGAAGACGAAGGCAAGTCTTTTGGAAGTTGAAATCCCCTGGGTTTTCGTTGTTTCCTTGCTCCTAGCTTTGAAACATCTCTTAGGGATTATGATAACAGTAGAAAATATCTACCAGTGATTTTCATCTGGACCAAATCTGTCAGAACCTATTACACTGATCCTTGACTGGGTAGAGGTATTCTGCAAACCTATTTATATATAAATAATTATCAATGATCTCTTTCAAAGGGCAGAATATCTTCAAGGGTTTTTAAAAAGTTCATCTTTATATGCTTACTAGAAAAGAAGTTGCCAATATATTTGTGGCTACTCAATTGCTTTTAGGAAAACAGGGGAGGCTTCGGTTTTTATTGTATGTTTGGTTATAAATAGTGAAAAAGGGGCATGTTTACTTTTGCAGATAGGTTACTTTGCTAAAAAATAGCTGTGCTAAGAGACAGAGTCGTTTAAGAACCATCAGGAGACTGTAGTTATAATGAAGGATTATGAATGTGTGAGTCAGTATTCCTCCAACTGCTCTGGTTTCAACAGATCTTTTTTGAGAAAATGTCTACAAACAAATTTAATCTAATATGTTGGGATCTCCCTTTTGCCCAGTTTTGTTTACATTTGAATTTAGGGTTTCTTCTCCTTTTCATGTTAATTTTCAAGAAAGAGCAAGGCAACAGAGATGTTGCCTCCTTGCAGGATCATCTTGGCACCTCTGCCTCACCCTTCCCCTTGCTGACTCCCTAGAATCAGCATGTCTCATCTTCATTAGAGATCTTAGCAGATTGCCTTCAAATCTGTTCCCCTGTCTCCCTTACTGCTGCATGAGCTTTGACGATGATTCTCCACCCTCTGCTTGACCTGAGCCCTTGAACTAGAATACAGTAGGCTTCTAGCAACTGGATTTGTGAAGGAAAGGTCACTCACTGACAGTTCGCACAAACCAGCCCTTTGTTTAACTAACTGGGAACTCCTCTCTTTGGAATAATTCAGCAGTAAACTCAGATAATTTGGGGGGGGGGAGGTAATTGCCTCATCCAAACACTTTGGTTGTGAGTGTGTGTGAACTTGGAGAGGCTGCCTTCCAACAGACTGTGGAGAGGAGTTCTTTTACAGATTTCCTTACATCTCAAAACTAACATACAAAGCTAGTTGACATCATTGACTACACCTATTTCTTACCCTCTCACCCCTGACCCTCCAGTATACTGTAACAGAGGAATGCCCAATGAGGAAAGAGGGTTGTGGGAGAGTGGATGAGAAGGACAAGAAATGAAGAGTCAACAAATTAATTTTCTTTTTATATCATTCCAGTGCTATTATAAGCTTTGGGGCTGGGGCGGGGGAAGGCTAACATTTGTAAATGTTTGTCTTTAAAATTGAGTTCAAGTGTTATTATTTATGGGGCAAAGCAAGTAACAACCCATAGATACTATCCCCATGACAACTGACCCTTGAACTCCTCTTTGTCACTTTAAAACAGTTCTAATTGTAGATCAAGGAAGTTCTAGGAGGCCAGGAAATTATTTCTCCAGTTGCTGTTTTCTTCTGTCAACCAAGACTCTTCACAAGAGCAAAGAAAAACTGGGAGTTGTTCCTGCCCTTCCCTGGGGCCAGGGTGTGGGAGTGCTGATGTAATTAATTTCATGATATTATGCCATGGCATTGTGTCAATATGCGATGATGTGTTGTGATGGCACAGCGTCATCACGTGGTGACGCAACATCATGACGTAAGACATCACATCGCCAATTAAAGAGGTGGTTCCGCGAGGTTTTAAGACTGAGCAGCTAATGCTTAATTAAGTCTGGGCTCAAGACGCGAGGTAGCATGGGATCGCAACTGAAAGACAGAGGTGGGAAAATATTTCTGTGTGTGTTTGTAAGTCACTCCTAGGAAATTACAGTCTCCATTTTTACAAGGTAGGCTTAGAAATCAAAATATAATTCATTTACTAGACTGCTACTATCACAGGAGGTCACTGTATTATTTTGCCATGGGATATAGGTTGTTGCTAAATTTATACATAACTTCACAATGAGATTTAGAAAATATAATCTGTTCTTAATTTACATATTTGTTAAAATTATTTAGTGCCTTATAGAGCTCCATGTACGATGATTTATAATTGAAATTACTTTGTAACTAATAATTTTATATGCACACATTTCATAATAATAGTAATGATAATAATCTTGCACTAAGAGTCTAATAATATGAAAATGTTAAAATGGAGAAATGATTTGTGAATATAGCTTCTCTGTATGTGTATGCGTTGTGATTCTGGTTCTATTTTGTATCTTGGTTTTACTATTCTGAAAATGAGGATAATGCATTTCCCCGACTTCCATAGGAATATTGCATGTGCAAATTATTGGAGGTAAATTGTATGTAAATGTTATTTGCTCTTTAGAACAAATGTTATGTAAATTTAGGGTAATATTCAGTATTTTCTCCAGAGCTACATAGGCTCTACTTATGAACTTGACATCAAATGGAGAAAATGTAGTTAAATTAGAGCTGGAGTGGCTTTCCTATTTGATATTTCATTTTAATTTTTTTCCCCTGATTGTCTCAGCTCTAGATTCATTTTCAGATTCACAAAGCAGAGGCTAAAGTGAAGGCAGTGATATGCACGAGAGATTCTATTTGTGATGCTTCTAGGCTTGGTAGTTCTCTGTCCTGTAAAGGAAGGAAGGTGTGTATGTGTTAAGTGACCAGAGCAACGTTGCAACTCTAGTTAAGGAGAGGAGAGTTGAGCGAAGGTTCAGTGTTCCTGCATTCCACGTACCCATTGCTTCGGCAGTTTGTACTCTGGAGAATAAGAGACAAGTGTCCTTTGCTACTTTGGATTTTCCGTGGTGAGATGAAGAGATTGTTGTGTTGTTTTAAAATCCACATATGCCTCATCATTCCTTCTACAACTCCAGGGGGAAAAAATGTACCAAAATTCTGGGCCTTCTGAAAGCGATACATGACTTTTTGATGGAGTTGTAAATGGTGGCTGATTACTTTTGAATACTGAAGCTCCACTGGCTCCTGGCAGCTCACATCTGCAGCAGAGACAAACAATTAGCAGATTCGTCAATTTGCTTTGGTTTATAGATTAGACAAGCAAAGTGATTCTTTATCCCTCTAACCAACGGGCTGCGTCTTGATTACAGGATATTGTACCTCGTTAATAAATATAGCTATGTTTAGATGCTACCAGTAGTTTACCTCTCTGTACCTTAGTGGCTGCTTGTCTGTCTCCAGGAACCACCTACATCACGTTCAGGGTCCAGAGCTCAAAATCATTATAGTTTTTAAAGGCATAAAAAAGCATTAGACCGAGTTCACACAGCTCCTAGACACACAGCCCGTGCAGCTGCACAGGTTACACCCTGTCCCCCCAACTGCCCCCCAAGCTCTGCTGATGATCACACATCTGGAAGCACTTAATTCTGTGTGCTGACTCAGAGCTTCTAGAATTTAAGACTGGCTCCCATGTGTTCTGGCTTACCTGTGAGGTAAGTATCAGCTGATTTATAATACATGCGTCTCTCTCTAGTTGAGAACCACTTTTTTTTTCTCGCTAGGAATAATCTATGGTCATTTCTTGCTTATCCATAGTCAAGAAAACCCAAACGGCAAAATTTAAAAAGAAATTCCTTGAATTACTTGAATTAATGAGACTTGATTTAATGTTTGGGGATGCTAGGTTCAAACGAAAGCTCTTAAAGACACTTTATCATCTTCAAGTTCATGGAGCATTTAAAAAATGAGTGGTGCTAAAAAGATCTTATGACTGTTAGCCCTCCCTGGCCCGCTGAGAGATTTAGGAGATCGAGATTATTTCTTCATACAGAAATCATAATCCAATTATTTTTAATGATGTGGTTTTTGCCTGGAGATATAAGGGTGAGATTTTTCTCTAGGAATCTTGGCTCTACTAAAGGTTTACTTTGTAAACATTTCTTTTTCCTGAGAGAAAATTGTCTTCAATCTCATTTCCCTCTGAATTATTTAAAAAAATTAAATGGCGAGATCCAATTAATTAGAATTTGACATTCATTCTACATTGAGAATAATCAAATCATGTGCTTGTCCTATATTTGCATAACATATGGAGAGCAGATTGAACTTCAAACCATTGGTTGTTGAGTGTTAGTAATGCACATAAGCCTTTCCCCCTTGGTCTGGCAAAAGAACTCAACATTCATTTAGGCAATGTCCTACTGATCCCTGCCTGAATCCCATGTGTAATTAGAAATAGTTTAGATTGTTTCTGTACTCAACATGGAGAAACTCCGTTTCTCTACCTCGTGTATCCTTCTACCTTGTGTCTTTTACCTCTTTAGGTCATCCTTCAGAATAAGACTATTTTCATTCCATGGACACTTAAAGACCTTTGAAGATGTTATATTCCTATTCTATTTTCTTTCAGACTAAAGATCCCCTTTAAAATGTCTCTCTACTTGACATTGTAAACTTTGATTTTTTTTAATCAATCTGGTATGAGAAATTAAATGTCTAGTACGTTTGTTTCTTTAAGATTCAATATCAATTTTTAATTTAAATTTCAACTTCCAAAGATCTGCAGTGCCCAGTTCAGTTGTCAATTCTGACAAGAGAAGGCCTGTGGCCTCACTTTCCAATATACCTTTCATTATTGTCCCAGAAGGGGGTGCAAGCCTATCGGGTAGCAGGCCTTGTTGGTTCAAATAAAACTAGCATTGCTCGACTTTCGATGTCTTTTTCAAAGTAGACGTGAGGTTTTTTTAAAACATGACATACCTGAGAAGTCTGTTTTTTGAATCCTAAAATTATCTCTGTTAAATTTCAATTTGTTCAGCTTGATCCATCTCTTCACTCTGTCACATCTATTTTGGTTTATGGAACATATTTATTATCCTACTCGGCTACATCTTTCCACTTTGGGTCCTTGCTATCTATGCCACTGATACCCTGTAGCAGAATTCTTTGTGCAGGTCAAGATCCTTTCCCTCATTAGTCTTTTTATCAGCACAGCGTAACTAGTTACTAGTTGTCCTAATCTCTAGTAACAATTCTTTCCTTTTCTCCCATTCACAAGCAAAAAGACCCATTAGATGTTTTGTTGCAATCCAAATTATTGACTGCATTTCTTGACCACACCAAGAGTTCCCGTCACAGGAAGTTATGAAGTTCATCTATATAACATGATATGTCAGAGAAATTAAGTGGAGAGAAGATGATGCATGTATGAATTATGGCATCAACAATCCATAGTTGGTAATAAATGTTGATTGTGCTTATCTAAAGAATAAGTTCTGGACAGATTCCACTTAGTTCTTCCCTTTTGGTGACCTCCTTACTTTAGCTTGGAGTGAGTTCTCCAATCACTAGGGGAACATGGTAATAATGCACACTGGGCCATTTCAGAGGAGTCCTTTAGCAGGAAGCACGAAGGTAAGGGTAAATGTTGAAAGGGGTAGGAGTTCTTGGAGTGATCCCCATGAGAGAAGATCTGTAAAGCGCCTTGTGAATCAATGCCTTTTAGCTAGGAACACTGTGATCAAGGCATATCAGGACAGACTCGGCTCCTGATTGGGTTTTAATGCACAGTGATGCTGTAGTAGGTGGGAAATACCCACTTTTCAGAATCACCTTAAATTTTAAAGGAGAAAAATATTCATGAACACTTAACATAGTCCATGGCCTAGTATGAACTTACTAATTAGTCTTATTAATTAACTTTGAATTGACTAACTATATCCTTCTGCCGTGTGACAGATACTGGGTATTTTGTTTAATTGAGAAAATAATTCATTGCCCCTTATGCTAAATATCACAAACATATAATTTATATAATAACAATAAGTAAACACCAGCATGCACATGGCATTGACTCTAGAACAGATGGGTCCTACCCATGAATACGTCTATCATTTTCCAACAAAATAGTTAAAAATTTAAACTGGGCACATCTCCACTGGAAGAATGATTGGCTTCTTTAGTTATTACACAGATTTGAAAGACTGAAGATATGGAAGGGACCCTGTAAGTTGCAAAGCCCACTTTGTACATCGTAGATTAGCAGTGTGGCACTAAGCGATACTGAAACTCACTTAGTCTATCTTAGAACCAAAGTCAGATTTGCTGACCTTTAAAAAAATTATTTATTTATGTAACATATACACTGTCGATCTCTTCATGCATACCAGAAGAGGGCATCAGATCCCATTACAGATGGGTCACCATATGGTTGCTGGGAATTGAACTCAGGACCTCTGGAAGAGCAGTCAGTGCTCTTAACCACTGAGCCATCTCTCTAGTCCTGCTGACTTTTTTTGTAACCATTTGTATCTTGTATCAGTTTTCAAAATAGATTATTGACTTTTTATGATTGTAGTGCCTCTAGTTTTGTTTTTTATAATACTTTTTTGAAAGTATAATGTAATTACATCATATTTCTCCTACTCTTTCTGCCACTCAAACTGTCCCATGTACTCTAACCCCTGCCCTATTGTGACTTACACTTCTAGCCACTCAGAATGAAATATATTCTTAAACACTACTCTGGTCAAATGCCTAAAGTGTGCCTGAAACCTTGTATCTTGTGATACAGCATCACAAAGCACAACTTGAAAATGCCATCTAAAGAGTCTGGTCCGCTGATTTTGAAAATTAGCAAAAATAATAGAGTAAATATCACTGAAATACATACTTTTTAATACATTTAAATATCTTGTGATAAACTTGTTAAAATTACTCATCCTTTCTTATGATCTTTATGCTACTGAGATAATGTCCTTTAAAGAGGGTCTGAAAGATCAACCTGTTTGGTAAGGAAATTTCCCGTGGTAAGGCATAACCTAGGGAACATGGAAAGAACCATTGTCTGAAAGTAAGAAGCTTAGTGTTCCTTTGTCGTCAGCTAGAGAGTTGGTGGGACCATTTCTGACGCTGGGCAGGGGCAAGGATGCGGCTAGGTATAGAAAAACAGCATGGTAATGTAGGATATTATGTGCTCGGTGAGCTGCATTGCCAAGGCAAAGGACTCTCCTTCAAGGAAAGGGTGCTTATAAATTCAAGGTCAGTAGCTTTGTTAATCCCATACCACCTGTCCTTGGGCCAAACAGTTTTTGTTTTATTTTTATTCTTTCTGCCTTAAAATATATTTTAAATCACAAGTTCCGTGATTCCTGTTTTGTGACCGGCTATTAGTCCTGTCTCATTTTACTGGGCCATTGTAAACAAGGGGATATTAGGGCGGACAGTTGGACAAGGAGCAAGTGTCCAGGAAGCACAGCCATGTATGGACAGGGAAAGAAAAGGGACTCCGGGTTTTCTGTTCAAACTCAAAAACAGATCAAAGAGAGAAAGAGAGTACAAGACACAGACGTGTCTTGAAACTCGGCTTCCTCTGTTTTGCAAATTAGGAAACCCAGTCTCAGAGAGACAATAGTCTGTGACAAGAAAGAACTACAACTGTAGACTCGGCCTTCAGCTCAGGCAGTTAGACAGACTCCAGCTAAGGCTTCTCCTTATCAATATTTTAATGAGAGAGCTCATCAGTTTGAAAGGGCATAGCAAACAGTGGGAGCTGTCCCTGTGCCGCTATCCCTGGCCTTCCTGGATCATATCTTAATCAATCGCTTTATTCTGATTTTCAAAGAAATAGAATTGATTGAGCCCTCTTACATGCTTGCCTCCCCTCCCTCCTTCTCAGAGCTAACTACTCATGACTGATTTTCTCCCTTCTCTCCATCTGTATAATTTTACTACACAAGGACACAATAATATCTGATACTCCCAGCACATTATAAATATTATATAAACATTAAAAAAAACTATGTGTTCCGACCTTTTTTATTCAAAATTATACTTCTGAGTTTTTCGGTGTGGAACATGGGTAGCATCATGTATTCATTTTATCTGAGTGAGGTTTCAGTGAACAAATATACCACAGCCTATGTGGTCTTCTGTAGCGATAGGTATCTAGATGATTTAGGCTGTGGTAGCTAGTCATATGTATTCATGTCTTCTTGTTCTGTGTTATTTCTCTGCTGATTGGAAACAGTTAGGTCAGCAGGACTGGGGAGGGGCAGCTGAACTCCCGGGGTTGTAGCTTCTAGGGTTTGGCAGCCTCATGCACTTAGCAGAGTGTAGGCCAATTGTATAAGCACCATAACCTTCCTTTTTTTTTTTTTGCTAAGTGTGTGAGGAAGCACTACTTCTAAAACAGCAGTTCTTAAAGCTGTGTTAGCAGTCCCACCCACGAACTTCTTATTCAGTGCCTATAGTGAGTCCAAAGTCTCTGGAGTCTAGTAAAACTCACATATGATGGTAATGTTCCTGTTCTAGAGATCACTTTTGAGAGTATGTGTGTGTATGCATGTATGTTGTATATGTGTGTGTATGTGCATGTGTTGTGTGTGTGTATGTAAATGTGTGTGATGTCTGTGTGTATGATGTGCAAGTGTGATGTATGTGTGTATGTGGTGTGTATGTGTGTGTGTGTGCACTCGTGCACGTGTATGTGTATGTGTGTTGATGAGTGGGAAAGAAAATTGCATTGTCTGTTTCAATTATTCAAATATTTTGAAAATATTTTATTATGATTAATGTACTACATGATCTAGAATGTAATTTAAAATTTAAATGTGATTATTTAACATCTTAGAGGTTTTAAGCTTTGTGTGAAGATAGCATTTATACCATGCCATGCTGAGAAACACTTTTCCTATAATAGTAAATTTTGCATTCACTTTTGAGTAAATAAGCCAAAGGAAGAATTTAGAAAAACAATTAAAGAGGAAAGCAGCCCTTTCTGCCTTTCTTCCTCCCCTTATTATCTTTATGGTATAATCAATAGATCCATTGCCCACTCACTAAGAGAAGAAAGGCTAAAAGGAAAATGTTACAATCAAATTGTGTCAACCGTCTGCAGAATTGTGGAGTCATTGGAATGTGCTGTGATGGGCCCATATTTGAGGTGAGCTGTGTCTCGATTGAGGTCCATTCCATTCCTATATGCTAAGTTGAATGTAGTTTGAGTGTGTCCCTTGAAGATTTATCTAGATATGTGCACATGGCATATGTGTACACATAAATATGCACACACAGAGTTAAAGGTTGGAAACTTGGTCTTCGAAACATGCATTGAGAGCTGTACCGTATTAGTAGATAGCACTGGAATGTGGGTAGGGCAAGGAGAAAGGATTATGAGAAGGGTTAATTCTGTTTTCATAGAGTTGTCAGATCTTACAGGAATGGATTAGTTCTTGCAATATCAGATTATATCTTTTTACTATTATTAAAAGAGTGAAAATCCCCAGACCTCTGGTTGGTCTCCTGTTTTCTCTTACCGTAGTACGACACCTGCCATGCTGCAATCCAGTCAAAAGCCATCAGGTATGACAGCCCAGTTCCCACAGTGTGAACTGGAACCTCTGTTCTGTATAAAAACAAGCTGCAGGCACGTGTTACTGCCCTCTTCATTGTACGCTATCTGGGATTCAGCCTTTTCTGGATAACAGGACCGTCAGTACTTTCCTATCCTTCTTTCTGCTAAGAGTACACATGGAGCGACCCACGGCTCCAGCCACATATGTTGGGCATCAATGGGAGGAGAGGCCCTTGGTCCTGTGAAGGCTCAATGCCCCAGTGTAGGGGAATGCATATGAGGCAGGAGTGGGGAGGCAGGAGGAAGTGGTAGGTGGGCGAGTACCCTCATAGAAGCAGAGGGAGGAGGATGGGATAGTGGGTTTCCAGAGGGGAAACCAGGAAAAGGGGATAGCATTTGAAATGTAAATAAAGAAACAACCCATAAAAGAAGAAAATGTTTCAAAGAAAAGAAATGAAAAACAACAACAACGACGACGACGACGACGACGACGACGACAACAACAACAACAACACAGTAAAGAAGGTGCCTCTGTAGCAGTGTGGACAGGCACCATCCAGTCTACTGAGGACTCAGAACAAGCTGACATGATGTATAGATGTTTTTTCATGACCGCGATGAGCTATTTAATGTAAACAATCATGGGAATTAAAAAATAAAAAAGGCACAACCTGGTTTTTCTTATCCTTTGAAAAATAGCATCCCACTTTTATCTTCAACGAAAAAAGACACTGAAATAAAATCTTGTGCAAATACGAATTCATGTTGTTGGGAAGAAGTGGTGTTGAAGCAGAGCTCACTCTATCCTTCATCCTAAACCATAGTTGGAGTGAAGCTTTTCCATCTAGAAGTTTTCACCTCCTCCAGAAAATGAACTCTCTCTTTTCACTCACTCCCATTGGGCACATTCCTTGACTTGAGTCTGTTTCCTGTCAACCACCTTCCACATCACCCCACCTTCACATCCTTGTCCCCTTCTAAGCCATACTTTCATGGTGGCAGACAAATCTTTAAAGAGAAGAGCAAGCTCTCCTTCACCATTTGCTAAAAATACTCCTGAAGTAGCCTCTCTTTGCTTTTAGTGTTAAGCCCAAATCTTTTATTGCCTCCAGCATAACCTTGCAAGATTGCCTTCACTTGCTATAAACAGACCATGCCACAGGCTCTTCTCATTTCTAAACCTCTGACTTACTCTTGTACAAAGCCCTATTAGAGTTTCCTATTACTTGAGAAGAGGGAGAAGAGAGGCAGAATAATTTTGTAGAGGAACGTGATGAACCCCACTGAGCAGGTACCAACTGAACAGAGACTTGGAGAAGGATCAAGGTGAATACAAGACCCATAGCAAGACTTCTGGTGTGTCTAGGGAGCAGCATGGGGTGCCTGAGATATGTGAAGGAGAAAGAATAGCTGAGCTTGGGAGGAGTATGGAGACCCTCTGAACAAAGCTGAGAGTTGTAGAAGGATTTGGAGTGGTGGAATAGGATGGATTTTTTTTCTTTTTTTCGGAGCTGGGGACCGAACCCAGGGCCTTGCGCTTGCTAGGCAAGTGCTCTACCACTGAGCTAAATCCCCAACCCCAGGATGGATTTTTATAGAAGCACTCCATGTGCTTGCTGCTGTAGGAAACAGTTTGCAGAAGCCACAAGGTCAATGAGGCCACAGCAGTCCTGAGGGAATGCTTACAATTTGATCTTTAAAAACATTACATTTATTTTCAGAGGGAGGGAGAGACAAAACAAGCATGCCATTGAGCAAATGCTGAGGTCAGAGTCCAGCATTCAGGAGTTGGATCTTTAATTCCACCACAAAGATTTTTGAGATCAAACTCAAATTATCACACAGACAGTAAGGGTTTTTTCCCTCTGAGCTATCTCACTGACCCTGATTATTTTTTTGTTTGTTTGTCTATTTATTTATATTCTTTCTTTCCCTCAACTAGAATGCAGCCTTCCCAAGGGCAAGACTTATTGGTTGATTCGTTTCAAGGCCCTACAACAGTATCAAGCAAAAGGTGTTCAATTTATTTTGGAAAGAATGAATTTGAATGATATAATCTAGTCAAGTACATGGCATAGACTAGACAATATAACGTCTGGCCAGCTTTGTTATATAATCTGAGGATTAGATCTTGGTTGGATCTTAAAGCTTGGTTGGGGAGGAAAGAAAAAAGATGAGAAAAAATAAAAAAGGAGACAGGAAAGGAGAGATAAGAGGAAAAGGGAAACAGAGAACCATAAATAAAGATGAAACATAAGGAACAGAAATTAGGGAAGATTGGAAAAAAATTAAGAAAGAACTATAGGAGCTGAAGGGGTTTGTAACCTCATAGGAAGAACAACAATATCAACCAACAGTTCCCCCAAAGCTCCCAGGGACTAAACCACCAAACAAAGAATACACATGGAGGGACTCATGGCTCCAGCTGCATATATAATAAAGGATTGCCTTATCTGGCGCCAATGAAAGGGGAGCCCCTTGGTCCTGTGGAGGCTCAATGACCCAGCCTAGGGGAATGCTAGGATGCTGAGGCAGAAGTGAGTGGGTGGGTAAGCTCCCTCATAGAGGGAGGGGGAGGGGATAGAGGGTTTGTGGAGGGGAAACTGGGAAGAGAAATACCATTTGAAATGTAAATAAATAAAATAACCAATAAAAAAAGAAAAACTACAGACTAAATCATTTTGAGCTATTTCCTGCATGCTTTTGCACCACCAGTATAGAGGGAAATTTGATGCAACTCTTAAATTTTTGAATATCAAGGTGGGAATTTTTTTTTATAATGAGAGAAAGAAAGGCGGTGAATGTTTTTGACTTTGCTGACTGTACTGTCTCTGGGTCAGCCGATCACCTCTGATCTCAGAGCTTGAAACCAGCCATGGAGCAAACAATCCAGTGGTGGTGACTGTGTCCCAGTAATTGTCCCTTTCTTCTCCTCCCGATTCTCCTTAGTATTTATTCATTTACCAATCCAATTCTTCAAAGAGTTAGACAGAACAATTTGCAAATTCATCTGGAATAACAAAAAACCCAGGATAGCTAAAACTATCCTCAACAATAAAAGGACTTCAGGGGAAATCACTATCCCTGAACTCAAGCAGTATTACAGAGCAATAGTGATAAAAACTGCATGGTATTGGTACAAAGACAGACAGATAGACCAATGGAACAGAATTGAAGACCCAGAAATGAACCCACACACCTATGGTCACTTGATTTTTGACAAAGGAGCCAAAACCATCAAATGGAAAAAAAGATAGCATTTTCAGCAAATGATGCTGGTTCAACTGGAGGTCAACATGTAGAAGAATGCAGATCGATCCAGGCTTATCACCCTGTACAAAGCTTAAGTCCAAGTGGATCAAGGACCTCCACATCAAACCAGATACACTCAAACTAATAGAAGAAAAACTAGGGAAGCATGTGGAACACATGGGCACTGGAAAAAATTTCCTGAACAAAACACCAATGGCTTATGCTCTAAGATCAAGAATCGACAAATGGGATCTCATAAAGCTTCTGTAAGGCAAAGGACACTGTGGTTAGGACAAAACGGCAACCAACAGATTGGGAAAATATCTTTACCAATCCTACAACAGATAGAGGCCTTTTATCCAAAATATACAACGAATTCAAGAAGTTAGACCGCAGGGAGACAAATAACCCTATTAAAAATGGGGTTCAGAGCTAAACAAAGAATTCACAGCTGAGGAATGCCGAATGGCTGAGAAACACCTAAAGAAATGTTCAACATCTTTAGTCATAAGGGAATTGCAAATCAAAACAACCCTGAGATTTCACCTCACACCAGTGAGAATGACTAAGATCAAAAACTCAGGTGACAGCAGATGCTGGCGAGGATGCGGAGAAAGAGGAACACTCCTCCATTGTTGGTGGGATTGCAGACTGGTAAAACCATTCTGGAAATCAGTCTGGAGGTTCCTCAGAAAATTGGACATTGAACTGCCTGAGGATCCAGCTATACCTCTCTTGGGCATATACCCAAAAGATGCCCCAACATATAAAAAAGACACGTGCTCCACTATGTTCATCGCAGCCTTATTTATAATAGCCAGAAAATGGAAAGAACCCAGATGCCCTTCAACAGAGGAATGGATACAGAAAATGTGGTACATCTACACAATGGAATATTACTCAGCTATCAAAAACAATGACTTTATGAAATTCGTAGGCAAATGGTTGGAACTGGAAAATATCATCCTGAGTGAGGTAACCCAATCACAGAATAACACACATGGTATGCACTCATTGTTAACTGGCTATTAGCCCAAATGCTTGAATTACCCTAGATGCCTAGAACAAATGAAACTCAAGACGGATGATCAAAATGTGAATGCTTCACTCCTTCTTTAAAAGGGGAACAAGAAAACCCTTGGCAGGGAATAGAGAGGCAAAGATTAAAACAGACACAGAAAGAACACCCATTCAGAGCCTGCCCCACATGTGGCCCATACATATACAGCCATCCAATTAGACAAGATGGATGAAGCAAAGAAGTGCAGGCCGACAGGAGCTGGATGTAGATTGCTCCTGAGAGACACAGCCAGAATACAGCAAATACAGAGGTGAATGCCAGCAGCAAATCACTGAACTGAGAATAGGACCCCCGTTGAAGGAATCAGAGAAAGAACTGGAAGAGCTTGAAGGGGCTCGAGACCCCATATGTACAACAATGCCAAGCAACCAGAGCTTCCAGGGACTAAGCCACTACCTAAAGACTATACATGAACTGACCCTGGACTCTGACCTCATAGGTAGCAATGAATATCCTAGTAAGAGCACCAGTGGAAGGGGAAGCCCTGGGTCCTGCTAAGACTGAACCCCCAGTGAACTAGATTGTTGGGGGGAGGGCGGCAATGGGGGGAGGATGGGGAGGGGAACACCCATAAAGTAGGGGAGGGGAAGGGATTAGGGGGATGTTTGCCCGGAAACCGGGAAAGGGAATAACACTTGAAATGTAAATAAGAAATACTCAAGTTAATAAAAAAAAAAACAAAAAACAAAAAACAAAACAACAACAAAAAAAAAACTCAAAAAAAAAAAACCAAATAGGTGGTGTAGGTTGTAGCTTGCTGATCCCGGGCCCAATGTGTACTATTGCTTAAGTACTGTTCAGTGTAGACTGCTGTGTAGAGATTGAACAAAGAAGATGTAGAACTTGTCATGACTCATAACAAACTAGAAGTGCAATCGGCCCAGGTTAATCTGATTAAAAACTATTGCTCTCATGTAGACCCACAAATAGAGGTGACATTTTAGCCTGTGCCTCAATTTGCTTCCTCATCTATGATAATGTCATTGGAATCTAATAGGATAAGAAATATCTAGGACTGTAAGAAAGTGAGGAGAAACTACATTTGCTCCAACTTGTAGACTGTGTCATTATTCAAAGGAAAATCCAAAATAACCCATGAATTATTTGAGCTAACAGGGAGGTTTGTAAGGTTCTTAGATAGTCCATTATACAAATTAATATTGTTCTTACACTTACAGCTAATATTTAGATTTGATTAGTCTGCGCCTGGCACCCTGCATATATTAGCTCATTTAGTCCCTCAACCACTTTATGAAGTGTTGCTGGCATTATTTGAAAATTGAGAAGATGAGTTTGGTAAGGTAGGGACTAGTAAATAGTGCAATTGGGATGAACTAACTGAGAAATGGTGGCATTGACTCCCCGCCTTTTATATCAGAACTAGCCCGTTAAAAATATATTAGAGTTAAATACTTTTCTTAATACCAACTAAAATATATATGATCCTAGGAATAAGTGCGAGCAAACTACGATAAAGCTATTATATTATACCAAAAAAAAAAAAAACCACACCCCACGAATACTGTTGAGAGACGGAGAAGTCCTGAATAATTAGTGAGACAGTATGCCTATTTAAATTCATGCGTTGTGTTTCAATATTGTAAAATTGTGTAGTGTTTTTCAGTCAATTTATAAACCTGGTGAAATTTTAATGAAATGACTCCTAGTTATGATGCATAGATGAAAGAGTTGACAAGATTCGATATGCATATGGAAACTAAATAATGAGAATGGAAAATTCTAAAATTATTAAGAAAGCAGAAAATAAAGAATTGCCCACAAGCTGATTCATAAAAGGCATCCATGACAGCCTGGTGTTGTTTGACATTAGCTAGGAGATAACTAAACAGAGCAAGTGGAACAGAATATGACTCTAGCGTTTACTCAGCTACAGACGGCGGAAGATGGGGAGGGTGTGGATTGAAAAAGAGTCATCATTAATTATATTTATTTAAGAATAAACTAACAACTTTACAATGTTTATTAAAATAAATTTAACATACATTAGAGACCAAATGTCAAAAAGGAAACTAAATCTACATGAATAAAAGTATTAGGAAGATAGATAAAAATATGCGTAGACAGATAATACATATCTTTATAATAAATAGATGATAGCAAATATATAGATAATAGAGATAGATAATAGATTATAGATAAATGATAGATGATATCAGGATAAAGAAATTATAGACTACACGTGGTTAGAAATTTCCTAAGGGACTAAAGATACTGACAAATATAAAACTAGACCACATTTCATCAGAAGATACGGGCGTATATAAAGATGCCACCTATAAATGGCTAAGAAAAAGTATGAAGAGGCCATGCAAAGAGGATACTTAGGGAGCCAGGGCATGCCTGAAGACTGTGCTCTTCAGTAGTGGGTAATCAGAAAGCATACGTCCATAAAATACTGAGGTGATATTTTTATTTTTCTGTAGTGTGAAAGAGATACATTCTAGTTATGTTAAATACCAGCGAGTGTGGCCAAGCAGGCGGAATGAGGGGTGACAACGATCCTGGGAAAAGAATTTGGTAATATCAAGTACAGTTTAAGTATTAATATGTACATCTGTAGACCGAGTTACTCTAGGTAAATGGCTCCAAAAGAACCGTGATATATATGTATGCATACATATATCTCCATATATTTCACATAAAATTACTTACAATACTAAAATAATCGGGAATTATTTCAGTGCCTTAGTATGAAAATGTACATATTCTGAATCATGAAATAGGATATTATGGACATTAGAATAGCTAAAAGTGTATTACTCAAAAAAAATTCATTCTAAATATCTATGTATGAGATGCCTCAATGTGGTCAGTATGTGCTCTCAAATAAGTGAAAATGATTATTTTCCTGTTTTATTGGGAGCACAGAAAGCATATTATAAGTAAGCTTAGTGGATTCTTCAAGGGAATGATGCCTGATGCTGCAGATTAATCGGTTATGAGAGATTTTGAAGTTATACCTTTGAGTTGAAAACATTTCAGGGAATAAAAGTAAAAAGAGTGATAAAATGATAAACTAAATATTAGGTTGATGCAATAAATATAATTTAGGTGGTGAATAAATGATCTTATTAATTTGCTTATTACACATTGTATATGTCTTTTGAATTGTTACACCACATTCCATAATATATAGTGACATTATATGTCAAATTAACACTGAAATAAGGACAAACAATACTGAAAATGTGTCACACTTATGACGTAGTCACTATCTCTGAGGAGAAAGAAAGAACTAGAATTAACCTGCTTTTGATCCATAGTCAGTCGTGTGTGTGTGTGTGTGTGTGTGTGTGTGTGTTGTACATGCATGGGAGAAACTTGGTGTGATATCCTTAAGGTGATTTTGAGTACATGATTTGTTTCCTGGAACAGCAGTTTCTCCTCTCAGATTCTTTCCTGCCAAATGATATTGGAATCTAGAGTGTTCTGAGTCACGCCATCCCACAGGTGCTCCCACATTCTCACAGAGCCAAGCTAATGCTTTAGGGCATCCTTGTCTTTCTAGGTCTCTTTCCTGCAAATAAATATTTGGGCAGGGTTTGATAAATTTAAGTCCTAAGCAAAGTTGCCAGGGGGCTTAGGGAGATAGCTGTGTGCATCAAAGTCCTTACTGAGTAAACATGGGGACTTGAGTTCATATGTCAGCATTCCTGTAAAATGCCAGGTGTGGCCCTGTGCTTGTAACCCCAGTGCTGGAGGGATGGAGACAGGAAGAATACTGGGGACCGTTGGCCACTGGTAAAGCTCTATGTTCAACAGAGACCTTTGTCAAAGGAATAAGGAGGTAGACAGTGACAGAGCAGGAGTCCTGATATTCTCCTCTACTTTCCAGGACAGAAATGAGCACATGCACATACACTGTCCAACACACACTTATACGTTCACTCTCTCTCTCTCTCTCTCTCTCTCTCTCTCTCTCTCTCTCTCATATACCTTGCACACATATACATAATATCATAGGTATACTCACACAATGCAATCAAGTGCGCGCGCGCACATACACACACACACACATTTTAAGAAAAATCTTTACACTTTCTTTGCTATTCTTCAGAACCTGTTCCCTCACCCATGTGCAGCATCTTTTGCTGATTGTTCTGAAAGCTTGTGTCTTATCATGTGTTTAACTACCTCTTCTTTAGGCGGTTCCAAAGTCACTGATGTGCAAAGGCTTTACCCTTAAAATTCATTTTCTTTCCTTCCTGCAACAAAATCACCCACTTCATGTCAATCAGAGTCACCAGTCACCCCTCTGTGCCTCTGCAATGGCCGCTTCTCACTCCTCTGTCTAGATCAGATCTACTTCCGTTCTCTGTGCCCCTTTGGCTCAGTTCAAATGACCACCTGTTGCAATCCCATTACTTAGCCTGACACTATTTGCATTTCCCTGTCTTTGCTCTGGAGGCCCTTTGTGCATAACCTTTTAATCGAGCTTATCATTGTACTATAATTGCTTGTTGATCCATTTATCTCCCTCTTTGGTGTCTGAGGCACCAAATTAATTTCATTAATTTGTGTTTCCCTAGCTTTGGATTTGATCAGGGGCAATAAATGCATGAATAAATAGAACTTCAATTTTGTCAGTTATCACAAAGCCACTGGTAAAACTTGAACCTCCGTGATGCTGTTTGGAGGGCATAGGCCATGTATTTCAGTGACTGCTGACTAGGTTTTCCACTATTCTGCCCTGAGAAGAGGGAGATAAGATGAAACAATTCAATCGTATAGCCCCAACTCTTAAAATTTACTGGTCCAGTTCATGGTTTGCGGCTCATTTTGCTCTCATATATTCAGTGTTAAGTCAGGATTCACAGGACTTCAGCAGAGTCTCATTGCAACTGAGACTCTTTCCTGGATAACGTACTCCTTTCTCACCTCGCCATAGGCTTGCTAATTGCTGTCATTTACAGGAACTATTTCCATCCTGAAACTCAGTGATCTACTGTATGTCAAAATCTATGCTTCAAATAGGAATTGGACCCCCACTATTAGTCACTGAATGAAGCATTCAATAGAGATACAAATATTTAACTTGTGTGCAGGATTAAGTGAGTTGTATTTTAGATTTGAGTTGAATCTGGCAAATCTTCCACTCCCTGATCCTTATTTTTCGTCCTTATTTTTAGATGATCCATAGTTTCAAAACCCTTTTATTTCAAGGAGGACCACAGTTTTGAGACCAGCCTAGTCTGCAGAGCAAGACTATTACAAAAACAAAATGACACTACAGAATAAAAACACAAAAACCAAACAAAAGCAACCAGAATCAAACAAACAGAAACCCCTCAACAGCAGCAGCAGCAGCAGCAGCAGCAACAACAACAATAACAACAACAACAACAAGAACAAAACATCCAGTCATTTTGATTTTCTGCATTCAGAAGAAAGAAAGCAGTTTAAAAATAAAAAGGTTAAGTCGGTTTGCAGGACCCTCCGACACAAACATCTATCACCCCTTAGATCCTTCCATTTTATGTCAGCAAGCTGAATTTTACCACAGTCCTGGTATATTTTCTATTGCTGTGATAAAACACCATGACCAAAAGCAACTTGGAGAGGTTTATTTCATCATACAATTCCTGATAGTAGTCCGCCACTAATGGGAGTCAGGGCAGGAAGCCAAGCAAGGTAGGAGAAACCTGGAGGTAGGAATTGAATTAGAGACTAGAGAGCAGTGCTCCTCACTGACTTCTCCCCTTGGCCTGCTTAGCCTGCTTTCTCATACAACTCAGGGTGCAAGGGTAGCACCTCCCGCATCAATAATCAATCAAGAATATGTTCCACAGACTTGCCTAGAGGATAATCTTGGAGAAGATTGTTCTCAATCAAGATACCCTTGATGGAGACATTTTTAGGTATATCTCAGGTTGACAAAAACAGGCCATCACCATCACCATCATCCATACACCCACAGTTTGGAAGCCCCTTTAGTAAGGTCACCACTGTCCTGATTTACAGTTTCAACCTGGACAACTTATTTGTCTTACAAGGAATAAAGAACTGATTTGTAGGATAGGTATTTTCTGCATGGCTAATATTCTTCAGTCATTTGAGAAGTCTTTAGTCATACAATGTCTCCCTACATTGGGCTTAACTCTTATAGAACATAGAACAGTATTTGCATTTGAACAAAATGAGAATAATCTCTAGTTCATATTGCTAACCACATAGAAATGGTGGTTCACTGGCTTAAGTCGGGACAGGCATTTGTAATGTCTGAATGGAGTTATTTCTGAGTGTTGTCTAAACTGTGGAGGCCTTACACAGTCTGGCATTCATGAGAATTAGCTTCTTGGGTTTCTGAATATAAGAAGCATAATAACTTGGCAACCCAACTCTCTTGCTCCTTGGAATCCAGTACCTTTGATGCCTGTGAATACTCCCCCACACACCCCATCAGTCAATGCTTAATGCAGGAGGAAGACCAAGCATGGCAGTCCTGGGAGGCTGAGGATTCTCTGTGGTTTTGTCAAGTTTGCTTCATTTATGACGGTGATCACCAATACTGCTATCAGCCCACTTTCACTCCTACCTATGTTACCTTTCTTCATTTTCTCCACCCAGAGCCAGGCTTGCCCTGTGGATACAGACAACCCTGACTCCTTTCTCGTTTCCTCTGAAAGGAGTTCCTGCTAGTGCCCCAGTCTTCAAGAATTGCCACAGCAAATATTAAAGACTGTGTGGCTTAGTATCAGAAACTTATTTCTTATACTCCGTAGATCAGAAGCCTGAGACCACAGTGTTGTAGAAGTTGCTTTTGTCTGAGATCTCTCTCTCTAGGTGGCTCCATTTTCTGTGTCTCTACTTTGTCTTTCCCTTGTGTCACTTTAAGTTCTAGTCTCTTCTCTCTATAAGGGCACTGCTCCCATGGATTCTTACCTGCTGCTTTTCCCAACTGTTGGATTAAGAATAAGACCTGACAATCTCATTTTGACTAAGACTGTATGAAGACCCTCATCTCCAAAAATAGGCAACATTGAGCTGCAGGAAGTTGAGAGTTCAAGATATAATGGGGGAGTGGGTTATATAATACACCTTATAACATCTAATAACCTAATAATACACTTAATTTAATAATAATGAAATAATAATCTTTAAATAATTAATACTAAATAAATAAACATTTCTTCAATCCTGTATCTACCTTTGCTTTTCAGAGGGCATGGTCTAGTACAGCCAACTAAGTACATAAGACTTGTTTGACTGAGGTTGTACTGACACAGTGATTTGGGTAAGTTTTGCAGATGGCAGAGTGTGTGGTGTCCACTCTCTCTTATCTGTTTAAATGTTTTTTTCCCAAGTCTTTAGCTGTAATTCAGACTATAGATACTTCATGGCTTTCAGCATACATAATGTAATAAGTTTTGCTTTGCTTATCATGAATTTATTAGCCAGTGCCATTAATTTTACTTGTTGTTTAGTCAGGCATTGTCATTACTTTATTAGGCTCAAAACAGAAAGATGAATAAATATTTCCACTTATTCCATCACTTCGTCTATGTAGAGAATGTAAATTTTGGAGTGTCATCCATTCTTGGATATTTTATTATTTAATTTGAGATTATGATTTAATTGTTAAAAGAAGCTTCCTGACTTCTGAACTTTTATTTCTGTTTTGAAACACCATTCTAATATATGAATATATAAACATACATTTCTATGGATAAAGAAATTAAAATTATGTTTTAAATTCTCTGTGAGTTCAATCAAAGCTTATGCCATTTCATTATTCTGTATGGGCACATTAAGATGAACTAAAGAGTTATTTAAGAGTCTTAAATGTCTTCTATATTAATGAAAATAATATTTCTGCCTGGACTGGAATATCCTTCTTTCAAATTCATAGTCTGGATTGCTTCTAATGGCTAAGATCAAAACTGTCTTTTCTGAGGGGACAAAATGTTTGTAAGAACCAGAGGACCAGTATTTTGCCTCAAGATAATGTCTTCTATATGTGACAGAGAGCTGTAGTCATGAAATCTTAATGACACAGCCACCTAAACAGGACTAGTATAATGACAGCTGACATTCTAATGGGAATGGGGCAAACTTACAAGACCCTGGCCCTAGATGAAGAGGCACAGGCAATTGATGGCTGCCAAGGAAGGGAGAATCAGTATTCTCCAGGAACAAGGCCCCAGCAAGTTATCCAGGTAGTCAGATCTAAATACATATACACATGAGCAGCAGTGTATGGACACAGTAGGGTGTGTGTGTGTGTGTGTGTGTGTGTGTGTGTATGTGTGAGTGTGTGTGTGAGTGTTTGTGAGTGTGTGTGAGTGTGTGTGTGTGAGTGTGTGTATGTATGTGTGAGTGTGTGTGTGAGTGTGTGTGTGAGTGTCTGTATGTGTGTGTGAGTGTGTGTGTGAGTGTGTGTGTGAGTGTGTATGTATGTGTGAGTGTGTGTGAGTGTGTGAGTGTGTGTATGTGTGTGAGTGTGTGTGAGTGTGTGTGTGTGTGTGTGTGTGTGTGTGTGAGAGAGAGAGAGAGAGAGAGAGAGAGAGAGAGAGAGAGAGGAAGTGCTCAGTAGGGGTTGGAGAAGGAGAAAGTGGGATGGAAATGATGCAAACACAGTACACACCTGTGAAGTTCTAAAGGAAAAGATGTGAATGTGGCCCATACATATACAGCCACCCAATTAGACAAGATGGATGAAGCAAAAAAGTGCAGACTGACAGGAGCCGGATGTAGATCGCTCCTGAGAGACACAGCCAGAATACAGCAAATACAGAGGCGAATGCCAGCAGCAAACCACTGAACTGAGAATAGGACCCCCGTTGAAGGAATCAGAGAAAGAACTCGAAGAGCTTGAAGGGGCTCGAGACCCCATATGTACAACAATGCCAAGCAACCAGAGCTTCCAGGGACTAAGCCACTACCTAAAGACTATACATGGACTGACCCTGGACTCTGACCTCATAGGTAGCAATGAATATCCTAGTAAGAGCACCAGTGGAAGGGGAAGCCCTGGGTCCTGCTAAGACTGAACCCCCAGTGAACTAGACTGTGGGGAGGAGGGCGGCAATGGGGGGAGGGTTGGGAGGGGAACACCCATAAGGAAGGGGAGGGGGGAGGGGGATGTTTGCCCGGAAACCGGGAAAGGGAATAACACTCGAAATGTATATAAGAAATACTCAAGTTAATAATAAAAAAAAGAAAGAAAAAGATGTGAAAAATCCTGTCTTTCATCTCATAGTTTTTATTTTGATCTATTAAAAATTCTCCTCTTTCTCCATTTTTAAAATAAATACTGTAACATAGCCTTTTTTACTTATTGTCTTATATTCTTTACTTGTTTCAGATGTACATGTAAACTTGGGTTTCTACATCCAGATGATCAGTTTCCAGGTATCTCTTGTCATGTTATTTAGATGTGAAGGAAAAGGCAAAATGAATGTAAAATATGATTCTTGTCAATCTCTCTCTCATTGTTGAAAATCATGAACAGCAATTATGAAGTTCTGCTGACAGAAAATCACTTTTGCACATGCATGTCAAATGTCATTCTCAGTAATGCTAATCATATACATGTGTAGTACTTTACTAGTACTACATTGTATTAGTCATAAAATGCATTCTATATATAACTATAATTGGTATTTATTTCACACAGTTAAGCTATGGTTTTAGGTTTCCTCATTACTCAATTCTTAACTATAAAAAGCACCCGAGGTTGCATGGGTTTTTATGTTAATACTATAGTGTTATTTAAATCCCCCTCCCCCAAAAAACCCCACACACATGCTTCAGCTGCTTCAGCATTTGGTTAATTATGGTTCCTTGTCATCCATATCTTCTGCATTCATGCCTAGATTTGCATCTCTCTCTGCTGTTCTCCTGTCATTTATAAGGTCCCGGTATTCCCTGTCTCTTTTCCTCTCTGTCTACTTCTAAAGTAATGGGATAGCAATTCCTTGGGACCAGAGTCCTGAGTAGGTAATGCAGCAAATTCACCATACTCTGAGAGCCAGGAGTCAAGTGTACAATAGGGACAGAGTAAACTAAGTCAATGGCATAACAAGAGATTATAATTTCACAGTCCTGAGGGAGGGACTCAGATGTGGGAGTCCTGAGGTCTGCCTTGGTGAAAGTGACCAGGAAAATTCTGCAAGCCTTCATTCCTCTGGGCTTTCATAAAGTTCTGGTAGGGAGTCTTGAAGTCTTTCTTTCACCAAAAAAGTGCTTGTTCATTACAATCTACATGCTGTGCTCCATTCTCAGAAACCACGAACTCTTAGACATGTGTTTGATGGTTTGGGATAAGATTAGTGCCTTTATCATGGATTGGTGACTTTATGAAGGCCTATGATTGATTATTGCTTAAAAATTGTACCAGTATCATGTGAAATAATTTTAAATTCAGCTCTGTATCTGTTGTAATATATTTATGGGAGAAGTTTGGAGTTGAGTGCATGGGTACTTACTATGTATAGCTGAGAGACAGGAAGTATCCATCCTCTACTCTCTGTTCATCCTGTTGTTTATCTACTTTAAATTAAAAGCAGGGGAAAACGAAAAGGAAATGTGTTGTGTCATTAAGGAGAACCAGGAACAAGATTAAGATGACTATAAAACTTACTTACTTGTTTTAGATAGACCACAAATCTGGCTGCAACCTAAAAGGGACACCAAGTTAGTTAACAGCTACATGGGGTTCATCAGAAAGAGCACTTACTTTGAGTAAGTTTTGCCCTTGGTACAAGGACCAATCCAGGATTCTGTTCCAAGAATTTTAATGAGAGGACTCTGCTATGAAACAAACGGTATCCTTACAGCTTCCTAACCACAGCCCTATGTTCAAGTCCCACAGATCTGTCAAACTTAAAAATAAATGCCAACTTTTCGAATAGTAATTTAAAAAGTCATAAACGTTTCTATAAATGCCAGTACTGCCAGAGTCCAAATGTCCGGTTGTCTACTGTTATTGTCTGTATGGTAGGCAGTGTTGTGAAATTGTACTCCTGGCAAGCTGCCAAATAAAGATTTCTCCCATATAGTTGACACAAATTGGAGAGCATCAAGTTTGCATTAAAACTGTGGATTTTATGTTAAGACCCTTGTGATTTAATGCTTGGAAGAAGGGTAGAAAACGTATAGAAACGTTTTCATTAGAATATATTCCTTAACAGACGGATACTCCACTTTCCCTAGGGAGAAAAGTAAGAGAAGTTTACTACTGTATCATATGCTGGATCCTTAACTTCTGTATGTAAGTTCCTAATGCATATGTGAAATGTAGGCATTACATCAACTTTAAATAAGGCAGAAAAGAGGGGACATCAATAAGCTGTTTACTACTTAATTCATTACAAAAGCTGAACTAGCATAGTTTATCAGATATGCTCACCCAAATTTTGAGGAGGTTAATAATCTTTGTGGTTGATAAAACACACAGATTAAATGTAGAGCAAACTAATATTTTGTGATTAAACGCTTTAACAACAGAAGGATGTAATAGAAGAAATTAGAATAAATATCTGCCACGCTATGAAATAATACTTTGTTGAAGGCATGACACACAAAGTTGGAAGCGATTCGTGAGTAGAGAGAGAAGAGTGGAAACGGCCATGTGACAGCACTGTGGATGTGGGAACCTGTGCTACATTCTCAGTCAGCCTTTTAAAATAAGGTCCTCTAGATGTGATGCAGTAATGTATAGGGATTAAGAAACACAATCTGGGGCTGGAGAGATGGCTCAGCCATTAAAGGCTAGGCTCACAACCAAAAATATAAGAAACACAATCTGTTTCTCTCACAGCAGAGCTTGCGAATAGATACAGCTGTAATGCTTGCAGGTCTAGGTTTTAAGGATTCGGGTACTGACCAAAGTGCTGGAGGAGTCCAATTCTGCCTTTGCTCAGCGTTCAGCAAGGCAGACTGGCTCGTGAAGAAGGGAGCAGTGTGCTGTGGGGGATGGCTACAATCGTATGAAGGGCAGTCAGTGGGTGAGCAGTTAGGAGCCAACTGAATGTCTAGACCATCAAGCAAACCAGTCAATCACTTTAATTTAGGCAAACAGCACCGGCTTGAGTAAACGTTTCACTAAATTGACTGGTTGTTTGAGTGAATCAACCTAATCAAGTGTGTGCTGGCATCTCAGAGAACAGCCTTCACAATGCGAATATCATTATAGCCTTTGCCTTTGGAAAAGTTCTTTGGAACTTTACTGGGGATGTGGGCTGAGGGAACTGAAGCCACCTGTGTTTTGACCTTCTGCTATAGGGTAGCAAGAGAATTGTTTATAATAGGATGTGTTTTATCTCTACAAGTATTTAAAAATATTTCTAATATTGATCATATTCCTATCATTTTAAAAAGATCCATTTGAGGTCTCCTTTTAAAGGTTGATGTTGTGTCTGGGTGTTTGTTGGTAAGTGATCTAAGCTGAGCTGATTTGGTTTAGGATCATTACGTTCCTGTATTTTTAAAATACCTGCTTTGAAAGGTCTGAAGATAGATTTTGAATCCCTACTCTAACCAAGAACTTTTAAATTGTCTTGAATCAAAGTTCAAAGTTTTATGGGCTTTCCTATACTAATACTATTTTTAGTAAGGCAAACAGGATATTTACTTCTTTTTTTTTTCCTAAAAAAAGCTACCTCAATTTTGTCTTCATGGTCCACTCTGTATGAGTGTCTAAGGTTATTTGAGGGATGTAGAGAGTACAATTTTGCTTTCATCCCCAGGAGGTTATATCAGTAAAAACACTGATTTAGTTGAACATCAGGTGTATGCTTCTGTCTGTGACATGTACTGTGCAACCAATTTTGTATTTTGACCATAACCTCTAGGTCTGAGCTCCTGTCAACAGCAAGAACAACCATAAACCTTGATACTTAGAGCTGTGTCTTGGGGAGAAAGAGTACTTGGACGGAAAAATAAGAGCTGGGATTTCAGAGACACCATCCATTAGACAGTGTGTTGGGGGTAGCTACTTGACTTCTTTTTTTTTTTTTTTTTGCTACTTGACTTCTTAAGCCTGTTTGGCTTTTAATTTGCTATCTTGGGTTCTTAAGCCTGTTTGGCTTTTAATTTGCTATCTTGGGTTATCTTGGAGACTTGGGTCAAAAGACCTGCTAACATTGGTTTCCACCTTACTGTTTCAGTAATCTTATTATATACTCAAGAGTTATAAGTTGAAATGCCTTTAGTGGCTGATTCTTTTTTTTTCTTTAATGTAAAGTGTATTTATTTAAAAAAATACAAAATAAACTACAAGTCTGTCTTTGTTTATGGTCTTTTGTTTTCTTTTACCAAAGTGGGGTTTCCCTTTCCTCCTCTTCAGCTTTGGCCAGACCAGAGGAGTTGTAAGGAAGGCAGAGCCTCCACAGTGAGAGAACACTGCCTTCCTACAGCAAACCCCAGGACAGATGTACGGTGGCTCAGTCACTTGAGCTTGGCCTGAAGTTGCTAAAGGCTTTGTGAGGATAACAAAGGGGTAGAAGGGTTCGGGATAGGGGAAAACATCTCTATCCCCTAGTGGCTGATTCTTGTTATAAACATAAATCACAACCATGCTACCTATGACACAATAGGGGGAAGTATTGCCACCAAGTTGGAGAATGTGCACACATTTTTATAGCACAATTGGAGCTTTTCTATAAGCCGAGCTTGGCCACTGAGTTTACCAATTTGCAACTCTTGAATTGAAGTGCATAGGAATTTGCAACTCATGAATTAAAGTACATGTGAAGAAAATACATTTATATGTAGCTAATGGAGAGATGTGGAAATTAATTAAGCAGCAGTGCCTCTAGTAGGTTTCTTTCTCTGCCCATTTCCAACTTGGTTAACAAGATGAGGAAACAGCGAATTAGCGACATTCAATCTTGTAGATTCAGAATTTTCATTCTCCCAGAAAACATTTCCATTAGAGCATGGCAATGAATCTTCTGAGCTTTAGATTTTGTGGTATGTCTTCCAGACAGTATAATTTGTGGTGCACTCTCAGTACTTATGGGAAAATAATTGAATAAATTAAAAGCAATGTATTTACACATGTGATTTTAGCTTTCATTATTAATGGACTTTATTATTTCTAGTGTATGTGTCTGGAATTTATATGAGAGTAGATTATTCTGGGGGCCACCAGTCCTTTATCTCCTAAAACTAAAGGGCTGTAGTTAATTCTAAGAAAAATTTTTTCAATGGTATCTAGAGGTTTTTTGTTAAGTGAAATACATGCATGGACTTCCACAGTCACTATAGTGCTGTGGTTTTGTACATGGGTTAAGAGATTCATGTTTGAATTCTTGTTCTAACTTTTATGACTATACAATCTTGAGGGGAATAAATACCTATCTTCTAGAATCTTCACTTTATTCATCTACTTTATAAGCTTTGTGTAAGTTTTTTTTAATCTATCCAGATAAAATGGATAGATACTGCTCTCCAAACTAATCAAGGCTTAGGCTATTTAGTCACATAAAATTAAAGAATTAGAGACTCGGAAGAATTTTTTTGTAATTTTAGCTGGGGATATTTTTATAAATGGGACCAAAGATAAACAATACAAGAGAAGACAAAAGTCATGACATACACCAAGAAGAGGATTACTATATAAAAATAAAATGTCTATATTTAGTTGGAAAACAACATCCAACTCACAAAAATACAACAATAAGAGCAGACAATTTGAGAGTGAAAAGATTCCTAACTTGCTATGATCAAAAACATAATTAAAGCAAGCTACTATATTTCAAAAACTAAATTAAAAATAACCCTGGAGAGAAAAAAGGCCTCCAGGCAATTTCTATAGGCCTTCCAACTAATAGTGAATAGAATGGCCTTGGAGAGAAGTTTTAGATAAAAGTTCTTTTATCTATCAAAGATCTTTCCCAGTACAACTGTTAGCAGACATAACAACAACCTAAAGGAAAATAAAAATTTAAAAATAGAAAACTCTTATCTTCCTTACCTTATGGAGAAAGAAAAAAAAAACCCACAAGATCTTTCACTATCCCCTCTTATACTCAAATTTGGAGGCTATCCAACTCAGGAAAAGTGAAGTTCTGAGAAGGAATGCACAATTTGAAGGCTAAATGTCCATTTTATATTTTCTTAAATTTCCTATGTTCATGCATAGTTAAAGATTTGGGCTGTTTGTCTCCAGTGGGAGCTAATATTGCTATTGATTTTTTAAGTACCCCAAATTGAGGCTGTAAACGAACCTTTATAAAGTACAAGGCTTCAATTTCCCTTCAGGATCATTGCTAAGAAGATGGTAGGAACAATTCTCTCTGGTGGGAGACTGTACAGCGTGGGTATTCCAGAAAGTATGTTCTAGAAGGCACTGGCCTCTGAAATGCTTACATTGGTCATTAAACCAACAGCAACAAAAAAGTGAGTTTAATGTGTCAGGTTTCAGAAAAGGAGTTCTGAGAAAATGGAGAGTTACAAGGTGAAGGAATGTCAATGCAGAAGGGAGGAAGCAGCTGGAACATATTTCTAAGACTCGTGTTCCTGCGATGGGCATGATCTGTCAATAGGCTCACACAGAGAAACCATAGCTCTAAAAAATGCTGAAGTATAAAATATGTTTTAAATCTACACAGAACAAAAGGAATTGTGGAATAATAGGCTTATTGCTTAGAGATGTTGGTGCAGTTGAAATGATTATTGAGAAATGAAGAACAATTTTAATCTTAATTTTTTTCTGTTTTATCACTTCTAGAAGAAAATATAATTATCAAGTTGAGAGCACTCTATAACAGCCATATAAACACTGTAAATAACTAATAAATTTATAAGATAGATGAGAAGCATATAGGAGGTTTAACCCATTCCAGGACCTGCCTGACGTAGAAGTTTTTAATTATCTAGAATGTGAAGATGAGGCCTGGGAATAGCAATATACTTTGGGTAGGTACATCTATGGAATTTAAGAGAAATATTAATATGGGCAGATATCCAACAAATCATCAATGATTGATGAAGCTCAGAATAGTATTTTAGGCTAGTGTGTGGTTATTTACAAACATTTAATAACTTTATGAAGACAATAAGCTATCTCATATTAACTGAGATATGCTTTTAAGATTTAGGTGATTTTATTGAAAGAGCTCACATAACTGTTGTAGATTAACCCACTTTTTAATTTCATCCAGCTATTTCTCAGAAATGTAACTCAGTAGCTTTTAAAGGGGTGAGAACTAATGACTATGAAATGTAGGCTGCATGAATGCATTGCAAGGTAAGTTTAGCTGGATTTACCCTGGAATGAGCAACCCTACCTGAAAATTAACAATCCAGATTGTGATCTCTGTAAAATTCCAAAACTCTGCCTTGATTCTCTTCTCTGCATAATCACAGAAAATTCTTAAATAGTTCATCATGGCAAATTAGATATCAAAGTATAGTATAAAAATTCTAAAAGCCTCTAAACAATAGAATAGTAAAAAAAAACAGTGAAACTAAACCTACAGTTCAAGATTTATAATATATATATATATGTATATATATATATATATATATATATATATATATATATATATATATATATCCCTGGAACAAATATGTAGGAATTAGAAATCTGACTTGATATATAGAAAGTAACTGGCTATGAATTTAAACACCGACTTATCAGTGTGTGGTCTAGCCACTATGTAGTTTCCCTGCTAATAAAATTCACTCTTCACAACAAATTCTTGTAATGTTAGACCAGCATAAACAAAAAGGCTTAGCCAGCTCTCAGGAGGTGATAACATCTTGATTGATAGACAGCATCTTAAAGTCGTATTAATGTGTCTACAGCAGTGGGTCTCAATCTTCCTAAAGCTGCAGCCCTTTAATACTGTTCCTCATGTTATGGTGACTCCCATCTATAATATTTTTATTGCTACTTCATAGTTGCAAGTTTGCTGCTGTTAGGAATCATAATGTAAATCTGTGTGTTCCTATGGTCTTAGGTGACCCTTTTGAAAGGGTCCTTTGACCCCAATCGGCTCAGGACCCATTCTATATAGTCAGTGGTTAGTGGGTCTAGAAATCATGTGATATAGATGCCTGGAGAAGACGAGCTAGGAATATCATCTTTTCTGGAAGACATTTCAAAGGGATGCCATCAAGGAAAAAACCCATTCAGTTGTGTTGGGTAGAACTAGACTAAAGTGGATGCATATTTTTAGCTACATAATGTTTTTTTTTTTAATTTTTGGGCCAATATTCAGCCTAGAATGAAATACTTGAATTTCTACTTTAAAGGCATGTAAGCCATGTACACTTTATAGTCTTTTAGCACCTATTTTGTGTCCAGGATGGTTTTAGGTGCTAAACATAGATTGTGATTATGGGTATTATGCAAGGGGCATGATCAGAGAGTAATCCAATACAGGAAGATGGTATTGGCTCTTGTATCTGGGACCTGAGGATTTGGCTCAAGGCAGAACAACAAAGTACTTAAGTTCACCTCTTTTTGACTCTAGAATATCTCCTCTTTCAACACTTGTAAAGACTGGTTAAGAAACAGTCTTATCATCATAACCACCTTACCAGTCAATGTAAGAGGAAGAAATAGACAAATAGCGTTTGAGGGAATATACTCAGAGCTGGCTATTACTATCCCCCTGCATGAATAAATTGGGCCTGGTCAGTTCTTTTGCCTGGAACCAAGAAAGCAGAATTTTAACAGAATCAATTTTGGGCCTTTCAGAATAGTTGAATGTCATAGCATTCCCTGGCAGAGTTGGTAGGACACTTCTGATGTTCTTGAAGAAATAGGATAAGAGAAAATTCTCAAGTGTGAGGACAACAAGAAACAAGGCTTTCTAGATAGAATGGGACTAACACACATAGGAACTCATAGAGACTGAAGCAGCATCCACAGAGCCTGCGTGGTTTTGCACTAGATGAGTCCTAGAGCAGAAAGGAGAAGTGGACACACACCCCCATCCCTAACCCAGAAGCAGTCTCCAATTAATAACTACTCATAAATGAACATTTTTTTCTCCAAGAGAATCTCTCTGGGGAAACAAACTATTCTTCAGGGTAGGCTGCATATTCACCAGTAGATTGCCAGTGAAAACAAACTCAATGTATCTTTCATCAGGATCTTGTCTTGTTTTATATATATATATATATATATATATATATATATATATATATATATATGTGTGTGTGTGTGTGTGTGTGTGTGTGTGTGTGTGTGTGTGTGTGTGTGTGTGTTTTACTGGGATTCCTGAGTGAACAAGGGAACAAGTGGATCTCTGAGTCTGTATCTGTTTCTTGTGCCTTTGGGGGCTCCTTCGCTTCTGATTATTTGCTTTTTCCTATTCCCATGTGTTTGTTTTTGTTCTATCGTATTATAATATATTATATGTTAAATATTATATTACCCTTAGAAACCTGTTTGTTTTCTCCTGAGAGACAGAAAGGATCCAGGTGGGAAGGGAAGAGGGGAGGGGCTGGGAGGAGCAGAGGGAGGCTAACTATAATTAGGATATATTTATGAAAGAAAAATATATAATAAAAGAAAACAAATAAATAATCAAACAAACAACCAAAAGATTTACAAAGCTTTTCCACTCTCTGCTACTCTCCAAATTGAATAAAATGTTGCTATCTGACTTGGGCTCCTAAAGGGTAGAGGAATCACATATAACATTAGGCCTTGGAGATTTCAGAGTGGAGTCTAGGACTAGGGCATGTGGTACAGTGGTGTGGGCATGAGAAACAAGTGGGGATTTCACCCCATTCAGGTTCATTTTAATCTTCGGGGTGTGCAAGGGATCCCCAGTTGTTAGCTTGTCTCCACTTGCAGCCATGTAAAAAGTAGACAGGTTACAGGAACTGGGGCAAGCTTTGAAATGTTCCACTTGGGGGGAGACATAAGAATCATAGCTGTTCCTGTGGAAGGGTAAAGAAGGTGCTGTAAACTCACATTTCACCTCCACACATTCCATGATCAGAGCCAGCTAGGTGAAGGAGAAAGAAAAGCTGAAAGCTTTTTGTCACCAGGCATAGAGCCAGAGCCTTCTGAGAGTGAGTGTGAGGGAGGTTGTGTGTGTAAGAGGGGGTGGCAGAGGCTCTGTAAGAACTCCCTGTACTCGCCACTCAATTTTCTTTGAACCTAAAGATTCTCTTAAAAATAAACTCTATTAAGATGATAACTTATCTGACAGGGAGGATCTCTATCTCTGAAGAGTCACCTAGAGTTGATACGATTTTAATTGTTAATTAAAGCAGTTAAAGCCACTTCTACAGAGAGAGCGGGCCTAGCTCCTCTATTCTAAAGAATGATAAAGATTTCACTAAATACAGATAATAGAGGTTGCTTTTGGCCAACTCTCCTGTGGTCTGTCTTTGGATAGGATATCGACTGCCCAGCAATTGTACAGAGCTTGCAAGAAAAATAAAAGAAGTAAATATTGAAGATATTGGAGACTCCAGGAAATGTTTACATACGTACCTGCTACAACTCAGTGTGTGTTTGTTCAGATGAAGAATTGAATTAATGGACTGCAAAGAAGATGGGTCTGGATCCCTAAACTAATACGTACTAGTACAAAAAACATTCTACATTTTGGTGAGAACAGAAAAAAAGAGAAATGAAACCTGTATCTTAACAGTCAAATAAAACAGAAAAAGCAGGAAGAATCTCTTTATTGATGTAGCTTTTCTCTGGGGTGTGGTAGGTGCATTGACCTCCTCAGGAGGTTAAGTGCCTGCAGAGAAAAGAGTGAAATATTTAGAGATAACAAAAAGGGGAACTGTCATTGATCATGGGTTAGCCTGTGTTTGGGAAAAGGGCACAGAGAACTTTGAATCATCCTGGAGACAGATATTTTGAAAATGAATAGGGTCTAGTCTTAGATGCCAAATTGATGTTGCTGTCAATCTGTGAGGACAAAAGCAATGGGGCTTAGTAAGAGTTCTAGAAGTGACATGTTTCTTATATGAAAGGACTGGCTTGGGAGTGCAAAGGGCAGCGGTTTTGTGTTTATGCCCCCCAGTAAGATGTCTCCATAAATTGGTTGCACAAGCAAATGGAAGAGAGCATAAAAAGATGTGGAAGGTAAGTGGAAGAGAATTGTGATGATGGCCATGGAGTGAGAAGAAGAAATGTGTTTCTTGGTAGGGAACCATAGAGTTCGAATGAGGTTTGTATGAAAGGAACACCCAGCAATACAGACAAGCAACAAGCAAGGGAACAGCGGTTGCAATGGTCCCGATTGGAAAAACTGGTCAAGACCAGAAATATAAGAGTTGCCAGGATGGCTAAATGAAAGAAGTGGCAGGGGATGACGTCAGGGAGTAATTTATGGGAGTCCTTGCAGACATGAGATGGAAGCTGGATTTTATGCTTTGTGGGAGGTTAAGCCTTAGAGGGGTTCCAAAGAAGATGGGTGTAGTCTACCAGGTGTCTTGGAAGGATGGTTTTGAAATACTTGGTATGGAATGGAAACGAGGAAGGCAATAGAGGAAGGAGGTAAGCTAGCTAAGAATCAAGCAGCTCTGTTTTCTTACTGATGTGCTAAAATATCAATCGTTGCTTATCACTGTTTATGATGACTACAGAGAAACAATGAAAAACAGGATATCTCTGATGGTGAGTTCCTGGCAAGTTGCATCCTCTCAGCTGTAAGATAGCTGCTGTTAAGACACCAGCAGCTGCCATGGATTGGGTGCTTATGAACTGCCTTGCGCTGTGCCAGGCATGCAAATGAATCTTACCTTATTTAATCCTCACAAGAATATGCCCTAGTAATGCTGTAGAAGAGGTGGCAGCTGTTAATAGCCAAATACAAGACTTGACAAGCTATCAATTTAGTCAAGCAAATGATTAGCGGTGCAGTGATTTAAAACCAATTCCATATTTGACTAAATTCCATCTTTTAAAAAAATGACTTTATTTACAGTATCTGCTTTGGAGAAAGGGCTCCACTGTCAAAATGAACACACGGCATGTTCTCTATATGCAGAGATGTTTTGAAACCACAGTCATTGTCACGGATGTGTCCCATCTAAGTTACTAAATCATTTTCCGAAATGCCCTTCATTTGTCATGGTTTTTAATATTCTGAAATTTTAGGTAATGTAGAAAAACCATATTGAAACCCAGAATTTATGGAGAGCCTCACTCTAATGAGCAGACAGGATTCTGTGGAGCTGTGTAAACATGAGTGAAGGGTGACCATGGATTTAAAATTGAAATTTTTTTCCAGTGGAAGAGATTTTTTTTTTGATCTGTCTCTATGAATTCAATTTTACAGTTTTTGCTTGATGAAATGATCAAAGCCTTGTGCTTCTGAGCTACATTCCTTTGAAATGTAAAATTAATAGTTCAAACCTTAAAGGAGAAATAAGTGTGATTTTTAGGTTTCTGAGTATGACTAGATGGGAATATTTGGGAAGAGAATGTGTTCTTCAAAATTGAGTGTCCAGATTTGGAGAGTAATCAGATTCTTTTCTGTGTGGGTGGAGGGTTTTCCCAGTGTTTGTCCTTTTGGCACAGTGCTTTGTGGCTCTGTGAACAGAATTGGGGTTGTTGGCACCGCGTGATAATGGAAACTTTCTGATATGTTCTGCCACAACCATCAACTATGTAGACAGTGTGACGAACCTAAATTTTATGAACACTTAAATTTCATTTTAAATAAAGGAGAAATGATAAATGATATCATTTCCCATGATAAAGTCAGAGGAAGCTCATTTCATAGAAAATCGCTTGGAAAGTCAGAATACTGCCGAAAACCTAAAGAAACGGTACCATTTTTGAATATTAGAGAGGAGGAAATTGTAGTATTTCACAAACTGTAGCACATGTGAGAGAACCGGGAAGAGGTAGGCTGGCAGAGAGCTAGACGTTATTTTGATACCTAACGTGCTACGTAATTATAAGCATTTTATAAGCACTTAAAATATTCTGACATAGATATTATTATCCATCTTATTTTATTTATTCACTTTGGGGTAAGTCTCATGTAGCCCAGGCTGACCTTGAACTCATTTTGTAGCAAAGCTGATCTTGAACTCCTGACCCCTCTGCCTCTCATGTGCTGGAATCTCAGGCATGTGTCTCTATCTCACCTTCAGGTATAGCGAAACTTGTGGGGATTTTGGGTTGAGCCTAGATAACTGTATTATATTATCTTCCGTGCTGGAAGGACTATAAAATTTAGGTGATTGGTAAAATAAAATGTATAGAAAGATTTATGATCCTTATATATAAATCAATGGGATTTCTTACTTAGTACAATATTCTTTGCCTCTCCCTCTTAAACCTCCTCCTTGTTCAAGGCTTCCTTCTGGAAGCCATGATCTGGGAACCTGCACTTGACCTGCTCTTTTGACTGTTTGCCTAGGACAGTATAACGCTTTGGACTGGATGGAGTTGACAGAGACTGTGTTTCCGTTAGCATTTTCCATTTGTGGCAGAAACACTCATTCTTTAAAAAACACTTCTTTACTTTTAAGCGAGTTAAATTTTGAACAAATGTCCAGACACCTGGGACTTCCTTACAGACCACAATGGAGGCAAATGCTTGCACGACAGGTTGGGATTCAGAGAATTGCCAGACAATGATGGTTGCTACTACGAGGCCATTTGTGTTGAAAGAAATTAAGGAAGCGAGAAAAATCCAATCAATGCAGGGGGAGGGGGTGCCAATCATGTAATTCACAGGAAGTCCAAATACCATTTCAGCATGAAATGATACCATGTGTGGACTATGGGACCATTCATTCCTAGGCAGACAGTTAGAAATGATAAGTGCAATTTTAGCCCTGTTGCCAAATATTAATTGCCTAAAACACAGGACTTGAGTTTGCTAGCACACAGTTTTATCAGCCTTCAGCTCCACTATAAAGCCGGAATAGAAGGAAACAATAATAAAATCTTCCAAATGCAGGCATTAAATTACTCATAAATTTTCATTGCATTTTACAACAAAAATCTAATCGTATAATGTTCTTATTGCCTTAAAACATGATGAAATTTAGTCCAAAATTGTAGCCTCTCAGAGTTTTCTGTTATTGACTGATTTTCTTTTTTGAAAATTTTTTTGTGCCAATAATTGAGATTCTTTAAAAAAATACTGTGATAAGTAGTAGATTTTCTAATGATACCATAGCCATACATCTTTCACTCAGGAAACTCTAACTCTAACTCTGTAGTTATACAGCTGTATAGGCTTAGAAGGTCTTGGCTCACCAACTGAACATTGCAAACCACGGAACAGGCTAACCTTCTCTTGTATCATATACAGTTGCTTGGCTCCCCCACATAACTAGATTAACCATAACACACACTTAACTTTGCGGAAGTCAATCAGTTTTGTTATTCATTATTCAAGGTTGAAAATGCATGGAGAGAAAATAATTTAAAAGTTTAGACTTGAGCTTATATTTCTTTGTGGTTCCTGCCTTTATTCCTTCTAGTCCCTCATTCCCTCTATCTCTTCCCCTCCCTCCTACTTCTCTCCCTTTGCTTTCTGAAACAAGGCCCTGATATATATAGCCCAGGATTCCCCAGAAGTTGCGATTCCTGCGCCCCAGTCTATGAGTGCTAAGATTACAGATATGTATTACCACACCCAACTCAAACTTTTATTTCTTTAATATATTCTACTTCTGCAGCTTTTGACCATCATTCCTTCAAGAAGATATGTGAGTGAATACACACACACACACACACACACACACACACACACACACACACACACACACAGGTAGTATGGCAGCCAAGACTTCATTCCTGCTTCTCTTTATCTGTCTCGGTCTCTCTCTTTAAATAATGACTACTGCATTTGCAGTGCCTGCCAATGTGAGTGTAAGTGGCTTTCTCCGGTAGCAGCGTTTTGAAGAATATGGAGTTGTTATTCCTTTTAAGCATTAAGACCTGAAGTCGACTGAAGAAAGACTAGAAAGTGTTGGCAATTGTACATCACACAATCGCTTATCTCTGTCTCAGCAATGTGCTCTTCAGCACAGCACACATCCCCTTAGGAAGCTCGGTCGAATCTTCCTTTCTTCTACTTAGAAAGAGAGCTTTAATTTCCTTCCTGTGTCTATTCGGAGTGGTAATTGTACACTGAGATTCTTGTTTCCTGATTTATGATGATGATTAGGGCAACAGAGGGATAATACAAATTTGGCTACTCTCATATAAAATAAAATGAAACGTTGCCCGAATAATTACCAGGGTCGATAATGAGGATTCTCTCCCCTCTGCCACTTTCCTAGGAAGGAATCAACAAGGCAACGCATTTGTATCAACAGACAAATGAAGTGACATTTTTAAAACTGGCCGAGAAAATGTTCCCATTCATAGTTCCTTCAGGAAAAATATGAATTCTACATGTCCATAAATATTATAGCACTTTATCACCAGGGTCCTACTCGTAGATGTGTTTTTCTTACTATCTGTTGCCTGACAGCCTGCCCTAAAGGAAATGCAGTAGAGATGATGCATCAGACGGTGATGCTTAGTGAGGGGCTGCCCTATGGTCTTGGGAAGACGTCTGGTTTTATGTTGTTTCAAGATGAGAGAGCAAACATCCGTGACTGTAAGAATCACTGAAAGTTAAGAGCAGTCGGATTTATCAAAACATGACTCCATCCTTAACTCTTCTCGGTCCTGGTGGATCTTCCTCTATTCCATGTCTACAGGATGGAGAGCAATTTCTCAGGGTTCTACTCTGGGATAGCACTGTGATCATGTAGTGCCTTAGAATTTTGCTAATGGAACCATTCCTAAAACATTCACTGTAGGGTCCATGTCGCTCTTCAAAAACGGGGGAACTGCTTCTTATTTTTAAAACCATCTTCCCCTTAGATTCTGTTACGCCTTGTTTCAAAATTTAAGCAGAACCTTTCTTTAGGTTGCACTTAATTGGATTAGGATCTGCTCTCTGGAAACAGATTTTACTAGCTTTTACTTCTGTTTCTTTTAATAAAAATTCCTCAAGTGCAGTTCATTGTAAAGAAAGGGACAAATGAGAAAGGAGATACTGTTTGCAGAGAGCTTACTCTAGTGGTGTAGACACGACTTGATGCTCACTCTGTTTGTTTATAGAGGATCTGATTTAATACTCACAAAACGCAGGTATTCAGGCACCAGAGCTTAGACAGACTGAGTAGCTTATTTCTGGTTACCCAGTTAGTTTCTGATGGAGAACTCCAATCCCAAAGTTTGGCCGCTTCAAAGCTTTCTCAGTTAGGCTTACCTTATATGGAAACTCAGGTTATAGTGGACAGAGTTATAAAATTTCCAAGATAATGATTCTCTGTGCTTACGATGCTTGTCTAAGTTGGTCAGAGTCAATTTTATATACCCTGTAAAATGGCAATGACATTGCAGATCAATGTGTGTAATTAGTAAAAAGAAAATGGTAGAAATCTATTAATGCCTTAGTAACTAAAAAGGTACTGGTCTCCTGCCAAATTGACATACACATTTGGAGACAGAGACGCTTACACTCCTTGTGTGGTACTTATGATAAATAACACCATTTAAATGTCCAGTCAGCTACTGAAGCTCATATCTCAGCTCCCAGAAGATTACACTTATCACTTTCTAAGACGGCATGGACTGATGGAGAATAATGGAGAAAGCCCCTTTTCCAAGAAAATATTGAGATGTGACAGCTAGATGTTTCACCAATTTTTTTTGTAGTTTAAAAGCTAAAGAACCTTCAAGGGATACCACTCATATTTCTAAGACATCTTCACAAACTTAGCATTACATTTCATGTGTATCTTGAGTAGTCCATATTTGTGTGTTGGTGACAGTGTCAGTGATGTAAAAGAGACTCTGAGATAGTTTTCTGTCCACATCTCTGCCCTCTCAGAGCTGTTTGATCACAACAATAACAATCCCTCCTTCCATTTCATCATAGGCCTGTGTCAATGAGGGATTAGTTTTGTCTACAACTAACAGGTACAAGTCTACACTGACGACCCAGATGAAAGCCTGCTTTGTCTTGTAACAGAAAGCCCATATATAGGAAGCACAGGTAGAGTGCAGTAGGGATGCTATCCAGCTGCCTTCTATGCTCCAGTTGTGTCTTCCATAATTGGTGGTTCTTATTCTTATGGTCGCCTTGCATGACAAGATGACTGCCCTGCTTTCAGCCTTGCTGTGACTTTCAGATAGGTCAAAGAAAACAAGAGAACAAACCGAAAGGAGCTATGTTGCTCTCAGGGAAGCAAAGGTGTTGGAAAATCTTTATAGACTCCTGTCCGTGTCATATTAATAAGACTTGTCAAAAAGTGACTCTGAGCAGGCTGCCAAAATGACTTAGTTAGCGGAGTTCTTTGATGACCCACTCCTGTTAGATGAAAGGGGGGTAGGTGTTGGGTGAACAGCTAACTTTGTTCACTCTGGTCGTAAATGTAACACTGGACTGTTTAATCTCAGTGGTAAGCTAGCATGCGAGTGCTACAAGAGAAGGAGGCCTCTTCCAGGCTGTCAGAGACCTCTTTTTACCCCCTTATTTTGTTAAAAATAATTTCTTCTTTCAACTAGATCAGTTACCCCTCTCTTCGCTCCTTGGAGTCCACCCCTACCTCTGCTTTTCCCTATACCCTCTGTTTCCTCTTTAGAAAAGTGGAGGCTTCCAAGAGACAACAGCCAAACAGGACGAAAGAAGATAGGAAAAGACAAAGCAAAAGTCTCTCTATAGTTCTGCAGTATATGCTTTGCTTTTCCTTAATGTTGAGATGTCCCAGTTCTCCTTGACTTTCTTGACCCGTTTCTTTCTCTGCTTCTGGGTTATCGATGCAGTTGGACAAGCTGGTCTCAGGCTCATACCATTGATGCCTTACTTGCTGTAATGGGCCATTACTCCTCTGTTATTAGAAGCCAAAACAAGCCTGTTCTCTCTTAAGTTGCTTTTATCACAGCAAGAGGAGCGAAACCAGGCATTTGTTTGATGAGTTAATAGGGAGTGAGTATATTTTGTTGGTTTTTCTCTCGCGTTCCCTTTGATAAATTTCCTTTGTTGCCTTCCTTCTCACATTAAGCACTATTTAAATGCTGTCCTCCACATTAACCTACTCATTGGGCAGCTATTTCTCTGTCCTTACCTCTCCTTACGTAGTCTACATCTTCGTTTCAAGCAGATATTATATTTTGCTCCCAAGCTCCCTCCCTCAGATTTCAGCATCACAGGCCTAACTGCTTGCAGCTTTTTAACTGGATTGCCTTTCTGTCACCCCACATGCAACAAGTTCCAAATGACACTCATCAGATCCCCATCTCAATTTTCTAGTCATTGAAAATAATGACACCTTCCAGTTACTTACACTTTGAAACTTGGTGTTATTTGTGGCATCGTGTATTTATATCATTAGGTGCCGTTCCTTTAACTTCGCAAACAGCTCTAACTGTGCTCCCTTCTGACTGCTGTCATTTTGGTACACAGTGTGTGGGCTGCAGGTGCTGGTACATATTAGATGGCAAGATCAGGGGACATCGGTCAAGTACCCAAGGTTCTTCATCAAGCATGGGGCAGAGGCTGTGCAGGTTCACTACACTGGAAAATTCACTTTAACACTAAATTCTGTTGCTTATGACTTGTGAAACAATTAGTTCAGATAATTTGTGATTACTCTGTTGTGAAATTTATGAGTGTTCAGCGACTTAAAGTTAGCGATACATTTTTTAGGACAGTAATCATAATGTTGATAATCGCACTATTGATGAGTAGATCATAATAATCTATTAACAACTACAGAAGTACACTCATGGTAATGGTGGGCTTTGTAAAGACAGAATAGATGTTCCCACCCGGTCAATACTGTAATACAGAAATTAGCATAAGTTTATTGAAACTAATAAGTATGAAATTTAGAAAGGTTGGCACAATAGCTTCTTGGGTGATTTTATTAGTAAAGATGTACATTTTTTTCCTTGCAGAAAAATAGTGAATTATAAATGTTTTGGTTTAGAACATGACTATGAAAATATCCTTGATGCCAGATTGACCAGCAAAAAGTAAAAAATTTTAATGGACTTCTTGTTTAGCAATTGTAGTTTAAAAAGAAAATAGACTTGTAAGTTATTGAGGGAGGTGGGTCAGAGCTCATGTTTTGAAAAAACTCTGCACAAGCAAAGCCACATTTTAATATGAAGCCTTTCTATGCACTGAATAGCTAGCTTTAGGTGTATGCCCATATACAATTAGGGTCATTTTTCACACTTTTCTTTCATCTTATAGAGATGGCATGGTTCTTCAGTATCCTGTTTAGATTGAGAAATCGATGGTTTATAACAGTTCATTTTTAGTTTGCTATGTTTGCCATAGTAAAATTCATCACTGTCACCGTCATGTTCTGTGAGATGTGTTTTTTAATAAATAAAAATATAGGCTATATAGACAAGAAATAGCTGGTATTAAAAACATGGTCATATCACTCTTAATTTTTCTGATTTTGTACTTTTCTCTTGCTTTGTCATTTAAGCATCTCTCTGGGATGATCTATCTATCTATCTATCTATCTATCTATCTATCTATCTATCTATCTACCTATCTATATCAGGTAAGTGTTTAATAAGGAGTCCATGAAATATTTGTTTTCTTTTTTAAATATTTATTTTATTTATATGAGTACACTGTAGCTGTCTTCAGACACACCAGAAGACAGCATCAGACCCCATTAGAGATGGTCGTGAGCCACCATGTGGTTGCTGGGAATTGAACTCAGGACCTCTGGAAGAGCAGTCAGTGCTCTTAACCACTGAGCCATCTCTCCCATCTTTCCA
Organism: Rattus norvegicus; assembly: GCF_021556685.1. Classification (NCBI taxonomy): domain Eukaryota; kingdom Metazoa; phylum Chordata; class Mammalia; order Rodentia; family Muridae; genus Rattus; species Rattus norvegicus. The sequence goes on along the minus strand of NC_141537.1, from coordinate 57,284,268 downwards.
ACTAAATATATATCTATATATTTAAAGATTTCTTTATTTTATTTATATGAGACTGAATGAAAGGCCATCCAGAGACTGTCCCACCTGGGGATCAGACAGGAGCCTGATATAACTGTCTCCTGAGAGGCTCTACCAAAGCATGACAAATACAGAGGGAGACACTCGCAGCCAACCATTGGACTGAGAACAGGGTCCCCATTGGAGGAGTTAGAGAAAGAATTGAAGGACCTGAAGGGGGTGGCAACCCCATAAGAAGAACAATACCAACCAACCAGAGCTCCCAGGGACTAAACCACCATCCAAAGAGTACACATGGACTGACCCATGGCTCCAGCTGCATGTGTAGCAGAGGATGGCCTTGTTGGGCACCAATGGGAGGGGAAGCCCTTGGTTCTACCAAGGCTGGACCACTTCTCCCCCAAGTTTAGGGGAATTTCAGGGCAGGGAGGCAGGAAGGGGTGGGTGGATGGGTGAGGGAACACTCTCGTAGAAGAAGGGGGAGGAGAGAAAGGATAGGGGGTTTATGGACAGGAAACAGGGAAAGGGGATACATTTGAAATGTAAATTTAAAAAATCCAACAAAAAAAGAAAGATTTGTTTTCTTTTAAATTTGCATTGCTCTTTTTCATATGGTCATTGTTGGAATATAGGAATTAGGGTTATATGCTTAGGTTTCTGCCACATTGTGATGCCATGGGATTATTGATGCCTTGGAAAAGAATAGAAGAGACTCAAGAGCTTTCCCTTTCTTTAATTTATTATCTTTACAGTTTTTCTCTCCTGAACATATTTATATTTTCAAATAATGTTAAAATAAATATTGTTTGAGTTTTCATCTATTATAAAAAAATGCAGTTACTGTCAATGAAGAGCAAGTGGGAGGAAACTAGGGCAATTAAGATATCTGTGCTTAGTCATATGGTGAATCAGTGAGTAAAAGGCAGAATAGAGACACTAAAGAAAACATTGTTTCATCCTTTCTTTCAATTGAACCATCATGTATGTCTCAGAACAGATAGGTGTAGCTCAGGAGAGGCAATTCAACTAAAATCATTTCCATTGGTTGTTTTTATTCAGCATTTAAACTGCTAACACTTTTTCTTTCAGCTGGTTGGGTTGACATTTATTTGTATACCCAAGCAGTATTCTTTACCTTGATATATGTCATTCTAGTGAGAAGGAAATCATCTCTGCCAAAAAATATAAATATAATAGTAGCTGATATGCAGCTTGCACTCTGTTTATGGAAACTTTCTGTTCTACTTTGATTTCTACAGAAGTTAAAATATTCCACCATGGGCTAGGAAGATAGCTTAGTTGGTAAAGTGTTAGCTGCCTAAACCTATGAATCTGGGCTCACTCACCCAAACCCACATAAAAATGGCAGGTGTAGTGGTACATGATCTTAGCATAGTGAAGGCAGAAACAGACATTCCCTAGGGTTGGCCTACCAGCTAGTCTAACTGAATCTGGAAGATCAAGGCTAATGACAGACCCTATCTTTTAAAAGAAACAGAATATCTGGGAGTTTTCTGTGAGACAGTGTCTCCTAGAAATGCAGAAGCTTCACATATACATTATCACCAACATGACTGCCTAAACATAAGCTGGCCAAGGTCAACAAAATACACATATCAAAGTGGATGGAATATAGTTCATGAGGCCTCAATATTACACAAATAACTACAGAACTAAGAATTCTGGGAATGAGATAAATAGTCTTCCCCAGATAAGAGCACATAGATTACCTAATACAAAATGGTCAGCCCTGAAAACATATATATATATATATATATATATATATATATATATATATATATATATAACATTGTACAGACTGAGCAGCTTATATTTAGAAACACACACACAAATATGTGCACACACATGCGTTCGTGCACGCACACACACACACACAAATATAACAGCAATTGATAAAAAAACAGTGGCATGGATTTGAAAGAGAACAAAGAGAGGTGTGTGGGACTGTTTGGAGAAGAAAAGAAAAGGGAGAAATTATGTAATTATACTATAGTCTCAGAAAAGAAAAAGAAATAAAAAAGACCCATTTGGTCTCCTGATAATCATTGTGTATGTGTGTGTGTCCTCTTCTCCTATGTTAGACATAAGTGAAATATACACTTTTCTGACTTATAGCTGATATTCATTAATGAGTCCAGAAAAAAGGTAAAACTCTATATGATATCTATATGCACAACTGCATGTCTTCTATGTGTTCTAGCACACACATAAACATGAACAAACATGCAGTATACATGCACACATGTACACATGTACAAAGGCACAGATACAATTCAAGAACAAGAATGGCTCACATCTAACTTCATGTTTTAATGTAATAGAACAGTGGGAAGAATCATAAGCAGTGAAAATTTATATCAAGCATGCTGTTTAGCGGCCAGTGTCTTACGGTTTAAGTTCAATGGATAAATAGAGAAAAACTTAAAACTACAGAGAATTACCTGAAGAGTGTCCATCTGATACTCGTTCTATCTACCTCCACCTTAATTCCATAAAGATTCTAGTTCCATCCACTGCATCCTAGTCATCTGGGCTCATGATAATCGTGTAGTGACTACTAATACCAGGCATTGGAAGGCCAGAGAATCATTCTTCTCATTTGGTGTATGACTTCCCCTCTCCCTCTCTTCCTCTCTCTCCCTCCCTCCCCCCCCTCTGTGTGTGTCTCTGTGTGTGTGGGGGTGTATCCATCTTCCCATGTTAGATGTGAATGGAATACTCACTTTTCTGGCTTCTAGTTGACTGGCTTTCATTCATGAGTCTAGACAAAAGGTGATACTAATGCTCAAAGTGGCAGAAAAAAATGGAACTTAAGTGATTAAGAATGGCCCCATTTAAAGACAGTGAAAAGACATATTTAATGGCCTGTAATTAATTTACCAGTTATTTTAAAATTTAAACTCAAATTTTGAATGAGATACTTTAAAAGTGGAGAATTAGTCCCCCCCCCCAGGGATAAGCCATTTGATTAGAATATCCAATCCAAAGAGCTTATCACTAGACATATCTATGAGCAGTGCCAAGTGCATACTGTGGGTAGGTTGTAGATATACACATTTGTGTATGCAACAATAATAATTAAAAAGGAAAAGTCTTAATTGAGAGGAAACCAGGAGGCACATGGTAATAGTTGGGAGAGAAGGAGCAGTTGAAATGATTAGATTCAGAACTCATATGTGAAATGGTTAAAAACTTTAAAAGTGAAAAGTAATAGCATCTCTCTGTGATTCTCTGTGCCAGGGGCTTTCCATGGAGATCTCTGGTCTGGCTTAGGTGTGCAGGTTCAGGCAAAGGGGAGAGAACTCGGGCAGGGAGAGGGGCTCACCATGGGCTAGACTGAGCCAACAGGAGACTGACTAGCCAGCGAGGGGTGCAGGGGAGTTTTTGGTTCAATTTTGGTAGAGCTGACCTCTTCCCCAAGTGGCTGTGTTATAGCTCTTAGGACAGACGTTCTCAGATGATGGAATACTTCCTGCACACCTTTAATCCTTCTGAATGGGACTCGTAAATATAGTTGTTTGGATGGGTCAGGGTCTGACAGCAGGTACATCCTATTGGTTTGGCCTGAGAGCTTGGGAAAGACCTCATCTACATATTTGGGGGCATGGTCCTGCTTCTACACCTGATCTGTCTTGAGCCTACATGACCTACGGTCACAGCCTTACCTGTGGAGAAGTGGCTTGGGGCATTGCCCTACATGACTGATCTGTCTCAAACCTCTCTACAGGGGGTCGCGGAGGGCTGTAGCAACATGAGAAGGGTCTAATCTCCTAGGAGATTGGGAATGCTCCTGCCATCCCTTTTAGGGTCCCTGGGGATTTGACCTATCTCGACCAGGAATCAGAGTACACAGCCAGCCCGCTGCCCTACATCTCTCAACTATTGAAGTCTTACTGTTCTGATCGCTGTTCTAGATAATTAATATTTCTTAGCTTGTTTAACTTGGAAAATCATACTATAAGAGTTTCAGTTATTTGTATATGGTACCACTTGCAAGGAGAGTGTTTTAAAGGCGCTACCTCACATATTGAATCTGAAGAAGGCTCTCTGATGGTCACGTAAGTGTTGACCCCGAGTATCTGTACAGCACCACATTCAGGAAAGTTCTGCAGATGGTTGGAGTTTTGAGTACTGACTACATTAAATTCTTGGCCATGATTGTGTAACAATGGGATGAAGGAGAGTGGCTGTGGTGTTAGGAACTCATAAGGGTCTGTGAATCAATTCACTCTGCTGTCTCTGAGGTCACTGGGCTGTCTGCTGTTCTTTCTTCCCAGTATCCCCAGGTACCCCACCTTTCCATCTTTGACTTTGTCATCATCGATCGTCATGCTGTGGGAACCCAGATGTCACCCTGTCTGATCAGCCTCACACATTCTAAGAGAAATGGTCCTTTACATGTTTACGGAGGCCTGTACCTCACTAAGAGCCTTCTATACAGCGGTGGAGCCTTCCACCCACACTATGAGATGGGCAGAGGGCTCTTAATGGGAAACCAATTGATTTTAAGTTTTATGTGTATGGTATTCCTTCTATCATTACTGTCCCTTGTATTTCCTGGCTTCTCAAAATAAAAGCAAAAATAAAGGCAAAAAATTGAACTTTTTAAATTAAAATAATAAAAAGGGAGGAAATATATCTAGTTCCTTCTAATGGTGTGGCATGACAAGTGTCTACAGGAATGGAATGGCAAATTGGTATCTTTTAGAAATTCAATATTGCTTGTGAAAAAATTATACTGTGAAAAATCAGCTAAGAGAATATACAGTCTAGAGAAGCCTACATCCCTACCTCCCAGGACATTTTTGGTAGTCACATGCCATAAGACTGTCCAGAAACAACAGTCTTTCTTCTCTGTGGATTATCTTAAGGCCATAGAAAGAAAGTAAAATGATGGTACATGGTCATCTCCATGTCTTTTGTTGCTCTGAGCCTCTGAGTAAAGGATGTTGGTTTATGTTCATTGTAATAAACCAGAATCCTGAGAATTGATCAGAGAACAGTGAATTTGGAGGCCCAGCATGGGTACCAGCAGAAGTGTCTTCCTTTCCTGCTCTGGTTTTGTGTTTTCTAACCATCCTTGGCTAATTACTTCCTGTTAGCAATGTTCTCATAAAACTGTAATAGGCTACTTTGGGATGACCTATGTTGAAAGTGGCACACACCATACACCAAAAAGACATTTGTTATTTGCTAAACATTGAGTCTATGGTTGAGAGGTCCAGTATCGGCTCATGTCTTGGTGGTAACCTCCCTCATACCCAGATGTTTCTTCTCCTTTTTTGCCACAGCAGTGTCTGAGCACTCTTTTTCCTTCTCCTCATCGATAGATCTAAGTAACAGAAAACTTATACAGCATGCAGGCCGTGAAGAATGCCCATAATTAAAACAGAAAGATTAGAAAGGTCTGGTTTTATAAACCTGTTCTCAAGGTAACTACATTATCTTTTCCTTAACAAGAGTAGATGTAAGAGAAGGGAATGACACATCTTAGGTTATTAAAGATATCTTTATGGTAAAAACATTTTTTATTCTCTTCCAATTATTAGGAAACTCTGGTGATTCTATGAGATGAGAAATTAATTAAGGAAAGTAGCAACTAAAGACTATCATACAAGCTGTGGAATGAACTTATCGAAAAAAAATTACAAGAAGAATAAGCAAGCATTTCATTATAACATCCGTGGCACTAAAATACTATTTAAATGGAATTTAAGGCCCAAATGACTACAATTATGGAGTATTGAAAATTTTTCACATTAAGAAAAAAATTATTATTTTTACTTGTAGGGGAGACAAAATGAGATGAAATGGCCGTAGGAGGCAAGTTATCTGTAATCGTAGGACTTTGTGAGGCCTGTGTGGTGCTCTCTCCAATACTTACAAAGTGACTTCACCTTCTGTGCTTTCAACCACTGCCATACTATCTGGAGCACCATGTCTGGTGTCTGCTGAACAAGAACGGTAGAAGAGACATAAAGAGAGCTGTGGTTCAGTGGAGAGTGGCAAAGGCGGGGTCAGTCCCAGGGAATGGTTATAAGACTGGCATCTGAGGGCCTTGTGTTCAGATCCAACTCTTCCTTTGTCTACTTTTCAGGCACTGGATCTGGTGCAGTGGCTCTGAAGGTCAGTGAGCTACAGGCTGAGAGATATCCTACATGCTTCAGGGAGCCAGTTTTCTGCTTCAGTCTTTTTGACGCCTAATATTGTGTTTCCTTCCATGCAGTTGAGCGTAATTGTGGATGTATAAATGGCTGATAGTTGTATTGAGGGGTTCAATTATCTGCTTTCGAATCCTTCTTAAGGAAGAAGGAGGCAGTTAGTGCCTATGCTTACTCCAGTGACAGGGAAGCTGTTATAGTCGTATAAAGTTTACCATCAGCATAGAATGTTTAGGAAACCATTTTCTGCCTAAGGGATACAGACAGTACTGCCCCAAAGCTTGGATGTGGAGGTAGTCTTACAATTTTACTTCAGAATTTTTATATTTCAAAATAGCCCTGTATAAATCCATCTGGTGTAAAACGTGCTAAAAATCCATCTTCAGTAATTGAAGAACTAAAATTTCCTTCAAGTAGGAAATACTGATGTTCATTTTGCATTTAAGAAGTTACCAAACTGTTCTTGGAATACAGACACTTTTGTCTTTTCTTGCGGAAGTCCTCAGATACATAGAAAAGAGGATGATCATTATACATGCAAGACATTTAATTAATGTGGTATTAAAGCATCAGAATTCTACGACTAAGCAAGATGGGCAAATCCTGTAAAAACTTCCACTACTGTTACTGTGAAAGCTAGCAATCTTTTCCTTTAAACAAACTTAATCTGTTCTTAAACTCCAAATTGTACTCTGCTGTGTGCCGTAGCAAATGCAGTAGCCTCATGCAAACACTATAACTTTATTTCCCCAGATTGGCCATCTTTATCCTTCTGGGATAGCATCACATATCTTCACAAAGAATATGACAAGGTGTGAAGCTGCAGAGTTTCATAAACTGCGCTGTGTATCTAAGGTTGTCCTGTTTTGTATCCCACAAATCTGTTGTTGAGTTTCATAGACTCTTACACGCATAGGAAATGTCATGTACGTATCAGCCTTGACTGACTAATACACTGACTTCTCTTAAAAGGAATATGCAAGAAAATGAAATAATACCCAGAATGGTAAGTAAAATTTAGGGACAATAATAAGTAATAATTAACTAGATGGTAATCTCAGAGTTAAGGCTCCATTTGAAAATATTACCTTCTTTCTATGCTTCCTCTTAGTCCTCCTCCCTTAATTAAATTCTACATGGCAAGTATCTTCAAATATCATGGCTACTCAAAACATAGCTTTGGAATTAATAAGTAAAGCACAAATCTTTTTATTTTACTTATAATTAGGCTCAATATGGTGGCTGAACCAAATGACTGATTGGTAAGTAACCATAAAAGAGTTTTATGAACTATGACTTTTCTTCTAGGGAGTTGAATTATATAACTTTTTACCTTCAGTTATCCTGAACAAGAAACTACCCTGATGTTGAATAGACAATTTAATGGATCTACTTTCATAAGCAAAAAGGAAATATATCTAATTAACATAGTAGTCTGAGGCTGGAGAGATGGCACAATTGATACAGAACTTACAATGCAAGCATTAGGATTTGGGTTCAGATCCTATCTTTCCTATAAAATGCCAGACATGATCCTTCATTTTGTTTATCCCCCCCCTTCCCTCCACTTCCCTCCGTCCCTTCCTCTGTCCCTCCCTCCCTCTCCTCCCTCCTTCCTTCCCTCTCTCCCTCCTTCCCTTCCTTGCTCTGCACTCATTCCTGCTTGAACTTTCCACTTCTAAAATGCCCATTTCTGATTTTGTATCTCTTATATTATACTATTGACTACCCCAGGGGCACCCCCACCCAATCGAGCTTTTGTATTTTGCTTTTGCTCACTTGTACACGTGCTCCAAGTTGAACACAGAAGTAATTGATTTGACATCGGGATCAGCATGTGAGAGAGAATACACAGCATTTGTCTTTCCAAGCCTGGGTTACTTCAGTTTAGTTTTGCATAGTTTTATTCATTTATTTTCAGATTTCATAATCTTACTTTTCTTTATAGATGAGTATTTTTACTTTAAATCATTACTAAATATTCATTAAAAAAAAGAGGGTTGGAAGGAGCTATCTTGTATGGCTGGATAATTCTTTATTGAAACCTACTAAGCAAACATCCCAGTGCAAGATGTAGGCTATCTCCTTATGAATCGCTGGTCAGAAAGTCTCCAAAGGCCTGAGAAAGAGTGTATGTGCCTGCTATTCTTTTCGTTTCCCTACCAGAGCTGGAGAATTAGGATCATACCTGAAGACGATACATGCCTTGGTTGGACAGTATAGAAAGGTCAAGCGAAGACTGAGCTGGAAGTTTCCTCCCTGCTGGCTGGCCGACAGTCATAGCACCAGAAGGTACTATGGGAGTTTCTGGGAGGCAGCAGGCACCAGCCCTCTTACCCAGGCGAGAAGCCCGTGGCATGGCTGTGGGGTGACTAGCTTCTCTGTGACTGTATTTGAGGACTGCTCTGTAAGAGGGAATTTTTACCGAGTACTGTCAATCTGCTCAAACCCTATGGATGAGGAAATCTTAGGCTTTACAGGCAGACTGATGACGGTTGGTGAGCTGAATTGTCTTAGCACCCAGCTGCCTTCTAAGTAATCATGTTTATACAGAGGGAAACATGTCATCCACAGCTCTTTGTTCAGAAAGCCTCTCTTCAGAATGAACCATGGTGAATACAGAGACGCATGGCTGCTCGGGTGCTGACAATGAGTCAGAGGTGAATGATCCATCCTGAATAGAACATTTATACCAAACACCTAAGGCTCACAGAACATCACAGAAGGATGAAAAGAATATAAGATCCGGTAGGGAGGGAGAAAGGCCGTGAAATACTGTCTTCTGGGAATAGCATACCTGAAGCAGCCATGACCTTACCCCAGATGGCTGCAATGGGTATGCATGAGCCTGGGCTTATCAACATTCAGCAACCGAGCTCCTGGGACCACACCCTTCCTGATGAACTGCTGGCTACTTAAAGATTCTGAGGATGGTAAGACAGTGTCTTCATTTGGCCCCCATGGAGAAGCCCACCAGGCTCCAGAAGATAGTTTCAAAGTCATGGTCAGACAGATGATTCTAGTGAAACCCAGTGGCTTTCAAACAATTTAAATGAATAATCAGGAAACAACAATGACAAAGTCATGAATGTGGGCAGAGACTTGTAGGCAGGAGAGGTGAAAGGGGGCAGGAGTGAGTTGGAGGTAAAGTAGAGTCTCACACAGGCCTGAAATCATTAAAGGACAAACCCCACAGAGGTTTCTTAAATGAATAATAACTACTGATACATGCATCATCTTTGGATGGATCTGGAAGACTTTACATTGGCTGGGAATCGTCCATTTCTAATATTTATATGGTTTGTGACTTGCTTTGGCTTATTCATGTTACTTTATAGAAGACTATAGGGATGGCATGGGAGACTATGACTAAAGCCAGACAGTGAAAGATAAGTTCTGGAGGTGGGGGCAGAAAGCTACCCCAATTTTGAAATTGTAATAAAAGAGTTGCCTTTTTATATCTTACATGTAAATGTGTAGAAGTAGAGTTGGACTTGGAAGTGGTGTGTTGTGGAGGCAGGCACAGGAGATTCTGTAACTGACTGGGAAGCTGGCGCAGTCACACTGGTGAGCCCCAGCCTTAGGGAGAGACCCTGTCTCAACAAGACATAAGGTTAAGAGCGATTGAGGAAGATACTTGATGTCTACTTCTGGACCCCACATGTATGCACATGGACACAAAAACACATATGTACATGCACAAATGTATATACCAAGACACACAGTAAAACACACATGTGGAAATACAATGGTAGGAAAATAAACACTGGGCTGGAGTGGTGGCTCATCGGTTAAGAGCACTGACTGCTCTTCCTGAGGTCTGAGTCAATTCCCAGCACCAACATGGTGGCTCACAACCATTTGTAATGAGATCTGATACCCTCTTCTGGTGTGTCTGAAGACAGCTACAGTGTACTTAGATACATACAGAAACAAACTAACAAACAAAAACCCAGAGAATAAACACTGGAAAATAGATTTAAAAAACTAGTTATCTAAGTTTTCCTCTTACACAGTTTTAAAATATTTTTCATAGAATGGTTTTGTGTTTAGTTCCCTTATTGGTTCCCTTTCTGCTGCTGTAATAAAAGGCCATGAGCAGAAGCAACTTAGAGAGGAAGAGTTCGTTTGGGCTTACAGTTGGAGAGATAGAAATCCGTCATGAAGGGGAGGCAGGACAAGTGATAGGCACAGCAGCAGGAACAGCAGGCTGAGAGCTCACATCTTGAACCAGTAGAACAAAGCAGAGAGAGAGAGAGAGAGAGAGAGAGAGAGAGAGAGAGAGAAGAGGAGAGGAGAGAAAGGGACAGGGAGATTGATAAGAAAATGCAAGGGAGGGAGAAAGGAGGGATGGAGGGACAGAGAGAAAGAGAAAGGGAGGGGGAGAGAGCAGGAAGAGAGAGGAGTAGAGAGGTTGGGGAAGAGAATGTGCTTTAATGAGCAACGTGAATGGTGCAAGACTTTGGAAACCTCAAAACCCTCCTCCAGTGACACACTCACTCTTCCAGCAAGACAGAACTGTTAAACTAACTCTCTCTCTCTCTCTCTCTCTCTCTCTCTCTCTCTCTCTCTCTCTCTCTCTCTCTCTCTCTCTCTCCAAACAGTACCATCAACTGGTGGGGAGGGGAACTGCTCAGACACCTGAGACTGGGGGTGGGGTGGGGCGGGGGGATTTGCCACCCAAACCACCTGTTACTTCCTCATGTCTCACCACTTTTACCACTTCAATGATTTTTTGATATCCTGTCTCACCGTCTGTATAGCTAATTACTCCATATTATTTTTAAATATATTTACTTTGCAATATATATCTACTTCCCCACACACTTTCTGTCGGTGTTGTGATGGGGAAGCCAGAAGCATCCTGTGATGCAAACACCACAGGGCTACAGGAATAAAAATCGTGTGATGGACACGATGTGATTACAGTTTGTCTACGCTCTGCTGTCTGGAGGAAGACAGAGCCAGAGCCGAGCGTGTTCTGGAGGAGTTTGGCTTACATTAGAGAAGTCTGAAGATATACAGATGCTAAATTGAGCTGTGGACTGAGGATTTTACAGTAGTTGAAAAAAAAATCACAGAATGACAGCCTGACTCTACACTAAGTATCGATTCCAAAAAAGGAAGAAATAGCTTTTTTCCCTCCTCACCGGTCCTTCAGGAACTTCTTTCTACTTAAGCGGTCATTGAAGTGATGATGGTGGGGTTTCTATGAAATACCATATACTAAGCTAGACTTAGCTTTCGACGCCATGAATGCCTCATTGAGAACGTAATGTCAGTAGAGTCCATGAAGTTACAATGTTTGCGTGAGTAAAGCTGGTTTATCTTGTAGTGCCTTGTGGGATTAGCTAAGCAGAAAGTAGGTTTAAATGCTAGACTCTCCAAATTAATACAAAGAGCTTTTATGTATCAAGTTTTAAGTATTTTTAACTTTTTTGAGATTTCTTTGGACAGGTAATCCTAACATTGTAAAGAACCATTTTTTTTTAAATATCTGAAACATAACCAGTTTGATCCTCTAGTTTGAAGGAACTGATTTATTAATGATTGAACAATAGTCTGTCAATATGGTGACACCCCCAACTGTCAGTCACTTTAATCAAAGTCACACTGCTTATGTGTAGAGACAGGAAAGAACCCTGTGCATTTTACAACAACAGTCTCCCTGTCATCTCGTGAAAAGCTCCAAAACTCAGCATGTCGAGTTTAAACAGGCAAGCAAAGCCAATGAGAGATATGGTTTGGAAGCTTCAGATAAAAAGGTGGCCCATGCTAGATAATGCCTGTAATGAGAATTTCATACATGATTTGTTCTATTGGTAGAAACAGAAAATGCATTCGCAAGGCTGAAAGCTGAAGAGTTGACATCCTCAGTGAGACACACCCTTACACTGTCCAGGAGGCAAACCCACAGATATGTGGAAAATACCAGTCTGGTCAGTAACGGTCGGTACAGTGCATGTATGAAAGCGTAAGGATCTGAGTTCAGGTCCCGGGCACACATGTAAAAAACTGGGTCTGGTGACATACACTTATATGCCCAATCCATGGGAGACAGGGACATTCCTGGGGCTTGCTGGCTTACTAAAGACATGGGGCTACTCAGGAAGCTGCCTCAAAAGTAAGGTAGATTTAGGGGAGGTCACATGGGCAGGAGTAGGTGGCTAACTCAGAAAGATTCTACATTTGTGATTTAAATTGAAATAAAAGTAAGTTAAGGCCAACTGAAGATCCCTTACATCCACGTCTGACCTTCACATGCACATACTTCACTGCACACATGTGCACACACATGTGCTCACGTGCATGCGAGCATGCGTGAGGGCACACACTCACACACGCGCGCACACACACACACACACACACACACACACACACGCTTAAGAAAAAATTGTGATGTACTTTTTACACACTTGATCTTAGCCAAAAGGCCGAGAAGCGATGTGATGTACTTTTTGAATGTTGTTTTTATTCCTCTAATTGCCTTAAAATAATAAAAAAAGTACCCTAAATTAAATAACACAGCAGTGCTATTAGAAGGAAAAATGAATTTCAAGGAAACATTTAACTTCTAATAGTTTATCTGAGCAAACACTGACAGATTAAAGCCCAACCTAAAATTGTAAGTAGTTTTAAATAATTTAGAGACCCGCACATCCTCTTGACAAACGCACTGCAAACAATTTAGAACCCAGGTGCAAAGGCATGAATAATAATTTCAATAGCGTTGAAGGGGGATAGGAGATCTTGGGCAGAGCTGGAAAAAACAAGGGAAAGATTGCTTCTGACGTGTTGGGGAGAAGGACTTTCCTGGGGCATCCTGCATAGGATCTAGCACTCTGACTCCTGTCACCTCTTGGTAGGAGCTTTTGGTTCTAGTAAAGTTTTTAAGTTTCTGTTCTTTTCAGTCTGTCTATGGCCTGCATATCTCAGTTCCAGTAAATCTGTAACTTTGTGGCCATATTCCTCACAATTTCCATTTTCCCTTTCTTAGTGCACCAGCTGTTTTAGTGTTCTTGTCTTAGATCTGTAAGTGCTCCTTTCTGTCAGGGGCCATCACCTGCAGATTTCATATTTTAAGTCCCTGCCTCATCTCTCCAGCCTGCCACCACCTCCTTGGCCCCCTTAATTTCCAATTGTCACTTTACTTTTCTATCTGAAGGCTCTTCTTTCCAGGATGCATTAATTCTATGTCCAGTAGCAGACATGGTGGTACCCCTAGCAGCTCTCGTGTAATTGCCCTGGAACATATGATGTGTGTTTATCTGAATGGATGTGCCTTAAATATAGATGATGATTGAATTTTGGCTCATTTTCCTTCCTGAGAATTTCTGAGAGAATCTCCTTGGTTGAATCAGATGAAGATCAGAGCCATATGAGGTTTATGGTTAAAGGTCTTCCTCTCTGTCATGCTAGTATTGAAAAGAGTGCTCAAACCTAGCTAGGTGTGTGGGGCTACATGAGAAATTTCAGTGAAAACCAGTTATGCTTTGAATGGTGCAATCAAATACGTGCTTTAAACCCGGAACAGAAAGATACTGATGAGAATGACCATGGGACCACACCTCTGAGCTTGCTTTCTTTGTTCATGTGCCTTCCCTTGGTTCATTCTTGTTACCTTTCAGATCAGAGCCAAAGCTATAATTTGTCCTGACAAGCAATGTGGCTGATCTCTAAGAACTGCTTGTCTGTTATGATTTTGGGAAAAACTAATTCCTTTAGAAATAAATAAATGTTTCACGAGCGTAGAAACCTGAAAATGTTCCAAACATACTTTGTTAAAATTCCAAATGTTTCCCCAAGTGAGGAGGTTTCACCGTAGTTCCCTTATAATAACTTCTAAGTTGGGACACCTTTGACACCCAAACTATGTAACATTATTGCGGATACTTAGTGGTAGCCATGTGTATGGGTTTAAGTCAAAGAGACTCTTGATTCCACGTTTTAGAATAGGGCTTCTCTGGGTGTCTTTATAAAATCCACAAGAAAGCCTTCTTAAAATCTATGATTACAAGAAAATTATCTTGGCCTTGAACTTTCTCAGAATGCAAAAAAGAATTCTCCTCCTTTATTAAGATGTTAATCCTTGCCATATTACCCTATGGTAGTCTGAAATAATTCACTAGTGATAAAACATTGCTAGGAGTCAAAAGTTAATAGTAAAATTAATGAAAAAAGTTATTAATATAAAGCAAAGTAGAGTGATGGGAAGAATCTTTGATTTTATCTAAGGGATAAAATGTTTTCTTATTGAAAGATTAACAGTTTTCAAGAAATAGAGCATAAAATGACACTAGAAATCCTTGTATGTTTACCGCATATTTTAGGGAAATATGCATCATAATAATAAGTGATCAGTGAAATATTTATCCTTTAAAAATAATGGTTGTTACACAGAGATGACTTCCTACTTTTATAAATAAAAATAACTACTATATCTGTCATGTAACCTGCTCTGTATTAATTTTATATTCAAATAATTTTGAGAACACCTGAAACAATGAAGGCCCTGGAAAGAAGAGAATTACAGCTATCTCTGCTATAGGAAAGAGATGAGCAGAATATTCTGGAAGGGTAGATTCTACCTTCTATAAATGGGATAAACATAAGTTTTTTTTTAAAAAGTCTATGACGGTACAAAGTGACATGAATTGTGTAGAGAAGATACTTCAAGTTTTGCGTATGTTGTTTTTCTCAGGTAGTGATATTTAGTAGGATGCTCTTTACTGAGACTGGACGGCAGTACTGGGCTGCAGCTAGGAGTCAGTTATTACGATCCCAAGGGAAGATACAGGCACTTTGCATATTCTGTGCCCCTAGTTATGGTATTCAACTTGATGAGTGTATGAAATGAAATTTCACTTTACCATCTTTTCAACTTAGAGTAAGCTTATTAGGAAATTACATAATGGCAAAATCGAGAATCACCCAAGCCGGGGATCCCAGTTTCTGCACCATAATTTAGTTGACAGACTGGTTGCATAAAATGAAGGTTTGTTATTAATAAAAAAAAGGAGGCAATAAGTGTTGGTTTGACATCTTTCACACTGGAATTGATTCCAAGACTCCTTAGAATGCAAAGACTGAAGGTCACTCATCGTTTGGGTTCTTCAGGGAACTGGGACAAATAGGACGTATTGATATGTTATTCATATATACAGTATCATAAGGAGCTGGCTTTTGTGATTATGAAGATGAGAAAGTCAGAGATGATTATGTAGTTGGAAAGTCAGAAAAATACAAGAACTGATGGCTTAAATTTCAGTTGGGATCCAAAGATAGGAGAACACTAGTGATGTGCTAGCTCCAGGCATTCAGAGAAATAATTCTGCGTATTCCATTCAGTAGTTACGGAGGGAGGCCTATCAGCACTGGGACAGTAACCTGTTTTACTCAGTGTCCCTATTCAAATGTGAATCTTACCTAGCAGATACACCCAGAATGATGTGGCTAGCTTCAATTGACAAAATAGATTCTCACAGTCATGTCTCAGTATTCCTTGAAAACCATAATCAAGATTTTAATTAAACATAAGACATTAGAGCTCTCCTTCAAAGGTAGAATTGGGGAGCAGGGGATGGCATGGAGTAGACTGCACTAATACACATAGCAGGAGTACTTTGTGGACACTTTGCCTTGTGTTAACAAATCATCACAATGCACCTTACTTTATGAAGAAGATATGAAGATTCTTTTGGGAGGGGAGGGGAGAGCAGAGCTCAGCACAGACTCCAGGGAGGCTCATGTGTACCTGTGGACAGATGTGGAACAGAATGAACAAGCTGGTTGCTGGTGGTACTTCAAATACTAAGGTACTTCAAAAATTATTAAACTGAACATGGCCTGTGTTCATATCTTAACTGGTTTACCGTATGTTCATATGGAAGACATTTTGTACGTTGACATACATACATACATACATACATACATACATACATACATACACACATACATAAAGCCTATAATCTCCATGGCAACAGTGAGACAAATCAGTTAGGTTGGTTTAGTAGACAAAAAAGCATCATTACACTCTTAGATAAATACTTCTTGAACACTTTCTGTGAGGCTGATAGAAGTTTCTGACCTGGAGGTACAGCAGCAAATCTTTTACCCCAAGGTTTATATTTTAGTGATTAAAAAAAAATAGTCAACTGGCAAGTAAACACAGAAAGCTAAGCATGTAAATTTTAATAATGCAAAAAAATCAGAGTGAAGCAAAACCAAACCAAACCAAAACAAAACAAAAAAAACTAAAGAAAGTAAGATAAAGTAATAGGAAAAGAAACAATTATTAGAGAAGATAATTAAACACTGTGTGTCAGCTTATATAGAAGGAACCATATATGTGTAAATACTCACAAGAAATGTGAATTTAATGTCTTTGATAAAGCAAGTGGATTAGCATGGTTTGCATGGTGTGAGCTGGAGATGTGGTCAGAGGGATAGGGTGCAGCCGGATTAGGTGTAGTCTGCCTGGCTGAAGAGGAGCTAGAGTTCCCTCAAGAGCTGATGGATGCCTAATTTTCATCATCAAAGAAATAACATAGTCTTCTTTAAAACTTAAAAAGTTTGTTTAATAGAGAGTAAGAGTAAGTATCTGGAGACTACGTTTGCCGGGGAGGTAGAACAGCTCGGATTGGGGTGATAAACATTGGAGCCAATAGGAAGTGTTGGATTTAGCGTATTTTGAAGCTAAACCTTGGTTCAAGGTTTGGATCAAGGTTGGAAGAAAGGGAATAATAATCGACAAACCTCCATATTAGTTACATATGTTGTTGTGACCTCAATATCAGACGGGAACAACTTAAGGGGTGAAGAATTTATTTTTATCACACCTCGGACGTTTTCAGCCCATCATGATGGAGAAATTCTAAGCAACTTACTTTTATATTGGATGGATCCTGTGGCTGTTTACAGTGTGAATGGGGAATTGGCTTAAGACAGG
Source organism: Rattus norvegicus (assembly GCF_021556685.1). NCBI lineage: Eukaryota > Metazoa > Chordata > Mammalia > Rodentia > Muridae > Rattus > Rattus norvegicus. Next base: position 57,267,120 of record NC_141537.1, on the reverse strand, counting down.
AAGAAGGTAGGGATCACATAACTCAAGAACCTACTCTAACTGACCCACTTCTTCCAGTTAGGGGCACCTTCTCAAGGATTCATAGCTTCCCCAGACAGCTCTAATTTTTGGTAGGAATCACACATTCCAAACATGCACTTGCTTGGGATATTTCAGATTCAAGCCATAGCATCTGCTACAGAGACTACAATTAGATATTTGGTTTGGAAAACAGCAGTTGATGGTGCTAGTAGCTGAGATGAGAATAATTAGAGGTTTTTCAAATGTTTTGAAGATAGAAATCGAGAGCTGTCTTTTGATTGTTAAGGGCTTTCATACATCTAAGTGAAGATTTTAAATGGGCACTTCAAGGATATTAAGAGTTTTGAGCATGGATAAAATAGGCTATTGAACATACAGTCTATAGATTATCCACATGATCTGAACATCTTTAGCATATTGGTCATCATCAATGAGTAACTCAACAAGGTTATTTGTGGAGAAATAAATAGAAAACAGAAACAAGAAAAACAGACAAGGATTGGACAATGTAAAACAAATGAAACGAGGAAAAGCCAGCAGCAGAAACTGAGAGGGAACCAAACCACTGAACTGAGAATAGGACCCCCGTTGAAGGAATCAGAGAAAGGACTGGAAGAGCTTGAAGGGGCTCGAGACCCCATATGTACAACAATGTCAAGCAACCAGAGCTTCCAGGGACTAAGCCACTACCTAAAGACTATACATGGACTGACCCTGGACTCTGACCTCATAGGTAGCAATGAATATCCTAGTAAGAGCACCAGTGGAAGGGGAAGCCCTGGGTCCTGCTAAGACTGAACCCCCAGTGAACTAGTCTATGGGGGGAGGGCGGCAATGGGGGGAGGGTTGGGAGGGGAACACCCATAAGGAAGGGGAGGGGGGAGGGGGTTGTTTGCCCGGATACCGGGAAAGAGAATAACACTAGAAATGTATATAAGAAATACTCAAGTTAATAAAAAAATAAAATAAAAAAATAAAAATATTTAACAAGAATAAAGGAAGACAATTATATTAAAATAAAAAAAAAAGAAACTGAGAGGGAAAAAAAAGCCAGAGAAGTAAGAGGAAAATCAGTAAAACAGTCTTCACTAGATGCCAAGGGAGGCACTTAATTTGAGAACAAAGCTATTGTTCATTAGCTTAGCGCCTTTGAGAAGTTGAGTAATTCAGAGACAGATGTAACAAGATGGAAGGTCTCAATGGCCTTGATCTTAGCAGTTCCTCAGGAGTGGTGGTGCCAGAAGCCTGATTAGACTCAATTAAAGAATGAACGGGAGAGAGGAAAGACTCTTTCCCAAGAAAACAGCCGGGAAGATGAGATGGGAGCTGAGGCTGGCGGCCAGGAACATCTAGGAAGATCATTCACTGGATTTTCAAGGTGAGAGGCGGTTGACACACGAAAGGAAACGACTCACTTAGGGGAATTCTAAGAAGAGGCCAAGGAGGAGGAGGAGAATTCCAGTAGGAAAACCCTGCGTACAAGCGAAGAGATGAACGCAGGGCCCTTTGGATGGGTGACTTAGATGGACCACAGGGATTTCCACCATCATTTGTCAGCAGGACAGGCAAAAAGGACATATCAGATGCACCTAGGCTAGAAGAGCTGATGGTGGGGGAAGAAAAGCCTCTTCTTCTATTGGATTCTAGGGGCTTTTGCAAAATTTAGAATAGAAGTCAAAAGCATTAGCTCCAAGTGAGTGGCAGCAGGAGGGGAGCAAGTCAAGGATTTGAGGTGAGAAGCAGATGTGAAAAATACATTGTAGGGAGAGATAGAGTCAGACTTACTGAAGAAATACAGAAGGATAATTAAGGTAACTGAGGCTTCTTCATGGAGAGAGAATTTCATTTATTTTTGTGCGTCTGGACAGTCTTTTTTTTTAACTGGATACTTTATTTATTTACATTTACTGATTTACATTTACCGAGTTTGGCACAGTCAATGCCTCCTAGAGTGAGCCAGGAACATAAAGGCAGGGAGAGACTAGGGTCCCACAAATCCCTTGAGCACACTGCCTCAAATTTAAAGGACAAGTCACTGGACTCCACGCCCTAAAGGAGCCAGCACCATCTAGTAGCCCCAGCCTTGAGACTAATTTTTTTAACTCATGAATATTTAGGGCAACAACCAAAATATGAAAGTGGTTGTAACTTTATAAAAATAAAAAATTTGCTTAATTTTTTTAAAACCAAGTTTGAATGAGATCAGTGAACTCCATCAGGTGTTTTTGTATTCTGAGATAGGTTGACTGGGAATTTGGGATCAGTTTTCTTTTCTTTAAGTAAATGTCTTACTTCGGTACTGGAAAGCCAACTAGAACTTCAATTTTTTTCTCCATCTTTATTAAATTGGGTATTTCTTATTTACATTTCAATTGTTATTCCCTTTCCTGGTTTGCAGGCAAACGTCCCCCTAACCCCTTCCCTTCCCCTTCTATATGGGTGTTCCCCTTCCCATCCTCCCCCCATTACCTCCCTCCTCCCAACAATCCCGTTCACTGGGGGTTCAGTCTTGGCATGACCAAGGACTTCCCCTTCCACTGGTGCTCTTACTAGACTATTCATTGCTACCTATGCAGCTGGAGCCCAGGGTCAGTCCATGTATAGTCTTTGGGTAGTGGCTTAGTCCCTGGAAGCTCTGGTTGGTTGGCATTGTTGTTCATATGGGGTCTCAAGCCTCTTCAAGCTCTTTCAGTCCTTTCTCTGATTCCTTCAACAGGAGTTCCATTCCTAGTTCAGTGGTTTGCTGCTGGCATTTGCCTATGTTCTTGCCAAATTCTGGCTGTGTCTCTCAAGAGAGATCTACATCCGGTTCTTGTCAGCCTGCACTTCTTTGCTTCATCCATCTTATCTAGTTTGGTGGCTGAATATGTATGGGCCACATGTGGGGCAGACTCTGAATGGGCGTTCCTTCAACCTCTGTTCTAAACTTTGCCTCCTTATTCCCTCCCAAGTGTATTCCTGTTCCCCTTTTAAAGAAGGAGTAAAACATTCGCATTTTGGTCATCCCTCTTGAGTTTCATGTGTTCTGTGCATCTAGGGTAATTCGAGCATTTGGGCCAATAACCATTTATCAATGAGTGCATACCATGTGTGTTTTTCTGTGATTGGGTTACCTCACTCAGGATGATATTTTCCAGTTCCATCCATTTGCCTATGAATTTTTATAAAGTCATTGTTTTTGATAGCTGAGTAATATTCCATTGTGTAGATGTACCACATTTTCTGTATCCATTCCTCTGTTGAAGGGCATCTGGGTTCTTTCCAGCTTCTGGCTATTCTAAATAAGGCTGTGATGAACATAGTGGAGCATGTGTCTTTGTTATTTGTTGAAGCATCTTTTGGGTATATGCCCAAGAGAGGTATAGCTGGGTCCTCAGGTAGTTCAATTTTAACAGAATTTGAATTGTAAAAGTAAGCATGAAGGTAAAAAGGAGAAGACACCCATTGGAATCACTGCCTATTGTGTATGGAATAGTAGCAAAGAGATAGACCGTGGGTTTGCTATTAAACCATACATGAAGTGTAAAGGAATGCCTGGGAAGACAGCAGATAATGTAGCTATAAAAGACTTCTCAAAGATAGAACCATGCTTGGTAGGGCCACTTTGATCTGCAAATTATGGCTGGTTAAGACAGCTCATAGCTCAGCCTTAGGGGAACTAGAGAAGTATAATCATAACCATCAATTAGCTTAAATTTAAGTTGTTTTTTTGCCATTAGTATTTCCAATGTACAAAGCCAGACATCATCTGGAACAAAGAAAGGCAGAGCCTGTGTCTCCAGGGGATTGATGTTCTACCAGAGCTTGCTAGGAAAGATAATTAGATGTAGAAAAGGATCCACAGTTGTTTTCTTGAGTAGAGTCTGTTTAAGTGGGAAAGCAACAGGCACATCAAGTTGTTTCTCCACTCTTGTAGAGTAGAATGTAAATATTTATGGAATACAGACCTCGTTTAATCAGTTGCACAGTTGGATCACTACAAAAATAGTGTTCTCTATCAGATACCTCAAATTAGAGAGAAATATCAGGCAAAATTGCACAGTAAAACTCTAACATAGAAAGTCTGAGCAGGAATTCCCAGGAAATCACAAAGACAGTTTGTCTATCACAAAATATACAATGTTTTTTTCTTTTGGTAGGCTTAGATTTTTCAAAACCTATCTTTAATAAGGCTTCTTAATTGCTCTAATATCCCTTCTAGCCCACCACCCACCAGAGTAGAGGAAATGAAAGGTTAATAGACCAAAGGAGAATGTTGACCTGTTTAGAAGCATTTCTCTGAAGCAAATTCAATCGATGTTGTCAGGATATCAGCAGGTCAGTTCACATGAATCAGCAGCAGCATTTCATTCCACTCTCAAACACCACTTGAGAATCATTGAAGGCAGGACTCATAAACACCATCATCAGTACAGGTCAATTCAGTAGAAACCGCAAGGCTCAGCCAATCCAAGGAAGTGGCAGGAAGCTGTTAGAACATCATCAGAAGTTTTTTGGGATTCAGGAAGTGGTGGGTGGATGGGTGGAGGAACACCCTTTTAGAAGGGTCTCTTGCCATTAACACTGTATATGCCAGGTTAGTTGGCTTTCAGGCTTCTGGGGATTCTTTTATCTCCACATTCAATCTCTGCCTTAGGCACTCAGGGACCAGTGATATAGGCTACCATATCTGGCTTTATGTGGATTGTGGGGATCCAAACGCTGTGTGGCAAGCACTTTATCTTCTGACCCATGTCTCTAATTCCCTAGTACATTTTTACTGCATTCAGTGTTTTTCAAATGTTTTCTTAATGAGTTATTTACTCTTCAAACTTTTATAGCCATTTATTTCACCCTAGTAATTTATTTTTTAATTTTACTAATGATACTCGTTTTGTTCTCACATTGTATTTTTCTTCTGTGTTTTCTTTCTTACTTATTACTTCATTATCTCTTGTTTATCTTTAATTTAATTCATATCCATAGAATTTAGTTTATTAGCATAAAAGCATTCATAGTGAAATTTTTAACATACTCCGTAGAAGAACCCTCAGTGCTATGTGGGGTGGCCCATGTGTGCAATCCCAGCCCTTGCAAGCCAGAGGCAGGAGGATCAAGAGTTCAGGATCAGCAAACAGCAAGTATGATGACAAATTGAACCATATGGAACTCAACAAAACAAATAATACCAAAGTAAACACACACACACACACACACACACACACACACACATGCACGCACACATACACACAAGCACACACACACATGCACGCAGACATACACACACACACACACACTCGTGCGCATGCACACTCACACTCACAAACCTAACAACAAACAAACAAAAACTAAAAAAGAATTGCTAGAAAAAAATAGCTACTCAATTTGATCATAATTAAATTGTTAATAGCTAGTTTGATGTATTTTTAAAGTCATGGATATCATTTTTATTTCCTTAAAAGGATTTCCTGAGATGGGCTAGAGTTGAATTCTCCCTCTTGTTTTCCAGGGTGTCTTCATTTCTCTGCCCTTGCCTGTATCCCTGCTGAACCATACAGGCTCAAGCTGGATTGTTCATTTTAAAGATCAAAAGCAGATATAATGGTGGAAATTTTTCAATCGGTCGACCATTGTTCAAGAATAGACTCCCACAAATTACTTCTGTTTCAACTCAAATTTTGTAGTTTGGTGTTTTTTTCCTATATAGGACGGGACACAGTTATGCACAACATAGAATGCTCCAGACTCTACAGTACTTTTCTGATACACAAATTGCAAAATATGTTGGCACAGTGTTCTCCCTTTCTTTTGCCATTTTAGACTCCCTGTGGGCAGAAGGGGTTCATTTCCATCTGAATGCCACCTGTAAGAGTTTATACCTTTCTCAGAAGGAATTATTATTTATCATGGCAAATCAGTTCATGTTATTTTAAGCAATCCATACCACCATTCTCTGGGACTTAAGTGTAAAGAGATTTTATGAGCTGTTTTCTTAAGATGTTGCCCTTTCTAGACCCATGCTACTTACATTTAAACCTGATTAACAGAACTGAAGGTTGGCCATGACTTACATATTGCCTGTGCAAAAAAAAATATTCATGCTGTGTCTTCATGAGGGTCACTTTGTGGAATGTGTGTGATGACTCATCTGATTCTGAGTTCATACTTGGTTATGTATGATAGCCTATCAGTCAACTCACTGCAACCTAAATGGAGACTAAAGCGTTAAGTATTTCTGGCAGGGTGATGAAGCAGCCACTCATTAGAATGCTATTTCTCAAGCTATACTTGGGACAACACATAGGGGAAGTATCATAGTTCAGATAACAGACCCTAAATGCAGCTCCCTTCAGATTTAGGAGACTTGACTCACTGTGTCGGCATTATTGTTAGCCTGTATATTAATCACAGAGAAATGAACTTTATTAAGATATTTATAAAAGTTGTTGGAATTTATATCTGTACCACATTCGTCATACTTTCCATATTTTATTGTTAATTATTTCTTCCATATTTGAGGTTATAATATATAATCCCCCTTTCCTTTCTTCCCTCCTTGATTCTTTCAAGATCAAGGCCTTTCTTTTCATTATTTACCGTTACTTGCCTGCATGTGTAGCCTGCTCAGTCTGTATATTACTTGCATCTGTGTTTTCAAGAATGACCATTCGTTATTTGGTAATCAACTCATGAGCTTTTCCCGGGGGAATACTATTTCTCCCTCTTTAGCATCCTTTAGTTGCTCTTTGAGGGTTTAGGCCTCATAGGTTTAGCCCCATGGCTTTAGCCCCCATCCACTTAGCCACGTATATTATTGTTCTTGTTCACCTTATGTTAGGCAGCCATATTGATGAGAATTTATGGATATAGCTTTTGTAATTACTAGGAGACATAGCCTCACAGCAAGCTTTTGATCTACTGGCTCTTACAATCTTTCTGCCTCCTCTTCCACAATGTTCCCTGAGCCTTAAGTAAAGGAGTTATTTTGTAGATAGATCCAGTGATAGTGGGCTCCATAATGCTCCTTTTTGAGTGGTTGTTTTCAATGGTCTCTATTGCAAAGGGAAGCTTTCTTGATGAGGGGGTCAGGGCTACACCTATATATGGTATGAGGACAACTATTTAGAATATAATTAGAGATAACGCTGCTTTAGTGTCCATGACTTTACCAGTCTGAGTGTTTGGCTACGATTCCAATATCAAGCATGGTTTCCCTCTTTTGAGTGGGTCAAGTTCAATTAGAGAACTATTGGTTCCTACTGAGTTATATGTGCCACTCTTGAACCATTTGGTCATTGTGCCATTCTGTTTGCTGTTGGGGTTCATAGGTGTCATAAGTGGGTAGAACTGTTGGTCGCTTTATTCATTTTATGTTTGCACAGCAGCATCTTGTGGTATGTCTTCAGGGAGGAGGCATTGAAATTGGTTCCAGCTCAGGTACCTTCAGGCCCTGTGACGAAGTGCATGCTGTCATTATCAACAGGTGCTCATCATCCACCTCTGGAAGGTAACCGAGAGCAGTAGCCATAGTACATAGTATTTCGAGAGTCTCATGGACAGCGCTGACCACTAACTCAAAAGAGGGATTTCATGCCTGGTGTTGGGATTTTTGTTAGATGGTCTTTGGAGGGAACATTGTCAGCCTAGATGAGAAAATTTCATTTATATATTGTATATTTATACACAGACTTGTGTGTATTGTAGGTGTTTTTATTTCCTCTCTGGTTGGGTCACACTGGACAAATTTCTAAGGGAGTAGGGATGGAGGGTTGGAAACAAGTGAGTTCTGTTTTGAGTTAGGGTGACTTCAGAAACAATGTAATTTGATGGTTATCTTATAAAAGGGTTTTCTAAGGAGTATCCTGCAGGAGAGTGCTAGAAGTTTCCTCAGGGTCTGTCATGGGAACCTACTGTCAAGTAATGGATGGCCTTACAAGAAGGAAGTACCATGGAGACATCTTACCTGAGAGATCACTGTACTGACTTGTTGGATCTTTTTTTTTTCAATAACCTTAAATACATGACATGATGTGACATCAATAGGACAGTGTGTCTCCAACAGTGCTGAAAGCTGTGTGTATCACAATCTCTAGCTTTTGGCAGATCTAAGATTTCAGTTCCAGTCTTTCTACAGATTCTGGGGTTTGACTTAACATGCAGTTCAATGAGTGTGGACACCTATCTCTCTATCTTTAAAACCTTCATCAGGCATAATTTACACTCACTAAAACACACCTGTTCTGTTCTAAGTCACAGATGACATTTGAGAAGTATGTTTGTCTCTGTAACTTTCACCATGATCAAGATACAGAACATTTCTAGAGATAGCCTCCCTCCCACCCCCCACCCCCGCAAATGTCCTCTCATGTCACTGTACAATGACTTCTCCTCAACCAGTAACAACCCAGGAAACCAGTAGCTTGCACCTTGTCAATACACTCTTAGCTTTGCCCTTTTAGTATTTCCAATAAATGCAGCAATACTTGGTATATTTTCCTTTTGCTCAGCAGAATAGTTTTCAAGGACATCCATGACATAATCTGTCAGTATTGTTTTGCACTGCTGAGTAGTATTCCATTGAATGACTGTAACAATGATTGTGGTTTGTCTCCACTTAAACATTGATGGATAGTACCATGCCCAGGATATTTTTTAGCTATTTGCTAGGAATTCTCAGTGGGATAGGCATCTGATTTATGGCAGTTGAGATAGTTAAGGAACATGGCAAACATTCTAACTTTATAAGAATTTGCCAGACTACAAAGTACTTGAAGCATTACTTTCTTAGAGCACTGTATGGTGTTCTCCCTTGCCTGGTCTTTTTATTTTTAGCCATTATAATGGGTTTATAATAGTATTGAAATGCAGTTTAGGCTTGCATTTTCTGATGAATCATGGAGCTGTGCATCTTTGATGCACTTAGTGGACCTTTGCATTTCTTTTATGAAGTGTCTATTAAAATCTTTTGTCGATTTTGTTAGAATGAGTTTTTGTCTCCTCATTATTAAGCTGTAAGTTATTAAGCTCTGGATGCAAGTCGTTTGTCATGTGCATCATAGCCTCAACTTTTCATTTCATGTTAGTATAACTTATTAAATTTGGGACTTTGAAACATCTTTTCCTTTAGGAAATTTATGGATTCAGTTTTTATGTTTCAGTCTGTAATACATGTTATGTGCATTTTGTATAGTCTAGGGAAAAGCCACAGTTCACTTACTTGTCTGTATTTCCAGATTTCCATACCATTTACTAGAAAGAGTCCTATCACTATTAATTATTTTGTTAAGTGGTAAAAACTTGATTGGTTACATATGTGAACACCTAGTGTCTTCTATTTTTGACCAACATGCCCATGTTTACATAAATACTACATTATCTTGAGTATTATAACATTATTATGTTCATAGTTGGAATAGGTAAAGTCAGACTACACTAAAAAAGGATCCAGGCTATTATAGGTCCTTTATATTCTCATTTATATTTAACAAAGTCATCTAAATCCATCTAGGATTTTGCTCAATAAATAAAGTGTTTTATAGAAGCAGATGATAGTTGTGTGATGCTGAAAATGTAATTAATGCCACTGATTAAAATGGCAAATATATATATACATATATATATAACATATATATTTATGTTATATTACATTATATCATTCACCTGAATTCTCTTTATGGCATATTTTCTTTATTTACATTTCAAATGTTATCCCCTTTCCCAGTTTCCCTTCTACAACCCCCCTCTCCCATTCCTCCTCCCCCTGTTTCTATGACGGTGCTCACCCACCCACCCACCCACCCACCCACCCACCCACCCACTCTCACCTCAACGCTCTGGCATTCCGCCTACACTGGGACATCGAGCCTTCACAGGACCAAGGGCCTCTCCATCTGAATGCCATCCTCTGAATTCCTTTAACTTACCATTTTTAGATGTGTCATTGAATATTTTCCCCACGTGTCTGGCCTATTTCACATCACATAATGATTTCAAGATTCATCAATGCTTTGGCATAAGCCTTATCTTTTTATGGGGAAATGATATTCTATTGAGCACTTGTTTCTCTATTCATCTTCTTAACACTTGGGTTGCTTTATAAGTGGTTGGCTATTGTGAATAATGTTGCAATGATTCAAATATCTATCTCCTCAAGCTCCTGTTTTCAGTTATCTTTTACTATACTCCTCTGAGTGAGATTCCCAGGATGCTGAGATGTTTATAGGTATTATGCTGACTTGTAGAACAATTTGAATGGATTTATATCTTAAATCTGAACAGTTCTTCAGATGGATGAACATAATATGTCTCTGTCCTCTTCAACTTGATCTGCCCAAACAAAATTACTATAAGCTGGGTGGCTTTTGCAGAGAATTAATTTCCTCATATTTTGGGAAGTTAGGGGGTCCAAGATAAGGTTCTGGTGGACCAGATTTTTTCCATAAGAGTTTCTTGTAGGTTTGTGTTGATTTGTAGGTTTCATCCCGAGTCATGGTAGGACAAGATTCAGTATGTGATGAGTCTTGATCTAGGTCCTTTAAAACTTCCCTGCACATTGTGCTACTTCCTTCCTGTGTGACTCAATGCCTGGCATTAGCCATGGAATAGATGTACTGCTTTCTTGGCCTTACAGTTCCATACAGATACATTCCATCATGGCTGAAAAGGCGTGGCTTATTACTCTGTAGGAAACAGTAACAAGGAGTGGGGCTGGGCTGACAAAGTCTCAAGTTTCCCCAGACTTCTGGTATCCTAAGCCCTACAGACCTGGAACCTTCTGAAAATGTTGGTCCACACCACCAGCTGGCTCAAGTGCTTGGGCACACATGGTACACTCCACATTTAAACCATAGCTGTTAATCTGATATCCTTCACATTTAATCAATGAGCAAACGAGTTCTAGTACTTATTTTTGTGACTCTTTAGAATTTCTACACGCCTCCTCCTTTAGTCTGTGAAGGTGGTTCACGTCTTCCTTTCGTGTCTTCCTGTTTTGTCCTTCCCTGCTTGCCATATTGTACCGACTGAGATGTGTATACAGCGTGTCACGGAAACAACGAGAAAAGCGGCTTTGCCTTGGTCTCAATTCTTCGAATTTATTTTACATTTCACATTTTTTTCTCTCTCTGTGTGTGTTTTCTGGTTGTACCTGTGCAACAGTCCACGTGTAAAGATAAGAAACCGGCTTGAAGAAGTAGGTTCTCTCTTTCTACCATGTGGATTCTGGGTTTGAGCTCAGTTCATCAGCCTTAGCAGTCAGCACATTTACCCGCTTTACCACACCAGCATTGATTCTGGTGAAGACGGGAGTGCCGTAAGAATTTGTATTTCCATTGTTTTAATTTCCAATGAAGTAAGATGAGATAAGCAGTGTGTTCAGTAGATTGATTTCCTCCCCTTAACCTAGATTCTGTAACTAGTGATTAGGGCAGTTTTAGACCCTTCAACCCTGTTTATTTAGAAAATTTATCATTCATCTATATCATATTTTCTACTGCTGCATAATATTTCCCCTGTTTTCTTTTTCTTTTTTTATTAACTTGAGTATTTCTTATATACATTTCGAGTGTTATTCCCTTTCCCGGTTTCCGGGCAAACATCCCCCTCCCCCCTCCCCTTCATTATGGGTGTTCCCCTCCCCATCCTCCCCCCCTTGTCGCCCTCCCCCCAACAATCTAGTTCACTGGGGGTTCAGTCTTAGCAGGACCCAGGGCTTCCCCTTCCACTGGTGCTCTTACTAGGATATTCATTGCTACCTATGGGGTCAGAGTCCAGGGTCAGTCCATGTATAGTCTTTAGGTAGTGGCTTAGTCCCTGGAAGCTCTGGTTGCTTGGCATTGTTGTACATATGGGGTCTCTAGCCCCTTCAAGCTCTTCCAGTTCTTTCTCTGATTCCTTCAACGGGGGTCCTATTCTCAATTCAGTGGTTTGCTGCTGGCATACGCCTCTGTGTTTGCTGTATTCTGGCTGTGTCTCTCGGGAGAGATCTACATCCGGCTCCTGTCGGACTGCACTTCGTTGCTTCATCCATCTTGGCTATTTGGATGGCTGTATATGCATGGGCCACATGTGGGGCAGGCTCTGAATGGGTGTTCCTTCTGTATCTGTTTTAAGCTTTGCCTCTCTATTCCCTGCCAAGGGTATTCTTGTTCCCCTTTTGAAGAAGGAGTGAAGCATTCACATTTTGATCATCCGTCTTGTGTTTCATTTGTTCTAGGCATCTAGGGTAATTCAAGCATTTGGGCTAATAGCCACTTATCCATGAGTGCGTACCATGTGTGTTTTTCTGTGATTGGTTTACCTTACTCAGGATGATATTTTCCAGTTCCGACCATTTGCCTACGAATTTCATAAAGTCATTGTTTCTGATAGCTGAGTAATATTCCATTGTGTAGATGTACCACATTTTCTGTATCCATTCCTCTGTTGAAGGGCATCTGGGTTCTTTCCAGATTCTGGCTATTATAAATAAGGCTGTGATGAACACAGTGGAGCAGGTGACTTTTTTATATGTTGGGGCATCTTTTGGGTATATGCCCAAGAGAGGTATAGCTGGATCCTCAGGCAGTTCAATGTCCAATTTTCTGAGGAACCTCCAGATTGATTTCCAGAATGGTTGTACCAGTCTGCAATCCCACCAACAATGGAGGAGTGTTCCTCTTTCTCCGCACCCTCGCCAGCATCTGCTGTCCCCTGAGTTTTTGATCTTAGCCATTCTCACTGGTGTGAGGTGAAATCTCAGGGTTGTTTTGATTTGCATTTCCCTTATGACTAAAGATGTTGAACATTTCTTTAGGTGTTTCTCAGCCATTCGGCATTCCTCAGCTGTGAATTGTTTGTTTAGCTCTGAACCCCATTTTTTAATAGGGTTATTTGTCTCCCTGCAGTCTAACTTCTTGAGTTCTTTGTATATTTTGGATATAAGGCCTCTATCTGTTGTAGGATTGGTAAAGATCTTTTCCCAATCTGTTGGTTGCCGATTTGTTCTAACCACAGTGTCCTTTGCCTTACAGAAGCTTTGCAGTTTTATGAGATCCCATTTGTCGATTCTTGATCTTAGAGCATAAGCCATTGGTGTTTTGTTCAGGAAATTTTTTCCCCTGCCCATGTGTTCCAGATGCTTCCCTATTTTTTCTTCTATTAGTTTGAGTGTATCTGGTTTGATGTGCAGATCCTTGATCCACTTGGACTTAAGCTTTGTACATGGTGATAAGCATGGATCGATCTGCATTCTTCTACATGTTGCCCTCCAGTTGAACCAGCACCATTTGCTGAAAATGCTATCTTTTTTCCATTGGATGGTTTTGGCTCCTTTGTCAAAAATCAAGTGACCATAGGTGTGTGGGTTCATTTCTGGGTCTTCAATTCTGTTCCATTGGTCTATCTGTCTGTCTCTGTACCAATACCATGCAGTTTTTATAACTATTGCTCTGTAATACTGCTTGAGTTCAGGAATAGTGATTCCCCCTGGAGTCCTTTTATTGTTGAGGATAATTTTAGCTATCCTGGATTTTTTGTTATTCCAGATGAATTTGCAAATTGTTCTGTCTAACTCTTTGAAGAATTGGATTGGTATTCTGATGGTGATTGCATTGAGTCTGTAGATCGCTTTTGGTAAAATGGCCATTTTTACTATATTCATCCTGCCAATCCATGAGCATGGGAGATCTTTCCATCTTCTGAGGACTTCTTCAATTTCTTTCTTCAGAGTCTTGAAGTTCTTTTACTTGCTTGGTTAAAGTCACACCGAGGTACTTTATATTATTTGGGTCTATTATGAAGGGTGTCGTTTCCCTAATTTCTTTCTCGGCTTGTTTCTCTTTTGTGTAGAGGAAGGTTACTGATTTATTTGAGTTAATTTTATACCCAGCCACTTTGCTGAAGTTGTCTATCAGCTTTAGTAGTTCTCTGGTGGAACTTTTGGGATCACTTAAATATACTATCATATCATCTGCAAAAAGTGATATTTTGACTTCTTCCTTTCTGATCTGTATCCCCTTGACCTCATTTTGTTGTCTGATTGCTCTGGCTAGAACTTCAAGAACTATATTGAATAAGTAGGGAGAGAGTGGGCAGCCTTGTCTAGTCCCTGATTTTAGTGGGATTGCTTCAAGTTTCTCTCCATTTAGTTTAATGTTAGCAACTGGTTTGCTGTATATGGCTTTTACTATGTTTAAGTATGGGCCTTGAATTCCTATTCTTTCCAGGACTTTTATCATGAAGGCGTGTTGAATTTTGTCAAATGCTTTCTCAGCATCTAATGAAATGATCATGTGGTTTTGTTCTTTCAGTTTATTTATATAATGGATCACGTTGATGGTTTTCCGTATATTAAACCATCCTTGCATGCCTGGGATGAAGCCTACTTGATCATGGTGGATGATTGTTTTGATGTGCTCTTGGATGCGGTTGCCAGAATTTTATTGAGTATTTTTGCGTCGATATTCATAAGGGAAATTGGTCTGAAGTTCTCTTTCTTTGTTGTGTCTTTGTGTGGTTTAGGTATAAGAGTAATTGTGGCTTCATAGAAGGAATTCGGTAGTGCTGCATCTGTTTCAATTTTGTGGAATAGTTTGGATAATATTGGTATGAGGTCTTCTATGAAGGTCTGATAGAATTCTGCACTAAACCCGTCTGGAACTGGGCTCTTTTTGGTTGGAAGACCTTTAGTGACTGCTTCTATTTCCTTAGGAGTTATGGGGTTGTTTAACTGGTTTATGTGTTCCTGATTTAACTTCGGTACCTGGTATCTGTCTAGGAAATTGTCCATTTCCTGCAGATTTTCAAGTTTTGTTGAATATAGGCTTTTATAGTAAGATTTGATGATTTTTTGAATTTCCTCTGAATCTGTAGTTATATCTCCCTTTTCATTTCTGATTTTGTTAATTTGGATACACTCTCTGTGTCCTTTCGTTAGTCTGGCTAAGGGTTTATCTATCTTGTTGATTTTCTCAAAGAACCAACTTTTGGTTCTGTTGATTCTTTCTATGGTCCTTTTTGTTTCTACCTGGCTGATTTCAGCTCTGAGTTTGATTATTGCCTGCCTTCTACTCCTCCTGAATGTATTTGCTTCTTTTTGTTCTAGAGCTTTTAGGTGTGCTGTCCAGCTGCTGACATATGCTCTTTCCTTTTTCTTTCTGCAGGCACTCAGCGCTATGAGTTTTCCTCTTAGCACAGCTTTCATTGTGTCCCATAAGTTTGGGTATGTTGTACCTTCATTTTCATTAAATTCTAAAAAGTCTTTAATTTCTTTCTTTATTTCTTCCTTGACCAGGTTATCATTGAGTAGAGCATTGTTCAATTTCCACGTATATGTGGGCATTCTTCCCTTATTGTTATTGAAGACCAGTTTTAGGCCATGGTGGTCTGATAGCACCCATGGGAGTATTTCTATCTTTCTGTACCTGTTGAGGTTCGTTTTTTGACCAATTATATGGTCAGTTTTGGAGAAAGTACCATGAGGAGCTGAGAAGTAGGCATATCCTTTTGCTTTAGGTAGAATGTTCTATAAATATCTGTTAAGTCCATTTGGCTCATGACTTCTCTTAGTCTGTTTACGTCTCTGTGTAATGTTTCCATGATCTGTCCATTGATGAGAGTGGGGTGTTGAAGTCTCCTACTATTATTGCGTGAGGTGCAATGTGTGTTTTGAGCTTTAGTAAGGTTTCTTTTACGTATGTAGGTGCCCTTGTTTTTGGGGCATAGATATATAGGATTGAGAGTTCATCTTGGTGGATTTTTCCTTTGATGAATATGAAGTGTCCTTCCTTATCTTTTTTGATGAATTTTAGTTGAAAATTGATTTTATTGGATATTAGAATGGCTACTCCAGCTTGCTTCTTCTGACTATTTGCTTGGAAAGTTGTTTTCCAATGAGGTAGTGTCTGTCTTTGTTTCTGAGGTGTGTTTCCTGTAGGCAGCAGAATGCAGGGTCCTCGTTGCGTATCCAGTTTGTTAATCTATGTCTTTTTATTGGGGAGTTGAGGCCATTGATGTTGAGAGATATTAAGGAATAGTGATTATTGCTTCCTGTTATATTCATATTTGGATGTGAGGTTATGTTTGTGTGCTTTTCTTCTCTTTGTTTTGTTGCCAAGACGATTAGTTTCTTGCTTCTTCTAGGGTATAGCTTGCCTCCTTATGTTGGGCTTTACCATTTATTATCCTTTGTAGTGCTGGATTTGTAGAAAGATATTGTGTAAATTTGGTTTTGTCATGGAATATCTTGGTTTCCCCATCTATGTTAATTGAGAGTTTTGCAGGATACAGTAACCTGGGCTGGTATTTGCATTCTCTTATTGTCTGTATGACATCTGTCCAGGATCTTCTGGCTTTCATAGTTTCTGGCGAAAAGTCTGGTGTAATTCTGATAGGTCTGCCTTTATATGTTACTTGACCTTTTTCCCTTACTGCTTTTAATATTCTTTCTTTATTTTGTGCGTTTGGTGTTTTGACTATTATGTGACGGGAGGTGTTTCTTTTCTGGTCCAATCTATTTGGAGTTCTGTAGGCTTCTTGTATGCCTATGGGTATCTTTTTTTTTAGGTTAGGCAAGTTTTCTTCTATGATTTTGTTGAAGATATTTACTGGTCCTTTGAGCTGGGAGTCTTCACTCTCTTCTATACCTATTATCCTTAGGTTTGATCTTCTCATTGAGTCCTGGATTTCTTGTATGTTTTGGACCAGTAGATTTTTCCGCTTTACATTATCTTTGACAGTTGAATCAATGATTTCTACGGAATCTTCTGCTCCTGAGATTCTCTCTTCCATCTCTTGTATTCTGTTGTTGAAGCTTGTATCTACAGCTCCTTGTCTCTTCTTTTGGTATTCTATATCCAGGGTTGTTTCCATGTGTTCTTTCTTGATTGCTTCTATTTCCATTTTTAATTCCTTCAACTGTTTGATTGTATTTTCCTGGAATTCTTTCAGGGATTTTTGTGACTCCTCTCTATGGGCTTCTACTTGTTTATTTACGAATTCCTGGAATTCTTTCAGGGATTTTTGCGATTCCTCTCTGTAGGCTTCTACTTGTTCTCTAAGGGAGTTCTTCACGTCTTTCTTGAAGTCCTCCAGCATCATGATCAAATATGATTTTGAAACTAGATCTTTCTTTTCTGGTGTGTTTGGATATTCTGTGTTTGCTTTGGTGGGAGAATTGGGCTCCGATGATGCCATGTAGTCTTGGTTTCTGTGGTTTGGGTTCCTGTGCCTGCCCCTCGCCATCAGATTATCTCTAGTGTTACTTTGTTCTGCTATTTCTGACAGTGGCTAGACTGTCCTATAAGCCTGTGTGTCAGGAGTGCTGTAGACCTGTTTTCCTGTTTTCTTTCAGCCAGTTATGGGGACAGAGTGTTCTGCTTTCAGGGGTGTAGTTTTTCCTATCTACAGGCCTTCAGCTGTTCCTGTGGGCCTGTGTCTGGTGTTCACCAGGCAGGTCACTTGCAGCAGAAAAGTTGGTCTTACTTGTGGTCCCGAGGCTCAAGTTTGCTCGTGGGGTGCTGCCTATGAGCTCTCCGCGGCGGCAGCAACCAGGAAGGTCTGCGCCGCCCTTTCCGGGAGCCTCCGTGCACCAGGATTCCAGATGGCGTTTGGTGTTTTCCTCTGGCGTCAGAGATGTGTGCAGAGTGCAGTCTCTTCTGGTTTCCCACGCGTGTCTGCCTCTCTGAAGGTTTAGCTCTCCCTCCCACGGGATTTGGGTGCAGAGAACTGTTTATCCGGTTTGTCCCTTCAGGTTCTGGTGGTGTCTCAGGCGCAGGGGTCCTGCCGCTCCTGAGCCCTCCCCCACGGGAACCCAGAGGCCGTATACAGTTTCCTCTTGGGCCAGGGATGTGGGCAGGGGTGGGCAGTGTTGGTGGTGTCTTCCGCTCTGCAGCCTCAGGAGTGCCCACCTGACCAGGCGGTGAGGTCTCTCTCCCACGGGGTTTGGGAGCAGAGAGCTGCTGCGGGCCGGGATCCGCGGGTTTGGGACTCCTGGTAAACACAGGAAGTGCCTGGTCCTAGAGGAATTTTGCCTCTGTGTGTCCTGAGTTCACCAGGCAGGTCTCTTGCAGCAGAAAAGTTGGTCTTACCTGTGGTCCCGAGGCTCAAGTTTGCTCGTTGGGTGCTGCTACGAGCTCTCCGCGGCAGCAGCAACCAGGAAGCTCCCCTGTTTTCATAGCTAAGATAACTTTAGAATCATTTTGACTTTTATTATAGTTCAAGATAGCCACTGAACTTTACTGCAGGGCCAAGCGTGTGCAGGAAAACTACTGTGTTTGGAAACTCAGTTTTGCTTAAGAAGGGGGACTCCCCCCACAAGGAGAAAAGCCCTACTCAAATATAGTACCAAGACCATACTTATTGGTAGTCATGTCTAAAAATATAAATAAAAATAAAATGATAAGAATTACTTTATAGGACTTTTGTTTCTAGTCTGATTGAAGCTCAATGATTTTTCTTTGCAGAATGACCACAATGATCTTTGTACATTTCTATCTTTTTAACGCGATTCTTTGTTGTGACTTAGTTAACAGAGCTAATTTAGCTGTGCTTTTTTTGTTGTTGTAATTCAACTCAGTATCCTTTCACAAAGGATTTAGGAACATAAATTATTATTTCCTTAGAATTAATAAAAAACTATTTCATAAAGAGTCTGTCTTTTAAATATTTAATTGGTATAAATACTTACCTTTAAGAGGCTTAATGGAAAGCTGTAAATGGGACGACTTTAGGCTTGGGAACAGGGCTTTACTGGGTTTGTAAGATAAGCTTCCAAGGAAATGCCGAGGGAATAATGATCTTGTTGAGGGAAAGCTAAAATACTTTCGACTAAAACAAAACAAAACCAAAACCAAAACGAATCAGAACAGATATTGGAGATCTTTCTTTTTCCCTCAGGGATCCAGGAGAAATGATGGCAAGGTGTTCTGAAGATTTCCTAGCCAAACAATGTTAAAGGTCCAGTCGCTTGGGTTTCTGCATGAGGTGGTGACATGCCACTGTCAGACAGCTCCAGTTAGTTAAGGACAGAATGATTCAATCTGTTACTGTCTTTCCTACTGTATCAGTGGAAGGCTGTAACCATTTTAAGGATAAAAAGGGTTCTTTTTACCATGCACGTTAAGGTAACTGCAAGGTAGGGCCTGTCTGTATTGGTGGAGTTGCTTAAAGATCCCTCTAGGTCCCACTGACCCCAGGGAGCTGGCTTTTGGCTTCATGTTTGCAAAATTCATCATGCAGGCCCAGCTACCCATAAAGGTGAAGAGGGAAGTTGGCAACACCAGCCACATTTCTCCTTTGTGAAAAATCAAGAAACCCATGTCTTCTCAAGAAGCCTTCCGTTGGATTTTGCTTTTGTCCCATCTGCTAGCCTTGTATCCATGACTTTTCCAAGGCACAAGGGAGAGTAAAGGCTGTCAGTGGTCTGGGTTACTGAAGAAGGCTGCTGGATCAGATGGGGAATATTTGGCTGACAAAACCGAAGTCTGACATAATTGGCCTGTATTTCTGATCTCTCCAGAGATGCGTGCATAAACCTTAAACATAATGTTGGAGACAGGGAGAGTGGCTATAAACAGTGTGCTTTGTCTTAAGAGGTTCCAGCTGAAGGCTTTGAGACTCTCTTCTCCATCTTCCTTGCTTTCAGACATTTTGTATAAATATATTGTTTCTGTTGACCATGCTCTTGCACTAGAAATGGCAGTGAGCATCTTGTCCTGGTCTATAGATGCCAAGAAAGAGAGACGACCCCTGATTCCATCTGTAGAGCATACAAGGTTTAGTTGAGAGACAAGACAAGCATTGTTCAAAAAAGGGTGCAGGGTACTATGATTGGCAGTACAGTTTCCCTCTGATTCACAAAGTTATAGAAAAGAACTATGCTTGAATAATCATGCATTATTAATACAATTTAAGCTGGTAACCTTTGAAGCAGAGTTATAATTTATTACATTGTTGATTTCTACCTTAATATTAAGAACAACTTGAAGGTTAGCTAAAAGAAAAAACGTTAAAAATAAAACACCGTAGTCAGTGTCGAAAGGGTAAGAGTTAAGGATGTTAACAGACGTTAGCAAGTTACAGCTTTTGTTGGTTAATTATCTAGTTACATTTAAATTTGTATCCCTCAAGAACTTCAGTACGTGCCCTGCAATTAGGAAGGGTTAATACAAGGAGGAAGTGAACCAATGAGCCATCTTTGTGTCTAATACCATTGGAAAATTTTAACGATGGGATATATTTTATGTGTAGGGAAGAAGTTAAATGAAGTTGGTCATTCATTCAAACAAGTGAATATTGCTGCAGAACCTATGTTGGGGAAAACACAAAGCCTTGGGGCTACAAAAGGCATGTTTCTTATTAACAAGAGGTGTGGTCTTCAGGTGGTCATTATCTCTCATTGTGAATCCACCAGCCCTTACATCCAGTGTCAAAGCTAACTTTGGTGACTTGAGTTCACTGACATTCAAATTCAGCAAAAATGCAGAGAACAACAGTAATAGTACTACACACGTGCGCACGTGTGTGCGCGCGCGTGCACGCACACACACACACACTCTCTTTCTCTCTCTCTCTCTCATGCCATCTAAAATAAAATGTAGAATAATTTATGTCAAATAAAAGTGTGTTGTTTTTTTACGCTGAGTACTAAGATCTGGCTATCAATGCTATTGAGTCTGAGAAAAATCTGTGAATTACTAACCTGATTTAAAACCATGGCTTGGCTGGCAGAAAATGATTTATACAAGTAGGCCCAATAGAGCACCTAGCATATAATGGGCACATAATTAACAACTTTATAAGTGAATGTTGCTGAATGAAGGCAGATAAATCACAATTTCCCCATAGTTTCCAAGAATTAATAGGACATTTATAACTGAAATTTCTTGCTTATGAACATAGCAGGCAATTTGAAAAGTTATAGTTTGTGTTGACTAATAAGTCTCATTAGATTCCAATTATCTTGCCTGAAAGATTTCTGCAGGAATTCTGCTGGATATGCTCAATATGGTACTTGAAGGGCTTCTCATGGCATATCTAAGCCCTCCATTAAGTGGACAAGTTATTTCAATGTCCTTAGCACAAAGTGACCAAGTGTCATTTCATGTGGAGAACAATGAGCTAGCTGGCAATTGCTTGCTTGCTTTTAGTTTTTCTATCTTTCTGGAAGTCTATATTTATCGGACTTGTTATGTATTCCAAGGATCGTAATACTAACTGTGCCTATATTTGTCTTCCCATAAATGAGGGATTTTGTAGACTTTGAGATCAAAATACTAAAAAATTAGCCCTGACCCATTTATTAAAGTACTTTTTGCAATATTATATTCTTTACACCATAAGCTTACTTATAGGCATGTGCTAAAGTTAAGACTAGAGTGAGTGTGTGTTCCTATAGGTTAAGAGAAGAAATTATTTATGATGGGAACAGAGCTTGACAAGAAGTTTGTAACTCTTTTGGTTGTTGGAAGTTTATAGCTGTGCTTTGTCTGTTTTGGTACACATGTTAGAGACACGGCTGTGAACAAGTTATGTTCACAGCCCTGAAAGAAAACTTATCATGTAATGTACCAATATCATACTAGCTTTGGCTAGCCATTGTCAGGAGCCAGCCTGGCCTGGAAGAAGTGGGGCACAGTGTTGGACCTAGAGGTAACTTTAAAGACTGATGATCTCAGAGGTAGCTTTAAAAACTGGTGGTCTCTGGCTTTCTAGCTATCTAACTATACTGAATGCTTGCTGATAACTTCTTTAAAAAATCCTAAAACCTTTTTTGCTTATTCTGTGGTTAAAAACTGCTGGCTTGGGCAATTAACACCTGTTGCCTAACAACGGGGAATTAAGAAAAAGTGTATTACTATTGCTTCCTTCTCTGTCCAGGCAGCCACAATCCTCTCTTGCTAGTCTGGCTAACTCTTTTTGAACCAGAGA
Organism: Rattus norvegicus; assembly: GCF_021556685.1. Taxonomy (NCBI): domain Eukaryota; kingdom Metazoa; phylum Chordata; class Mammalia; order Rodentia; family Muridae; genus Rattus; species Rattus norvegicus. Next base: position 57,245,214 of record NC_141537.1, on the reverse strand, counting down.
GAAAGGAAAGGAAAAAGAACGAAATGCTTTATACAGGCCAAGTATGTGTAGACCCATATGCATTCATACACCCACAGTAGGGTCCGACTATCTGTCCCAATCAATTCTACAAGTATTCATCCATGCTTACATACATACGCATTTAGCTACACACGTATGTACAGATGAAATATACATTTGGACGGACGGACGGATGGATGGATGGATGGATGGATAGGTGGGTGACTGGGGGCATAGAGCCTCCCAAGCCAGAACCACCCAATCCACAACTTTATTTCTCCTCTGACCCTTTTATACCTTCTAGACAAAAAGTTATTTCGAAAATTATTTCATAGATAAGATGTTACATAAAATGGAATAACAGAAGGATAGCAGTAAGAAGTTCAAAGCAGTTTTTTATACTGTCAGCTCATTGTAAATCCAAAGCAACGGTTTTTTTCATGGCCTTGCCTTATAGTGCATAGCTTCATCCTAGTACAAGGCTTCATCCTTAGACCTGAATATTTTTCCTTGAACACAAATTTGTCTCAAGTCTATTTCTCTCTTTTAGTGCAATTATGAGAACTTGCTCTATTTCTATTATATAGCCTTTGCTTACTATATGAGGAGTAGGTATATTCTATTCTTGATCCTAACTTTATTACATTTTTTCTAGTAAAATAACTAAGACCATCTCTTAAAACATCCTTTCTATAATTATTTGAATCAAATCAGGAATTTAATAGAATCATTAATTCATATAAATAGCATTCATTCATGAGAATTCATCTTTATGATGTTATGTAGGAAATCTGATTAATAGGGTAGACTAATACTCAGGGATTATTATATTAATTTATTAATGACAAGAAAGGCATATGAGCTGCAGGAAGCAATCCTGAGATGAAGTCTCTTTGGGACCTTGCCTCATAGAGCTTACCTATAGCTGACCATGCAAAAAATGGTGAGCCACCTCCAGGAAGGCCACCTTAGCCTTAGCCTATCCTAGATGGCTCCTGACAATTTGTATTCCTCTGTCTAGTCTTCCTTTCCATTCCCCAAACTAATCCAACATTTAGTGTTCCATTGTTTTTACCCTTGGCTCTATAGACCACTAAATTCAATCTCCCCTCTCTTGAAAGCCCATACCCTCTAACTCCTTACTGATTTCCTGACCTCTGTGAGTATTCCAAATGAACTATACATATCTGAAAAATAACAGATAACATCCAAGAATGAGACAAAACCTGTCTCTTACATCACCTCACACTGATTGCACCTCCACTCATTTACCATCCACAAGATTCATAACATTTTAACAGCTGAGTAATATTTAGTTTCATAAATACATCACAATTTCATTATTCATTCATCTGTTGATGGCCATCTAGTCTGTATACAGTTCCTAGATATTGTGAAGAGAGCGGCAATGGACATGAACCAACAGATATCTCCATAGTATAATATAGAGTCCTTTGGGTATATGCCCAAGAGTGGTATAGCCAGATCAAGTGGTTTATCTATTTCTAGCATGTTGAAGAATCTCCCATGAATATTCACAGTGGCTGTAGTAGTTTTTATTCTTAGCAGCAGGGACCAAGCACTCCTCTTTCTCCACATCTGTGGTAGCATTTGTCATCATTTAAAAATCTTTTCTATAAAGAATCCATACTTATATTTCCATGCTAGAGATTAAATTCAGGGCCTAATGAACACCATCCAGGTTCTTTGAATAGAACTATATCCTAAATCCCCAAGAAAAACATTGCTATAGAACTAGTATTCATTTCAAAATTTGGAAATAACCTTAAATATTCAAAGTAGACTACTGAAGGGCTCAAAAGTCCACACTGTGGAGCTAACTTCATAGGTTCACATTCTGACTTCATCATTCACTAGTTCTAAGGACTTGGACCAGAGGCCTAAATATCTCCAGGTTTCTACATCCCTCTTGGTAAGACAGGATGTGACACCATCTAACTCATAAGGTTGTTGTGATAATAGAATAAATTAATATTTATAACAGGCTTAGATAATGCATGGGATAACAAGTGCTGTATTAGTGTTTGCTAAATAAATATTGTCAAACAAATATAGAACCATTTTCACACAAATATTTACCTATTAAAAATATGCAGCTTTATCTCTCCTCTATATTTCTCAGCTAATGGGGAGAATTCTAGTGCTCCCAATTATAAGAAAAAGGCATATTGATTAGGCTCTAATCTTACCTAGGGGAGGAAAACTATCTTTGTATATTAATAGTCATAAATTTATATATTTAAATTTTTGATCATTTTATAATGTTCTGATTTGAACATTATCTTCTCAGATTCTAGTATATTTATAATACTAGAAACAATAATTTTTATTGTGAAAATTAACAATATGAATTTAGTAACTTAAGCATTATTTAACTTCTACAGTTCTATTTAGGATATGCTATAATTATAAGATTAATATAGCTGTGATAAAATAAAACAGAAAGCAAAAAATAATTTTTATTTCTATTAATTTCTTGATTATTAATAAAAGAAAAATTGTTTTTTGTACTTTAACCTTCAAGAAAATAAAATATTTTTAAAATGGTGATTAGAATATCCTAAAGGCCAACCAGAGACTGTCCCACCTGGGGATCCATCCCATATACAGTCACCAAACCCAGACACTATTGCTGATGCCAAGAAATGCATGCTGACAGGAAGCTGATATGGATGTTTCCTGAGAGGCTTTGCCAGAGCCTTACTGATACAGATGAAGATGCTTATAGCTAATCATTTGACTGAGCACAGGGACCCCAATGGAGGAGTTAGAGAAAGGACTGAAGGAACTGAAGGGGTTTGCAACCCAAAGGAAGAACAATAATATCAATCAACCAGACACCCCAGAGCTCCAAGGGACTAAACCAAAGAGTACACATGGAGGAACCCTTGGCTCCGGCTACATTTGTAGCAGAGGATGGCATTGTCTGACATCAATAGGAGGAGAAGCCCTTGGTCCTGTGAAGGCTTGGCTTCCCCAATGTAGGGGAGTGCCAAGGTGTTGAAGTGGGAGTGGCTGAGTGGGAGGGGGAGCATACTCATAGAAGCAGGGGGAGGGAGAATGGGAGAGGAGGGGACTGGGAAAGGCGATACCATTTGAAATGTAAATAAAGTACCCGATAAAAATAGTAAAAAAAAAAGCAAAAAAAAGTAGAATATTGCTTTATGACTAATACATTTAAATCATAGCTTTGGTTTGGGATCTTTAAGCTACATAGAAGTCAAAACATAGTTTTGGTTGAAGAGTTTTCTTTTGACCAGTGGAAAAATTCTTCCAGATTATTGAGTGGAAAGCTGAGCTGATTTTAGCTTATGGATGTCAATGTGAACGCTGCCAGCTGGAAACCATTCTGTGACTAATCCGAGCTGTTGTGCTTGGGCCCTGTGGAAAAGGACATAAGGCTGGCTTCATGTGGGTGACAGGGAATGGGAGAAGTGTGTAAACTTGGCCACAAGGTGCTAAAAGAGTTTTCTGATGCTTCTCTAAGCTTCCGTTTGTGTCAGACGGTGTAATAAATTATTTCCAAAATTAAAAAAAGCCTTATATTTGAATGCATGATGAGTAAGAAGAAATGTATTGATAAGAGACAATTATCAGCAGAATTTAAACTACATAAAATGGGAATGCATACATAGGTATATGACACAAGTGCCTTGGGTTAGAACCATCTTTCCCAGACACCAGTCCTGTTACAATTCTAACTTGTAAATGAAGTGGTCATCTACTTATTGGACAAGTCAATGTTAGGGTTATCCTTTCTCAAGAAAAAGAAACTTGAGTCCATAGGTAGTAACGCACAGATGATGGTGCACTCTTTACTACAGCAATGCCATGGCTATTAGCATATTTACTTTCCTTCCCTCTGTTACATACTGAGCCAACTCCTTTCCTAGGCTGACCAGAGAAGTGGAGCAGAAGAAAAATCAGAGGGTGGCAAGCCTTGGGTCGACGGACTTTGAGGTGGAGATGGGTCTTTCACATGGTAAATTTGATGAGAGAGGTCACCGCCAGGCAAGAGAACACCAAGGATTCTCAGAGAGTGAAATCTAGGGTATTAAGAAGTGTTGTGTCAGAGAATGGACTCTTGGCACAACCAATGTATTCCCCAAGCAGTCCTAATCCTCTTTCCAAAGCTGATTTCACTGTAGTAGTCCCAGCCCTCAAAGAACTTGGCTTCAGTGTCTACATGAAAATAGTGTTGGTTTTCAAGCTATAAACAGGGAAGAGACCAGAGGAAAAAGAGGAGTGGGACTTTTGTTCAGCATCACTGTAGGTAGCATAGATCAGCACTAGAGAAGTGGTCCTGACCATGGTGGTGTTATGAAGATGAACTTCTCAAAGAAGGGCATGTTCAGGCAAAAAAGGGCTGTGACAGAAGAAACACTCTAGGGCAGAGTCAGGGAGGGCAATGGGCTACTTGAAGATTAATCATGAATTATGCAGACAATCAATTGCAAGGAAAAGAAACTTTGATGCCGAGTCTTCTGAGAAGTTTGTTTCAGTAATCCAGGAATGAGAAACGACAACCTAGATTGCATGGCCCAGTGTGAATGTAAGGGAAATAATAGTTCAACAGAGATTCTGAGGAGCTGATGAGGGAAGGAGGAGCTGGTGGTGGGTGAGAACTTCTAAGAGGGTATGTCTAAAAGTTTGCTATATCATTTGAGAATATAAATATAATAAATATGTAACATTTAATAAAGTATATAATTTAATGTGACAATTTAATAAAATTTAATACATGCAAACATTTATAATATAAATTTTTAGTCTATTTAGTGACACCACAATAAACTTATATAAAAACTAAGAAAACAAGAAAGCCTGGGGAATTAACAGGCAATCAAGTACAGACAAGAATTATGTCTGGGCAAAATACTAAAGAAACATTAGCATAAGTAAAACCTAAAATTCTTAGTGGCTTCTAAACTCAGGGCATCAAACTACAGGCCAACTATAGTAAGACTGGCCTCTTCAAATTAAAAAACAAACAAACAAACAAAACCCTCCCACAGCTTGCTACTATGAGGCTAAGAAGAACACATACTGGCATCGAAGTTCATGGCTAAAAGATTTGATTTCATTAGCCTTTATCTAATTATTGCAGATTTCCCAATGAAACTGGGTGAAGGTTTGGTTTGCTCATGAATATAGGTTCAATAGCTAGACCATAAGCCACTTGATAATTGTATGGTGGATACTTGACTAAATACTTTCATATTCATTCTGCTATTCAACAGGAGATTAAGTTTGGCAAACTCCAAGAACAGTATTTACTGGGTTATGGACAAAAGAATCCTAGAGCTTCATGGTCCAATTAGACATGACGGAAATGTGTGTACACCCAGTGGCATGCAACTTTCGAAGACATGAAAGGTGTCTACTAAAACAGAGAAGCCAGAATTTTCACTGTCCTCAATACAATTAACTTACATTCACATAGGCACATGTGACCAGTGTCTATTATATGAGACAGTCTGTTGTATGGGATGGCTTCACCAGTCAAGGAAATTTCTCCTCTGGGCAGATGTAACCTATGCCAGGGCTGTATTCAGAATATAACGTACAAAAGTCATAAAGAATTTGCTGCAGAGGCTTTTTAATTAATCCTGAGCCTAAGGGACAAGAGCCATTTTCCAAACTCACTTGAGGTCCAAGTCATTTCCCCCAAAGCAAGAAACCTGAGAGGTGTGTGGATCTAAAGCCTCCGTTAGCAAAATTAACTTGAGGGTCTTGGTGAATTTATATGTTAGGGGTTTAGAAAGAATTCAACATGTAGAAAGCCCAGATAACTTCTTTGGGCTATAGTTAACAATAATTGCATATAGTTATTAGAAGTTCACTTGGAAAAATCAACATTGAATATTATAAACATATTAATACTCAATAGTTGTGTATTCGAGAATATTTGTTAAATTAGACATCTATTGCTGGTAGATTAGAAATGCTTTGCTACTGCTTGGCTTTCTAATTCAGCAGATCCTCCCTTTTTCAGGTTCTTCAGCAAATAACAGCAACATTCCAGTTATCTTTAGTTTCCTATCACAGGATGTGGGGGTGGAGAGACTTTTCAAGAGTGTATTCCACTGGCTTTGTATTCTGAATTCATCAGCAATAATACATATCAATATCATGTATTGAACCATGTGTAAGAGCAGATGTTTGGCATGTTTCAGTCTCCTTTGGGGAATAGTTCCTATTGAAGAAAGAAAAGAATGATTCAGATCCATTCACATAATTTATGAGACTGAATAGGGATTTCTCACAAAGGGGGAATGCTGGACAGACTATTATATTTAGCAAGATAAAGCGAGCAGTGTGCAAATTCCCAACGTTGGCTAGAATAGCAGAGGACAAAGGGTTATTAATTCCTTCCCGAGGAAAGAGATTAGTTCTCTACAGAGCAAACAAGAAAGAAAATAGAGGAGCCCCATAGGATTTCATGAAGACTAGGTTCACCAACATGAGCTTAACTATTTGTTTTCATTGAAGAAAATCTTTTGCAAGAATCTAATTTGCATTGCAGGAAAGTGTTTGACTATTTGAATCAGTAGATTTAGAGAGATTTTTTAAAGATTATCTAGTCCTACTACCTATTTGTGCTTGAGTTAGTTTTACAAAATTATTGCATAAGGTCATCCCATCGGGGCTTCATCATCTCCTAGAAAGAGTGGACAGTTTCTCTGAAGCTGGGCCAGTTTGCTGTTTGGGAGGTTCAACATCTTTGGTAAATTGCAATCATCTTCCACCCTGTACCACTGGGGTCAAACATGTGCCTCCATCATTTTCCTATTAAAGTTCCTGGGGTCTCTCCGGACATGGTGAAACAGTCTCCAGACAAGGCACGTGCAAGTACCTTGAGAAATTATTAGATGTCACTAATTCAAGTGTTTGTTTGCCTGTGGTCCTTGGAATGTGCTCCTTGATCATACTGTGTGACAGCCTGTCATTGTCTGAGCTGAGAAGCAAGTGAGACATTGCTACTTTTCTTATAGATGTTTCTCCTCTTCATTTCCTTCCCTGCCTTTTTCTTTGCAGGGACCTCTTTGATTGCTTTCATGTCTCTTTCTCCTCAACTCACCTTTCAAATGACGCTCCATATTTCAGCTCCATGGTCCTTTCTCTCAATGTCCCCCTCTATTCTTTCCTCTCCTCTGCTCTACCCATTCACACTACATTGTTTCACTCAGCATGTACTCCCCTTTCTGTTGATTGTTTTTACCTTTCTGTAAGCTAAAGTGTCCAATGCCTTAGTTGCCTGTCTGCAGTCTTATATAGCTGCATCTTTCTCATCCTGTGTAGAAGAATCACTTTTTGATCTTGTGCATCTCATTTTAATTTTGAATAAAATTTTTACTTTTAATTTTTTATTGATTATTTCATTTACTTACATTTCAAATGTTGTTACCCTTCCTGGACTCCCTTCTATGAGCCTGTCCCCTCCCCTTCCCCTTTACTTCTATGAGGCTGTTCCCCCACCCACTCCCCAACTTCTCCCTTACCACTCCAGCATCTCCTCATGCTGGGATATCAAGTCTCAACAGGACCAAGGGGCTCCTCTCCCACTGATGCCAGATAAGGCAATCTTCTGCTACATATGCAGCTGGAGCAATGTGTCTGTCCCATCATGTATACTCTTTGGTTGGTGGTTTAGTCCCAGGGAGCTCTGGGTGGTCAGTTTAGTTGATATCATGTTCTTTCTATGGGGTTGCAAACCCCTTCAGCTCTTTCAGTTCTTCTCTTAACTCTTCTATTGAGATCCCTGGGCTCAGTCTGATGGTTGGCTGTGAGTATATGCATCTCTATTGATCAGGTGCTGGTCGATCCTCTCAGGGGAATTTTTAAACTTGGATCGTTTTATTTTTTTAAATCTTTAAATGATCATAGGTTTATTGAGATATAATATACTTATGTAGAAAGTTCAGTCTAATAGGGTTTTCTTAGTATGTTATTAAAATTATACGTCCATCACACTATTTGTTTTTATATTTTTATCATTTGAGAAGAAACCCTTTAACCATTAGTCATCATTCTTCAGTCCTTCAGACTCTATCCCCTATAAGCTACCAATCCAATTTTTTGCTTCAGGTTTGTCATCCTGAGTGTTTAGTGTCCCATTCTCCTGTTGTTTGGCTCTGTTCATTGAGTTTGATGTTTGTAACATTTATTAACATTATAGGACATATCCGTATCTACCCTTTTTCATGGCTAGATACGGTCCAGTGTATTAGCACACTACACTTTGTTTATCCATTCATTCGGTGCTAGGTCTTTGGGGTTTTTCCCATTGGTCTATTAGAAATAATGCTGTGCCCTTTCAGGTGCTTGTGTCTGCACCATTTTTCACGTGTAGTTCCAGCAGTAATGTAACTGAGGATCAGGAACCTGCTACATTATTGCTGGGACATAGCTCTTGTTTTTAACCCATCAGCTTCTTTGGAAAACCTGATCCAGACATCCAATATTTATGATCCTCCCTCTGCAGATTTTTCTTTGATATCCCCTGTATATTCTCACATGGGACATTGAAGAAAATGTTAAAGCAAGTAGAACCCAGGGAAACATCTTTAATATGTTGAACTATAATCTGAGTTGTCATTGGCCATTAATTAGGACCTCATGAGCATGGCTGATGGGATTGTTTGCTCTTTATTTCCATCACTGTCTATTACTGACCACCAAATAACTACATTTCCTTTTTCATGTGGTTAAAGTTGAAAGAACTAAACATTGATGCAACATGTACTATTTCATTCTTACTACCTCTTCTTCTAAGCGGTGTATTAAAGGAGTAATAGGGCCTTAGACCGTTTTTATTTCCTCTTGCAGCTTTTGATCAGCATTTCTTTAACATATTTCTTCAGAGATAAATAACACCTTTAGATTCCCTAAGAGGCATTTGTAGACAAGAGAAGGATATTAACATCAAAGTTAAAATTCAGATAAGTGCCAGAAATAGTGGCACTTAAATGGAAGGGACTAAAGAATATAGTAACAAATTGCTTATTTTTTGAAAACAGATTTTTCTTTCATATAATACACCAAGACCACGGTTTCCTCTTCCTTCCCACCTCCCTTATCCCCCAGGCCCACTTCCCCTCTGTTTTCTCCTTAGAAAAGAACAGGCCTCCAAGGGACAATAGCCAAGCAGGACAAAACCAGATACAAGACAAGGGAAAAAAAGCCATATATTGAGAAGAAATGGCTTTGAGGTGTGAAACCACCACTTCCTCATATGGAGAGGGCTTGAGATAACCTATGCCATGTTTAACACAAGCCTGAACCTCTGCAGTGCTCCTAATGCTGATTTATAATGGAGGTTCTTATGTTTTTCAAAGACCTGAAAGTATCTGAAATCATTAACTACATCAATGTCAGTAAATGTCAAGAAACAAATGTACATTTTGATTTGAATAAAACATATTCAAAAAATCTCTGAGTAAAGATAAATCACACGAGGAAGGGCATGGGGTAATGAGTAAGTCAGATAATAAAGATGGGCACAAGTGGAGAATTTCAATAGTAAACATTGTCTTCTGTGTGGTAAACATTATTAAATTTATTGTGTACCTAAATTCTGCAGTCACAATAGAAACCACCAGGACCCTGTCAAATCTAACACCATGAAACAGCAATTAGTTTTCTGTTAAAGTGTTTACAGACATTTTCTATGACCAGTATCTGTTTCTAAGTTGTTATTCAAGTCATAGGTTTTACTGTACTAAATAATTTTCTCTATGTAAAGTTGTTTGGATTATAATATATTTTGTGTAAAGTCAGTGTATTTTTTGAAACATTAGGCCATTGCTTTAAGATTCATAAATTTTGCATTTTCTATTCTATAATTAAAAACAGGAATTCAAGAACAACATAGCTTTTAAATGGTAAAAAATGGCTTTATGATGAATCTTTAATGTATAGTTATTGAAGGGACTTTAGTATGAGCCAAGACTGAAAGAGGTTTCCAAGCTATAAAAATTTATTTTTGGATTTATAGATTTCCTTGATAGTGTGAAGTTGTTTCCAATACAGTAAGCAAATGGAAGAAATATTCGCATTCATGTGTGCACTTTAACTGGAGAATTGGTACTTACCTAAATGTCACCATACTCTTGATTTAAGTATCCTATGTTATTTTGTCCTTCTAGGTTAAATCTTAGTTAGAACCTGAAGTGAGTAGCCCCATCCATTAAATCAGGGACTGGTGGTTCTAAGATGGCCAGAGTTCAAAAAAGCATCTTCACCACTGGTGATTGGCAAATATAGCTACGTTATATTTCAAAATTTTATCAGAGATTTATACTCTTAGACATTTTAGAAGTTAAAATGAAAATTATATTATCTTCTTTATAAAAGTAACTCACATGAGTGAAGTCAAGAGATCACATGTTGAAGATATTAGAAGTTTCAAACTCTTTTTTTTTTCTTTTTTCTTTTTTTCGGAGCTGGGGACCGAACCCAGGGCCTTGCGCTTGCTAGGCAAGTGCTCTACCACTGAGCTAAATCCCCAACCCCGCTTTGCTTCAAACTCTTAAATAAAAATATTCAAAGAATCCTCCTGGCTTTGTGTTGCATAGCAAGATGCATATATGTTATTTGGGACAGGTTGTGAAAATCAAGTTACAGGTAGACTAGTTGGCTCCCCCAAAGTTGGGAGTGCTCTAACTTGGTAAAATACTGATATTATCTTTACAATCTCATTTTAAATATCAAGATGGAGAAGAAAAACTTGTGAGGGCCAAGATTTAGTAATGTGGGTTATCTTTGCAGCCATTCTTATGTCCATGTCATGTTGCCTCTATTTAAAGAGAGAAAGGTTGTAAAATTAAAAAATTAAAGAAAATAAAGTACAAGTAGCTTTATACTATCTCAGAACTAGAATTCATGGTCATGAGCAATAAACACAAACAACAAACAGACAAACAAAGGAACCCACCCCCCTGAACAAACCAGCACCCTAGGGTACACTACTATCTCCGTAACATAATTTATCTTCAACATGAAGGCAGCTACTTGTGATGGTTAATATTGTTTGTCAACCTGACATGATCTAGAACTACCCAGGAGACAAAGCTCTGGGCATGTCTTGGAAAGAGTTTCTGTATCCCACTAATAGTGATGAGAAGGCCCACACTAACTGCAGATGATGCCATTCTATAAGCTAGGGTTCCAGGCTAAATAGAAACAGGAAAGAAAACTGAGCTCCAGAATTCATCCCTTTCTGCTTCCTTACTCTGAATGCAATGTGTCCAACTACCCTGTGCTTTTCATGCCATTCCTACCATGGTGGATTATACCTTCAATCCTTAAACACAAACAAATCCTTCTTTAACTAAGTCACTGATTCCAGAAATTTTGTCCAGGCAAGGAGAAGTGTAAGTAAATTGTTGCCATTTTGTGGCAAAGTTCTCCAAGTTTAGAGGTTGGATACATTATAGCATTTTTGGTTTAGGACCAGAACTGTCTATCACACAACCTGAGAAATAAGGCCCATTTGACATCTCAGAAATCTCAGAAGGTACATTTTATTTTTTACACTTTCTTATTTTTGAAATTCTGGCATTTTGTAAAATTAAATTTATTCTTATAGTTTGCAAGACAAAGCTGTGAGATATGAACAATAATTGGTTAATATAATAAAACAAATGAACGTATCAGTCCTTTGGCTTTTGTGTTGATAAGAACAGCCAAAACCTACATATTTAGTAAAAGAAAATTTAAATAAAACACAATTTTATTAACTATCATCTCCATGGTTAAGATCAGATTGTAGATAAGATATGTAGTCTTATTCATCCTGGGTAGTTGCTTCTCTTTTTATGTCTTTTGGTCTAATTCTCTCTCTCTCTCTCTCTCTCTCTCTCTCTCTCTCTCTCTCTCTCTGTGTGTGTGTCTCTCTGTGTGTCTCTCTCTGTCTCTGTCTCTCTGTCTCTGTCTCTCTGTCTCTGTCTCTCTGTCTCTGTCTCTCTGTCTCTGTCTGTCTGTCTGTCTCTCTCTCTCTCTCTCTCTCTCATCTCTGCCCTTGGCAACTCTATTTAATTTCTACCAATGTATTCTTTTACTTTTCACCCAGATATTCAACATATGAAGTAATAAAATATTTTTCTTCCAGTTTCTTACTAATTTCACCTAGCTTAATAGTGGCTCACTGGTGACATTTTCTTTTCCTTACTATAGAAAAGAGAGAACTGTGTTTTATCATCTTGTAATCAGTGAAATATTGAATACAACTGATGTTGTATTCAAAGAATACAAATGTTTTGCACTCAAAGAATATTTCCAAAGGTTTTTCAGGCGATTCTGATACCCACCATGATCTAGGAATCTGTTGACTTAGATCTAGGGCATGTCTCTTAAATAACCATGATCACAAACCGACTATCTCCTTTTACTTATTTTTCTCCTTGCCAACAGATACTCTAAGTACCTACTATCCTTTTATACAATTTCATTATCACAGCAAGATTATTTATATGTGTTATCTACACATTTTAAGGATCAAGCAACTGAAGCCCATCAGGATAAACTTATCTACTCAAAGACATGGGCAGCATGAGGATAGAAACTCAGATGGGTTTGATGCCAAAGTTCTAACCACTATGTGATACAGCAGTGACTCTTAAACTGTGATCTCGGTCATCATTGTTGTCATCGTCATCATCATCATCACTAGTCACAACAGCAGCAGCAGCAGCAGCAGCAGCAACAGCAACAGCAGCAGCAGCAGCAGCAGCAGCAGCAGCAGCAGCAGCAGCAGCAGTAGTAGCAACAGCAGCAGCAGCAGCAGCAGTAGTAGCAACAGCAGCAGCAACAGGAGCATCCCCTGGGCAGAAAGTCAGAAATGAAAATGTTAGGTTTTTACCTTGTGCCTAAAGAATAAGAAGCTTTGAGGCTAGGACCCAGAAAGATCTTTTCAAGACAAGATTTCTAGTTAATTCAGCGAACAGTGAAGTTTGAAGTCATACAGGATACAAGTCTCTTACAATAAGGAATAGCAGGCATGGCTAATAAAGATAGGACCTCATAAAGTTTATTGGATAGTTGGCTCATATTATAATCTTAAGATAATTCCATATTTGCAAGGTTGACTAAGCTTTTAGTTGCTTAATAACAAATAAAATTGCATTTGCTCAAATGTGCTTTAATTATAGTTCCCAGTAGGCAGAACTATGGTAACAAAATATACTAGGCACTAATGTTTCTTGCATAATGAGCATAGTCAAAGAATTTAGAAGGAATGGATTAAAATTCCCTACTCTAGATGTGAGAGCTTTAGAAGTACCACATGCCTCTGTCTGGTCTGACATCCTCCTGTCCTCTGTTTTAGTCTAATCCTATTATTTCCTTTCTTCAGAAGTACAAAATATATCTTTGCTCCTAAGAGAAAAAGACAAACTGACAAGACCCCTCCTAATATTATCCCGAGCTGATTGGTTAAATGTAGCATTCATAATGCAGATAGAAATAAACAATTTCTGAACTAGAGCTAATTTAAGATTTAGATGTGAGAAAAGAAAAAAGACACAGAACCTGCTTACTTAGCGAAAAAGTTGATTGACAACAAAGAATTAAGCACCCCAAAAGGATTCCAAGGAGAAAAGGCAGTTAAAAAGTAATATAACAACTGACAAGGTGTAGAGATGCTTGGTGAATATAATTATGTCTACCTAACATCACTGCAACCATTTGAAAAGCACAGAATTCAAACTGTAATTTTTTTCCTCTGCATGATGCAAAATAAGCAATTTAATTTTTCTTTTTCCACTAAATTGACTGGCTCTTGAATGCATTATTTGACCCACAGTTCTGTATTATCCACAGCATTTCCCAGATGACTGGACTAAGTAGATATCTTATTGTTGTTTTCTTCCCCTGATAGGCATGTGTGAGGGCTGCAGAGAGCAATAATTAGGAAAAGAGGAAGACATAACATTTGGAACTCGGGAGCGTAGATTTTGGAAGCTTGAGTGCTTCTCAGGCTGGAGACTGGTGTTGCTATGCAGTGACCTACAGACCCTGTCTTAGCTCCAAGGGCTTGTGCATATTTAGAAATTCAGTTTGGAGTCTTATGAGTAGGGCAAAGGTGTTCATGGCTTATTGTGGATTCTGAACTAGTTCTTTTCTTATATCTAGTTTTAACCTTTCTCTCATGTATGCCCTGAACCTTGAGGTGCCACGTGATGTATACCAAAGAGTAGTTTCTTCCCAGGGCTATCTGTCTTGAGAAAGGCCTAAAAATATCGCTATCTGTGCTTACCCCCCATCCCACTGCCTGCATGGGAAAATAATTGGGAAAATTGGGAGGTTTTATAACTAGAAAATTTATTTTTGGCGCACAGCACAAGGTCTCATTAATTTGAGTGTGAGATAGCACAGGCTCACCCCAAACCTATAGTCTTCCTGCTGCAGCTTCATAAGCGTTGAAAATAAAAGCATGATACATACATACATACATACATACATACATACATACATACATACATACATACTGGAGAATGATATGCCGAAGCTGCCATGTACATCACCTCCCAGATGTGCTAAGTCCCCATTGCTTGGTCTTTGTCACTTTCCTCCCACAGTTCTCCTCACCCTACCATTAGCAAGGAAAAAAACACATTTACCATTAATTACATGATTTTTCTCAGGAAGTTTATTGCTATCCACCATGGCGGGATTTTATTGAGCGACAGACTCACATAGATTCCCTTGGTCTCTGCATCAAGAGAAACATTTTTTAGGAGTGTTTCTTCAAAAAAAATTCACGATGATCTTTGCCGAAAAAACTGAGGAATCTATCATAAAATACAAACGCTTGTCTCCTGGCTGCTTGAGTAAATGGTAGAGCGGTCGGAATACTATAGCTTAGCTGTTTAGTGCCGAGGCTTGTCTGCGTGTTTGTGAGAACTGCTCAGAAGTAATCTCTTGGTTTGGCTTTTGGCTGTCCTTGATGCAACAGTCAGCTAAGCTAAACAACTTGCCATTCTTCAATAAAATGACAAAAGGAAGGAGACTCAAAAGTGATTGATGTATTGAAAACTTATTTCAATAAAAACTTGATAGTGTTGGACATTTAGGAATGATCGTGTCTTAATAGCCTCACATGTTTAATTTCTAAAACATTTACAAACTTCTGAGTTGTCCAGTAGATAAATCTTCTGAGGTATCTTACCAAGATGGTGATACAATGGTAACTTATGCATCACATCTAGCGGGTACCAAATCGAATGCTTCTCCAAGACTAATGTGTGTTCAGAAAGCAATTTCATTAATTGAGGTCATAATGAACATTATACTCATGTATATGCCCTGTACATTTCAAGTTCATATTGAACTCTAAATGAATATTTAAATTGTTTTACACAGCAATTGGGATATATTATGAGTCCTAAATATGGAATTGGAAAGGCACAGTGGCTTAAGCCACTTTTTGGAAGACCTACTTTTTCTTGATTACAATTTATTAGTTTAAACACAACAGTCACATGTTAATAGTGCTACTCTCTTTGAAGAGAACTATCAGTTTCAGGGTATATTAGTCTTTATGGGAATTTTGGAGCTATATAAGACATGACAAAGTGGATAAAGAAATAATATAAAACCATTGTTGATTTTCTAAACACAAAGGCTGCTTCTTGGCTTTATTATTGAACATTTTTAGAACACGTTCTGCATAATCAGTTGCATTTAGGGGGCAAGGGAAGGGAATATTTTCTAATGCCTTTTACTAATGAAAAATCAAACTGGAGCAAGATTCATGCAGTGCACCAGAGAGTGCTGGAATACGTTCCCTGGTGCATGTGTAAATTTAAGTTTTACAGAGGACCCTAGCTTATGGCGTTCTTATTCTTACATCGACTTATGTGCCACATTATAGATCATAGAATGTTTGCATTGTTTTCTCTTTGACGATACGAGTCACAGGAAGAGGCCTTGATAATTCAAAGATATAGAATTGATATGAACAACGCAAAAAGTAGGACAATCCTGTTTTCTAGTACTGCTGAGAGGATTCCAGATTGGCTGAAGTTGAACTTGTAAGTTTATCTAAATTTTCTCCAGTCTAATCACATGTTTAAGTCCAGTCATGTCTACATGGTATGGGAGGGAAGCAGCATGAAGAGGGATGGGGGAATCATGAGCAACATAGTGAGGTTGCCTCATATGATCATATTGGTTAGAAACATCATAACTGTATGTTTGTGTAAACGTTTACACAGTGATAAAATTGTATAAGGAAGCATTTATTTAAATGTATCTACATCTTTATATAAAGGATTTGTCTATATAGATGAAGTATAGATATGTATGTATGTTTAAGCTAATAAATTAAATTTAAAAGATCAAAACATTGTGAAATATTGGGACAGTGCTAAACACTCACCGATTACATGTTCTACAGTAAATGATTTGTGGACATTCTAGGCATTCTGATGTTTCCATTCTGATGAATGAATTAGAACTCTACTAAGTCCTTATTTTTCTTCTATCCTAGGGAAATTGGTGGATGTAGTAAGAGATTAAGGATTAGAGTCAACACGGTGCATCAAAACACAACACAACACAACATGACACAGTACAGTGCTAGCCACTTCAAGTGACTTCTCTATTTTCCTTTCTGTCCCTTCTTCATGATTCTTGCCCACCAGATGAGAGTTAAGCTATCACATCCCTTCCAAAGCAATTATACTTTTCATTGACTTTTTCCCTCTTCAAACCTGGAAAAAGCCTTAGGTATCAAATTATTATTTTTATTGACCCAATTATAGCCTTGTATTAAAATGATGAGTTTAGTAATTAAAAGTTTTCTGGCTGTGCATGCTGACTAATAATACAACACTGTCTCTAGTCACTTTGTTAGTAGAAAAGCAAAACAAAACAAAATGGGACAAACAGGACGTGTACACTTGCTAAACACAAGCAGAGATATAGTGGTACATGTTTCTTTTATGATAAGGTAATCATAATATTAATATTTAGGAAACTTTTCAGTGCATAAATTGATAACGCCTATTACTTACTTTTCCACTTAGGAAGAAATAATTACAAACATCTTTTAACAAAATTGCTCTTCATCCTTCCTTAGCACAAAAATCCTTGATTCTTGTGGAAATATATTTTGACACTTATGCTGGAACTACAAGGCATCATTTTCTCTATGTGGTTTTCTATGGTTGTTTACTGTAGAGGAATTTTAATCAAGCAATATGGCTGCTCTGGCAAGGGATGGCATCCAAAACGCTAAGTCTGTGTGAAATGGCTGGAATGAAGACACACCACACACTCTGTCCCTCTGGCTGGAATACAGACATGCCCTTAGTATACACCTTTAAGGTAAATTTTAGTTTGTATAAGGATGTAGCCATGTTTGAAAGTGACTTCTAATTGAGAAGTCGAGAGAAGCCAGTTTGAGTCAACCAGTTTGGAGAGGGCGTTGAGCCAGAACAATTGAGTTGAACCATCTGGACTTCAGAAAGAACTAGAAAGGGTGAACTTATTCAGCAGTAAGCCTCTAAAACAATAATTACATCTGAAAACCAGTTAAATTTACAGTTACTGATGCTCCAAAGAATTTCTTTGATGTGAAGTGAACACTCTGTTGGTATAAGAACAAATACAGATTGTTGTAAATATAATGCTGGTTTAGTGGACTAGACGTTGTGATTGCTCTCCAATAGCCATAATTTCACAAGCATTGCGGGAGAGAAGACAAGAAAATTGTAAAAGCCAGAGGATCAGGAAGTATACTGTAATTTTTAAAAGGACTGTGAGTAACATAAAGGTAAACCAGTGACTTTCCATATTTTTGTCTCCAGACAGACCTCAGCACAATGTGTGGCACACCTTAAGTACTTAAAAAATGCCATCTGAATTAGCAGAAAGCAGCACAGAGTAAATGGTGATTTGTAGATACAGCATAAGTGTCAAAATATATTTCCATAAGAATCAACAAAGAATTTTTGTGCTAATTAAAGGTGAACAGCAATTTTGTTAAAACCCCAGCTCCGAAAAAAAGAACCAAAAAAAAAAGATGTTTGTAATTATGGAAAAGTAAGTCATAGGTGGTATCAATTTATGCACTGAAAAGTTTCCTAAATATTAATGAAAGAAACATGTACCATTATAATTCTGCTTATGTTTTAGCAAGTGTGCATGCTCTGTTTGTTCCATTTTGTTTTGCTTTTCTACTAACAAAGAGACTAGAGACAGTGTTGTATTGGTCAGCATGCACAGCCAGAAAACTTTAAATTACTAAACTCATCATTTTAATAAAAGACTATAATTGGGTCAATAAAAGTAATAATTTGATACCTAAGGCTTTTTCCAGGTTTGAAGGGGGGAAAAGTCAATGAAAAGTATAATTGCTTTGGAAGAGATGTGATAGCTTAGCTCTCATCTGGCAGACAAGAATCAGGAGGAGGGGATAGAAAGAAAAATACGGAAACCATAACCAATCAAAACTCCATATCCCAATGTGTGCATTTACCAGACACTGCTGCTTCTAAGGCTCAGGGAATACTGAGCTACTGTTTAAGAAAATAGGCACTATAATATAAATTTGATTTAGAAATCCTTAAGGAAGCATGTTGATTCTTCTTCATTTTCAACCTGATTGGCTTGAAGATGCTGGAGATCGACAAAACTCATTCCTAGGTGTTTTTGGAATTTCTAGAGACCAGTAGCATGGGGGAAGGCAGTTGAGTTGAGAAGACTGTCACTCTGACTGTGGGCAATACCTGTGTAGGAGCCAACATGAAATAAATCAGCAGGAGGAAGGTGCTCAGGAGAACAGCCATATCTCTCTGCTTCCTAGAGTCTGTGATATGAGCACTTCTGCTCCATTGTACCCTCTCTGCTACAATGCTTTGCCTTTTCTTGGGATAAAAGCAATGGCTCCCATCAGCCTTTGTCTGAAACTGCATGAAAGCAGGGAACCAAGCAACTTTTTTTTAGATTGCTGGCCTCAGTTTTTGGTCACCCATGAGATGGGGACAAAATAGGACACCTATATTCTTGTTCTTCTTTTGCAACTACACTGAACAGTCACTTTATACTTACGTATCTAAATGGTAAAATTTCAGATATATTGGGACAAGAAGAATTCATTTGCATGTATTAAACTTCAATTCATAACAATTGAAATCAATAATTAAAATTAATAATGAAGTTAACCTTTCTTTCACTTCTTAGAACATGTGACTACTAGAAAATATTCAAAAGCCTATTAAAAATTGAAAACACAGGCATGATTTCAGTTATGTTTCTATTAAGAAGCACTGATCCAGATAGTCTTCTAAATAGAAGGGACAGATGTATTCAATTAATGAAATATATAGGCTTAAGAGATGTCATTGGACATGCTAATTGAGTGCCCATATTTTGTTCACTTTGGTAGAAAAGATGCCCCTCTCTAGCTACGTCTCCATATCTCAATAATTCAGATTCAATTAATATTTATTGATTGCATATGTTGTAGAAATTAGTGTGCTCAGAAGACAAATAATACTTGTGACACAGTCATAAATAAGCTATAGGTCACATTGTATCCTACATATAAAAATAAAATAGTGCTGCTGATAGGAGCTACTTGAAAGTGACCCAAATAAAGAACAATTAAGAATATAGAAAGTGTTATTTTTATTCTTACAGGTGCATGCTAGCGCAAAGTAAAATATTCTTCCTCAACTAGTATCAGTCTCATCTTTAAAATAACCAAATGCAAATCCTGTGGTCTATTTGCTTTTCGCTGCTACGAGTACATGAAGGTTGGGAAGGGTTCATAGGAAGATAAACAGAGATGTGGATCCAAATAACATGCGACTTTAGAGAATATCATCATAGCAGATGATGGGCAGAAAGGGTCATTTTAGGGTAAATCTCACAAGAATAATTTGACCTAGAGGATAAATCACTGGTCGAAACAAATACATTGATGGTGATAGTGAAGTATTTGCTGCAGACTGGACTGATCTGGTTATCATGGTGGGCAACATTTGCTCTAACCACAGGTATTCAAAGAAAACCATGTTAAATGTTTTGAGCAAGCTCTTATGGAAGGGGATTGGTTAAAATTGGGAATTGGCTAACTGTGAGTTATTAAGAGACACAGTATCCATAAATCAATTAAGGTGCATTACAGTCTATTGCATCTCCAGCTTTCATTTAGAAATACACAGCCACTGCTTTACCGAGGCAGTATGAATCAAACATCTAGGCTACCCTGATTTATTCTCTAGTGTTTGTCTTTTGTTGAAATAAAATGAAATACTTTTTTTCCTGATAAGCTTGAAAAGCAACACATTTGTGCTTAACAAATTCCTGGTGTTCTGACTTTATCATTTGACCTACAAATTCACATGGGGTTATTGTGGAAAGCTGGGGTTTGGTATTGGAACAGGCATGGCTCAAATATTCTCTCTACTGCTCACTGGGTTTGACTTTGATCAAGTAAGTCACTTTATCTCCCCAATGTTCCATTTTCTTGCCTCTCATGTTTACATTGCTGGGCTTGTAGGAAGGCACAGAGAAAGCACTACTTAGTATGTGATTTCTGTAAATACCAGATCATCTTCATTGTCATAATAATCATTGCATTTTCATCATGTGGATGAGAAATTTAGGTTTTGTGCAATAAAACTATAATTCAAATGACATATCATAGGTATGAGAAATACTAATGCTAGTGTTACCCCGAGGGTTGAGAAGGAAAGAGAAATTGTAGGGATAAAGTCTGTGAAGAGAGAAGGAGGCAGTAGTGGACGGGTGAGCACCCTCTTAGAGGCAAAGAGGAGGGGAATGGAGAGGGAGGGTCCATGGAGGCGAGACTGGGAAGGAAGATAACATTTGACATGTAAACAAACAAAATGATTAATAGTAAAAGAGAAGAAGAGAAGGAAGACACATAATGACAGCAAAATAGTTGCTAGTGGTTCTCTACCCATGAGTCATAACCCCTTCAGGGGTCAAATGGACCTTTTACAGGGGTCACCTAAGACCTTTAGAAAACATGGATAATTATATTATGATTGATAACAATAGCAACATTGCAGTTATGAAGCAACCGCAAAATAAATTTATGGTTGGGGGTCGCCACAATATGAGGAACTGTATTAAGGAGTCACAGAATTAGGAGACTGGTAAGTACTGAGGAGCTTTAAGGGGAATGATGGCAATGGTGATAGTTGTAAATCTTTATAGTGCATGGAGAGAAACACTGAGAGCCAGAAACACTGAGAAGTGAGGAAGGAAGTGTCATAGAGTTATGAGATCTTCTGGACTGAGGTGCAGGGCTCAGACTAGCCTGGCCAACAAATGTCTAAATCCAAAGATGGCTATAAAAACACTTTATTCTTTCATCTCCTAAGCCTTGTGCTGACACAAACTTCTTTCATGTGCGGCCTGCTCCTCTCTGTAAGTAGAACATGCTGGGAGCATCCATCCATTTCTGAGTCTGAGATACACTGTCAGACTGGAGTAGAGCAAGCATCAGGCTGGCACATAGAACAGGTGCATTCTATTGACAGGGCCCTCATACATGCACATATCCTGCGGTTTTCAGGCCCCGGAAGTATCTGGACATTCAGAATTTGAACTGCTCCAGGCTTGTTCTCATGAAATATAACCTCTTGTTATATCTCTTTACACTCAGTGATGGTGTAAGAAAAGAGAATGGAAGTCAATAATAAGTTGGGGGGAAGGTATTAACTTTCCAGCACCCAGCACTTGAAATGCCTTTCAGAATTCTGCATTTGCTTGTTTTACAAAATATGTGGATCAATGAAGTGAAATAGATAAGGAGTTTTGTGCATCCTAATTCACTTTCCAGAGTCTGTTTAGGAGCCGGAAAATTACCTTTGCCGCTCTAAGCTTAACATTTCTTTTTATAGAAAAGGGAATTCTGTCATTCAAGGAAGACTTCAATAGCTAAGATCAATTGGCTTGAAAAGGCATGAACTCTGTGTTATAGCTATGCTAATATGGCCAGAGCTGTCACCACAAAAAATAACCAAGGAGGGATGTGTGATGTCTGCTTATTGACCAGTACAGAACCAGCTCCATTCTGGCCACACTGTTTGTTTATATGTGGGTCATCCATAAAGCTGAAAGAGAGGCAGCTCCTAGAGGTAGAAATGCCTTATGCTGAATTTTAAGTGTTACCACACCATTTAGCAGGGGTTTGGGGGATATCATTCAATTTATGTAGGAAGTAGGAGTAACAAGGAGAGAGCAACATTAAGTGCCACCATTTTCAGCATGAGAAAAGTCTGGATTTAAAATTTTATCTGTCTCTAAATAGCGCAGTCTGATACTATTCAGATATTTCAATTCTGTGCGTTTTCATTATGGATCTGGGTAAAAGCATACAAAAATTCTAGTCAAGTCAAAGTCTATTCTCAGTATCCAACATTGTTTTCTTGGGCATACTCAAATTAAGATAATTATTTTTCATCTTCTCTGATAATATCTTCTTAACTTCGTGAAGTATACAAATTTCGTTACCAATTTCAAACCAATATTCTATGAATAGTATGTTTATTTATTGTTCTTGTTCTACTAAAAGTTTACCTTTTGATAATGGAAGCTGGTTTCTTTTTTGTTTTGAATCCCTTTGAAATTTGAATTGGTTCTCAAATTTTACAGAAATTTTGTATGCACATGTGCATGTAAGCGAGTGTATATATGGATGATTTGTGCATGTGTGAGTCCATGCAAGTGTATGGTCAGGTGCACATATGTGAACTCTAGAAGTTGACCTTGGTGTCATCCTTAGGAACATCATCTCCCTCATCGCCAGAAGCTCACCAAATGGACTAGCCTGGCCAACAAGCTCCAGAAATACTTTGCTCCATCTCCTCAGTGCTTGGATCACAAGTACATGGTCATGTGAATTCTGTGGCTCAAATGCAAGCCTTCATAATTGCAGAGTGAGTTACTTCACCTACTGAGCTATCACTTCCCACCCCAAATCCCTTCTTAGGTCCAGTGCTTTTTGATTGTGTTTTAAAGTGTGTGTGTGGTGTTAGAAGAAGGTGTTCAGGGCATCACAGCACTGCATTAAAAAAATTTATCTAAATTTATAAAGGACACATTGTGAAGTGACCCCCTAAGTGTTTGTTGACAAAGACCATGTGCCTTTGCATCGGGTTTCTTGTTTTTGCCTTCTTGTCTGTCTTTTAGTTGTTCTCGCTGTTTCTAACCAGTCATTGCCAGGACTTGTCAGAGTCAAATAATTGGAAGACTGATTGGTGTCCTCTGTTTTTCATTGATTTATCTGAGTTTCTGGCTGGCTGATGAATGTGTAGCATCAAGTAACATCTGATATTATAGGTTATGTGTGTGAGAAGAGAAAATAAAGAGCTCAGTGACAAAAATAATAAAGATTATCATTTGTTAATGCTTTCGGCTTGTTGGGTCTTATAATATTTGCTTCAGATGTATTATTTTATTCTCTCTCTCTCTCTCTCTCTCTCTCTCTCTCTCCTCCCTCTCTTGTGTGTGTGTATGTGTGTGTGTGTGTGTGTGTGTGTGTGCATGTGTGTATGTGTATGTTGTGTGCATATGACAATGCATATACATATACATGTGGAGGGCCAAAGTGGATGTCAAATGTCCCCCTCTATTATTCTCTACCTTATTAAAATTTAAATTGTAAGGTTTTTACTGTATATTGAAGTTTAGTGTGATTCAATAAATTACTTGTAATTTAAAAACTATTTAATATTCAAAATAAATATAGTTATATATTTAAAAAGTTGTTTCTGTCTAGAGTATGAGTGTATTGTGAAGGATGCACATGTTTGCAAGAGACCAAGAGCCAATGTCGGGTGTGTTACTTGATTACACTCCACATTTAGATTTTGAGACAGGGTCTCTCAGTGAACCTGACGATCACTGGTTTAAATTGACTGGCCAGGCAGCCTCTGTCATCCAATTGATTGACTCTATCTTCCCAGTCCTGGGATACAGACATATTACCACAGCATGCTCTTATGTCAGTGCTGGAGATCTGAACCCAGAGCCTCATGCTTGCATAGCAAACTCCTTACCTTCAAACCATCTGTTCAGCTCCTTTGCCTTTAAGCCTTTTGACAATAGGATCTTAGATAGGAAGGTTGAACAGAGACACTTACTCAATGCTATTCAACTAATAAGCTACGAATATGATTTCACTCTGGGCTTGTCTAAATTAAGAACCCATACTGGATAGTTTGTAATCAAATTAAAGTCTAGATATTAGGGATATTGAGCATATAGTAGTCACGGGTGTTGAGACTGTTGGAGGAAAAGAGAATGTCATGCATTTGTGTGGCTGAGGAGGCGCCGTAAAAGATTTCACTTGTGAAGTTTAAGTTTCTACCTTGATGTGGCTGCACTTTCCTGGAATTTCTGCATCTTTCGATCCTTTATGCCAGGAAATAAAACGTTACCTTACAAAACCTGGGTCCCATGCCCTGTCTTTCAGTTCAAACTGAATATAAGAGAGGTAATTCCTATGAATATTTCCCAATCCAAGAGGGAGGCTATCATTTTTCAAATTATCAAAAATAGCCCTTACTGAATGATACTTATTCTTCAGTTTCACTTTGGCCAGATTTTGCCTCTGTCCACATCCACTTCCAAGTCCTCAAGCTCAATGACTTTCTATCTGTGCTCTGGTTGATTATAGGATTATAAGTCTCTCTCTCTCTCTCTCTCTCTCTCTCTCTCTCTCTCTCTCTCTCTCTGTCAGCACCTGCCTTTCTCTTCTCAGCCTGCTTCTCATCATTGTAAGTCCTCTCACTCTCAATTAAAGGTTACATCAAGCCAGTGCTTAAACACTGTGGTTTCACAAGACTCTAACAGCTTTTACTCTCTGCTTCAAAGTTGCTCTTTCCCCAGGGTTACTCCTACAGCTCCCCAGCCTCAGCTCCTCTTGTCTTCCAGCACTCTCTTCTCCCATGACCACATTAAAGTCCACTCTGTTTCTGAACTTAACCAAGTTAACAAGGGACTTGATAGAGTAAATCACACATTTAAGTTTGTTTCTGATGCTGGTTATTCCCTCAGCCTGGATGACCTTGTACAACTTTCCAAATGTGCTTTATGAAATGCACTGTGTCAAGTGTGGGTTCCTTGATACTTAGCAGATTGAGAGAACAGGTAGAAACACCCTCAGTGAAGCTCACATGGCTCTGTCCATGTGGACGATTCTTTAGTGAGGAGACTCCATTCAGAGTTAATGTTCCTATCAGATTAATGATAAGTATTAGGGATACAAATTTTAATCAAGTCATGGCTTTTTCAGTTGTGTTTTCATTGAAAGTGGAGTAAGAACAATTAGGAATTAGCACTTACTGAATTCTGTTGTCGGTCACTGCTTGTCCTGTTGTTGATACAGTATTTAATCAAATAATACCTTTTTTTTATTCTTATGATGCAATTTATTTTTTTTTCATGTTTTTTAAATTTTATTTTTCTTGGATATTTTAAGTATTTACATTGCATGAGGTAAGCATGGGTAGTTTTCTTTTAGAGATGAAACTAAGACTCAGGGACCAATACTCGTGAGTAATGTAGTAAAGAGCTTCAAATGCTAGAGCCCAGTGTTTGTCTACCATTGCTTCTCGGGAGATCTTCAAACCTCAAAGGTGACTATACATATCTCTTCTTTTGCTTCAAATCAAATTTACAACACTCTAAATTTGGAGTCATAAAATTGAATTCTATGAAATAGTTTCCAAAGCATATTTGTTTGTTCACAGAGCCTTTAAGTGCCATTTTAAAAGACAGTGAATAAATAAGCAAGATTCACTGATTGGATCCTATTTGCTAATGATGTCACAAAAACAGATAAGGGCTACTATTTCATTTAACTTTGCTTTCAATTTGACTGTTTAAGTCCTCTGGGAGGTGTGTGTCTGTATGTGTGTATATATGTGTATGCGTGCGTGTCTTTATGTGTGTATATGTGTGAGCACGTATGTATGTCTTTATGTATGTATATGTGTGTATATTTATGGTGTATATGTGTGTCTTTATGTCTGTGTATATGTGTGTATATGTATGTGTCTTTATGTGTTTACATATATATGTATGTATACATGTGTATTTGTGTGCATGTGTGTATATATGTAGGTGTGCTTATGTGTGTATAGGTGTGGTATATGTGTGTGTATGTGCAGATAGGTGTGGAGGTCAGAGATCAATAATGGGTGTATTTCTCAGTTGCTCTTCAACCTACTTTTCAAGACAGGACCTCTGACAAGGACTGGAGATCACAGATTCTTTGACTCTAGGAATCTTTCTGTCTCTGGATCTTTAGAGATGAGCTTATAAGTACACACATAAGTGTTTGACATTTTTCCTAAGGATCAAACTCAGGTCTATGAGCTTGGATGCCAGGCATTTACTGAGTTAGCTATCTCCTCAGCCCCTTAAATTACTTTCAAAATGTATTAAAAACGAGAATTCAGTTTGAATACAATTCCCATTAATTGTGGAAAAAAATTTTTCTCCTGCAAGAAATTAGTGTGTGTTTGTGAAGTTGACAAAGTTATCAGAATATTTCTTATTAAGGAAATTAGAAAGAAGTAGAAAGCTCTTTAGAGACTGCACAATTAACTAGCAATGTAAAACAGAACAAAATATTATTAAAATGTTGGAATCTGTACTTTTTTGATTGTGAAGAAAAAAGGTCCATGGGGATGTGTTAATGGGAGGACCTACTTGAATTGGCAGGAATAATTAATCTCCTGAGAACAGATGGAGAAAAAGAACTCATTTGTGTGTATAGAAATTCCCCAAATACCTATGAATACTAGAAATTACAAAGAAAATGAAACTTTAAGGTAGATTCTGGCTTCTTGAATGTAGGGAACAATGTTTGGAATGTGCTGGCTGTGCCTGGACATCTGGAGCCCCTATTTATTCATTATTTATTTATTTCTTCATTTATTTTTTTCTATGCTGCTAGCCTACAGAAAGAATGAGTTCATAGTGATTCAAACCATCAGTGTGGAGAACCTTTCTGCACTTGTGGTTTTTGCATTCAGCCAAGAGGAAAATGCCATTTTAAAGCCTTTGAATTGGTGTTGATGGGTTCTGAAGAGGCTTCTGGAGGAAGGGGAAGGTGGAGGAGGAAGATAGGGTGCTTCTGAGAGAGGTTTAAATGCTGGCTGTTATTCAGACCCAGGTAATCTTGGGAAGGCACTGAAAACCAGACTTTCCACAGAGATATCTTACTAGAGGTCATTGTCAATTCTTTTGCTTCAAGGGCTGGTAATAAGTGTGTTTTTAATTTACATATATACCATCCCTTTATTTTTATTTTATTTTTTTTATTTCAGCTTATCTCCATTCTTTCACTCCAATTCTTTTGCCATTTATTCTGAGTTAAAGTGAAAAACAAAATGTATAAAATGTATGACTAGAAACTTCTGTAAGCTTTCCTTATTCTAAGCCTGACAGTAATTATTATTAAGGGATTACAGGAAAATCTTACAGTGTAATTTAGGGACTCTCAATTTATTCACAGCCTCTTCTGTCTCTCTCTTGCTTAAAGACCCTTTCTGTCTCTCTGAAAAGAAATCTAAGCATTGCTTATGGAGCTGTTTGCACTCGTAACAAATGTATTTCAGTGCAAATAGGAATGATGAAACAATTATAAGAAAATATGCATTTATTGACTACATAGTATTTACCAGGAACTGTGTTACATGTTATTCGGGCCCTTTGATAGATTTCTCAATCTTATGAAGAAATCAGTGATGTCATTATACCATTTGACAGGAAAGGGAAATGGAGAGTGGACCGGACTGGCACTCAAATGCTACATACTGGAAATAATAGGGTTTTGTTTGTTAAATAGGGTTTGTTTAAAAAAAATCTGGATCTGGAAGTTAAATTGAAACATGCATATACATTTGTGAGAGGAGGGAGGAGACTGGTCAGATACAATATAGGACACCCACTTGAATATGAATCTCACATAAATTGTTCATCTGTCATATATATTGTACAGGATATAGTGTGTACCCTACACTGTTAGCTCTGCCCATCCTTGGAATGCCAAGTTATTTGCAGAATCAGGTTTGACCCAGAAAGTTCTCTAGAAGCTATCTAGATTCATCATGTTAGGATGCCCCAGATATCTTGGATATTCATGTCTCCATAAATTGCTGTATGGCCTCCATGAACTACCCATCAGTTTTTCATTTGCCTACTAAGTGAGTTTCCCTTTGCCATTTCTAAGATTCTTCGTCTGCTGCTTGTTTGCAAAATAGCTGACCAGAAAGCAAGCACTACCCATGAGGCATGTTACCGTGAAGGCAGGGTAAGCAGAAGCAACAAGTGAAAGATCCTGGCTGTTATCACATGTTAGCAATGACTGGTCCTCTTTCCATATGGTATCTCATTTGGTGGAATGAGAGCCATAAAGATAAATGGTGTATATTTAATGTCTACTTGTCCCAGTCAAGTTTCTTTTAGACTGTAGCTGGGAGGGCCAATCTGAATGACTGATAGTGTTATCAGGAAATGAATAACCAGGAATGCATCTTATAAAGTAGCCATCCTTTTAGAAGATAGTAAATTAAAATGTTGTATAATCTGCCGGAGTTCAATACGGGGTCATTTTACTCAAGGAAGAGAGAAGTATTAATTAGTCTGTGGCTTGGAGGCTTCATTATACATGTTTCATTCCCTATGCTGTTGTGACAAACAGTGCCTGGACGCTTGGGCCCTGACTGATTAACTCACGAGCTCCTTGATAGTTCTAGCTCTGACAGACACTGCTAAATTGGAGAGAACGTGGTTCTGGTGTAGGAAGAGCAGAAAACAAAACCAGTCTTCTTTTCCAATGGGACAGAGCAAAGAAACATGGCAGCACAGTGAACCAAAGTGAAACCCTCCACCACAGTTTTCTGTCTCAGTGATGAGCTTACTTCAGGCTTGAAGATAGATATCCTAGAAGCTTCCTGAGTTTGAGTTAGAATCAACTAAGGTCAAATGTTCTAAGCTGGGCCTTGTCTTGTGGAGGCAGGAGGGCTTATCTTTGAAACTTAAAAGTTAGGATAGATTGCAGTTGTGTAAAAACCCCTTGTGTAGAATACACAAGACAAATGGTTGATGAGATCCTTATGGAATTGCTGTTAAAAGTGGGGAATTTTAGTCAAATAGTGTTTTAGTAGCAATATGCTCACAGCAGAGTTATGTCTTCTCCCCAAATTTGGTCTTTCCTCTCAAATTGATTGACATCTTCCAAAATACTTGCAACCCTGTGTAGATGAATATAATACAATTTAACTTATATTTTAAAAATACTTTTAGACTTACAAATGTTTTTGCAAAATTAATGCAGTTTCTCTTGGTCCCTGCCATTAGTGTTCTTCAGTGCTAAAGCCTTACTTAGGCAGAATGCAATCTGAGTCAAGTCATTAGCATGAACATGGTCCAATAAATGAAGAACCTACAGCTTGAGTTCAACTTTCATGTGTTTTGTATCACTGTCTTCCCAGAATTCCATTCAGGATTCTGCATCGCATTTCATTGTTATTTCTGTCTAGTCTCCTGAAATCTATAACTGTTCTTCATCTAACTCTAACCTTTGTGACCTTGACATTTTTGATTAGTATAGATCAGTTATTTTTTTCATGTCTCTCGCTTTTGGGCTTATCTGGCACTAACTCATAATTGGATTGAGGTTATGTGTTTTTGCAGGAATACCATGGAAATGATGCTGTGTTCATCTCTGAGCATCACATAATGGGGGTCAAGATGTCAATACGTGTCATTACTGGTGGAACTGACCAGGGTCATTTGGTCAGCTGGTTTCTGCTTCATTTCACCTTACTATTGTGTACCTCATTGCTTGAAACATATTCTGGGAGGAATGTTTTGAGATTATTCAAATCATATTTGTCCCCAACCTTTCATCCAATGACTTTTTCCTACAACAAATTATTCAGTAGGGAAGCATGGCCCTTCTGTTTGTCTAGATAAATTCTTTGTGTCCTTGAGCCTGTCCACATCAGTATTTATTTGTTTTTACATTGAATTACTTTTCTCTTGCTATGATAACATGCCCTGAAAATCGTGGGAGGAAGGGCTTATTTGGATGCTCAGTTCCAAAGTGGACACAATCCATCATGGTAGGGAAGGCAGCCTATCACGTTTCATTCCCACACAGGAAACAGAGAGAGAGAGAAAAGATCCCCCAGTGGAACCCAGCTAAAAACCTCTGACTTTGGCCACTGTTGTGGACTTGCTTCCTTTAGCAGAGTTCCTCCTCAGAAGTTCTGCAGCCCCCAAAAATGGTGTCGGGAAGTGGGAACCACATACTCAAACATTAGCCTACTGGGAACGTCTCCCATTCAAAGCACTGCATACCACCCCACCTTGTCATTGTTTAGTTTGCTGTTTTAGTTATGCTCGCCCTGGACATTGAACCCTTCATCATCTTTGCTTCTGATCTGTATGAAAGGCACATCTGCTCTCTGAGAACTTTCTTTCCTGACTGCTTCATAATGTAATAAAGGATTGTTTATACTTTACCCATTCTGTCTTGATAGGGATTATCATTCCACGTACATAGTCATTGGTTAGAAATGGCGCTCAGGATCATGAATGTATATTTAAAGCCACTGTAACCTCAGGGTTAATCTTCGGCATTCTTTATTTGTAACTTATTTCTCCAATACTGAGAAATATAATTTTGATATTACACAATATAGTCACTTGCTTAATTCTAATGTGCATATAAAATGAGTCTAGAATTGTTGAATCATACCACAGTGAGGAACACATTTACTACCTAAATTATCACACTTGTAGAATTATTTTAACTGCAGTCTAATAATGTTCAATAAAGCTAACACTTTCCATCATTATTTAGGTTCATTTTATTACTTTTTTCTTTCAGTATGATTTTGATCATTTGTAATAATTAGGTTCCTTTGTTGATCTTTGCAATATGTCTGGGTTCTTTATCAAACTTTTAGCTTTTTTTTTTTTTTTAGAAAATTAAAAGGCAGAAGGAGATCATTACCTATATTTTAGGTTTTGAAAGCCAAACCTTTATAAAATTAAATACCAGAGAAGTGGTATTCCACCTTTGTCCTTGATAACCCCAAACTGTTCTTTCTGTCTACCCCAACATCCTGCAGACAAACAATGTATTTGGCTTCTATAGAATTCTTCCTATATTTATTTTAGAAAAGTGGACAGTCAACCGACCTGCAATCCCCCCTTCTTATAAAAAGGGTAGCACGGTGTGGACATTTTATTTCACATTGTGACATAGAAATCATATATCTGTTCAGGTGCATCTTTTTAAATCTAGTTTGTAGTTACCCTTTTACATATACATGACGATATCTTTTGTATGTGCTGTTTTCTTTAGAAGAAAGTCATGCCCTTAGTAGAATGTGGAAAATTAATATTAAATTAAGAAGGGACGATGGTAAATTGTAAAACTTTCTTAAACAGTGAAAAGCTGTATGTCAGCCTCCTAAATGTAGGCAGGACAAACAGCACTAAGCCCTAATGATTGACTAGCAATTGTTTGTGGAGGATTTTTTTTTGCCCACAACTTTGATTTATTGAGAACAACTTAACGTGATGGTTAATTGCAGTTTCTGCCATTATTGTTTGGAGCATCAAAAGATTAGTTTTTTTATAGCTTGCTAGTTAAATACATTTGGATGAGTTATTTTTCATCCGCTATCTCCTATATGTAGAAATGGTTTTCATATCTGTTTCTCATCTCTGTAAAATTGGGGGAAATAAATGAGCTTTGCCCCATAGTTAAAGATTACTCCCAAGATGCACTTATGACAGTATACGCGAAATAAGCTAAAACACAGATTTGAAAATCACTCCTGTGTTGATAACTGCTCTTTAATGTTCTATTAATTTCAGTTCTAAGATGTTTGCTTTATTTGCATATAATCATTAATACTTAGTACTTAAAACTGTTTATTTGAAAGGAAGAGACACAGCACGAAAGTCATAGACATGGAGGAAGAAAAATAAAAATTATCCCAACATTAATAACTAGATGATGCCGTTGTTAGTACAAAGCGATACAGATCCTTCTAGATAATTTGTGATGCTGAGGTGTAACCTGTACATGTATAAGTTAACAAAATTTTTATCATAGCTATACATGCACCTTATTCATTCCAAACAGCGTTGTGAATATCCAGTGTTATGCCTTTTGCAAGAAAGCCTGGTCAATAAGTCTGAATTCCGATCAATCCAATGTGAGCTAAAATTGAACAGACATTAAAACTAGACAAAAATATCAGTAAACCTGAGTACCTGAGGTCCTCAAATCTATCAGTTATCCATTTTTCTATAAATGCAGCACTCCCCGGGGCTTGTCTAGAAAAAATACAGTTAAATCCAAGAAATCAATCTTTGCTGTTTGAACTTTTGTTTGTGATGTTCATTTTAGTGGTATTGCAAAGCGAAGGAATTAACTTCAACTTCAAACCCAAGACTTTGATCAAAGATGCTCTCCAGAAGCCTGCAGGCATCCTTGAAGGCTGTGGTTCCAAAGGAGGCATTTTTCCATCATGACTATGGGCTTCTGAAATCACAAGTAAAGTTTTATAGATTCAAAGAAAATTAATTAAGTAAAAGTCTCCCCAAGGTCTCTTTTACTCATTCTTCCTCTTCGCTCCAGCTGCATGGATGCAAGAGAAACATTTTAGATGGTTCTCAAACATGAGCATTTCTAGAAACATAAAGATTGTATTTTATTTTCATGTTTAAATCATGAGGGTGACAAGTGAGTGGATGGGAATTCAGCAAAGTTATGCTAAAGAAGTCATCTTTGACCCCAACTTTTATGTACAAGTTATGTATGTTAGACAGCTGACTTATGCATGTAGGCAAGCATGCTGTCTTTCCAGGGGAAGCCTGCCACATGTTACTTTCTTATACTCTTCCCACCTTTGAAAAGAGGATCTTCTCAGAGGGAGAAAAAGGAAAGTAACTAAAAAAAATTTTACTCAAAAATCTTTATCTAATTGCGTTTTTTTTCTTGACAATAGCACATAGCTCTGGGGGGAGTTACAAGGTCCCTCCTCAGATGTAGTAGTTCTATTTGAGATCTTTAGAGGGGAAACTGGGGCCTGAGATATTAAAGATAGTGCTTATAGGATCATAGAACTACCTTTGGAATGTGCAAGGTATTACAATATTTACTGTGAAGAATCATGCTTATACATTAGACCTTTGGAATGTGCAAGGTGTTTGACTGCACAATATTAACTGTGAAGAATCATGCTTATACATTAGACCATGCCTATTATCTGTTAGAATCTGTGCAAATCCCTCATGTTTATGACATCCTCACAATACTAGGCAGATGCCATCATCACTTCCATTTCATAGTGAGGACCTTGAATCTGAAAAAGCAAAATCCCCTTCCTTGAACCATTATTTTGCTTTGCTGTTTTGTTTTATTTTATCAGTACATTGAGAATGTCCCACAGTGTATTTGGATTATTTCCAGCTATCTCCACTATCTCCTTCCAATCCATCCCCCTCCCCTACGCACTCAATTTTGTGTCTTCTTTTAAACTATAGAGTTGAATTTGTTCTGTTCCTATACTCTTGGTTTTGTGGTCACCCATTGGACCATACTTTGCCTAGCAGAGGACACACCCTTAAAGAGAACTGGCTCTCCTCTCTCAGCAGCTATCAAATACACAGAGTGCCTCAGCGATGGGCAAGACTCTATGTTTACCTCCCATTTCCACGCTAGGAGTTTTGTCTGGGTTGAACCTGTGCAGGTTTTGCGCTTACTATCACAGGGGCTATGAGCACATGTGTCCAACTGCCCTCCAGAAAACACTGTTTCTCTTTTAACTCACCCACCACTTCTGGCTATTAAAGTCTCCCTTCCTGCTCTTTCACAATGATCCTTGAACCTTTGGAAAAGGGGGTTTGGTGCAGGTATCCTATTTAGGGCCAAAAATGCTGCAACCTTTAGCGTAGTGTTATTATGATAAGCAACCATCTGCTGGGATTAAACCCAGGCCTGTGATATTCTTTTGCTCATCTTACTTGTTAACTGTTGTTGAAACTTGTGAGTCTCTGGTATTCTCCTCACCCTGGTCCTTTTTAGGACCAGCAATGCCATGCAGAGTCACCTGTGGCAGCAATGGGCTCTG
Source organism: Rattus norvegicus (assembly GCF_021556685.1). NCBI lineage: Eukaryota > Metazoa > Chordata > Mammalia > Rodentia > Muridae > Rattus > Rattus norvegicus. Next base: position 57,211,036 of record NC_141537.1, on the reverse strand, counting down.
GTTGTAGGCCTGAGTCCTCTGAGACTTCTGAATGTATCTCACACGTCCCACATGGACTGGGGTCCTGACTACTAAATGGAGCTTTCAGGCTGCAGGGAATTAAGTCTAGCAGAGACTCGTGAAGAGAGCAACACAGATGGACTTGCCTCCTACAAGCTCCCATTTCTTTTCTAACCATATTTCCTTTCTGAATTACTAACTGAGTTTTCTTGTCTCTTCTCTAAAAGTACACTCTTAGTACTCTTAGTAAGGGTAACTGTGTTCCTTTTCTGTCATGGCTTTCTAGTGGTTCACTCCTCACTTCTGCAGGCAAAAGTTAAAACTCCTTTCCTCAGCATTATACGCTCTTGTCCAAGTCTGCTTTCTTTCTCCAGGCATGGTCAACTTGCATGGTAGGTTTGAGTTTATCCATCTGTTCACAATCTCCTACAAGTTTGTGCACATGTACGTGTGTGCGTGTGTGTGTGTGTGTGTGTGTGTGCCTTTAAATTCTTTTTGTAAAACTAGGTTTTCTGCCTTCCCACCATGTCCTGTCCATCTTTCAAACTTTTTGTCTTTTTCAGAAAGCAGTGTGGTTGTCTTTTGTTCTGTGAAGTTTCCTCTGTATGGTAGAGGAAGGAGGTACTCCTTTTTCTGGGCCTTTGAAGCATCCCAGAAATGTCTTGCCGACACATGTTTCCCGGAGTTTGACACCTGCTCATTCATTGTTCACTCTGCCAGGCTGTGAGCCCTGGGAGTGATGAATTTGTCTCAGAACTCTTTGTGTCCCTAATGCCTACCACATCTGCTGTGCATTTGACAAAAGTTTTCTTGAATGTATTAATAGGCAAACCGGGAATCAGACAAGGTAAAAGTGTAACCTACCTTACTAACGTGCACTGTGATTAGTGACTTACAGGATCTCTCAGAGTCTTAATTTTCTCATTCCTGAGATGAAGATCTCATGTCTGTTACTCAGAGGACATTTAGCCAGTTAAATGGTGAGGAATGAAGGAGTTGCCATAAGCAACTCCTTTGCGAAAGGCTTACTTTTTGTTAGAAATCATTATTTCAATATGAATCTTTTAAATGAGTGATTTGGGCTGAGCGTAAGGATATCAAATCTCTGGAGACTGAAGTGCAATGGAAAGCTTGTATAATAGGTAGGCCTCGGGGTCTGTTTCATGGTCACAGGATCTGAAGTGTCAGATTGGGAGGGACTGAGCAGATTATCTATGGAGTATCTTTATTAAAACAGAAGATCTGGAAAGTTTAAGTAACTTGTTCACAATCATGGAACTGGCTGTCCCAAAATGCAATTTCTGATGAAGCAGCATGGCACACACCCATAACTCTAACACAAGGAGGCTGAGTCAAAGGGGATTCCGAGTTCAAGGCCAGCCTGGGCTATGTAGTGAGACTCTGCTTACAAACAACAGTAACAAGAGCGGCAGCAACAAAGAAACAAACCACGAAACTGGAAGCTTTACCTTCTGTATTGTTAGATTTTTATTCTGCCGTATTAAACACGTGATTTCCATAATTAAATCAATATTTTGAATATTATTGTCTGCTGAGATGTGTGAGGAAGGAATGTATTGATGTTATTCCCTGAGCTTCTGTGTCAAGGTTGATTCAGTTTAGCATGCCTAATGACTTGTGGACTTCCTTAGTTTGTCTTTGTATTCACATTGGCTTGGTCTCCATCTCCCGATGTAGGGTAAGCATGCAAGGAAGTTGCCCTTTGTTTGTTGTTGCTCTGTTTTGTTCTGTTTATCAGAGAAGTGGAAGAAGAGCAAATAAAAGGCAGCTGAGACTCTACAAGGGTAGTTACACTGGTGCATGCAAAGAGACTAAAATAAGTTAGACTCTGGCCACAGTTAGTGGAGTATCAAGTTTCCTGTAAGGTAAAATACAAGTACACCAGATTAAAAAACTGGCCAGTATATGGGCAAGCTACCGAAAGACCTGATGCAAACCCATCCACGGCACTCATGGAACCTTGGAGTTGCTACAGGCTTTGTTTGTCTATGACTAGACAAGTCACCTTTGTAATAATGGGTGAGACTTTTATTCTGTCTTGAAAATTTCATGCATGATGAATATTGTTTTCTTTTTCAGTGCTGTGCTAGAACAGTCAGAGAAGAAGGAGCAGGGAAGGCAAGGGTTTACTTGGCTTATCCTTCGAAGTCACAGTGCATTGTCAAGGGAAGATAGGGCAGCGACTTAAAGCAGAAGCCATGGAAGAATGCTATCTGTTGGCTTGCTCACAGGCTCATGTCCAGCTAGCTTTTTTTATGCATCCCAGGACCACCTACTGCGGCAACTACCTATAGAGATCTGGGGCTTTATTCTCCTGGAGTATTTGCGTATGCCAATAGCTCACAGTGGATCAGGAAATCTTTCCATCAGATGATATATGTTTTCTTTTTAATTCAAAAATATTTTTATTAATTCTCTGAGAATAATGCACAATGTATTTGAATATATTTATCCCTCAACTCCTTCCATTACCACTCTCCTAACTTTCCCATCCCATCTCATCTAACTTTGAGATTTCCTTTCTTTCTCATTACTCTAAAAGTACCGTCTGTGTTGCCCAGTTAGTCCTGGGATCAAAGCCTTAGCTGGTATGTAGTCAGCTGATTGAAGGTCACATCATTAAAGTAAACTAGCTTGCCTTTTACCAGTAGCTATGGAATGCCAATATCTCAGCAACTAGGGGTGAGTTTACCTGTCCATCTCCCTTGTCCCATGCTAGGGTTCTGTCTAGCTAGAGCTTTTAACAGTCTTGTGCATATTGTCCCAAGTGCTTTGAGTTCATTTGTCCATCTTTCCTGTTTTGTCTGGAATACACTGTTTCCTTGATTTATCAACCACTTCTGTTCCTTAGGCTCTTTCCAACCCTTCTTCCTCAAAGATTCATGAGCCTCGGGAGAGTTATCGTTCAATCTAGAGCCGAGCACCACACAGTTCCTTGTTCTCTGCATGTTAACCAGTTGTGGGGCCCTGCGTCAGTAACAATCTGAATTCTCAAACAAGCATTGAGAGATGCATTGATCATTGAGTATAAAGGTAATTTGTTAGGAGTTGGTTTAACACTATGTCTATTTAAAATAGTAAGACCTGCATTAGAGACATTTATAACTGCTATGATAGACTATCTGACAGAAGCAACTTAAGGAAGAAAGGGTTGCAGCAGTGTATCATGGCAGGGAAGTATGATGGTTGGAGATGCTTCCTTTCTTGTGGTGGGATCTTGTAGTACAACGCATTTATATCTTGCAAGAAGTAGGGAGAGTTAGAAAACAATCAGAGTTGGTCTTTATCTCACTGTCCCCACCCCCACCCCCAGGAGTCTACACCCACCAGTTAGGATTTATGTTCAAAAGCTTTCACAGCCTCCCAAAACAGCAACAGCAGCTCCAGATCAAGATAGGCCTGTAGGAGATGTCTCAAACTCAGAGCAGGATACCCAGTCTTGTGTACATGGGCTTTTGTGATTGTCATTTAACTAGAGATTGCCAGTTTGTTCCCAAAAGATTGACCTCAGTTTTTCCCAATAGTAGAATATAAAATTATCCCATATTTTAACTCATAATTACTGTCAAACTTTAAGAAAAGATTTTTCTGCCTGACATATACGAAATGCTATATTAGCCAATTTACATTTTTATGATTGTTATTGTAGCTTCGAATCTTCCCACACATCTCTTAGGCTTTAATTTTTTCAATCAAGTATTAATGTGACACTTGTTCATATATTTGCTAATATTTTTCTATGGATTATTTGCTTTTCTCCTGTATCGAGTCTTATAAGGTCCTTACATATTTGGTAATATTTCCTAACTGAGGTCAGAGCTGGAGCCACAGCCTTATGGGGTCCTACTCCTGGAATACCCTCTAGAATTTTACATAAACTCCAGCTCAGAGCCTTGATTTCCACATCTCTATTTATGCCCTCTGACTATGGCCTAGCTTTCATTTAAGGTCACATCTCACTGACATATTCTAGTTGGTGGTGGTCTGAGCTCTGCCTGTGTCAGCCAACCCCATTTACTTATTCTCTTTTAGTTCAAGGCTTATCTTTTAGTTTGGTTTATCTTTTAGCTAACAAGACCATAACAAGGACTTTGGCTAATTTCTTTTTGATTTTTCTATTTTCTGAACTAACAATGAATTCTGGAAAAACCTTTCATTTCTGAAAAACTTTTTTTTGCTATTTTAATAATTTTTGTGTTTTGGGTGAAAATTAAGCTATGTTTCTATCCCCTGTACAGGGGTGGTTTTATTTTTATAGGTTTTTTTCTTAAATATTTGAACCACCCCTCTGCACCAGGTATCCAGTTTTAGCCAGTTTAAGTTTTCCCCTGGGTCATGGCCTAAGGTCAGAGCTAGTCATGGCCTCATGGACCCCTCTTGTTAGGGTTCTACCTAAAGCTCTAGCTCACATTCTTGACTTTTACTCCATATTTATGGCCTCTAACTATGGCCTATCTTTCATTTAAGTTTCAATTGCATTGACATATTTATTGTAGTTCTTTTCTACCTATTTCTAGTCTGAGCTATGCCCCTGTCAGCCAACTCTAGGAGCTCAGGGGATGATGAGCATACACAGGATTCTGGTGAATCTTCGTAGTGTCTTGGATTCTTGGGTTCTGGTCTAAGGTTCTGTTCTCCCCTCCCCACTGGTAGATTTTGCATACTGGTAGATTTAGCCCAGGAAAGGAATTAGCTGAGCTGTCAGCAAGATACATTAAATATTATTAATATACATTTTTGCTCACACATTTTATATTTAAACTTTTATAAAATCCATGGATGAAATAACTCCTTTATTAAAAAGAGCATTCAAACTTTGTTTCCTTAGACAAATGAAAAACTGTCGGAGGACCAGCAGTCTCAATTAACCTGGACCCCCAAGATCTCTCAGACACTGGACCACATTCCAGGCAGCGTACACCAGCTGATATGAGGCCCCCAACACATACATAGCAGAGGACTGCTGGGTCTGGCTTTAGTCAGAGAAGATGCATCTAACCCTCAAGAGACTAGATGCCCTGGGATTGGGGAAGTCTGATTGGATGGGGGATGGTGGAGTGGAGAGGTATGAGATGTGGAACAGTCAAAGGGTGGACCAGGACAGGGATAAAATCTGGAGTGTAAAAAAAAATCAATAAAATTTAAAAAGAAAAAGAAAAAAGAAAAAAGAAAAACTGATAACTATTTGACAAATGTCTAGGTTGATCCATATATAGATGTAAATCTTCCTACCTATGTATTCTTTATGCAGTTCATGTCCAGATTACATCCATTTACAGTGCTTGTTCTGTAAACATGATTCTATTGACTGATGTCTTAACTGCCCCACCACTTGGTACACATAAACTTTAAAGAGAGAAGAAGGTTAATGATTGTTCTCATCTTGATTATCTCAAATGTTTCCTATACTTCTGAGTCAAATGGAGGTCTGAGGCACTGTGTCTGACATACATAAGACTTTCTGAAAAGTCTCAACCATGAACCAACTTCTGTAAAAAGCTGTCTGCTTTTAACAGCTTTGCATGTCTCTATCTATCAGACACCTGGGATTCTAGCATCTTTTAGTTCTTTGTTTCCTGTAAGTGCTCACCACACCTATTTTTTTCTTCCATTTTTATTAAATTGGGTGTTTCTTATTTACATTTCAAATGTTATTCCCTTTCCTGGTTTCCAGGCCAACATTCCTCTAACCCTTCTCCCTCCCCTTCTATAACAGTGTTCCCCTCCTAGTCCACCCCCATTACTGCCACCCGAACAATCCCGTACACTGGGGGTTCACTCTTGGCAGGACCAAGGGCTTCCCCTTCCACTGGCGCTCTTACTAGGCTATTCATTGCTACCTATGAGGTCAGAGTCCAGGGTCAGTCCATGTATAGTCTTTGGGTAGTGGCTTAGTCCCTGGAAGCTCTGGTTGCTTGGCATTGTTGTTCATAAGGGGTCTCGAGTCCCTTCAAGCTCTTTCAGTCCTTTCTCAGATTCCTTCAACGGGGGTCCCGTTCTCAGTTCAGTGGTTTGCTGCTGGCATTCGCCTCTGTATTTGACACATTCTGGCTGTGTCTCTCAGGAGAGATCTACATCCGGTTCCTGTCAGCCTGCACTTCTTTGCTTCATCTATCTTATCTAGTTTGGTGGCTGTATATTTATAGGCCACATGTGGGGCAGACTCTGAATGGCTGTTCCTTCAGTCTCTGTTCTAAACTTTGCCTCCCTATCCCCTCCTATGAGCATTTTTGTTCCCCTTTTAAAGAAGAAGTGAAGCATCTGCACTTTCATCATCCTTCTTGAGTTTCATGTGGTCTGTGCATCTTCCACCACACCTATTAAGTCTTTGGTATCATCGTGACCACCTCTGTCTGCTTATGCCCTGGTTAAGACTGAACTCTGGTTCATCTTCCTGGACAGTTATGATTCTAGATTATTGAAACCTTAGATGGTGCTGACCATCTAACATTAGTTTTTTCAAACCTTTCTTAATTGCCTGAACTCAAGAGACTTAGGAGTTTGGTAACCTGTGACACTTTAGGATCTCACTATATAAAGTGAGGTCTGAGGACCCAACTGATTGGGTATCATTTTGAGAGTTCACTATAAAGGAAGCATTGGTTGGTGAGAAATCTGAATGGATAAAGTGCCACCAACACAAGAGTGAGGTTCTGAGTTTGGATTAGCTATGTAAAAGCATGGGTTAAGCAGTGCCTGTTTGTGACATCAGCATCCATCCATGGGACATTTTGGCAGGAGAGCCTAGTTGAAACAACGTGCTCTAGGTTTAGAGAATAAAAGAAGGGAGATAGTGATAGTGGAAGCTTTCAGGTGTGGACTCAGTTCTTCATATACATGTGCAAATAAATCTACATATGTGCATAATTCCATATGCAAATACATATACCCACTGGTCCCTAGAATTGTAGAATTTCAGTCCCTGCCAAGACTTGTTATCAGAGTCTGCATAATGCATTGAACCTCCATTTAGTCCTAGGTGTCAGAATAAATTAGGGCTCTTTTTATTTTTAAGTATATACTCCACAAAATGATGAGGGTTGCTTCCTTTGGTTGCCCCAGAAGAATGTATCCTATGTCTGAGGACCAGGCTCAAAGGTCTGTGTAACAAAGGGAAATATGAACGTCACTTAGATGTGTCAGAGATAAACAGCATAGGTAGGAAACAATGGGCCTGAAATTCACAGTGCCTGCTTCCATCCCTAAACGCTGCCCAGTTCCGCACCCTTTGCTTTCATCTCCCCAATTCTGGTTGTATTTAGACTTGAAACAGAACATTCACACCCTTCTCATGATCTGATCTTACCACCGCACACTGGGTGAGCAGCTACATGAGCCCTAGAATTTGGCTGATTTTCATGGAACTGAGCAAACATCCACCCATGACAGGTTCAGGACCTTGGCCTTATTAGCACTGACCTCCAAACTGAGCTTGTTAGTGTAGTGCTCCTCGTTAGGTAATGAGTGCTTAAGCACCCACTGCTTCCAATTATAATGAATTATTGGCAATATGGTCTCAGCCCTCAAGCTACTTTTTCAGTTTGAAATGGGGGAAATGATCTAAAGGAGTGAGAACAAAATGCAAACAGAATTGGAAAAATGTAACAATATAGGACTGCCGGGTGGTTGTCTTGGACCACATGCTGATGACTTCGGTGTTGGCTGTACTGGCGTTTTAAAAATAGACACATTCTCAACATAGTGATGGTGGCCTGCCATGCTGTCACCTTTAAGGGAATAGGGATGTTTGGGGATATGTTTGCTCATATAATCTAATGATTTAGAACAGTGTTTTCTAGCTGGAAACTTTTAAAAGATCCATAGAAATTAATTCCTTAGGTTCATTACCCAGAAAACAATTCATGTAAGTTTAACAGGCTATATTGATTTTTCTCTAAATTTTACTGTGTCCCAGATGAACTAAAGTATTGTAGGAAAAATAAGCCAACATACATTTAAATTATGAACAAGATCTACTCTTTTAATTTTTATGCTAGGTTCCTGTCTGCAAGCATCATAGAGTATCATTAATATTGTCAGGGATTGGTGCTTGCCCATGGAGTGAGTCTGAAGTTGGGCTGGTTACAGGTTGGCCATTCCCTCAGTCTCTGCTCTATCCCCACTGCCTCAATTTCTTGTAGACAGGGCAGATTTTGGGTCAAAAGTTTTGTGGGTGGGTTGGTGTCCTTACCCCTACACTGTGGGTCCTGCCTGGCTATAGAAGGCGGCCTCTTTTGATTCCATATCCCTACTGCTATACATCTTCCATATAAGGTCTCAACTTAGGTCACTAGCATTGAGTCCTGGGAGCCTCCCTAATCCTATATGGTCTCTGGAGCTTCCCAGAGACTTCCCTCACACACACTCCTTCCAGCAGCTTCAGATTTCCATTCATTCTCTTGGTCCTATGACCCTCCCTCCTGTCTCTCCCCCACCCAATCCTGATCCCCCATTCACCTCCCCATCTCTCCTCTCACTCAATTCCCTCCCTCCTTCTGCCTCCTCTGACTATTTCATTCCTCCTTCTAAGTGAGATTCAAGCATCCTCAACTGGGCTGTCCTTCTTGTTGAGCTTCTTTGGGTCTGTTAAGCATTATCATTAAAATATTTACTTATTTAGAATTTGGTATTCATGCATGCCACTATTCTACCATTGAACTACATTCCAGATACCAACTTTACTTTTTTTTTTAGTAAGAGAGAAATTTGTTTATAGTATGTACTGGGAATAAAATATTCCTGTCCTATTTGAGGAAAAGTGGAAGGACTTGCCAGTAGATTGCATATTTAAAGAAATACTTTTTTAGCTAAATTTAATTTTTATTTTTAACAGTGGTTATTTGCAGCACTATCAAACCTTTGAGGGTATAATTTCATCAACACGCTGCATGTTAGAGTGATCTCATTTGGTAGGGTTTTTTCTTTTTGGTTTGGTTTTTGTTTTATTTAGCTAAACAATTATGTGATTTAATCATGGCCCATGTTAGCAGACCATTTTCAAACACATGCACTTTAGTATAGTCCTGGGAAGGGCTTTGATTTGCTCGCTTTGATTTTAGCAGGTTCGATTTTGAAGTAAAAAAATAAGATTTGTTATCACTTGGGCTGAGGAACTCCCTGGAATGTAGTGTGCCATTTAGCCAGTATGTCCTAAGTCCATGGTTAGGGTGGTCCTGCTTCACCAAGAGCTTGTAGAAAGAGAGCGAAAGCAAAATGAACCATTTTGACATGTGGCTGGAATCATTATCATGGGATATGTTAGAAGGGGTTCCATAGTTGTTCAGAGAAAGGCTTAGTGAATCAGAGAGCAGATGAATATACTCTGGGTGATGGAGTATTTGAACATAGATCATAATCCTGTATAAACATGCATTCAGGATAATGAAAATAAACCTGTGTAAGACACTGAGCTCATTTCTCAATTCTTTATCTCGAGGTGATGCAAATAGAACAAAACAAAACAAAATAAGCCCGAAGACTTAATGGTGTATAAAGTCCCCCCCTTCAACAACACCATCTGCAGTGATTAGCAGAAGGCCCTGGCTCTTGGTTGAACACTTCTCCGAGACAACTAGCCAAGAAGTGAGCAGTTGATCTGACAAAATGAAAGAACACATCTTTAAAGGAAGAAAAGACACACACACACACACACACACACACACACACACACACACACTCACACACACACACACACAAACAGTCTCATACTAAAATGACAGTCATGGAAAACAGCCAAAATGTCTGTCCTAGAGTAAGGGTGTGTAGGATGTTACCTAGAAGAACATTTCAATTCTCCTTTAATTTTGTTTGTGGTATACAGGAACCAAGGGCTCTTCTAGTGACAACATAGATAATGGATCTGATGTTAGTTCTGGCATCTCATGGTTATGTGACCAGGGCCTGTAAACCCCTGTGGCCTTGGTGAAGAAGGGTGGCAATATTGACTTTCTCATCAAGTGCCCAGAGGTGCTATCAGATGCAGCCAAGATGGCTCCAGGGCCTATGGCACCAGGGAGCAGCAGCAGATGAACGTGAAGCCACCCAGCAGGAAGCTTGGCAGCTGAGAGAAAGCAGCTTAGAAAAATTGGGTCAGCCTCCGGTGGTGACTATAATCAGAAACCTGTGAGAAGAAGCATTATTAACATGTTAACCTTGGCAAAATGGATTGTTTTAAAAAATATCAATGAAACAATCTATGAATGGCAGAAATGCTAAACATTGCTGGCCCTGATGGAAGTGGGAAGAGGAGCTGGGATTCAAGGTGCAGGGAAAAAAATTTCGTTTTTAAATCGCCAAACAAAAAGGTTTACTTTTCTTTTCGGTTTCAAGCACCATTTCCAGTTTCATGGGGCTCTTCATGTTTAGATGCTCGATGTTGGCTTACTCAATGCTATTCGCCGCCCAGCTCAGCTCCCTGAAGGATAAGAAAGCGTTTTCTTTGCAAACTTAATTTTAGTTTGTGAGATCATTAGGCCCTGGAAGATGCTGGATGAACCTACATTGCTGGCATTGTTACTTAGCCCAGTCTCGAGTGGTCACTTGGATATGGTATATGGTATTAACAAGGAACAACATGGTGGATAGAATTTCATGGAGGTCATTTGGCTTCGCCCAGAGGAAAAATGTTTGTTTTGTGACTATATCCTTACCGAAAGACAATAGATAGCCCCAAATAATATCATGATACTCATGGACAATGGGAAAATATGCTTGGATGAGCGGTAGAATAGATAAGCATGTTGGAGAAAATAGCGTAAAACATGCTTTGTGGTGTGTCTACATCTCACGTAGCTATTGTTTGATGATACTTTCATAGTAAATACATCAGCGGCAACATTTCTGTGCTCCACTATCTAGATGTTGCTATAGTATCCAGGCAAAGCCGTAAGCTGTTCCACATGCATTGTCTTACTTACAGCTTATAGCAATCTATATGGTGGATATTATTGTTTCCACGTTATAGATGAGGAAGCCTTATTTCAAAGCTAAACCTTCTAACTATCCCCCCTATAATGGGACTTTTGGGGAGACCGTTAGCTCCCGAGTAATGACATGGAGAATTATATTCATTTATGAATGCCTAGACCTTATAGCTAGGCTTGTTTCCAACTAGCTGGTCTAACTTATTTAACCCGTTTATTCTAATCTAACGTCTGCCATATGACTTGTTAATTACTCCTTCAGTCCCAGCTTTGTCCTCCGTATCTCCCTGGCGAATCCTCCCACTCCTCAGTTTCTCCAGGAGTTCCTATCTCTTCCCAGAAGTCCTGCCTCCTGCTTTTGCTATAGGACCCCAGATTTTCAGTAAACCAATCAGAAGGTGAGGGAGGGTGTTTATGAAATATAATGTAGTCATAGGAATAACAAAGCCAAATCCGTCTCCACTCAATATTCTGCAGGCACAGGAACCAGCATTTGAATAATACAAAGACGATCTTTACACAGAGTACAAGAATATTATCCAATACTCCCTGCTGTGAACTAATAGTTCTCACTCTAGTGCGCTTATTTATGTGGGTTAGGTGTGAGAAAATTAGAGTTAATTTCTCAAACCTATAAGTTGCGCTTTAGAAGTACCGTGAGCATGTTTTAAAATAGGTATTTTTATTGTCTTGTGTTAGTCATTTGTTTCATACTAAGGTATTGATGTATGTGCCAAGCAAATAAATTCCTGATTGAACCGCTCTTTCTTTAAAGTCCAAGGCAGTAGCCATTCTGTGGGGGAAAGAAGCTTTCTCCTTGAGGGTCCGTAGCCTTGTCTCTGAACAGTGATCTTTTTACAGTCACATGGTGATTGTTTTAGAGGGATTCACTAAAATCTCATAAAGAGCTGGAAAACATGCAGTGCTTTGTGCCTCATCCACAGGAAGTGCTTGGAACATAGACACTTGAGGCTTAAAGAGCCTAGGCAAGTAGTTCAAGGTCAGACGGCTCAGAACTGGAGAGTTAGGATGTATATACACTCTATATGTCTTCAGATTCAGAGCTCTTACACTGGTCAACTACTTCTCTATGATCAGATCTCCTTGCTATATTTTTGTATTAAATGTTTTTCATTATGTGTCCGTTCATTTCTCAGATGAGTTATTTAATTCTTTTTTTTCTTTATAGGTTTTCCTTGAATAGATAAAGTGACTTGCTATTACCTTTCTGCAATTAAAATGGAAGGAAAAAAACCACCCTCATCTCACAATTCTTTTATAATTTCAGATAGAGTTTTCAAACTGAAGCTGATTTCAGTTATTCCTATGGATTTTCTCAGCTATGCTCTGGTGAGGGCTAATGGATTTTAATGCATTCATTTTAGGCCTCCTGTACTTTTTAAAGTGACAGTGTCTGTGCCCTGAGTTTAGCTCATGTGCATACAAAGACTTGCATACACTAATATCTACTTTGTATCCGAATCACTTTTCTCTTTAGTTTCCCCCAGATGTGATGATTTCGGGTATATGGTTAGCTAGAATGGTATATGGTTAGCAAGGCGCTGAAAAAGTTATTTTCCCAACTGCCTGAGAAGCAGTTCAGGAGAAACAGGAGGCCGTGAGATCATCAAAGGCCCATTATTCTGCTTTTGCTCTGCCCTCTGGTACTTTCCCTATTTGTATGCCCAATGCCAAATGGTGGCACCTACCATGGCATCTGCATTTTAACTCCTTGCAAGGGACCAAGGGGAGAAAAAGGTGAGATCAGGTATTTCTTTGCAAATATGTACTCCACTGTCCACTCTCCACAGTCTTTTGGTCAAAGTCTGGTTACATGGCTATTCCTATTCATCTCTAAGAGACTCTGGGAGATGCAGGCTCTGGCTCAAGGCATTTGTCACTCTCTGGGAGTTGCTTACCTAAAGGGACAAGAGGAGGATGGATGCTGGAGTTAATTAACAATTTCTGGGACAGTCTGGCCCTCCAGCATCTAAGCATCACTTTCCAACTGTCATTTCATATAGAGGGCATGCTCACTTTCCTCTCAACGAAAACAGACAGAAGTTTTTCCTACTTGCTTCCCGTAGCCTAGAGTCCAGAATGTCTGTTGGATATTCTAACCTCTCTATGCTGTCATACATGGCTCCAGTAACCCCTGCACTAAACATAATGATTCGTTGCTTGGTGCAAAACTACTTCCATTTTGAAAGAGAGGAAATAGGAAGCTCAGCATGGAGGCTGGACAAGAACTGCTTGGCATTTCCTTTTGTTGTTACACCTTTTCGGTCATGCTGAACTTGCTCTCTGGACTTGCTCACTCCCTTGTTCATGGTTCTTAGTGACTCTTTATCTTTTCTGGTCACATGTGTGGTAGAAGTTGCAATGTATGACCCCCTTGCAAATCATCTGTTTTATAGCCTGCTTTGTGCTGTTGCAGGTTTGGGAACTTGGAACTTGGTGTAATGGCTGTGCACACGGTAGCTGTCGGCTGGACTTTTGATTTCTTTGTGATGTGATGACCTCTCTATTCGCTGCCAACATGTTTCAAACTTTTGTTATATTTGCTTCAGAGCACAGCCTACTCCACATGTCGTTCCCCAGTTTGAAGACTTCTACCTTAAGATCTTTTGATTTAAGAGTTTTGGGTAGGAGAGCCATGCTCGTTTCAGCTGAGTGCTTGTGATTGGTCTAGCTCCTCTAGGGTGGCCCTAGTAGACCCTCCATAGGGAGTCCATGAAGTCGGCTCTGCATAGCAGTCTCTTATTTTGTATTTTTTGGGGGTGCAGATGCAGGCAGCGTTTCATCAGTCACTTGTAAAGGTCGCAAATAGGAAACCCATTGTGGTTCTACATCGTGTAATATCTGTGTTCAGAGCATCTATGACTTGCTTAGGTTGGTACCCTCCTCCTGTACAGAGCAGCTCTGTACTAGGATATAATCAGCTTCCTTTGGTTTCTTACTGTCTTGGTCTCCAGAACATCTATAACCCCGCTCCCGCATTGTGTCCACTTTCTAGTTGACAGTAGTTAAGAGAGTAGAAGAAGAGTTGGAGGATAAGTGACACCCTTAGGAAAACATAAAATGGTTTACATGGATCCTTCTGACTGTAATTCACTGCCTAAAATAAACCATTAATCACCCAGATGAATGGTTTATAGAAGCAAGGAGAAGGTTCGGGCGAGCTAGTACTGTGTATAAATACAATTCAAAGGATTCTGTTGAAAGAATGAAGACTTTACACTGGACAATCAGAAAGGCTCTGCAGTAAAACTGCTGATTACAAAATAAGGTCAAAGTATTATTGAATTCCTGGAAGGTCTTTAACAGCATCTCCTCCATAAGAAGCCTCTCCTTTATGGAAAATGATAAGAAAAAAATCCTATTATCCTAGCCTGTTAACTTGTTTAGTCTTTCTTTCTCTCTGTTTCTCTGCCCTCTCTTTGTCTCTCTATCCCTCCCTTCTCCCCCCCCTCTGTGTGTGTGTGTGCGCGCGTGCGCACGCCTGTGTATTCTCGCAAGTGCAAGGTGAATTGAGCTTTAGGAAAAACCCTCATAGGACAGGTGGGCAACTATTTCAAGTATGAATATACATCTCTTCTTTTTAAAGTTCCTTTCTCAAACCACATTGTAATTCCATCACAGAAACTTACCTTCTTCTCTACAAAGGTGTTGCTATAACTAATTTCAAACAGCATGGTTTAGGCAGTATTCAATTTTTCTTAATACTGGCCTTGTTGGCAGCCCTGAATGGACTATGGCTTGGGAGGGATACGTGTGAAAGCAAGCGTTTTATCCCAGTGTACGAAGATGGGAAAGCAGTGAACTGTCAACCAGCTCATGTAGCCTAAATCCCTGTTACCTCCAAAAACACTGAATCTATGAACAGAACTGCTTTTCAGCTTTATCCTGGGATATAAGGTTTATTCAAATTGGGAAGAGAAGGAAGTCCCAAAGAGCTACCACACCTGGAAGAAGAGATCATGTTGAGACACGTAGTTTGAAATCATGCATGTGTATTGTTTTCTGACATTGCACATCTGTCTGGACCACTGGCAAGTGATTTCTCTTTAACCCTGGCTGCTCCGTTATCAGCCCTCATGCACAAATGTCAAAAGGGCTGGGAACTTGTGCCTCTGGCTCTCTCTCCATTCTCAGAGGCAGCAGATAGTTGAAGTTGGGGTCTCTGGCCTTGGTCCCATCCTAACCTTGACATTGTTGCATCCCTCTCCCATCTCAGGAATATTTTGTCAGTTTTGTGCTATTCCCTGCTGGTGGGTGGAGGGTTGCTGGCTTTGTTGTGCTAGGATTTTCCTGGCATTCCGTGCAGCCTTTGGCTTCTAGCATTCCCCTGCATGTGACTAAGGCTGCAACTCGGCAGGGTTGAGCCAGGCATTCAGCCTTTTTATGTCGTCCCTTCTTCTGCATGAAATCTCTCTCTTCAGCCCAAATCGCTGGATGGCTTAAAGTAATCTACAAAAAAAGCAGCATAGTTTTGTGTTTTCAAGTTTTGTTATTTCCAAAACTGACTGGGCATCTTGGTTATTCTATGGAAGAGTTTTGCTATTTGTTTAGTGAGTATAAATAAATGATCATAAATAAGAGCTTCACTTAAAGCCTTCATCTCTACCTCCTTCCACTCTCCCAAGAAAGACCTGACTTGTAGGAAAGCCAGCCATGCTTACCTTGTGGCTTTGACCAGTCTTCTGTCTCAGGCGTCAAACCTCCAGGAAATGCAGGTATTCCACCTACCTTCTTAGCTGAAGAAGCTGTCTCCAACCATGGAGTTTGCCCTTGAAGGGCAAGGGCAAGTTTTTCTCAAAAGCCTAAAAATCATATTACTAGTAATGTTATCCCTTAGGAATCCAGTCCAATCTAGAATTCCCATTTCTGCTCCGTTCTTACTTGACACACATCCATGAATATTGCTTTTTTCTAATACTAAAGCCCAGAAGACTTGGATTTTTATCCTTAGCTCTACCAATAGCATACTATTTAGTTGTCTTTTGACTCGAATATTTTAAGCCATTTGAAGAAACATTTTTATTCGTTTGCCTTTTTTCCTAGTGCTGCCTTCTATGACCTAGAAATTACTGGCATGTTCATTTTTAACTCCGTGGTTTAACCTCTGTGTATGCCATTATGGAAATCAATCTTTAGAAGTCATAAGTATGCTACAGAGGCTCATCATCAAACGCTTATATGAATGATTTAGAATGGGGCCAAATAATTACATTTTGTGGCCAAAAAGACTTAGCTTAGAAGCTAGAGGAATAAACCATTTTGGCATCTCTTAAATATATATTAGAATTCTGCACTTTAACATAAATTTAATAAAGTATAGTCATTTTGATAGCAGTGGTGAGGACTAGGAGAATCTGCCAGCACCTACATTTACTATATTTGGCTTCTTAGGTGTTAGGAAAGTAACTGGTTAAATTTAAGTATGATTATCTGAGCCATTAATTGTACAGGACACATGGAAGAAAGGAGTTCTTGCCTCCAATTTCTTGAATATATTCTCCAAACACTGTCCTTCATCCCGGAGGCATAGTAAGGGATGGCATGATCAGGATTCCTGCTCCCACAGATCCAGGCTGGTTTTACCATTATTTATTGAGCATTATTTACACACAAGACAGTCTCTCTCTATAGCAGAGAGCTACGATGTCACAGTCTACTCCTGTAAGATCGACCAGTATGTGTGCTATTATCCACCTGTAAACTACAAGTGTGAATATGTGAACTAACAAGAGGTATGGGCTCAAGGGAGGCCACGTGGAGCCAGTTCTGAGTGAGTGGAGGAGAGACGGGGCAATGCAGTGCTCAGCTTTAATTAGGGAAGGCAAATTTCCAGATGATCTCCAGTCAGTCCCAGATTTCTGTGCTGCCAAACCCATGGTGCACTGCTTCTAGCATTGCTTTATGTCCTTGTATGAAGGTGTGGAGTCTAAAGCATCGGCGCCTACCCTCTGTGAGATGTTTTCTTGAGAGAAGACAGGGAAATACATTTTAGTTCACAGTCTTCTTCTTGAATCAATCCATCTTGAAGTTGAGTGTCCAGGAAGGATTCTGAGGGTCTGTCTTCCCAAAAGTGTAAAGGTTGATTTTCCTAAGGGAGATCCTTAGTAGGGAAAGAGGATCCAGGGCCAAGTGCTTTGACAGATCTTTTAACTGACTACATGTTGATATTGTATAACTCTATCACTGGAACTCTCTGCTCTCTGTCTTTGCTGCATGTTACATAGCCAGTCCGGTTTCAGTACAGCATTTACGGGTCTCCCCTGTCCTCCTTCTGCCTCTCTGGAGATTACTTTCTGACTGTCCTTTTGACTGCTTCTTTGCTGGGTGATGTGATGATCTTCCCTTTTGCTTGGCTATGGGATACTATCATTCTTTTATCATATCCCCTAATGTGCAGGATGTGTGTCTCATTAAGAAAATCCTTTTATAACTTTATTAAAATGTCTTCCAAATCTCCAGATATGTTTATATGTTATTTACATGGCATTTCTGAACTCAACAATACCCTTGTTTCTTTCCCCCAGAATGCCTTTACTTCGCATCATTCAACAGAGACCTTCCTGTTGACTATCTAAAATCATCAAAAATATTTAGGAAATAATGAATCTATGTAGATTACTTATTCAGGTATCTGTAATTTTTATTGACATCAACACATGTATTGTGCCAATGTAGATGTGTTCTTTGTTTGAAATTCACTAAGGATAAATGGTATTCTCACTGATGGAATTTTTTCCTCTTGACATTGAGAACATTAGCCTCTCTACTAATAATTCTCTACTCTTAATAAATGTCAAAGCCTGAGGTAGCTGTACAGACCTTGTAACTCAGCATTTAGGAGAGGCCAAGGCAAAAGGATTATATGAGCCCAAGAATTCTTAGAGTAGTTTAGGCCACACAGTAAGAGTAATCTTGAAAATAATTTTGAAAAAAAAATATTTCAAAGAGAAGAAAAGATACAGATGTTTGAAAACACACAGATTCTTAAGGGGAAAAAAAAGGAAAGTGGAGAGGTCTACTGACCAACCGACAAACAGCGCTTCAGAGAACAGAAAACTAATTTATAGCCACCTGTCAGATACAGAAAGATCCTATATCATAGGGGTTGACCCCTGATAATTCTTGTCTAGAAGGCTTTTGTTTTAAAGTAGAGGTGAAATAAAAAGACATTTGAAAGGAATCTTTGGAAAATGAATATGAAAAAGAGGCGTTTGAATTTGTTGTGTTGGTCAATACCTATTTTCTGTTGAGTTAGATGCAAAGTGCTGTGTGGTGCTTTCAAAGCAACCATGATAAATTATTAAGTATTCGTAATTTATTACACACACACACCAGAGAATAATATATTGCAGTGCAAGCTGATGTCACTAAACACTGCTGGCTGGAGCACTGCCGAGATGCTGCATGAGATTGTCTGACGAAGTACTGGGCTCATTAGTAACCTGCATCGCAGCAGGAGGCTGTTCTCCTCCTTAAGAGGGTTCGCTTTTCAATTCCAGACAGGAAACTGAAGAATTCTGAGCATGCACTTCCATTATTCAAGTTTCTTAGCACGAGCTATCTTTTTGACAGTGCTAGAACAATTGCCAGTGTTTTTTTTTAATTAATTGATTGATTAACTTTATTAAGTAACTGAATGACAGAACTTGGTCCTTCTATTTAAACTAAATGTTTCCCGAAGCCTTGCTAAATCTATGTTTGGACTTTTGGCTTTATCTATGGCTGACAGGAAATAACAGTGACTGCTTTTGTTTGTTAACCTAGTTACCAGCTATATTTCCTGTTATGTGTAGTGTGATTTTATGAAGAATAATTCAAACTAAACATGCGACAGCATGCCCTGGGAAAGGATTAATTCATAAGGCCTGCAGACATTACCACTTTTTCATCATGTCTTTGTAACCTGAGTGTTTTCTTCTACTGATTCAAAGCACATTGTTGGAGAAGAATGCACATTTGTATTTAAGGAGAGTGAAAATCACTCTTAGTATTTCTTTCAGGTGATTATAGGATGCCTTGTCTTATGTGCAGATTGTTAGCTCTATAGTGCTTAGAAATCTCTAATTTATTTCATATTACTCTTAAACATATTTTTTATTATTGTGTATTTTAACTCATGCCTTCTTGTCTTAGTTAGAGTTTCAATTGATGTGAAGAGATACCATGCCCAAGGCATTTCTTATAAAGCACAACATTTAATTGGGGCTGATTTCAGAGGTTCAGTTTATTTTCATCAAGGAAACATGGCAGCATCCAGGAAGGCATGGCATAGCACAGGAGTTGCTGAGAGTTCTACATCTTGTTCTGAAGGCAAATAGGAGAAGACTGGCTTCCAGGCAGTTAGGAAGAGGGACTTAAAGCCCACCCCTACAGTGACACACTTCCTCCAGCAAAGCCACACCTACTCCAACAAGGCCATACCTCTTCATAGTGCCATTACCTGGGCCAAGCATTGAAACCACCACATCCCACTCCCTGACCCCAAAGTACTTGTTTAAACTTATAATTCTCTGGAGGGCATACTTAGACATAGCATAATGCAAAATATATTTAGTCCAACTTCAAAAGTCTGTAACTGTCTCAACAATGTTCAAAGGCCAAAGTTCAAAGTCTCTTCTGAGATTCATCTAATCACTTAACTGTAATCCCTTATAAAATCAAAATAAAAAAAGCAGATCACATACCTCCAAATCACAGAATATATTTTATCATCCCTTTATAGTGAAGAAATACTGGACAAAAGCAAGACCAAAAACTAGCTCGGCAAACTCTAAACTCTGCATCTCTATATCTGTAAGTGTCTTTATATCTCCAACTCCCTTCACCTTTGTTCACTGCAACAAACTTTCTTCTTCAGGGCTGGTTCCACTCCCTGTTAGCTGCTTTCCTCAGGAGGTATCGCACAGCTGTGGCATCTCTAAAATCTTCTTTTTAATGAAAGCAATCTTTAAAATCAAAACAACTTCAACTTTACACCTTCTTGTCCAATTATTGAGATCTACATGATCTTCTGGGCTCCACCAAGGGTTTGGGTCACTTCTCTAGCTCTTTTCTCCGTAGCATTTCAGGCTCTGGTTAATTCCACTCTAATGCTGTGGCTTTTCCAGGTGATCACGCAATGGTACTGGCATCTCCAATTCTCTGGAGTCTTCACCAATAACCTCTCAGAGGCCACCTCCATGGTGCTAAGCTTCAGCTTCTTTGCCTGACCCCATCAGGCCTGGACTGTCAACGGCAACCGAGGCTGCAACTTCACCCATGGCCTTCCATGGCTTCTGATAATGCTAAGCCTCAGTTGTATGACCCCTTCATGCTTTCAAAACATGCTTTCAATTCTTAAACATTACTAAGCCCAGCTGCAGCATGAGGTACAACCTTGGCTATTTCTGGAACACAGCTTCTTTTTGCTCTCAGAAAAAAACTTCCCAGAAGATTTTACTTTAGTCATGCTGCTCTCTTCTTAATTAATCACTGCTAATTTCTTAAGTTCAGCTAACCAGCATCAATTATCAAAGTGGTCCTTTCTATTGTTGACTTTAAAGCCAAAACCACATGTCCAAAGCTGCTGAATTCTGCTGCTTAAGGGACTGGAACATGGAACATGCCCCCTGTTCTGTTACATCATCACCAGCTTTCTGTTTTCTAACTCCTTCACTGACTAGGCTTGGCTGTCCTGGAACATGCCCTGTAGATTGACCTTTAACTGAGAGATCTGCGTGGTTCTATCTTCTGAATGCTGGGATTAAAGGCATGCATAAACACACAAGGACATAAACTCTTCTTTATTTGCAATTTTCTCTGTACCAGGCTGGCCTTGAACTCAAGGATCTGCTTGTCTCTGTCTCCTGGTAGTAAAGGCATGTACCACCCTGCATGGGCCTCAGCTTTCATATGTACTATGCCCCAAGATCTAGATCAAAAGCCTGTGTCTTTCATTTCTGGATTTTAGTTCATTCCAGATTAAAATTCCAAGTGAGAACAATAACCAAGTAACAATAGTGCCTAATATGATATAACTATTCCTTGTTCAATGGCAAAAACATAACAATAAGCTTAGCTTGGTGGGATCTTGCTCCAAAGTCACCACTCCCTTAATCTTTTTATCTCCTTGAACACAGGACTCAACTTATTTTACTTCCTGGTGGCTCTTTATTACTTGAACTGTACATTTTGTATTTTTTTCTTTCTAAGCTTGCTATGCTTGATCAAAATGCTCATCATGAGACTAAACCAGAGAACAGTGTCTCTACTGGACTTTTCTGAGACTTCCTGTGTTAATGCAATTAATATATATCTCTTTATCTTAGCCTGAGGTAGGCTTTTCAGACAAGGGCAAAAACCAGCCACATTCTTCACCAAAATATCACAGGAACAGTCTCTAGGCCACAACAATTCTTCTTCACGGTAACCTCTTGGGCCAGATCTGACCAGTTGAAATCCCTCTTAGCACCAATGTCTTCTATATTTCTAGTATGTTCGCCAATTAATCCCACTTAAGCATTCCACCACTTTCTAAGGTCCCCAAATCCACAATCCTCCAAACACAAGCATGGTCAGATTTATCACAGCAATACCCCAGTCCCTGGTACCAAATTTTATCTTAGCTAGAGTTTCCATTGTTATAAAGAGACACCATGACCCAGGCATCTCTGATAAAGGACAGCATTTAATTGGGGCTGGCTTACAGGTTCAGGGGTTCAGTCCATATTCATCAAGGCAGGAAATATGGCAATATCTGGGTAGGCATGGCATGCTCAGGAGGAGCAGAGAGTTTGACATCTCATTTTGAAGGCAAACAGAAGACAACTGGCTCTCGGGCAGCTAGAAGGAGTGCCCAGAGGTCACCCTCACAGTGACACAGTTGCTCTAACAAGGTCACATCTACTCCAAAAAGGCCATATCTCCTAATAATGCCACTTGCTGGGCCAAGCATATTGAAACCACCATACTTCTTAGGTGTTCTTTCTTTTATATCCCTTTCAATACATTCAAAATCAGCTTTATTCAGAAACAAATTATCTCAATGCTGTTGAGATCTTTCTTTAAAGAGTTTTCAAGCTTCTAAACAGCCATACCAAGGAGAGAAACTAACTGGAGAGGGAAAAAAGAGAAGTGAAGGAAAAGGAGGGGAAGGGGAAGAGGAGGTAATGGAAGGGGAAGAGGATGGGTGAGTGCTGGATAGAAGGATGTGATGAGGGTGGGGGTAAGCACAGGTACAGGTCAGGGTGACAAAAAAGTTCTGAATACAAAGGGCATCCCAGTGGAAAGCCAAAGAGCAGGAGGCTCAGAAGGATTCCATGATTCCCATTGATACCATGTAATAACTATGTTTACATGATAACTCTCAGTGGAAAGCATCGGCTTATAAGTCTAAGATTGCTAACCCATTAAAAGTTGAAAGGAAGAATAGCCACACAAGGAAAATTATAATTAGACTGATAACATAATGGAAATGTGGGTATCAAAAAAAGGGTGAAAATTTGATTGAATGCTCTTTATTATAATTTATTTAATACAGTGTTTTCTATTGTCTGCAGAAATTCATGAGCAAAGATATGTTACAGTCAGGAAGATTGATTGAGATCAAAGCAACATGCCTTCCCCAAAGAGGCTTTCCCCAAGATCTATGACCTTGCTAGCCATGTGGAGTTGGTTAGGTGTATAGTAGCAGTCATGATTTTTCTCCTGTTGAACGGACTTTGTGTTCAATTAGATGGCTGTTGGTTACCACCAAGATATATGTGCCACTATTGCAACTTTAGGGGATGTATTGCCTTACTGGTTATCGTAGTTCATAGGCATCACTAGTGGATAAGATTATTCATTGTTTCCTCATGCAGGAACTTGCATAGTAACTTCTGGTACTATAAAACTTGGTCCTCAGGGAGAAGGCTCTTGTATCAATTTCAGTTCAAATTCTCAGAGTTCTATGCCCCAATTGTGTTGTGTCTTCAGGAAGAGGAACTTACCTTCAGTTTCTGTGAAGCAACCATAGGCATTATCAATAGAGTATACTGCTTTTGGAATTCCTTGAATTTCCCTGACAAACTACTTGAAAACATTTTTCTCATGCTTTGTACTGGGTTTTTATTATAATTCATGCCTTTTGGAGTAAGTATTACCACTCAAAACAGTGTAGCTTTTTAAAATCATTATCAGTATCTTTATTTGTAATCTATTCACTAACTATCCATATACTTTTATATGTATGTGTTATATACAATTTTAGGTAAATATAGAATGCTTTCTTATATCCTTTTTAAGCATCCTTTAATATTATTTATCCAATATCCTCCCTTCTGTATTATCTTCATGCATGGTGGACTGCTACTGCATGCCAGGTTTCTAAAAACACTGAGGAGTGCCTTATGTATATCAGACACTCCATTCTGTATAAAGTTATCACTAACATGCTAATACTACAGCTATTCCCATTAGGCTGAGGAGGGAGTTGATATAAAGAAGTTTTATAGGTTAAGCGTGGTTAGATCGTTAATGAGCCAGCTTTGGCCTTTGTGCATAGTAGGCCTTGCCCCTAACAGGCTCTTGTTTCCTAACTGTCTAGCCTGGATCACTACGTTCTTTGCTTCAAGAAACTATATTTAATTTAGGTAAGGACAGAGAGCCATGGATTCTCTTCTATCATCTCTGTAAATACAGAGTTCCATATTTAATTTTTATATTCTCATTAAGTAAGATATGTGAAAGTACATAAAATGCATAGTAAAAGTATTATTTCATTACTTCTCAAATAGGTAAACACGCTTCTTAAAGTTCTCTTCACCTCAAAATTTGTTTAATTCTTTTATTTTAGTTCTAATTTTACATTTAAATTAAGATATAATTACATCACTCCCTCCTCTTTTTCCCTGTAACTCCTTCTGTTTCCCTCTATCCAATCCCTCCTATGTTTCTACCCCTATCAAACTGATATCTACTTTTTATTTGGCTATTATTATTTTACACATGCATGCATGCACACACACACACACACACAGAGCGAGAGAGCGAGAGAGCGAGAGAGCGAGAGAGCGAGAGAGCGAGAGAGCGAGAGAGCGAGAGAGAGAGAGAGAGAGAGAGAGAGAGAGAAAGGTAACCACTATATCTCGAGTCCATTTTTATTCTTTTTGTGTATGTGTTTTCAGGACCGACTTTGTATTGGATAACTAATCTGAGGCTAGTCCTCAGGAGAGGCTAACTCTTCTCTGCTAGCAGTTATTAGTTGCCTGTAGTTTCTGTCTGTTGGATACTGTGAGATTTTTTTCCTCCTATTTTATTAGCATGTCTTATGGATAGTGCCATCCTTCAGGTCTTGATCATGCCACTATTTCTATGGGAATCAGCTTTATAGGTGCCTCCTAGGTCTTCTGAGTCTAAGAAATGCAGATGAGATCAACACTCACCATGTCTTCCTGGGTCTCAGTTACCCCACTCAATATAATCTTTAGAAATATCCATTTATTTTCAAATTTCGTAACTTATTTTTTTCTTTATAGCTAAATACTATTCCATACTGTATGTGCAGCTAAAGGACATTTGGGTTGGCTCTATTTCCTAGCTCTTGTGAACAGAATAGCAATGGATATGGCCCAGCAAGTGTCTGTGGAATAAGATATTGAGTCCTGTGGGCACATACTAAGGAGTGGTATACGTGGGCTACATGGTATATTTATGTTGTCTTTTCTTTTTAATTTTTCATGCTTATTTCCAGAGTGACTGGATCAATTTACGTTGCCATCAGCATTATTAGCAGCTGTTTTGTTGGCCATCGCCATTCTGATTGGGGTGAGATGAACTCTGGTGTGTCTTCCTTAGTGCTCAAGATGATGAACAATCTTTGAGGCATTTGATTAATAACTTTATTGATAATTCTGTTGAGATTCCTACTCTACTTCTTAATTAGCTCTTTGTTTCCTTGACTGTTTTTTTGTGTGTGTATGTGAGAGGGAATCTTTGTGTATTCAGGATGTAACCCTCTGTCAGATATATAGCTGACAAAGATTCCCTTCTGTTCCATGGGATTCACTCAGCTGTTTGCTTAGCTGCACAGAAACTTCTTAGTTATATAATATTCCACTTGTCAGCTGTTGGCCTTAATTCCTGGGCAAATGGAATCCTATTCAGAAAGTCCTTTCCTTTATTCACACCATAGGTTACTGCCTATATTTTCTTCTAGCGGTTTTAGCATTTTAGATTTTTAAATTGAAGTGTTTTATTGTTTTAAAAATTACTTTTAAGTTTGAAATTCTGCTTTGATTCAGGATATTAGTCACTAGGCTGCATGGCTATGTTGATTAACTGAGTCTTATGCTTGCCAGGCAAGCTCTCCATCCATTACTTCTACTCTGCGAAAGGCTCTCGGTGACTTGCTCACATGAGCCTAGTGTGTAGAATAGACAGATCTTGAATTCTGATCTTCCTGCCTGGTCTTATAGAGTAGTTAACATTACATATCTGGTTGCTATTTAAATTTAAATCAAATAAAATTAGAAAGCTCAATATGTTAGACAACAAGGTTGCCTTTCATATATTTAATAGCTTTATGTTGCTACCTGCTACTACATTGGATGAGGATACTGTATATTGATCACTGTTATCTGCACAGAAAGCCCTATTGGTCAGTGCTAAACAGGTCACAAATCATGCTATTCTTTTCCAAACAAGGCAAGATGATAACTTGCTCATCTTGCTTATAAACTATCTTAACTTTTAATTTCATCCACGTTTACAGAGTCAATATATTGTCTCTTTGTCTGTCTCCCTATTTACTTATGAATTATTTAAATTTAAATAAATATGCTTCCTTCTTCCTTTCCTTCTTTTCTTCTGTATATGTGTGAAAGGCACTGCCAGAGCTCTTTAAATGCATCACTACCTCTGATCTGAGTACCTGCTTCCAGACTTGCAGCCCCACAGAGTCTTTTCTGGGTGGCACAGGGCGTTTCTGAGGCAGTCAGATCACACCAAAGTATCAACATCATTCTGTGTAAAAACTGTCCTGAGAAGTTCTTTTTCCTTTCTGCTTTCCATCCCTTCTCTCCCTGTCTCTTTCTTAATGTTTCCCTCCTTTCTTCCCCCCTTTTTCCATTCTTTCCTTCTGTACAGTGCTTTATTAAATATTTACCTATTTGCATAAAGAAACTTCACACTTACTGCAAAGGTAGTGTACAATATTCACTTTAGTAAGTCAAATAACGATGCTGATTTTGCCTCTTCTAAACCATGTTAACAGTGTTACTTACATTTTCTCGGAAGATGTAACCTGGCAAGGGTGGAAGAAATTTAGTAGTAACTCCCCCGTTTTAAACAAGTTTATTTTTATTTTTTTTTTGGTTCTATTTATGTATGTGTCTGTGTACATGAGAGCAGGTGCCTGCAGAGGTCTGAGGTACTGGGCTCCCCGGAGCTGGGGTTAGAGGCAGTTGTGAGCTGCCCAACACAAGTACAGGGAACTAAATTCAAGTCCTCTGGAATAAGTTAAGAGCTTTTAGCTACTAAAGCATATCTACAGCTTAAACTTCCAGATATTAATTGTCAGAAAAAAGTAGAATGGAAGGATTAGTGAAAAAATTTACTCTAAGACGTTGGACAGAGACTGTTACACTCATTCATCTGTTTTATCCAACAGCTATAACTTTAATTTTTTTGTCAAATCCTACTTTTAATGATGGTTCTTAAATGCTTTAACCTATCACCCGCTAGAGGCAGTAGAGAGGAAAGGCTATGGGGAAGGTAGAACTGTTTAGAAATGGTTCTTTGAAGCAACTTACCTTAGTGTGGTCTGGAAATCAGAAGTCCAGTTCACAGGTTCGCAGAGGCAGCTCAGTCCACTCGCAAACACTTCACGGATACATAAGCAGTCTGGTTCAGGAGAGTTGGGATAGGAAACAAATCAGCAGTGCTGGCATTACTTCCCAGAGACAGCTAGGCCTCAGCCTAGATATGAATCAACAAGAGGGACCAGGGCCAACGGGAACACCAGGAAAAGGTCTTGGTTGTGCCTTTCTCGGGGAAGCAAAGGTTCAGTGAAGACCTGGGACCAACAAGTGTTGCACATTTAACTCTGTAAACAAGCCTAGCTTAGCCTTCATCACTTCTTCATCCAAAGAGCTCTATTTATTTATTCCCCTTCCAAACATCACATGTTCTCCCTGGGTCTTGTCTTAACACATGCATGCATCTCAGCTGACACTGCTCTGCCAATCAACCTGAGTCTGAGAAAGGAGCAAAAAAACAAAACAAAACAAAACAAACAAACAAACAAACAAAAACAAAACTGCAGCACACCACCAGAAGCTTTTGATATGTTTCTGTCTATGAAGCACCAACAAATGGACTCTGCAATGTAAGGCAGACCAATTCATGCATGTTGCTAGCAAAGAATCCTTTATCACATGTCCTCCTACATGCTTGCTTTAGCAGAACATCCTCTTTCCTGTGATTGCATCAGCTAAACATTCCTTCACTCTTTAGCCTTTTTCCAGTGTCCACATCAGGAAAACATTCTTTCATGTGTTTTCCCTAGCAAAACGCCATCCAACACAGCTGGCTTTCCAAAGAACCCTCTAAGTTTCCCATTTCGAAAAGCCATGGGTTTACTTTCCTAAAAGCATGGCTTTTGCAAGTCTTTGGAGACTCAGAGTTAGAGGCACATCTCTAGCCTTATAGAGAAAAGGTCTGGTAGAAAAGTCAGCGACTAAAAGCAGCCATAATGCAGTGAAATAAATGTTCTGGTGACAAGATTTTAGTCTCTGATGGTGTAGTTTTTTTGATGCTGCATTCAGCACAAGGTGGGTGTAGATTCAGAATAGCATGAGGGGATCTAGTCTATGATGAGCCAGGCAGGGTGTGTTCAAATGAAGACATATGTACATGCTTTTGTGCTGCTGTGCAGGTGCGGAGTAGACATAAGTCTGAGCTAGATTGTATGCTATGCCATTGAGCTTAGATACTGTTCTGAAATCAATGAAAGACATCCAGTAAAAATTTGACAAAGGAATCACATTCTCTGTAAGACCAATATTTTAGAGCACATGTGGCACCAAGCACTGAAGTAGAGACAGAAATGTGACAGAAGAATTTACTGAAGTAATCCCCATGAGGGATAAGGGCAGAGCAGAGGCGGGGAGGCATGCTTGCAAAGATTTGGGGTTTGAAACACTGGTGCCCTGTGACACACTAAACAAGGACAATTAAGTACAGAGAGCAGGCTTGGATAATTGGATAGGCTTCTGCTAAAATTGTTGCTGCAAAACTCTCTCTATGGGTGAAAGACTAGGCTAAATAATATCTATAGTTCTTTTACAGGTATATGAGTCATAACTTAAAATTTTATTAACTTTCAGATCTCCTGACAGCTTCAACTAATTATAATAAGACGCAATAAATCTGAAGTTTAGCATCTACACAGTGCAGTGGGGCACTGTTTGAGCAATCGCACTAGGAAAATAATAAGCCTTCACCTTTCCCCCTATGGGCAAGGCTCATGGACAACCATACATTGTTGGGAAAAGTATCGTTTGGTATACATCTTCTCAGGAATGTTTAATGATGCGTCATTGTCTGTGGATATGCACATGAATGCAGATGCCTGTGGAGGTCAAAGGTTTGGGATCCCCTGAAGCTAGAGGTGGAGACCTTGCAAGCTGCTCCATAAGAGTACAAGGGAACTCAGCCTGGGTCCTCCGGAAGAGCAGCAGTACTCTCAACTACGAACAAATCTCTCCAGGTCCCGGCCAAAATCTTTTGAAGAACAATTTAGCATTACGTATTAAAAATCTGTAACTGTTCCCATCCGGCCATGAACTATGCAAAACAGAGTATATAAAAAAAGGATATAAGAAAATAATTGCATCAATAAAGTATGTATTGCCCCGCATTTAGTTCTATGAAATATTGGTCATGATGTAAACATCCAAGGACAAGGATGTGTAGGCACATTTTTTTTTTACCTTAATTCCAGAAGAGAGGGAAGCTGAGGAAACGTCGACCTTTTGAACAGTATGCTGAGTGCTGGCACGTCGCAATTTGCTCAGATCCCGGATTACTTTTGTTTCCCTTCTCAATAGATTGGTGGTCTACCAATGAGATTATGCTTAGTGGCAACTCAAATGTATGGAAGTTTATTTATGTTCAGAATCACAGACAATGGTAGGTTTCTCTGGGGAAAGCCATAATATTTTCAATGCTAAGACGATAAGTGCACTGGTAAGCCCCCCCCCCTTTATCTTTAGCATTCATTCTTCACATTTCCATGCTGCGATGCCTTGGTGACTTCCCAACAGTTATAAAAGAAAATAAAAACAAAGTCTTATTTTTGTTCCGAGATTGTATTGTTTAGCCCTTCAGCTTCTTCACAAGATGACTTGTTATTATCCTTCCCAATTTAGAAGAGTTAGATATTTAATAATAGAACCCATGTGCAGAGGCTCTAGCCCTGCATCTTGCTTTCTAAAAATTCATTCAGCACCAATTTCACAGAAACCCACCTACACTCTTGGAGCTATTTAATTTTTCACAGTTTTGTGCTCGTGTTGTGCTATGGCACCCATGCAAAAAGAAATTAAATCCTAACCAATCCTTAGCAAAAACAGAAGAAATATATATAATGAACCCTAGAAAGGTTGACTTTAGTATTGCTTGGGATCGCTTTTTAAGCTCAATAACAAAAAGAACTAGAGAAAAGCATCCCGTTGTTTGAGGTCTTGCTCTCTGTCCTTAACCCTAAGTTGTTAACACATTTCTACAGCCTTTTACCTTCCTTCTATTCCCTCCAGTTTCCAGAATTTTCTCTTTCTCTAATACAAATGCAAATCCTGGTCTTGCCACCCTGAGTCCAGGAGACATTCATAGGAGACATATTTTCTGGAAGCAGCATTTCCTTTCCTTTCCTTTCCTTTCCTTTCCTTTCCTTTCCTTTCCTTTCCTTTCCTTTCCTTTCCTTTCCTTTCCTTTCCTTTCCTTTCCTTTCCTTCTTTCCTTTCCTTTCCTTTCCTTTCCTTTCCTTTCCTTTTCCCTCCCTCCCTCCCTCCCTCCCTCCCTCTCTCTTTCTCTCTCTTCCTTCCTTCCTTCTTTTCTTCCTTCCTTCCTTCTTTTCTTTCTTTCTTTCTTCCTTCCTTCCTTCCTTCCTTTCTTTCTTTCTTTCTTTCTTTCTTTCTTTCTTTCTTTCTTTCTTTCTTTCTTTCTGTTTTTGTCTTGGATTTAGTCCTTATACATGTTTTTCTCTCTCTGTGATTCCCCACTGAACTCTCACATGTATTTTAAACCCCAGGAACTTGTGCACATTAATTTCCTTCACACAATGCTATGTCTACTACAACATATCACAAACTTGACCCTTACTTTAGAAATTAAAACTTTAAGTATAATATGATTACATCATTCCCCCTCCTTTTCTCCCTCAATCCCTCCCATGTACCCCATCCCTTGCTTCCTTTCAAAATAGGCCTTTGCTTTCTTTAATTGATGTGCATAAGATATATATGTGTCAATGATATGTGTATCAGCAAATACATATTTATATATAAGTATATTATAATGTATGCAATATACATGTATATATATATATATTCTTAAATAATAACTACAACCCACTGAAATTATTTAGTGTTGCTTGTATGCATATGATTTGAGGATTTACCACTTGATATTGAGTAACTAATTAGGAGTCTTTTCCTTGGAGAATACTATTGTCATTCCTTAGGTTCCTGTAGTTCTTTGTTTAGGAATGAGTCAAAGAACTTGATGTTTACTGAAGTCATTAATGACCACAAGGATTAGTAATCCTTTTTTAAAAAGGAAGGAAGGGCAGAGGGGAAAAGAGAGGCTGAGAAGGAAATGAAGAAGAAAGGAAGAGAAAAAGCAACATTATCTTGTGGTGATTGTGGACATGATTGAAAGTGGAAAACTATTGTTCTTAGTAGACAATGTGAATGCTAGATTTCCTACACTCAGGGATATTGGGGAGACCCAGAAGGATTGCATACTCTAATCCCTGTCATAGTATGACAAGACTCAGAAAAAGAACTTAATGCATTTTGATCAGTGTGAATTTCCCCAATATTATGCCCAAGTTGTGTTATAAAATCTCTGAGACTTAAGATGAATACTTACTATTTGGTATTGAAATGAAGGAATGCCTTGTGAATCTAATTCCTTCACTTTTTCCATCAGTTTGATAACAGATTTTCTTAAGATCAGGATCTGGCTTTGTGTCCCCTGCCTGTTCACTGTTCGGTATGAGCTCATTCTCTGTATTTCTGGTGTTTGATTCCTCTCTCTCCTGGGTAAGGGCTGAGGGGTGAAGGAGTCTCTTCATTCCCCATGTAGCCTGGAAATTGGAAGCCCACTTGCTGTTGGAAACTAAATTATGACAAAGTCTTTCTGGAACACTGAGAGGTAATTAATTTCAGGTTCCCCCAAATATACCATGTATTTAAAGCTACATGTGGCTGCATTCCTATCACAGATTAATGAGATCTGTGATTTATTTCTCACATAGGATTCATCAAGTTTCAGTCGAGATGAGTGAGCTGAAATTTGCCGAGAAGCTTTTTCAGATCTTCTTCTTTCTTGAAGCAACCTTGTCAGGGTGTCTGACTCTACCTGGAGGGTTGTGGATGACTGGCACTGGCATATTTATTTATTTCTGAATTAATACTGAACACCTATCAAATTAGAACCTTTTTAACTGACAGAATACTAGAAAACTGTCATTAAGGTTCTGCCTACCACTATCTGCTCTGGCTTTTCCTGTGTTCCCTTCTACCCTGCTACCATTTTACCAGTTGAAATTCATACTCTATACAGAGTCCGTGGAAATGGTTATATAATATTACTTGGACAATTGACTGTATGTGAGAAAGCTCTTAGTTACTTATTTACTTTTGATCCTAATGACAGACATAATCCTGAATGGCAAATAGTTATCAGATGGGGTACCGATTATTTAATTTCAATGATTTGACTTTGTCATTAAGGCCATTTACTAATGTACCTATCATGCTGAGAGCCCCGATTCTCATCCCTAGTAACAATGAGTAGAAAAAATAAGGACCAGTTACTGATACATTTGAAAGGTGTCTTTGGAGTTTAAGCATGAAATAACTTGTAGATAGATTCGCAGTGAGCACCATGAAAAGCTGTTTCTTGAACCATGAAAATAGATTTTCATGTGCTCTTAGTTTAATCAATATATACTATATCTGGGTTATGTTCATAAGCAGATTGAGCAAGTATCTGCTATTCACTAACCAAAACCAAACAAATAAATTAGTACATGATAATATAGGCACAAGTGTAAATACATAGTTTTCTAAAGAGAAGTCATTTAGGGAAAATGATTAGTTAACACAATGGATTCAAATCATATAGCCATCTTGAAGGTCTTATGATTTTGAAAGCATCTGGATAGTTTAACCTAAATGATGTCCTGTACAGTACAACTGTACTTGTTCAAAAAATTATCCTAATTCTCTCACTTGATCTGATTAAAAAAATTGTCTTAAATACCATTAACTATTTTATTGTCTCATTTTTTATGTAACATGTTTATACTGAATAATTTTAGTTTTTAAACTTTGATCCATATTGCCTTTCTAATATGATGAATTATCTCCCTGAAATACACAGATTCGAAACAGACAGACAGAATGACAGACACACACACATAAATGCTTACACAAGTATATATATATTATATATGTATGTTATACATATAATTCTTCTCCTCTGAATGTTATAGTGATACTTTGTACGATTTTGCTTTATTTAATTTTCTGTGATTCTATTATTATAACTGTGCACACAATGATACAGTTGGTTGGTCTAGATATTATATTAAAATAACTTTCTTCTTAGGTAACATTTCAGTTTTTTGGAATTAATCATCTTTCTTTGTCATATATTTGACTTTTACATATCTATTATTCCTCCCTCTCCAACATCTGAATGAACTAAATATATTCTTTTGGTACATCTGAATACCCCAAACAAACAAACAAATAAACAAACAAAAACTCACCAACAATTTAGCTTATGTTTTTTTGGAGAGATTTCTTGGGTCCTTCTACCTTCCTGGTTTGATCTGGATTTGATGACTGATAAACTGACCACTGACCTCCCTTATCATCACTTTGAGAAATCCCTTTTCTTGCTCTGTAGACTTTGGATTTTTTTCTCATTTCCTCTTGTCTGGATGGTATTTATTCTTCAAAATTTTCTAATAAGTATGAATAGGAAGTAAATACTTTTGAGATTTCTGCCTGTTTAAACTTGACTTTATTCTATTCTCGCACCACATGATTTATAGTTTGGCTCCTTTTATCTAGAGCAGAGCACATCTTTTCTCCTAATTCCAAAGGTGTTGAACCTCTTGTTTGAAGTAACTAGACTGTCTTAGCTCAGCATTCAAATAACCCAAACTGTGCGGCTTAAATCACAAATACTGATTTCTCGTAGATTTTTAAACCTAAAGTGCAAGATCAGGGTCCCAGCAGAATCTGGTTCTTGGTGACAGTTACTAGACTATCAATGTCCCTGTAGTGACTGGGAGTGAGAGAAATCTAGACTCTTGGCTCTGTGAGAGCCTTAGCGATGCAGACGTGGATGCTTGCAGCTAAACATCAGACTGAACGTGGGAACCTCAATGGAGGAGTTGGGGGGAGGACTGAAGGAGCTGAAGGGATTCGTAACCCCGTAGGAAGAACAACACTATCAACCAACCAGAACCCCCAGAGCTTCCAGGGACCAACTAAAGAATACTCATGGAGGGGACCCATGGCTCCAGTTGTATATGTGGCAGAGGATGGCTTTGTCTGGAATCGATGGGAGGGGAAGCCCTGGGTCTTTTGAAGGCTTGATGCTCCAGCTTAGGGGAATGATAGGAATCGGGGCAGGAGTGGGTGGGGTGAGGGGGCATCCTCTTGAAGACAGGAGGAGGGAGGGTTTCAGAGGGAAACCAGGAGGGGGAGATAACATTTGAAATGTAAATAAACAAAATAGCCAATAAAGAAAAGAACTCTAGTTCCATTTTTGCAACCCTACTGTGGTGACTGACTTTGGTAACCTGCCAAGTCTCTGCTCGTGAACACCATTGATCATGTCGGAGGGCAAGGCTTCAACATATGGATTTTAGAACACAGATATATAATGTTAAGATGAGCAAACATATTTCCAACACATAGACAGAGCTCACAACATGAAACTATTCTTTCTTTGAATACTGTAAACTTTGAAGTTATTTTTCATTTTAAATCACGTGTATCTATGTCTGTATAAGGATATTTGCCCATGAGTGTGTTAGATCCATTGTAATTGGAGGTTCAGGCAGTTGTGAACCATTTGAAATAGGTTGTAAACCAAACTCAGATCTTCTGCAAAAGTAATTAGCTCCATTAGCCACTGGTCATTTCTCTAACCCTTAAAAGAAAGATTTATATGTATTTTTAA
Organism: Rattus norvegicus; assembly: GCF_021556685.1. NCBI lineage: Eukaryota > Metazoa > Chordata > Mammalia > Rodentia > Muridae > Rattus > Rattus norvegicus. The sequence continues at coordinate 57,176,624 of NC_141537.1, read as the reverse complement.
TTATGTGCGTATGTGTTTGTATGCTTGCATATGCTCATGTAGTTATGGGCGAAGGCCGGAAGAGGGCATCAGATCTCTTGGAGCTGGACTTACAGGTAGTAAGTAGTGAACTGTCCAATGTGTGCTAAAAAAACAACCTGCGTCCTCTGGAAAAGCAACCAATCATTGGTCTTACCCAGTCAGCCATTTTTGGAGCATTTAATTATTCCTTTTTGTTCCATTGTCCTATTAATGAGTCTCGGACTTAACAGAATGAAAACAGTTGAAAAGGTACTGAATCTGCTGATGGCTTTTAAAAAGGCACGTGTGTGGGTGCAGATAATAGAACACGATAAAGAATGGTGAAATAGAGGTGTAAAGATGAGATTAGGAAGCCATTGTTAACAAGGAAATGGAAGCCAGCAATGGATAGACCTTTATAGACATGTCTTCAAACCTGTCCGCTGTGCTCCCTTCACTTTTATTGAACTATCAAGGGCGTATAGTTACTGATAGCTAGTACCTAGTAGAGATTTTAAAACTCCTAAAAAGTTGCCTATTAAGTTACCAATCATATGCTGACTTTGGAAGCCACGACTTAGACTTTAGAGTTGAACACATTTTCTGTTTCCTCTAGTTGTTTTTCCTGTATGCTTTTAACAGAGTAAGTATTTTACATGATGTTCTAGTCCCGTATTAGAACTTACATAATTCTCGGTACTCATGGCGGGTAGAGTATGTGGTATTCATAGAAACACAAATGTTGAAATTCCAGGGAATTTTGAGTTCATCTTCCCAAGTACTCTTCTTTTTAGCTAAGAACAGATTTATGGGCTGAGAAGTTCTGTGCCCTCCTTAAGGTCAAGAAAGGAAGCAGAGTCATGTTCCTATGTGGGGGGTAAGAACACAATTCCATGGAATTAAAAAATGTGTTATAAAGCAAACATCCAGGCTTTCTTTATGACATTTATATTCACGAATCTGTCTCCCAAAGCTGAACTACTTTTCATTTAGAGATATTTACGTGTCATATTCATGGCTAAGCCATAGTGCATTTGTAAGGAAAATGAGTTTGATTCAGGAGTCACTTTATGAATGGAAATTGTAGAAATTATATTACAGAAATGCACAAGGCAAGAAACTATTGTCCCTTCATCTTTCACAGTTCTGAGGAGCTTTTTTAAATTTTGGTTTGGACGATGAAAGTGTTAAAAGCTCACGTTTTCCCCCTAAGGATCCCCCAAATAATAGAATATACAATATAATACTGCAAAAATATTGTAACATGCTATCTAGAGTTTTAGATTACTTAGAGAGCATAATTTTTTTTTGGTTTCCATGAAGAATATTTGATAGTCAATCCATAAATTACGCAACTTTGAACTGGTATGCCCACTTACAGAATTCATAATAACAAGAGTACATTTTTTAAAACCTTGAGGTTTTACTGTGTTGCAACATTAAACTAAGGCCATTTGAGATGGAGATAACTGCTTGGTTGGTTATGATTAGCATTTATTAAAACCAGCTGGAGTCCTTAGTGCTTAGAATTCACACTTTGCTATTTTCTATTCAAGGAACCATTTTAAGGGCTAATGATGTGATCAGTATTTCTCCAGGTGAATTGTCTCTTCCCTATCATGGAACGGTGCAATCAAGTGCCCTTAAATAAATAAATGCAGGGTATTTATTATAGTATAATAAAATTATTAATGACAATTACATTTAGATGAGGGATGCCATTGAAAATAGATGTTTGTCCTACTTCGGAATGTTAAATTAATCAAAAGGATTTTCTTTGGAAGTGTTTTCAGACAGCTGATCCTGGCTTATGCCAAGGTACCATATATAGTGACTCTGACCGTGTATTTCTAAGGGAACTGTCTATTTCCCGTCTCTTGATTCTGTGTCACTAAGACGCAGTATACGTTTCTCACACCAGGTTTGCCAAACATTGTACTTGTTTGCATGGTATGTTGTTCATTCTGAGCTCCTGAAGACTGGAAGATATATACTATTCATTTTTTTTAAACTCAGATTTCAACATAGTGCTCAAAGTGGATGTCATGCTCAGTTAATGTCCTATGTGTGGTTACAAGTATGCTTGATTTTGTGTGCAGGATATTGGTGGATGTGAGCTCTTCTCAAATTTCTAAAACATTTTTTGTTGAATTTATAAAATTTTGGCATTCACTTTGTAACTCTATTCTCTTATCCACTAAGCCTCTGTTTAACTAAATGTACCAAAACAGATGTAATGGCCATAGATCCAATTATTGATAGATAATAGCAGACTGCAGTACCTATACTTGGGTATTAGGATCAGGTTTGTGAGGTATGTGTTTGAAACAGCTAGCCCTGTGGTCTTGTACAGTTTCTTGTAAAAGGAAGAAATGTTTTTCCACTTCTTTCGAGCACTGGGGAATTGTGAAAGTGAAGTTAGGTGTGGTAACACGAGGGACTAGTGTTTTCTATTCCAAAACCTTTTTTCATTTGTTCTGAAATGAATCTTTTAAGGAGAAAACAATCAAGTTAATATGTTTAGGGTGGGATATCTTGCATCTCAAGTTACTAATTACTGTCTATTTTTAGATAAAACATGGTCCAGAATTTATTTTTAACAAGTATCCTTTAAAAGAATGACATCTCCAGACATTTGTTATGTAAAACGTTCCATTAACTATTTTCTCCTCGGTGTTGTTTAGACACAAGACATCCTCACAGAACTGCATAGTTAACCCTCTCACTTTGCAGTGTGCCAGGATAAAGCAACTCCCGCTGCAGAGAATAGTCTTGGCATTACCAAGAGGAGTCCCTCCAGTTGCTTAAGTGTTTCTTGAAATATAGAACATTTGTGCCCATGTTTGTTCCATTTCTTTTGTCACCTCTATACACTGGTCACAGTAGGAGCCTGCTCTTAAAGCTGCTTAGCTAAAGAGATCATTGATCGCTCTACTCTCCGTCCCTTCTTCTTAAATTGGGCATGCCGTCCCCTCTTTGTGTATGTACTGAAAAAAAAAAAAAAAACACACCACAGGTTGAAAGCCAGTATAGAGCTGTGCTGAGAACTAGTAGAAAATGCAGCCTGATGCTGACGGAGGATGTTCATGGTTTGTGATATCTCATCCTTCTGCTATGGTGCTGTAGAGTTGTCCTATTTGGTATTGGTGAAGAGGTTTAGGGGTGTGTGTGTGTGTGTGTGTGTGTGTGTGTGTGTGTGTGTGTGTGTGAGAGAGAGAGAGAGAGAGAGAGAGAGAGAGAGAGAGAGAGAGAGAGAGAGAGATGTTTTGCCTTTTCTTGTTTGGCCATGACTTTAAGACACGGGTATGCTTCTCTATGTATTAGATCAGTTCATGGTTTCATGGAGCAGGGTCCCTTTTTTATTTATTTGTACCTCACGTATCCAATGCATGCTCACAGCATCAAGCCTCACTAGCCCCCCAGCAGCATTCTGTAATGGGGACGATTGTGATATCAGTCTTTTGCATATTGTTCACTGATATTATCTCTTGTCTAAAAGTATCTGACATGCATCATACACAAAGTATTTATCAATTTACTGGGGAAGAACAGAGATGATTAATATCTTTCTTCCCCCCTTTAACCTACCTGATGGAATTATGTGATGAATTTCTAAGCTAAGTCACTAATTCCAAGGTGGGCATTGTGCAGTCTAAATGTTTTTCCTTCAAATCCAGAATGGATGAGAAATTTAAGCAATGCTCATTTTTGATTCAGTGCTGTCTTTGGAATAATGATTTTCCTGGGCAATGGGCTGGAAAATGTGAACTTTCTCTTCCCTGGGTCTGTTCATATTGGGCACTTGAGCATGTAAGAAGTTTGAGGACATCCTGTCAGATTGTTGGCCTCAGTGTTTAGAGCCCTACTTTACAATGGCACAAAATCAACTGTGTAAAACCAAATTTTCAAAATATGCTCTTTAAGTACTTTATATAAAAAGAATTGCACACAGTACATTAATAGAACTCATTTTAACTTAAATGGTTTGGTTTGTAATGTTCTCACCTTACACAGACTGGCTTATACCTAATTCTGTGGGAAATTCAGGGTTGGATGTCTGCTTTCTTTTTTCTTCCTTCCTCTGTCTCATCTTCTCATCTAGTCCTCCACACCATAACTTACACAGTGTCATAGAGTCTGATTGCAGAGAGAGATTTGTAGCCACTGTACTCTTCTATTCACTGAGACAACTATTGGTGCTGTGATATGCCATGGTTGTGTTGGCCTGGTACAAACACTGGCTTTGGGAGTCTGATTCATTCCAGTCTGCCTCGAGACTAAACTGTCAATGAGGGGAGACATGGAAACTGGTAGGACCAGGGTCCTTAGGGCTTGTTCTTTTTGTAATGGAGTATCCCCACTGCTATCATGTAAGGCATCATTGGGAATGCTCATGCCAGGTTCATGCCTTATCTATATAGGGTTTTTTTTTCTCTTACAGCACTGCTTCTTGGGGATCACTTAAGAGTCCAGGGTGCAATTTTATGGAAGAAGGAGAAAGGGCGCATGGGCAGAGAGAGAAAAAAGGAGACGGAGAAGGAGCATAGACTTAGGTGCAATTTTACCCTCTTAATCCATGTTAGTAAAGATAGCACTTTTCTTTCACAGTGATGTGTGAGATAAATCTTCCCTCTCGCCAAGTGCATTTTGATCTGACAAACTTCCACAGTTTTTTCATGCTGTGCACTTTCCTGCTAAGTCCCAGTTGTACATCACATGAGGAGGTGAAAATATTGTTACAAGAGGTGTGATTACACTTATTTGAACCCTAGAAGGAATTTTACACAATTCCCACTAAAGGGCCAATTACAGCATGTCAAATTGTTATTTTATTTTCCTCTTCAGAAAGAGAATGAAAGGATGCATGGCATGAGTATTTAGGTGGAATTCATGTGCTTCTACTGTTCTTTAAAAATGAAAAAAAAAGTAGTATTGGCATTATGATTTAGTCATTTATACAAATTATTTTTTTATCTTTAATATATTTATCATATTTATCATATTTTTTGATTCTTAAAACATACTTTATAAGTACCAATAACTTCTTATTGCCATACAAACCAGTAATTTAAAACTGACAGTCCTCTTATACAACTGATCTAGTGATAATTTTCTTTGATATTTGTTTGTGCCCTCAAGCCAGTTTGCCATACAGACTCTCAAGTTTTACAATCAGGCTGATTGTGGTGACGCATGCCTGAAATCTGAGTACTTATGAGGCAAGAGCATAAAGATAGGAAGTTGAAGATTATTTTTTGTTATATAGTGGGTTTAATGCTAGCCTGGGCTACAGGAGACACTCTCTTGAAAAATGTTATATAACCAGAAACTCGCTCATATCTATAGGATTTCATTTGATAGAAATTGAGTTAACTTGGCCTATTTTCATGAAACACAATGGTGGGTGTGTTGTATTATTTTAAAAATTACATTTGGTGTTTGTAAGTAATTTCATCCTAGTAACTTAATCCTCAATTCCCATCACAGTTGGAATTTGGTCCTGTGCATTGTTTTTCCTTCACATACTATACCATTAATAGAGATTTGCATCTCCATTAAAAATAAGCAATAATCTAAAACCAGACCTTTATCCCTTCAGATTGTTTTTACAAAACTTCTCTATTAGAATACTTGGAAGTCTTATGGTCTTAATTCTCTTATCTACGATGGTTACAATTTCAATTTCGTATGGTTTGCAGAGCTTGCCTTTCTTGACATAGTAACTCTCCTTTGCAAGGAGATTTTAACATTAAGCAAAGTTTTCTTGACAATTTGATACATACTGTATTGTAATTTAAGATACAGCATCTTCATTTGCCGTTACATTCTAATTTATATTTGTGGTGAATCAGCCTTCAAGATCACCAATCAATGAGGCACCTCTTGCTCCTGCTTTTGTGGTTAAATAGCTGTTATCTTTCAGTCCCTTCAGGAATTCTTGGACTGCCAAGTGCGGCCTCATGTACACACACCTTCACCCATTTCAGAATGGTCAGTATATAATGATTAATCGCAATGGTCAGTGTCCTACAGATGAATAGACCAACCCGCATTCATAATATACTTGAGGAAATTTATTTTCAGGTATTTGGTTTTATAGGCATATAAACGTGGGGAGTCTCTCAATCTGTTACTTGCAAGTCAGAGACCCAGCAAAAACCTAGGAGGAAGCTCTTAGGCCTGAGAACCAGTTGTGCTCAGAGCAGAGGGCCAATGTTTCAGTTCTAGCTGTCAACCTGAATCAATTCCACCTTACTTCACATGTTTACTGCAGCCTGGCCCTCAGTGGATTGAATGATGGCTGCATACACTGGGAAGAACCACCTGCTTTCCACAAAATTCATGTAGGAATATCCATAAATAATGTTTAACTAGTTGTTTGGGCATCCTGAGGCTTAGTCAAGTTGACCCATAAAACTAATCACGTTGGTTTACATGGAGCTTTACATCGCCCGGCCTCTGCGACTCCTTTCAAAGTTTATTATCACCTCATAATTCCCTTTTGTATAGAAAAGTTGTCACTGGACCTCAGCAAGGCAGTTTACATGTCTTTCAAACTCGTTTTAAATGTTTGAGGTCTGTAGCTCCTAAACTGAAGGAGCTTTATCTCTACACCCCAGATAGAAGCTCCTAATAAGCTATGGCAAGCGTTTCTTCAATTTTACCAGTCCCGTGAAATTATTTCAATCCTTTCATTCATGAACGAATATAAAAAATAATTGAAGTATTGTGTTAATCCTTTCCACAAATGGGTAGAATGTATCGTGTTCTACTCCCCGGGTTGTCTTTAATTTGTACTCGAGCGAAGTCATGTGAGGAGAAACCCGGGATGATTCTGCAGGAACATTTTATGGAAGGATCTAACGTAAAAGCACGTGTGGAACCATAGCAATGCTCGTCTTGCACCTCTTCATTCCTCACTTGATTCATCTCTAGAAAGTCGTCCTGAGAAAAATCATACGCCGTACAGATCCTTACTGAGGAACACATTTTTTCCGCTACCATTGTAGGACATGGCTATCTAGCAACTGACAAAGTCTTGGGCTTTGGTAATGCGTCTTGGTGTACGGTCTGTATGATGATATTTTACACCCAGTATTGCTGGTACTGAAAACAGAAAAAAATCCTGTGTGCATTCTGCACAAATTCCTGGTTCCTGAACATTATGATTTGCTTTCTTGTTTAAATTTTCTTTTTCCTCAATACATTTCATAAGCTGCTTTTAGCTAGTTTATGTCTTTTATAAAATTTAAATTAAAACATCTTTTGGAGAATTTCTTATATGAATACATTATTCATGGAATTTATACCCCTCCCTGTTTCCTCTGCAACTCCCCTATGCCCCTCACTTCCTATAAAATTTATGATCTTTTCTTTAATTACTACTGCTACACACACACACACACACACACACACAATCCTCTGAGTCCATTTAGTGTTCCTCATATATATTATATTATATATTATATATTATATATTATATATTATATATTATATATTATATATTATATATTATATATTATATTATATATTATATTATATATTATATTATATATTATATTATATATTATATATTATATATTATATATTATATATTATATATCATATATCATATATCATATATCATATATCATATATCATATATCATATATCATATATCATATATTATATATTATATATTATATTATATTATATATTATATATTATATATTATATATTATATATTATATATTATATATTATATATTATATATTATATATTATATGTATTATGTATATATACATATATACAGATATATGTGTGTGTGTGTGTCTAAGACTGATCACTCAGGGGTGGATCACCTATCTGGTTCTCATCCTTGAGAGCACTTTTTCACCTTCTCTCAGCAGCCATTAATTCTTTCTTTGGGGGCAGGGCATTTGAGATTTCTCTGAGTTTATGAGAGTATATAACCTGGAGTAACCCATTTATAGCTTATGACGGTATTTCTCATCTACTTCGTCTTTGGCTTGGACTTGGGGCCTTTTAGTTCATCTTTGTTCTAGTTCCATATAGTCAATGTGGGGGACCAGAAAAGGACCCTTTCTCTTTGGGACTCAGATCCTATACAGTTTAACGAACATCGGCTGATGCAGTGGATTGTCATGTTATCACACCAGTTGGATTGTTTTCTCAGAATCTGAGTGCTTAATCTGAGCCAGTTCTACATAGGAGGCTCTCAGTGCACAGAGATGTATCCTCCTTTTCACAGCTCCAGGGATGCACCTGACTGGGGTCAATAGTCAGGGCTCTTAGATTGAGTAGTCACAGTTCTTCCTCCACAAATATCCCTGTAGCTCAACATGTGTATTATATACAACTGAATAGAGAGGTAGAGTTATTACATATAGCTGAACTAGTGGGTAGATTTACCTGCTGTGAATGCTAGTTTCCGATCAATTGATACATGCTAGACTCATCTGGAAGGAAGGAACCTCAACTAAGAAGATACTTTCATAAGATCTGGCCATAGATGATTTTCTTAATTAATGATTAATTGGAGGTATGGGACTGTCCATTTTGGGCAGTGCCATTCCTGGGCTGATGGTCCTGGGTTTCTAAGAAAGGAGGCTGAGAATGCTGTAGGCAGCAAGCCATTAAGCAGCACCTTAAATGGCCTCTGCATTAGCTCCTGCCTCCAGGTTCCTGCCCTCACAGGTGAATTGTGAATATGGAACTGTGAGTGAGAGAAACCCTTTCCTTCCCAAGTTGCTTTTGGACCTGGTGTTTCATCACACGAATTGTAATATTAACTAAGACAAATACAGATAATAGGTTTGTGCTATACATTTGGTTAACGGGGCAATCTCTGTAGGGTAGCAATTTTCAAGCTGCAAATATCTGAGGGAAGGAAGTTATGTTGGACATCTTCTGCTTGTGCTATCAATATTTACAATCGGATCCTAAAGGAAGTCTTTGACATTCCCTCTGAGCCTTACCTCACAGTGGGTAGGAGGCTTTGCCATTCCCATGGGACTGAGGCTGGATAGAGTCCCTAACACAGTCCATGGTCCCTGATAGAACCATATCAACACCATACATTAACTCAGAGTTTGCTTTCCACACAAAGTTTCAGGAGTCTGGGGAGAGTAGTAGGGAATAAAAAAATCCTTTCATAATTTTGTTTCCTATCACAGCAGGTCTCAAGGACTAGGTGACTGGCTGCCACCACAGTCTATCAGGTCATCATGGATCCTGAGATCCTTCATAAGAATCTTATGGACTTTTGGGTACCTAGGTGGATCCCAACACTGGCTGAAAATATCAGGCACAGTGTACTCTAGACATGTTCCAGAATGGAGAATGTAATGATTCCTGGAAAACTTTTACATGAAGGGATATGACTGTTTTCCTAACTTTTCTATCATAATTTGCACCATTAATACATTGAATAGTATTTTTGTTGAATTTTATCATTATTTTAAAAAGTCAAAATTTAATTAAAAATTTTATTACATTTTTTATTTGTGTGTGTATGTGTGTGTGTGTGTGTGTGTGTGTGTGTGTGTGTGTGTGTTTGTATAAGCAGAGGTCAGAGAACAGTTTTCTGGAGTCAGTTCTCCCCTCTCATCCTGTAAGCCCTAATGAATCAACTCAGGATATGAGGCTTGGCACCAAGAGCCTTTACCAGTTGAACCATCTCATCAACCCCTAATTTTAGATCTAAATCTTTGACATCTTCTCAGTCTGTCTTTAAAAGGAGACTCATATTATTGTGGTCAGAAATAAATGTTATCCCTTCTCTTAACATGAAATGTAATCATTTTATTCCTTGGTATAGGCTAGTGAGCAAATGCTCCTCCCCAAAACTTTGGATAATTAATGGTGCAACACAAAGAGCAATGAATGGTTGAAAAATCAGATCTGTTGAAAATTCCATGGCTTAGATCTGAACATCAAACATCCTTTCAATGAGGATGATGGTACTTGACTATTTGATGATGCTGGGTATTGGACGTGATAATGTGCTGCACTCTCTAGAACTTTAACCATCTTACTGGGTCCCCACCACATCCTTGGGTGATGTTATGACCTCATCTTCAAGGTCACACAGGACTTACTCTCAAGTTTTCTCACAGCAGGTTCATTTTTCTTTCATGTACCACTCGTCTCTACCAAATCAATGAACACAAACCTTTCATCTCCCAGGCCTGACATAGCAGACCACTTGCCCACAAGTCTCAGCTTCCTCGAGAAGTAATAACAATGGCATTGCTTGCAAATATGTCCTCAAATCAATATGATAAATTACAGTGCCACCCTATAGATAATTGAATCAAGGCCTAGGCAGGTTTCTAATCCATGATATCCTGGTAAAAGCAACTTGGGGACCCACAGTCTATTTCAATGGCAAGTTTCCTCTTCCTTTCCAAAGTCTCTATTTTATTTTTACTTCTATGATTGAGACATGTTTTGAGCATGTATTTATATGTATCCAATCATTTTTCTGCCTGGCTGAAGAGCCTATGAAAGTGGACCTATCTCAACCTATTTTTCTATCTCAAAACTGTCAATCACAAACCTTAACATTTATTCATCCAATACATGTCCGTGGAAATGACTGTGTACTAAGCAAGCATTAGGGTTACTGAGATGAGTAGAAGGAGAAGGATTCAGTGGATGTGAGTGTTCTAGTGGAAGGAAGGAGAAAGTAAATCATAAATATTGCAGTAAATGTGATTGCTGCCATACAAAAATGAAGTAGGAGACAAGCGACCAAGTCCCCTGAAGACAGACATTTATAGAAATGATTGGGAAGTGTTGAGACTTCATACAGAATGACTGTATGTTGAGTCAGGTCTTTAAGCTGCCAAAGTTCTAAGTTTTTTTAGTTACATTCTTAATACTCAATAGAAGTTCCGTATTTATGTAGCTGTCAGTCAGATTTACAAGGGATAACCTGCTGGGTTTTTTAAATGAGAATTTAAATTTGCTTTATCTTCTTCATCAGTGGTCTGCAGCCACCGAAACCATTCTGCTACAGGTCTAGTCCATCATGGAAGGGCATGGTGAGGGCAGTCTAGACTAAAATTGTTCTGGCTGTGAACTGGTGCTTCAGCCTTCAGTAGGATCTTGATGCCCCTGTTTCTGTTTCCCTGCCGGAGAAGTAGTGATAACAGCACCCTTGGGGCAGGGCTCGCTGCTGTTAGGGGTGGTGATGGGATCCCAGAGTGGACGAGAGTGGAGAGAAATGATGACTAGCAGTGCGCTTATATAGCGTATCTAATTATTGTTATATCATGAAAAAGAGAAAAATAATATAAGTGGCAAGGAATTAGTCAAGAGACTCTGGATAACAGTTATAAATTCCTCTATCACTGTTTGCTTGTTTTGGTCCTAAGCTTTAAAACTGTTTCTTGAAGCAATGGCTACTGGAGGAAAGTGAAGGTAATGTCACCTGAATCACACCCCACCAGTGGCTTCTCAGACTGACATATAAGAGCATAGATGCAATGGAGAAAGTCTCCGAGGAGAGGTCCCATCTTTTCCTCCTGGTTTAAAATTAAGGTGGTTGTTATTGGAAGTAGAAAACATAGATTGGTTGAGTATTATGTGGGTAATACATCTTTGATTAGACTGAATATTTGGCCGAATTTTACTTCACTTTTAAATAAATTCTAACAATTGTAATAATTGGTTTTAATATAAAACCAGTGGGCCACCTGGGGCCACGGTTTGCTTTCCATTTATTTCTGTGTTTTGATAGATCCCTCGTGCTAGCTTTCATTGTGGTATCCATCAGTGCCATCCTCGTGTCTGACTCTTCTAAGCACAGCTTGTCTCTCAGCTAACTGATGAAGCTGCTGAGTACAGGCAATCTTTGAGTCTCTATTATAGCTCCCGGAACATAGCACACCATGAGTGCCTATGAATGGATTAACTGTCTGTCTTTTTGAGTGGTGTAGAAATAGAAAGTGTGAATGAGTTTCAAGGCTAAGGAAGGTATTCTGATCTTCTAATGCAAATCACTTGGGAAGCCGTCAACTTCTCACTTAATGAAATAGCCATAAGGTATGAAACATGAGCATGGCATGCCCAGTGGATTTCCTCCAGAGGGATTGGTTCAGCTGAAATAGATTCAATATGTAGTATCTCCGGAAAACAAAACAAATTGGTCAGATTGACAAGTACAAGGTAAGGGACATAATTTGAAAAAGAAGCGAAGTGGATATATCCTTTGTTAAAATCCACCCTAGCTAGCTCAGCTTTTCATAAACAAAAATCTCTACTAGGTCCTTAGTGAGTAAATCAGTCACTGAGTTCTAGCTAAACTGTATTTGTGGAATGCTTCACCTGAAATAATATCAATGAAAGCCTTGCAACTGCCATTTCCTCTGGCCCTGGAGTCTGTGGTAGTCTCAGAAAGATGCTCAGGGTATAGCAAGTCTTCACTGCTTAAGTAGTACTTAAGTAATTGTGGCAATTTAATTAACAGGGCAGGCATATTCTGAAGCAGCCACACTTCCTTGAAGAGGTGTCATCGTTTCGTGTTGCCCTTCGGCAGTTACCTCACGGTGTCACTCAGCCATAGTTGATTTTTAATGAAATTATAGTTTTCTGCATTCCTCCAGTCTTAGTTCCAATATGTGGTCTTTGCTCCCAGTCTCTGACTGGCTCTATCCAGAGCACAGAGTTTGTTCAGATCTCCCCAGCTTCCTTTTCTCTTTGCTGATCCCAGTATCAATCCCTCGTCTCAATACGGGACAGGACGGTAACTGCATTTCCCCTTCTTTCTCCTTAGCTCTAGAAATGCCCTGTTAGCCTGATGAATGTTTCATTGGTATTTTGAAGACAGTGGACTCGAGTGAAAATTATCCACTTCTCTTCACATACCTGCCAATCTCCTTGTATTTCCCTCTTGTTTAAACATGTCATCGCTGAACTGGCCACCATGACCAAATCCATATAAGCATACTTGGTGGCTTCCTGTTGATTCATTCTTTGCATCATCAAACCAGCACGAAGCATCATTGACTGTAGCTCAGCACTTCCACCAGAGTTCTGTCCTTTCTCTGTTCACTCAGTGCAATGGCTTTACTCATTCTTCCCCAGCATGGCTCCGATAACCACATCCATGGGATTTCTGATTCCATTCTTCTTTGTTTTAATAATTAAATTTTATATTTTTTTACTCATTCTCTTTATATTTTTCCTCACTGTTCCCTTCCAGTCACCCCCTCCCTTAATATTTCTCCATCCCCTATGCACCACTGAGCAGGTGGTGCCCGTTAGGGTATTCCCCCCTCTAATCTCCAAACCTGGCACTTTAAGTCTCTGCAAGGCACTTCTCCCACTAGGGCCAAACAAGACAGCCCAACTAGAAGAACATATCCCACATACAAAAAACAGCTTTTGGGACAGCCACTGTTCCAGTTGTTCAGGACCAAATGAGGACCAAGCCGCACATCTACTACATATGAGCAGGGAGGCCTAGGTCCAGCCAATGTATATGTACTTTGGTTAGTGGTTCAGACTCAAAGAGCCCAGAAGGCCCAGGTTAGTTAACTTTGTTGGTCTTCCTGTGGAGTTCCTATCCCCTTTGGGGCCCTCAATCCTTCCTTCTATTCTTCCATAAGAGTTTCCAAGTTCCATCCACCGTTTGGTGGTGGGTATCTGCATCTGTCAGAGTCAGATGCTGGATGCAGCCTCTCGGAGCACAGCATGCTCCTGTCTACAAGCATAACAGAGTATCATCAAGAGTGTCAGAGATTGGTACTTGCTCGTAAGATGGTCTGAAGTTGGATGGTTGGTGGGTTACTGGTTAACCGTTCCCCCAGTCTCTGCTTCATCTCCCGTGCCTGCATTTCTTGTGGACAGGATATATTTTGAATTGAAAATGACATTTTCTGTGGGTGGGTTAGTGTCTCTATTGCTTCACTGAATTTCCTGCCTGGCTACAGGAGGTAGCCCCTTCAGGTTCCATGTCTATAACATCAAAGCTAAGGTCGTCTCCACTGATTCTTGGGTGCCTTCCTCATTCCAGGTCTCAGTTTCATTCTGGGGATGCCCCCTACCTCCTTATACCTGTCAGTTGCAGATTTCCACACATTTTCATGGCCATCTAGCCATTTCTCCTGTCCTTCCCTACACCTGATCCTGAACTCCTATTTCCTTCCCCATTGCCCTTCCCTCCCAATACCCTCCCTCTTTCTGCATCTTATGACTATTTTATTCCCCATTTTAAGTGAGAATCAGCTATTGGTTTTCTTGATTCTTTGTATTGTTTTCTTTGTTTCTAACTGATTGATTTTAGCCTTGATTTTGATTATTTTCTGCCTCCTACTCCTTTTTGGTGTGCTTGCTTTTTTTAATTGTAGATATGAGAACTTTCTAATTTCTTTATGGAGGCACTTAGTGCTATGACCTTTCTTCTTAGCACTGCTTTCATTGTGTCCCATAAATTTGGGTATGTTGTGCCTTCATTTTCATTGAGTTCTAGAAGTCTTTCTTTTTCCCTGACCCAGAGATCATTGAGTAGATAGTTACTCAATTTCCTTGAGTGTGTAAGCTTTCAAGTGTTTCTGTTGTGGTTGAAGTCCAGTTTTAGTCCGTGGTGGTCTGATAAAATTACAAAGCATTGTTTCAATTGTATTGCATCTGTTGAGGCTTGATTTGTGACTGACTATATGGTCAATTTTGCAGAGGGATCCACTAGGTACTGAGAAGATATATTCTTTTGTGTTTCAGTGAAATAGTATATAGATGTCTTGTGTCCATTTTATTCATAATGTCAGTTAATTTAATTATTTCTGTTTAGTGTTTATCTTTTTTATCTGTATATATATTTATATTTATATAAAAAGACCAATAATAGCAGTGTGTTATGCATCAACAGCAGCAACAGCTTTTCCAGGTTCTGCAGTCATCTGAACAAAACTGTAGAGACATCCAGCACATTCCATTAAAAAAAAAAGTAAAAAAAACAAAACCCGAGAAAACAGCACAGTTCTGTTACTCTTGTGGTACCTGGCACCATTTTTTTTAATTAGCTTCTCAATCATCATCTGGAAAGAAAACATTCTGAGCAACATCATTAAAAACAGCTCTGATAAAGCACGGTCACTACTACGTATCATAAAGCAGGTACAAGCTATTTTACATCCACAGAGGTATGATACAGTACTGTCCTACATCTATAATACTAGAGGATACAATTTAAAAGGCATTATTTGAGACTTGATTCTACTTTTCCAGCAGAGGGCCCAAAGGATGGTGTGACACAGCTTTGTAAAGAAACATACTCTAGACAGGATTTCCTTTCACTAGTGGCACAGTTCTAAGAATTCATTCTCTCCATGAATGTCAGCTAAAACCATTATTAAAAAAATGAAATATCCCTAGAACAATACCGTATAACCACCGGATTCACATGAAGATGACCTAGTGGAGACAAGCTGGACCTCACCTTAACAACAAGCTATCAAATCTGTTATGTTTAAACAGTGAGACCTCCAAGGAAGGAGATGCCAAGTAGTGCTTCAAAGCTTCGGACCACAATCAAACACAGCATCCTTTTCAACAGAAGCAGAAGCTCATCTGAATATGCTCAAGGATGCTGACATCAACATTTAATCATCTCCTCACTCATCCAGGAAGAAGGGGAGATCAGTTACTACTGTACTTTATTGTGTTCAACCAAATCACCATGTTACAAAATAGCAAGCTGCCATAATAAAAAATAAGGCTCCTCTATCCAGCACCAGATAGCATCATTTTGCTTTCAAGCCTAGAAATTGCACACTTGTATATAAACCAACCGAAGATGAGGATTGAGAGTTCATCTTGGTGGATTTTTCCTTTGATGAATATGAAGTGTCCTTCCTTATCTTTTTTGATGACTTTTAATTGAAAATTGATTTTATTTGATATTAGAATGGCTACTCCAGCTTGCTTCTTCTGACCATTTGCTTGGAAAGTTGTTTTCCAGCCTTTCACTCTGAGGTAGTGTCTGTCTTTGTCTCTGAGGTGTGTTTCCTGTAGGCAGCAGAATGCAGGGTCCTCATTGCATATCCAGTTTGTTAATCTATGTCTTTTTATTGGGGAGTTGAGGCCAGTGATGTTGAGAGATATTAAGGAATAGTGATTATTGCTTCCTGTTATATTCATATTTGGATGTGAGGTTATGTTTTTGTGCTTTTCTTCTCTTTGTTTTGTTGCCAAGATGATTAGTTTCTTGCTTCTTCTAGGGTATAGCTTGCCTCCTTATGTTGGGCTTTACCCTTTATTATCCTTTGTAGTGCTGGATTTGTAGAAAGATATTGTGTAAATTTGGTTTTGTCATGGAATATCTTGGTTTCTCCATCTATGTTAATTGAGAGTTTTGCAGGATACAGTAACCTGGGCTGGCATTTGTGTTCTCTTAGGGTCTGTATGACATCAGTCCAGGATCTTCTGGCCTTCATAATTTCTGGCGAAAAGTCTGGTGTGATTCTGATAGGTCTGCCTTTATATGTTACTTGACCTTTTTCCCTTACTGCTTTTAATATTCTTTCTTTATTTTGTGCGTTTGGTATTTTGACAATTATGTGACAGGAGGTGTTTCTTTTCTGGTCCAATCTATTTGGAGTTCTGTAGGCTTCTTGTATGCCTATGGGTATCTCTTTTTTTAGGTTAGGGAAGTTTTCTTCTATGATTTTGTTGAAGATATTTACTGGTCCTTTGAGCTGTGAGTCTTCACTCTCTTCTATACCTATTATCCTTAGGTTTGATCTTCTCATTGAGTCCTGGATTTCCTGTATGTTTTGGACCAGTAGCTTTTTCTGCTTTACATTATCTTTGACAGTTGAGTCAATGATTTCTATGGAATCTTCTGCTCCCGAGATTCTCTCTTCCATCTCTTGTATTCTGTTGGTGAAGCTTGTATCTACAGCTCCTTGTCTTTTCTTTTGATTTTCTATGTCCAGGGTTGTTTCCATGTGTTCTTTCTTGATTGCTTCTATTTCCATTTTTAATTCCTTCAACTGTTTGATTGTGTTTTCCTGGAATTCTTTCAGGGATTTTTGCGATTCCTCTCTGTAGGCTTCTACTTGTTCTCTAAGGGAGTTCTTTATGTCTTTCTTGAAGTCCTCCAGCATCATGATCAAATATGATTTTGAAACTAGATCTTGCTTTTCTGGTGTGTTTGGATATTCCGTGTTTGCTTTGGTGGGAGAATTGGGCTCTGATGATGCCATGTAGTCTTGGTTTCTGTTGCTTGGGTTCCTGTGCTTGCCTCCCGCCATCAGATTATCTCTAGTGTTACTTTGTTCTGCTATTTCTGACAGTGGCTAGACTGTCCTATAAGCCTGTGTGTCAGGAGTGCTGTAGACTTGTTTTCTTTCAGCCAGTTATGGGGACAGAGTGTTCTGCTTTCGGGCGTGTAGTTTTTCCTCTCTACAGGTCTTCAGCTGTTCCTGTGGGCCTGTGTCTTGAGTTCACCAGGCAGGTTTCTTGCAGGGGAAAAGTTGGTCCTACCTGTGGTTCCAAGGCTCAAGTTTGCTCGTGGGGTACTGCCTAAGTCCTCTCCGTGGCGGCAGCAACCGGGAAGATCTGTGCCGCTCTTTCCGGGAGCCTCCGTGCACCAGGGTTCCAGATGGCGTTTGGTGTTTTCCTCTGGCGTCTGGATGTGCACAGAGTGCAGTCTCTTCTGGTTTCCCAGGCGTGTCTGCCTCTCTGAAGGTTTAGCTCTCCCTCCCACGGGATTTGGGTGCAGAGAACTGTTTATCCGGTCTGTTTCCTTCAGGTTCCGGCAGTGTCTCAGGCGCAGGGGTCCTGCCGCTCCCGGGCCCTCCCCTACGGGAACCCAGAGGCCTTATACAGTTGCCTCTTGGGCCAGGGATGTGGGCAGGGGTGGGCAGTGTTGGTGGTCTCCTCCGCTCTGCAGCCTCAGGAGTGCCCACCTGATCAGGCGGTGAGGTCTCTCTCCCACGGGGTTTGGGAGCAGAGAGCTGCTGCGGGCCGGGATCCACGGGTGTGGCTAGTGTTTATCTTGATGGCCTGTCAAATTGTGAGAGTGGGGTGTTGAAGTCCCCCACTATTAATATGTGGGGTTCAATGTGTGATTTAAGCTTCAGTAATGTTTCTTTTACAAATGTGGACGCCCTTGTGTTTGGGACAGAGATGTTCAGAATTGAGATATCATCAAAGAAAAAGGGTTTTTTTTGATGAGTCTGAAGTGTCCTTCCCTGTCTCTTTTCATTAATTTTGCTTGAAAGTCTATTTTATTAGATATTAGAATGGCTATTCCAGCTTGCTTCTTCAATCTGTTTTCTTGGAAAACCTTTTTCCATCCCTTTATTCTGAGGTAATGTCTACCTTTCTGTTTGAGGCGTGTTTCTTGTATGCAGCAGAATGGTGTTTTTGCCTCCATTCTGTTAGCCTGTTTCTTCTTATTGGAGAATTGAGTCCATTGATGTTGAGAGATATTAATGACCAATGATGGTTATTTCCTGTTATTTTGCTGTTGGTGGTGTTTGTGTGTGTGTGTGTGTGTGTGTGTGTGTGTGTGTGTTCCTTGTTTTTGTTGGTATGAAATTACTTATTTCCTGTGTTTTCTTGGATATAGTTATCCTTCTTGGGTTGGAGTTTTTCCCTAGTATTTTCTATAGGGCTGGATTTGTGGATATTGTTTGAATTTAGATTTGTCTTGAAATACTCTGTTTTCTCCATCTATGGTGATAGTTAGGCACCTGTGGTTTTTTGAGAGGTTGCAGGATATCTGCTCAGGTCCTTGTAGCTTTTAGAGCCTTTGTTGAGAAGTCAGGTATAATTCTGATAGGTCTGCCTTTGTATTTTACCTGATCTTTTCTCTTGCCACTTTTGATATTCTTTCTTTGCTCTGTAGATTTTGTGTTTTGATTAATTTGTGCTGGAAGGATTTTCTTTTCTGGTCCAGTCTAATTGGCATTCGTTAAGCTTCTTGTATGTTTACAGGCATAGATTGGGACAGTTTTCTTCTATGATTTTGTTGAGAATATTTTCTATGCCTTGGAGCTGGTATTCTTCACCTTCATCTTCTATTCCTATTATTCTTAGGTTAGGTCTTTTCATGGTGTCCTAGATATCCTCAATGTTTTGTGTCAGGAATTGTTTAGCTTTAACAGTTTCTTTGACTCACATATCAATTTCTTCAATTATATTTTCTATGTCTGAGAGTCTCTCTTTTGTTCTTCCTATTATCTTCCCTGGGTTTTCCTTCTCCAGTTTGTGTTTTCTTTATTGCTTCTATTTTCACTTTCAGGTCTTATTCAGTTTTATTTATTTCCTACATCTGTTTAATTATATTTTTCTGTATGTCTTTAAGGATTTATTTGTTTCTTCTTTAATTACCTCTATTTTTAATTTTATTTTCCTTTATTTTCTTTAAAGAATTTATTTCCTCTGTACAGACCCCTATCATCTTTATAAGATGAAATATAAGGTGATTTTCTTTTCTTTTCTTTTCTTCAGTTGTATTGGATATCCAGAGTTTGATGTGGCGGAGTAACTGTGCTTGGAGGTGTCAAATTCTCTTGGTGCTTGTTGATTGTGTTCTTTTGAGGATCTAAGCCATCTGGTTGGTTTGGGCCCTGGTTGTTCTTTATTGTAGTAGGTATTGGGACGGAGAGGTTAGCCTTGATGTTCCTGGTGTAGCAGGCCTCTGATGGATATTTTGGGATGTATGGTTCCAGACCTGTAGTTCTGTATGTTTCAGGAGCCTCAGGTTCAATAAAGGTGGGTGGAAAGGTGGGAGGAGAGCGGATGTCCCCTTGGAATGGCAGGATGCTCAGGGTAGGTTTGTTTGACCCAGAGGGCTCAGAGAGCAGGGAAGATGGGTGAGGAAGGGAAGCTTACCTATATGGTTCAGGAGTCTGATGGAGATAGAGGAAATGTGGCAGAAGAGTGGAGCCTGATTTCATTCTTTACTCTTTGAGTCTCACTCTATATCAATAAATCTCATTCATTTTCATGCATAAAACACCATGTTCAGGGATGCAATGTTTCCTTTGGGCCATCTAGATTTGGCTTCCCTACCCTTCACTTATTGGTTCTACCAGCCATTTCCTGTCATTTCCCACACTATTCTCTACAAATCTTTCAGCCTTTGGAAGCCAACTAGATTATACCACTTCAGAGTAGTTTTTCCTGACCACTATACCAGCCTTTTACTTCTTTATAGGGCTTGCTTAACCCACACTTACATACTTCTTTCTATTTGTATGAAGCCTGATTTAATTGTATTTCAAAATTTGATGAAGGCAGAGGCCATGTCCATTTTATTGACCATCATGCCCTACACATACCTGGCAAATACTGGAACTTTAATAAACATTTGCTGTGTAATGAGTTGATCACTATATCTTTTACTGGTATACCAGAAGGCTGGCTAAGTATAGGCCACAACCTGGCTTGATTCATTGGTGATAAACAGCTCTACTCTTGAGGAATGTGGTATAAGGTTACTAAGTACATTTATACTTCATGGATGGTTTTTAATATCTTCAAACATATAAGAAAAACAATTATCATTTATTGATTATATTCATTCATTTCTGCTGTACATCTTGCGTCTAATCACACATACTCAACTGGCTGTCTGCTGCTAGGTTCAGTTTTCTTCCTAAAGCAAACCTTACCTCTTTATTATTAGCTTTTAATGAATTCTTGTTTTTTTTTCTGGGTAAAGTCTAAATTATGTAATGCCTTAGATCAGCCAAGCTTTGGTAATAAATTACATTGGGCTCATGACTTATAAACAGAAGTCTAAGATGTGGGTGTGAGAATGATTGGGTTGTTCTGGTGGCTCATTCCTCGGTTCACAGGCAATTGATTTTGTATCACATTCTCAAATGGTCTGGAGTAAAAGCGAATTCTCTGGTCTCTCATGTTGCTTCCTCTTTTTCTTCCCCTCTCTCTGTGACTTTCCTTCCTTCCTTCCTCCCTCCTTTCTTCGCTCCTTTCCTCCTTCCCTCCTTGCTTCCTTCTTTCTTCTCTTCTCTTCTCTTTCTCTTCTTCATTTCTCCTTCACTCCCTCCTTCCTACCTCCCTTTCTTCTTTCTTACCATCTCTTTCCTTTTCAGCTACCTTCTCTTCCTCTTTTCTCTCTCCCTCTTTCTCAACTTTAGAATTTAAGAAATGACTCTAATTCCATGTGTGAGAACTCAACCTTTGTTACTCAGTCCCTTCTCCAAAATCTTGACTCAATACCCTCATAATGGGGATCCAATACATGGATATTTCATATAAAGACTTTCATATCGCCGACAAATGTATCCATGTTCTGTACCTGGCCATTCTTTCCAACTTCAACTTTTACCAATTATACTCTAGGCTGGCATGAAGCTAGGCTCATTCACTCCTTGTACTCTATTATAAATGTTTCACTTTCCCCACATAGTTAGGGGTGTGTTGTGGTGTGTGTGTGTGTGTGTGTGTGTGTGTGTGTGTGTGTGTGTGTGCATGTGTGCATGTGTGTGTGTGTGTTGAAATCTGACTTTTTCAATCACTCACTTTCTTTCTTCTTTGCTCCCATATCATGAAGTATTTCTATAATCCCTCAGTTTATTACACCAATGGAAGTTGTAATTCATTACAGTATCTGTCTCCAGATTGTACGGTGTCTCCTAGATTACACAGACTTTTCAGAATCTAATGCATAAGCTATAATGGCAGCCAATAATCCTTGAGTGGCTGCAGTTATTGTCAGTTGTTGGAAGTAAAAATACCTGTGCCCAGTGAAGCAGAGTCACAAATGGTGACTTAATTCTCAGCTGACTCAAAAAAAGTCCATTTAATCTACAATGCAATAGAAAAGCCTGTAACTAATTCTATTTTCTCTCCCAGTGTTAGAATGTGCTTGTCTCTGCTCCATTGCAATTAGAAAAAAGCTCTTTCTGCTACCCCTATCCAATCTTGGAGGCAGAATCCTCTCTACACTTTTCTTTGGATCCTCCTAGTTTTAAGAAAGCATGGAATAAGAGTTCTGGGTACCTTATCCTTCTGCTCTTTCTTTCCTTTCATCCCTTTCTTCCTTTTGGCTTAAACAGCTATTTTTATGTGTATGGTGGAAGTCTAAGTCAATGGGGGGGCTTGAATAGTTGAGTTTTGCCAGAGATATTTGAAGATTATTTCACAACACGCTGCTGAAGAGTGAAGCAATGTTATTAGCAACAAAACAAAATTAAATGAAATATACTAGCAAAGAAAAGCAGAAAAGGGATCTTTCTATTCAAGAGTAGCCTCTCACACAATATAGTCAGAGGTTTTATTAATTTTATCACTCTTGTTTAGTCTTATAAACAAATATAAAAGGTCCCTTTCTCCTTCCATCTCTAGAATTCCTTCATAGGCTACATTTCTTCTCTAAACCATCACTGTCGACACACACACACACACACACACACACACACACACACAGAGAGAGAGAGAGAGAGAGAGAGAGAGAGAGAGAGAGAGAGAGAGTTTAAATTAGTGGAAGAAAACTGAACTCATATTGGTGTTTTTCACTTAGTGATATATTATAATAAAAACAGACACAATTACTTTCAATAGGCCAGAATGACAAATGTTTGGAGAAACGGTATTTTGTAGGAAATCATTTACTTTTATAACGTAATTAACCTCATCAAGGTTTAATTAAATAAATACTTTTTTTCTGAAACATTTTTCCCCCTCAAACAGGTGGTGTTTGCATTGCTCAATCACAGAAAATCCCACGTGAACCAAGACCTGGAGAATTTGAAAAAATTATCAAACGCCTGCTGGAGACACCTAACGCTCGCGCAGTGATTATGTTTGCCAACGAGGATGACATCAGGTGCTGATTACTTTCCTGCGGGATACAGGATCAGATTTGTGCCCCACATCCTTTCCAAACATAGTTTACGAATGGTGTAAAAAGTTGGTGAGATTTCACAGGAACCACTAGGCCCCTCTGCACCCACAGACTACCTTCTGCTTCAGACCCAATGGCCTCCTCATTTCTATGTCGGCAACGCCTACAGAGTAAAACCTGGGACTGAGCAAAATGAGATGCCTCAGAATGAGAGGGGGAGTGATGAGAACAGGTTAAAGATTAGCCCAATTAACACATGCTGGAGTCTCTGCTGCATTTCCTTTAGGAGATGCTAAGACTCAAGCAATTAGCATGATTGACTAATTGTTTAACTATGACCCACCAAGCGTATTTACCTTTATAGAACTGATTGTCCTGGTTCACTTTTTGTTGCTATCACTAAATACCATGAGCTCAGGAATTTTAAAAGAAATAAGGAAAGAAGCTTGCTTGGGTATGGACTGGGTCATTTCTAAAGAACTTGTTTGGTCCCAGCTGCCTCTTGGCAGCTGATGAGGGCTTGTCTTCTGTGTGAAGGCATGGAAGGCATCATATGGCATGTCAGAGAAACATCTCAGGCTGGGCTCTGCTCACAAGGTTATTCTATCATCCTGGGACCCACACTCCTGACTTATTCAAATCTAATTATCCCCCAAGAAATCCTACCATATGACTCACAGAGTTAAGTTTCCATGACACATGAAATTTGGACAACACGCTCAGGTGGCAGCACTGGTGTTATGTAGTTCTTCCCCCTCCCCAAATGTCATATTTTTATTTCCTTTTATTCCTATAGGAGGATATTGGAAGCAGCAAAAAAATTAAACCAGAGTGGGCATTTTCTATGGATTGGCTCTGATAGTTGGGGATCCAAAATTGCGCCCGTCTACCAGCAGGAGGAGATCGCAGAAGGAGCGGTGACAATTTTGCCTAAAAGAGCATCAATTGATGGTAAGAATGCAATAAAGGCAATTCATTTCATCCCAGTCAAATCAAAATTCAGATGCAGGCTGGGGATATAGCTCAGTCATGAAACTCTTGGTTAGGGTGTTTATGGTTCTGGGTTTGATCTATAACACCGGAGGAAAAAAAAGGAATGAAACATTTAAAGTTATAATTCAAATCTCAATTATACTCATCATTGATTCTGAATGGAATATCCACCCCTGTTAGCACAGTAGTCATTTCCACTATGCAAACATTATATGTTAAAAAGTGTATACTTTAAAGGATCTTTTTTTCTTGTTTAAGAGCACTATAATACAATTAGACATTTCTGTGATGCTAGTTACTATAGTTCACTTTTGTGCACTCTTGTGGATGTTTGGTGATGGTTATAGCATTGTCAGAGGGAACTTATGTGATTAATTAACATGGAATACATTTTGCAAACTGACCCTATGTTGAAATAAATGAAACAAGGAAAATTTGGAGTACAGTTGTAGACGGAATGGTCTGTTTCCCAAATATCTTCCCAATACTCTTGACAATGACTTAAATTCTTATCTTTAACAGTGTCCTCTGAGGTAAGGCATTCTTTTCAGATGTTTTTGCTTAAAGAAGTGGCTAGACTACTTAGCCATGTCTCTAGAAGATTGTGTCAGTATTAACTGCCTTATTGAATTAACTGAAAAGAGAACATACGGGAGACAGAGACATTGTTGTGAGTTTAGGTTCAGTGAAGTCTGGTGTGTAAACTCACATTAGGAGAGAGAGAAAATAGTTATTCGTTTTATATGTATATATTACACATTATATGCTATAAATATTGTACAATAAAACACTTCAAAGTTCAGGTGGTATTTTTTTATTTTGAATTAATACTGAAATCATACCTTTTCCTCTAACACAGGGTTTGATCGATACTTTAGAAGCCGAACTCTTGCTAATAATCGAAGAAATGTGTGGTTTGCAGAATTTTGGGAGGAGAATTTTGGATGCAAATTAGGATCACATGGGAAGAGGAACAGTCACATAAAGAAATGCACAGGTAGACACTCATATGTCTCTCTTGTTAAACTTGTTTTAGCTTTACCTAAGAAATAAAATGTTTCTCTGTGCCATTAAATGTGGGACATTGGGGATCCTATGTCTTCTTGTGTCTCCTGTTTCTTTCACAAGAATGAGCTTGAGCTCATCACTCAATAAACTGAAGCTTGTACATTGGTTTTTACACTCTACCAACAATCATTCATCCAAAATATACCATGTGGACAGCACCAGGGTATTTCAGTTGTATTTGAATCAACTATTTAAGAGTCTTCTGGGAAAGTACCTTAATGTGCTTTATAGGATGTAGGCAAATGGGCAAGATATCATAGTAAATTGATCATAAGTTGCTGTAAGACGCGTATTTTTCAACTATTACAATGTGTTCCTTCATCATATATTAAACTCCATCTAGTGTAACAGTTATTGCTCCATCAGCAATGATTTCTGATGCTTTTAGTTTCTGTAGCTTATATTTTAAAGAATCATCATTGAATGTCCCTCTTTGAAGGAAAGGATAAAACTATGCTTATTTGCAGATAATGTGATTGTGTACATAGAAACAGATATGGAACCTTAGCGGTTACTACTAAGCAGTGAATTTAATAAGCTCACAATACATGGTCAATGTAAACATTTATCTGTAATATAATTAGAAACTAACACAACGGATATGATGTTTAAAGAATATTATTAATATCATGATTAAAAACCTTCTCAGATATCATTAGGGAGAACCACACTGAAAACTACAATATTTGGACATGACTTTCCCTCTTCACTTAGTTTTTGAGATACCCTAATTTCTGTCCACCTCACATCTAGTGGGAATATACTAAATGCTCGCACAGACATATGAAAGAAAAATATGAAGATGCAAAAATTATTACAAAACAATCTTACTTTAGGCCTACCCCGCCAAGATTGGGGAAGTGATACAAGAATCATGTTTGTGAATTTGCACACACATTTGAGGTGACAGGAACTCATTAAGTAAACATGAAAGTAAACCGATACTGATCCTGAGACAATTTTAGGAGAAATGAAGGAAAAAAGAAGTCAGGATGGATTTGGACAGGGGTAGCAGTTTGCACAAAGGTGAGTCCCACGAGGTGACCTTGCTGTCAGGTGAAGATGTCAATCAGATAAAGACAGGAAAATGGCAGGGTCTAAAGTGAGAATGAACTTTTTTTTTTTTTTTTTTTTTTTGGTTTGGAAAAGGAAAAAAAAACCCTTGGCAACTAGAGTGTAAGAGTTTTACGATTAAAGAGAGTTTGATAGCACTGGCCATAGAAAGGAAAATTAAGAATGCTCTTCAGCTTCTCTTTAGAGTTCCCAGAATGGAGGGGCTTGGGCTTCATCCCATTCATGGGCCAAGGGACTTGGACTATTCCCTCAGAAGAATTCCTCAGATAGAGACTTCAAGAAGATTCTTATAGCAGAAATATAAGCAGGTCAAGAGTTCAGGAGAGTAAAGCAGGAAGGTCCGTGAACTCATCTGTATTCCTGGGGATAGGTAGTCACCACCAAGGCCTCCAGTATCCACACACAGATGGATACTCTAGGAGGTATCTTAGTACAGGGTAAATGATTAGCACTGACACAGAGAAGGTAAACGATGGAGGACCTGCATGGTGAATCTCTGACAGAGTAGTCTGGGGAAATGGTGATGGAATTAGCTGACAGAGAAGACATCAGAAAAGAAAAAAATTACTTTGGTACTATCTTGGATTTAGTTCTGATACAGCCCATATAATTCCCCAGTGGGTGGCAAAACAAGGTCTAGGACCCTATAAAATGTTCACTAGAAATTCAAATATAGTGAAATTAGACACAGGGACAGAAATGCATTTATAGGAAAAGGATGAATAATGATGGGAAACTCAAGGGTGGTGTCTGAGTGTTAGTTTCTGTTACTGTGATAATTCACCAGAACCAAAACCAACTTAGGGAGGAAAGGGTTTGTTTCTACTTAAACTTCCATATCACAGTTCACATATGGCCCACCTGAAGGAAGCCAGGGAAGTGAACTCCAGCAGAAACATGGACACAGAAAGAGAAAGAAAGACCCTGCAGGGATGCTGCCTATTGGCCTCTCACTATTTCTTGCTCAGTTTGCTCTCATGAACAAGCAAGGACTCTGGGGTGCCCTGGGGTAGCACCACCTACAGTAGGCTAAGTCCTCTAACACCAATCATTAATCAAGATATTACTCAACAGACTTGCCTACAGGTCCATCTGAGGAAAACATTTTCTTAATTGGGATTTCCTGTCCCCTAATCCTGGATTGTGTCAAGTTGATAAACAACAACAACGACGACCTTAATCAGCACAGGGGGAGTCAATAGAGGGAAAGACGCCTTGCATAGAGTTGTAGTTTTGCAGAGAGATGTGGAACAGGGATAAAATGTCCAAGAGAGACAGAGAAACCGTATGGCTAAACATAGAATAGAGTAGAGGAAGAGGAAGGAAAAAATGCTCTTAAGTGGACTTTGACAAATAAATAAATGAAATACCTGAGAAAATTTTAAAGATGAAGGTTTGAAAAGGCTTGGGCACATCAGCATGTTTCCATATAAATTAGAAGAGAAACTTCTAGAGAAACTTCAGGGCAGGCAGTAAGAGGCTGGTAATATTCCTAAATAACAGAATTTATTTAGGGGGGAGGATATTATAAGGGAATATATGTAACAGGAGGTGGCGACTTAATGATTAATATTTGCTAATTTCTAAGTTAGGCATTAATAAAGTTCAGACAACTACATTGCAGCAAGTACAGTGCATATTAGGTCACCAGAAGAATTTGGGAGCACACATTCAGATGAAGGCAATGATGGATCCTCAGGCGAAAGGCGTGGGGTCCAGTGTGACAGGCTGCTGTATGAACAGCAAAGGTCATATGCAGAGGATTCATAAGGAGCAGCAGGAAATAAAAGACTGGTTAGAAAAGGAGAGTGTTTCCATTACTTTCCTCATCTCCATGAAAAACAAAAACACACAAAAACTGTCCAACCAAAGCAGTAAAAGCCAGGGCGAATGTAATTTGATTCACAGTTTCTTCAGAGTTGTCAATCCAATGGAGTCTTTGGCTCTATTGATTCTGGTCCCTTCGTGAGGTAGAATATATGGTAAGGGTCTGTGGGGGAAGGAGGTGGTTTACTTCATGGTACACACAGGAAGCAGTGAGTAAGGAAGGAACTGGAGACAGGTTTTGGCCTTCGTGGACACACTTCTACTGATTTAATTCCCACAGCTAGGCCCTACCTCCCAAAGTTTTCAGGGCTGTCCAAATTAGCTGTGTTAACTGGGACCAAGTGTTCAAAAGTATGAATCTGTTAGGACAATCCAGATTCAAATGATAAGAGAGAATTTCTCACTGACTGATTCTCATCCCACACTTACCACTGCAATTGAAATATTATTATTTGGTCCTGCACAAACTCAAGTCCTTTTGGTTAGACTGAGACTGTGAAACTATGACAGTTCATGAAGTAGAGAAACTTATTTTTCTTGTGGTGTATGTGTGTAGATGTATTACTAACCTATCACATATTTTATTAATGGGATGTTTGAAGAATCACCAGGTTTTCCTAACTCCCATTTTCCAAGTAAATTAAGACATGAAATTCTACTATTGACATATTTAGATGTCATATACTTAGTATTTCCTTCAGACATAAATACTGAACTAGTTTATTGTTGAAGGCAGCCATGGTGACAAGTCTGTTTCTTATTTCCTTGAATTATTTGGATACTGTTTTAAATGTCATAATTTGTTTAATCAGAACTATTTTTAGTGCAAGGAGGGAAATGGGTGTTTAAGTGCTGGGGGAAAGTGTAGCTTAGGGGACTGGGTCAATATTTTATTCAAATAACATTTGAGGGACACTGAAGTTGTTTGTCTCTGTTTTGCAACAAACAATGAATGGTGTTCTAACTTCATTTAGGAAAGTAACCTGTGAAACTTTACAATTTGCAAGAAAAGTCATCCGTGTCTTAGATTATTGTTGTAAATCCATTTTGGAGAATGAGAGAAAATGATAAAATATGTTAGTGGTCAAATACTTGAGGGAAAAACTTACTGTGTTTGCATGAGTGAATATTTCCAGGGTCCTAAGATTAATTTTTTAGATTGGCTTTTAAAAGGCTCAACTTCTGGGCCACAGAAATAGTTCAGTAGGAAGAGGCACCTACACCAAGCATGGTGACTTGTGCTGGATCCCTGAGAGCCACAAGGTGGAAAGAGAAGACTGTTCAAGTTGTTCTGACTGCTACATGTGCAACACCCCCCCCATAAATTTACTAGTTACAAGGAGAAAAGGGAACTCTAAGAATTCACAAGGATTTCCTCTCCCATCTAGATCATCACTTGTGGATTTTATTTATTGAGTAAAATTTTATATTAGACTATAGTAATTGGTGACTATAGCAATTTGCTTCCGTTGAGGGTGACACTGGCAATATATTTACATGGATAAGAATGCGCTTCCCAGCAGGGTTTGCGTCTGTCTTATTAATTTTCGGGAGACAGAATGTCTTCCAGCAGTGAGGAGCATCCTCTTTCTAACATTAACGTGGTTCACACACTTCTAGGAGATGATTCCCCCCCCCCCCAAAGTGTCTCAGGAAAGCTTTCAGAGAGAGGCGTTAATGCTTCTAACTTTTGCTATGCTGGCCAAACTCCAAGTGAGGCAATTCCCATCATCCACTTAGCTATTATGTAGTTATTATTGCTTCTGAGAGCTGCGGAGTTCTGAAAGCTACCACTACTTAATCCTACTTAAAATTCCCTTTGTCTTTGTCAAGAAGGGAAAAAGGATGCTCCTGCCCATGCAGGAGTGGAAATGGCTGTTATTTTGTACACACTTGGGTGACCTTTCCTCCCTCCCCCTCTCATTCTGCTCTCACTATCAGTGCCTTGCTGTCTCCCGGTCCTAGACATCCAGACTCCCCTCAAAAGTGTGTCTTCCTTGTCCCCAGTCCCACGCATTTCCATGCATGCTTCTCACCCTGGCTCCTGCCTCAACATCCTTCCTATTGTCTTTGCATTACATCCTTCTGCTCTCTCTGTCATTCCTCTCATAAGTCTCTTGCATGGCTTTACTTTGTTCAGCAAGATTGCTACAGGCAGAAAAGAGGTTTGCTTCAGAGACAGCCTCTGCCACTCTTCCCCTCTCCCCATCTCCCCATCTCCCTATCTCCCCATCTCCTTCTCTCCCCCTCTCCCCATCTCTCCCTGTCTCTCCTTCTCTCTGTGTCTCTGTCTCTCACTCTGTCTCCCCCCTTCTTTCTCTTACTAACGTTTTCTCTTGTGAAGACCCAGAGCGACTGTCACAGGAACCTGTGCGTACGATTGAGCTCTCAGCTCACAGGTGGGCTGTTTTTCCGTGCACACTCTGTAATTACTTCTGCACCAGGAATTATAAATACTCTTCCTGTTGTCAAAACACTATCCCAAGAAGGCCTGTCAACTCTATTTATGCCCATAGGACCTTCCAAGGAATGATCGAGTCATTCACCCATCATGCATCCACCTGCTGTTTCATCATCCGCCAGTTGATTCGTTTGAATAAGCCATAGTGTGCCAGGCACTGTGCTATATCTGTATAGGCAAACAGTGCCCCTTCCCTACCCCAGACACTCACAGATGAATATCATCTCCTTAAATTTAATAGTCTTGCTGTCTTGTAATGCTCAGCCAGTACACTGGGGTACCCAGCTTAGCCGACATACAGCCAACACTCAGGTTACAAATAGTGGTGAGCATATGCTACATGAATGGCCTATTGATTCTTATTTATGATGATAGAAAAAGTGATAATGGAAAAAGCAATGCACAAATATGTTTCTTCCTTACAAACAAGCAATTTTGTCAGTGAACCAAATAGCAGGCACAATAATTAGCTTCTGGAAAGGCCTGTCAGTTTGTTTTCTAGTGCCAGAGCAACCAGGTAAGTTTTCTTGGGATAGGTAGCTCTCAGCAGTCATTATTTGCTATGGAAGGCTCTGAAATGATGGTGTTCTCCTCCATTTGCTCAGGGAACATGAGCCTCTATAAATGAATTGGGTAGTTAGCAGGGGGATCGAATTTCAGCAATTTGATTTGGTGATTCAGAATGAAAAGATAGGAAAATAATAATCTTCTCTGTGTGCTCTGGTAGTCTTATCTGTCCCCTTGCCCAGCGTAAGATTCTAGTGGAGAGCCATCTGAGGTGGCTATTGGCCCGGTTGCTTCTGCTCTTGGCAAGTAAATAGCAAAAATCCCAAAATGCATTTCTCAAATTCGGTATTGAATTCCAATAGGTGCATCTGAGATGGTAAAACAGGCATTGATTTCAGACATACTAGACTTCAGAATTCAGAGAGAGAGAGAGAGAGAGAGAGAGAGAGAGAGAGAGAGAGAGAATGTAAAATCAAAATCATTTTCTAATCTTCTAGATAAAGAAACTGGAAACCAGGGAAGTAAATTATTAAAAACATTCCGTGTGTTAATCTCAGAGCTGTAACTAGAACCCTGGAGTCCTTTTGGAATTTGTCCTTGTATTTTACCTTCAGATTGTTTTATTACTTACTTCCTTCGTAATTTTCACCACATAGCCAAAAACATTTTATTTGCACCTTTCTGATGCTTTCTTTCTGTATGTTTTTGTAACCTTTCCCATTGCTATAACATAATGCCTGACAGGAGTAGTTTTAGGCAGGAGAAATTTACATTAGCTCACTGTCTAAAGTCAGTCAGGGCAAGATAGTTATGAAGGCCATAGAGGCTGGGATAGCTCTGTCTCTGGCAGCTGGCAGCTGTAGCTTTTAAAATGATTTTATATATATATATATATATGTATATATATATATATGCGTGTGTGTGTATGTGTGTGTATATATATATGTGTGTTTATATATATACATTATTGTCATATATAATCATATGTGTGTGATTATATATATATACATTATTATCATACGCACACACACACACACAATCAAAGGCTGGAGTCAGAAGGTCTATGTCTAAAGTTTTGAAGTGGTGCTGGGTTATATTCCTCAACTCCTGCTCCCATTCTACCAGCCACCCATATTCTTCACACATGCCTTGCTTCTAAAATGTTCTACAATTTTTTGACATGGCATCTCCAGGTGTGAACCAAGTATTCAAGCAAATGAGCCTGGAGGGGCATCCCACTTAACACAGGACATAATGCATTGCTGGATTTTAAAATCACTAGCTAGATAGTGTGTGTGTGTGTGTGTGTGTGTGTGTGTGTGTGTGTGTGTGTGAGAGAGAGAGAGAGAGAGAGAGAGAGAGAGAGAGAGAGAGAGAGAAATACAATTGGTTATTAGCCAATCCCACAGAAAATAGTATATTTTAATATTCTTCATATGGCCTTTCAATTATATATGTGGTTTTTACTAGTGAGTCTAGGATACCTCAAAGCCTTTTATATGGTTTTTCTGTTTCCCAGCCATTTATAAGAATAGAGCTAAGACTAAGACTTTATAGCATTATTCTTAAGCCCAGTGACATTGAATTAAAGCAGGTCACTTTGCTAAATTATACTTAGTTTGCTCACCAACTCATTGCTTTCCAGCAAACTGAAAGCAAAACAAAGAAGCCCCCAAATTACCTACTTTAAAGATTAGCTTTGAAAGAACCGTAACATATAACAGCACATCTACAAAGGCCCTGTGCCCACAAATTACCTACGTGCTTTGTTAGCATGCAGATTTGGTTTCGTGGGTCTTGGATGGACTACATTTCTGAGCAGTTTGCAGGTGGCTCGAATGCAGTAAGCTCTGGGGATGTGATAGTTAGCTTACATTGATACCAATGCCACCTGAAGCTTACTGAGCAGAATAAACATTCAACTGTGCTAAGAATTACAGATAAACTCAAGGTGTTGCCTGCACAGAATCATGTAAATAACAATTTTAATATTTATCAGCAAATGCAAAGTTCTGCAATCAGTAGCCTATGCTTTATATACGCTCTTCAATTACTATGCAGATCAGTGAAATATACAGGTGTGTGTTTGTGTGTTTTGTCATAAAAAAATTGAAAGCAGAAAACTTCATTACTAAATATAACGAAACTCACAGAGATGCACCTGTATTTTCAAAACACATAAAGAAGATAAAAAAAGTTTGCCTTGTCAAGGACAAAAGATACTTTGACAATGTCAGGAAGTGCACTTTCGATCATAACTGCACATAAAGTACATGAGTTAGAGGTGCCCAGCAGCCAGCTCAATTCTTTCATGTTGTAGAAAAGCAAACTGGGGTCCATGTGGCCTAGGTGAACTATCTAAAGCCCTTTAGCTCCCTGAAAGCCTGAAGTCTGATTGCTGCTTGGTTCTGCCTTTGTTCCTGTCTTAACTCCGAAGGCCTTTCCCAGAATGGGGCTGAGTCACTTTGACCTACTCCAAGGAATTCCTTGCTTTAGTGGCCAGCTCTCCCAATGGCTATACAATATAATTTACTCCATCTGTGTGACTCTCCTTGACAGTGAAGGGTCAAACTGAAAATCTTAGTCTGAGAACACTACCAAGTAAGTATGTCTGGATTGTCTGGAAATGTAATGCTTTTATTATTTTATTATTATTTATTATTATACAGTAAGGGTTATTGCTGCTTGATCAACTGAAAGAGCGTGAACCCAAGCATTTAGGAACACATCTGAGCCATATGACTGTCCAACTAAACAACAACGACGGCAATACCAACCACGATAATGCTGTGTAAGGGCCAAGGAGAGCTAAAATAAAGTGATCTGAGCTCCCTGGGGGTAACTGAAGAATTGTCCTGGAGAGTCTGTGTAATGTCTGGGTTGTGTAGAACATTCGTTAAAAATGAATGGCTAAAAATCTCTGTTTGCAAAGAATGTGCCTTAAGAAGACAGTGAGGAAAATGAAGCCATCATTCCAGAGGTTGCTAGTAGGCACGGCTTTTATCATCAGGACTTAAATTCTGCCTCCCACCCTCGAACTGTTAGATAAGTTGCTCTGTAATGGTGTCCTGTTTTGGATTTTGTTTTAAAATAATTCCACTTCTTCTGTATAAAGAGACCTCACTATCTCTGACAAGGTAACAGAGTAATGAAACGAAAACTTGGAAAACAGTGGAAAAGATGGATTAAGCATGTGAACATCATTCAAACTAAATATGTTTATTTATTCATTGCTTTTTTGTTGTTGTTGTTGCTATTTTTGTTGTTGTTACTTTCTCCAGCCCTAAAAGAACAAAATCTTCATGAGGGCAGGAACTTTATTTACCTCCTGTTGTTCTAGTACCACTCGGGTGGCATTTGGCTCCAACACATTTCTTTAAAATGTATTTGTGAAATGAATGAGTCCACGAGATACTTTATCTGCCATTCACATCTTATCAGTCACTTTCTACTGGGTACCGAGGATGTGACAGTGAACAACAAAGAAGCAGTACTTATTACTATGGAGCTCCTAGGCTATTGGAAAGATGACTTCGGAAGCCACTTCCTTCCACTGAAATGCATCGTGTAATGGGGATAGGAACACACAGCAGGGATAAGCAATATAGAAATGGTAAAAGAGTTGTGAAGTTGAAAGTGAGGTTAAAATACGAACAGAATTTAGACAAAAGGAAGAGATGCCTTTCTAGAAAACTGCCATGGATGAGCAGAGTTGACATGCAGAAATCATGGATGCCAGACAGAAGGAGATCTAACTACAATCGAGACCTTAATTATGCCTTTCTTTGCGTGTATGTGAGGTATTTCAGGATACTGTGGTTAGTAGCCTTAAGTCTAGATGAATGCACGATAACAATACTTCCTCACAGGACTTTCGGTGAAATTAAAAGAAATACTGTGCACAAAGCTTACTGTCTGTTACATAGGATATACAGTAAATATTGATGATTGCTGATGGGCAAAATTTCCCCTTCCTTTATTACTCCAGAAGTGCCCAATAAAACTTTCTTTGGTGAGTAAAATCCCTTTATATTTCTGTCACCCAATAGAGTAGCTACTAGCTATGCATGGCTATCGAGTACTTGGAATGTGGCAAGTGCAAACAGAACTGAACATTTTATTTACTTAAGTTATTATACTACAAATAATGTAAGAGGCTTCCTGTGCTTCGTGCATCTCCCAGTAGACAGAACGCTTGAACAGCATTGTTTCAGCACACCCCTAATGAAACTCAGTTAATCCTGACCACTTCCTTCCAATTATAGTAGTATTACCCTGATGGCTAGTATATGGTGAAATGGTGGTGGGCAAAGAAGTTCTAGCCAGTGATATAGGTGGAAAAGTCTCCCAGGACCCTTAGGAAAGGGATATTTTTGTTCTTGTGGTTAGCTGGATGTGCACTAGGAAAAGCACACTGAGCACAGCACAGTATACAGGTAGAAGGAATTTAGTGCACTCCTACCTTGAGTTAACCAGCTGTATGTCACCGAATTTCTGAACATGATCACCCAGTTTGTGAAGACAAGATGTGACCTAGTAGAATAAAAGTGATATACAGCTTTCCAGCAATATTCTATTTAGAGCTAGTTCGATGTAAGTTGAAAAATGATGAAATATATATCATAAATGATGTTCCTTAATGCATCAGAATGCTTCACCTTTAAACTTTATGCCCTCTCTTCTACCAGGATATTTTGCGTAGGATACTGATGTACTTCTTATGCCTGGTTGGACAGGATTTCAGCTAGGCATTTTTCTTTGCAGCGTAAGGGAAAACCTGTTCAAAGCGTTGGCGAGTTCATCAGCTAGGACATAAGGCCGAAAAGGAACATGACATTTTTTTTTTTATTATTAACTTGAGTATTTCTTATATACATTTCGAGTGTTATTCCCTTTCCCAGTTTCCGGGCAAACATCCCCCTCCCCCCTCCCCTTTCTTATCGGTGTTCCCCTCCCCACCCTCCTCACATTGTCCCCCTCGACCCAACAGTCTAGTTCACTGGGGGTTCAGTCTTAGCAGGACCCAGGGCTTCCCCTTCCACTGGTGCTCTTACTAGGATATTCATTGCTACCTATGGGGTCAGAGTCCAGGGTCAGTCCATGTATAGTCTTTAGGTAGTGGCTTAGTCCCTGGAAGCTCTGGTTGCTTGGCATTGTTGTACATATGGGGTCTCAAGCCCCTTCAACCTCTTCCAGTTCTTTCTCTGATTCCTTCAACGGGGGTCCTATTCTCAGTTCAGTGGTTTGCTGCTGGTATTCGCCTCTGTATTTGCTGTATTCTGGCTGTGTCTCTCAGGAGCGATCTACATCCGGCTCCTGTCGGTCTGCACTTCTTTGCTTCATCCATCTTGTCTAATTGGATGGCTGTATATGCATGGGCCACATGTGGGGCAGACTCTGAATGGGTGTTCCTTCAGTCTCTATCTTAATCTTTGCCTCTCTCTTCCCTGCCAAGGGTATTCTTGTTCCCCTTTTAAAGAAGGAGTGAACCATTCACATTTTGATCATCTGTCTTGAGTTTCATTTGTTCTAGGCATTTAGGGTAATTCAAGCATTTGGGCTAATAGCCACTTATCAGTGAGTGCATACCATGTATGTCTTTCTGTGTTTGGGTTAGCTCACTCAGGATGATATTTTCCAGTTCCAGCCATTTGCCTACGAATTTCATAAAGTCGTTGTTTTTGATAGCTGAGTAATATTCCATTGTGTAGATGTACCACATTTTCTGTATCCATTCCTCTGTTGAAGGGCATCTGGGTTCTTTCCAGCTTCTGGCTATTATAAATAAGGCTGCTATGAACATAGTGGAGCACGTGTCTTTTTTATATGTTGGGGCATCTTTTGGGTATATGCCCAAGAGAGGTATAGCTGGATCCTCAGGCAGTTCAATGTCCAATTTTCTGAGGATCCTCCAGACTGATTTCCAGAATGGTTGTACCAGTTTGCAATCTCACCAACAATGGAGGAGTGGAACATGACATTTTTATTAGGATATCTGTGTATAGGAAAGTTTTCAGTACCAGTGATAGTTATATTCTAACTGGGTGGTCTTACATCCATAATTTGACTCTTCTAAATTTTTTCTGCGTCTCATTTCTTCTCATTTCTAGAGTTGAGTGGTGATGATGGCGCTTTGTGCTCCAAATGTCACTCAAATGTATGTTTCCTCCTTTTGAAACTTATATTACTAAACCGTTAAGTTTAAGTGTTTGGTTCCCTTTGTTTCCAGAGAGGGTGCTTAACTTGTTATACATCGCTACATTGCATCTGATAGTTGGCTGATAAAGTGATGTGTCTAGTAGCTATAAAAGAAGATAATATTCTAACAACCGGGGAGCATCATCCCACCCATGTGTTACTTTCTTTTAAAGCCATTGACCCACCCATGACCTTCCAGCTGCAGGTGTATTTGCTTATGCCACCATACTCATATGTTAGCATTTGTAGATTTTCATTTGGGAAAATGATTAATATCTTTCCTTAAGGACGCTAACACTGGCTTAAACCCTCCGTGTGTTCAGGGCCAACAAACAGTACAGCTATCTCCTTGCTACGAGATGAGGTAGGTAGGCTCCATTTGTATTTCCAGTCAGATATCCTTTGGGAAGAGCAGGTTGTGTCAGCAGAGCTGTGGGGTGGGACCAGTACTCATTTCTTTGCCAAGAGAGATCTGAGACTCCACATATGCTGATTCAGCAGAGCCCAGGGAGATTATCTAAAACCGACGGATGGCTCAGGATTCCATCAGACTATAAGATAAATTAAATAAAATTCAAATCCCCCCAGCCAACAGAGCCAGAGGACATCAGAGAAGGAAGGAAACAAACGTAGAGGTCATAGTGTCTGGCATTTTGTTCAGCTTTGCCTCTCAGGCCGATGTGAAATGAGGACAGCGAGTACACAGAAACATTTTGGTTTTACTGATTCAGTTGAACTCTTGAAGGCTCTTATTGGTACAAAATGAGGCTTTCTCAGTGACTCTAAATAGGCTTATTAGCAGCACACAGAGGATTTCCACTGTGATCTTTCCTTTGTCCCTCCTCAGAGGGAAGGCGTAGGTCTGAAACAAGCTGATAGCTGTAGAAGCGAAAAGTACCCGTGGATGGAGGGCAGAGAGCAGGCTGACTGCCAGTGTAGGACTGACACCCTGAGGAGTGTCATTTGTCTGAGCCACTTTGATGAAACAGAGCCCTCTTTTGTGTATTTGTACCTGTGAAAGGGAACAGCAGAGCAGCAGCTCCAAAGTCCTCAGAAAACAAATAATTCATATTGATTTAGGATGCCCACCTACCCCCTGTTTTTTTCTGGAGTGTTAGTTTACATTTCAATACACGGCTGACATCCTGGAATTCTGACCTGTCTTCTATACGGGTTTCATTAATTGGTGTGAAAGGTTTAATTTAGTAGAGTCCAAGGAACTGTTTGGCTTTTTCTCCCCTGCCTAGTGACAGAATGTGTTCCCCTTGTTGATTTCTGTGTGCATTTGGTCTAATCCTCTCCAGGACTGACACAAAGCCCAGCTTCAGGGTGCTCTGCAAGCTGGAGGACTCCCGCTCTCGCCCCGAGGGCCAACGACTTGATTAAATGTTTAAATGACCTTTTAGGAGATATGATTATGAGAACGGGCAAACAGTTTGTTCTTATTCTTAATAACTGCAGTGTGTATTTGGGATATGTGTCTACAGAGTTGGAAAGAGTGTGGATAAAGGAATCATTGGTGATGTGAGGGAGGGCAAGAGTGGTGAGGTTTCTTTTATGTTTTCGAGTTATAATAGAACTGCATAATTTTCTCCAAGGTCAAAAGTCTCACCAATATGAATGCCTAGACATGACCTGAACAAGGAAAAGAATGGTGAGTTTTGATTTAAACAAAAGAGTATGATCTCCCCCAACGAGCCAAGCTCAACCTTGTCCCTCATCACCTCACCCTGCCTCTTAGACAGGGATGTTGGCAAAAAGCAAATTGTATTGAGAGGAACTTCCTAGCTACATGTTGCTGCCAGCGCCAGGACCATAGTCATTGGGTCACACTCTGGCCAGCTCGGCAACAACTTCAGAATGGAAACTATAACACAAGAGCAAATTTCCTGAAAGGGAATTTTCTGGAAAATCCTAAATGCATTTGTAAACTATGCAGTCTGATCATTCGGTCTATGAATCTTACAAATTGACTACAGGTTTAATTTCGCAGGCCATATGTAAATCTTTCCAGTTGCTT
Organism: Rattus norvegicus; assembly: GCF_021556685.1. Lineage (NCBI taxonomy): Eukaryota > Metazoa > Chordata > Mammalia > Rodentia > Muridae > Rattus > Rattus norvegicus. The sequence goes on along the minus strand of NC_141537.1, from coordinate 57,137,645 downwards.
CTTTCTATCTGTAGCTGCTGCATTTGCAATATTGCCTGGCTTATTTAAGGGTGCATAAAACATGTTCTCATATTCCGTATTGATAGCCTCTGTCTTAGGGTTTCTGTTGCTGTGATGAAACACCATAACCAAAAAGTAAGTTGGGGAGGAAAGGGTTTTGTTTGGCTTACACTTTTGCACTGTGCTCCTTCACTGAAGGAAGCCAGAACAGGAATTCAAATGGGGTAGGAACCTGAAGGCAGGAACTGATTAAAAGGCCATAAGGGAGTGCTGCTTACTGACTTATTACTCATGGCTTGCCCAACCTGATTTCTTATAGAACCCAAGACCAACAGCCCAGGGATGGCACCACCCACTATGGGTTGAACCCTCCCTCATTAATCACTAATTATGAAAATGCCCTAAAGTCTTGCCTAATCTTATGGAGGCATTTTCTTTTCTTTTTTTAAAAATTATTCTTCTCTCATATATTATAATATTGCATCCTGACCACGGTTTTCCCTCCCTCCTCTACCCTATATCCCTCCCTTCCCCTTTCCGACCATGTCCATCCACTCCTCCTTATCTCTCATCAAAAACTGGCAGGCCTCCCATCGGTATCGACCAAACATGGCATATCAAGTTGCAATAAGACTAGAGATACCTTCCCTTAAGACTGAACGAGGCAGCCCAATAGGAGGAAATGGGTCCCAAAAGTAGGCAAAAGAGTCAGTGACAGCCCCTGCTCACTCACTAGGAATCCCTTAAGAAGATCAAGCTACACTACAGTAACATATATGCAGAGGACCAAGGTCAGACCCACGCAAGTCCCCTGCTTTTTGAGTCAGTCTTTGTGAGCCCTTATGAGCCCACCTTAGTTGATTCTGTATGTTTTCTTGTGTATCCTTAACCCCAGGTTCTATAATCCTTCTTCTTACTCTTCTGCAGGATTTCCTGAGTTCTGTTTAATATTTGGCTGTATGTGTCTCCATCTGTCTCTATCAATTGTTGGATGAAATATCTCTGATGGCAACTGAGTTAGGCATCTATCTATGAGTACAGAGGAATATCACAAATGTTCCCTCCTCACATATGACTTTAGCTTGTGTCAAATAGACATAAAATTATCCAGCTCAGCCTTCTCACTGAAATTCATATAGGGCCCATGACTTAGTCTACCTGGATCTTATCTCCCGTACCTCTTGAATGAACCTGCCTTGACTATTTTCTAAATATATTTCTTTTTTTTTATTAACTTGAGTATTTCTTATATACATTTCAAGTGTTATTCCCTTTCCCGGTTTCCGGGCAAACATCCCCCTCCCCCCTCCCCTTCCTTATGGGTGTCCCCCTCCCAACCCTCCCCCCATTGCCGCCCTCCCCCCATAGTCTAGTTCACTGGGGGTTCAGTCTTAGCAGGACCCAGGGCTTCCCCTTCCACTGGTGCTCTTACTAGGATATTCATTGCTACCTATGGGGTCAGAGTCCAGGGTCAGTCCATGTATAGTCTTTAGGTAGTGGCTTAATCCCTGGAAGCTCTGGTTGCTTAGCATTGTTGTACTTTTGGGGTCTCGAGCCCCTTCAAGCTCTTCCAGTTCTTTCTCTGATTCCTTCAACGGGGGACCTATTCTCAGTTCAGTGGTTTGCTGCTGGCATTCGCCTCTGTATTTGCTGTATTCTGGCTGTGTCTCTCAGGAGAGATCTACATCCGGCTCCTGTCGGTCTGCACTTCTTTGCTTCATCCATCTTGTCCAATTGGGTGGCTGTATATGTATGGGCCACCTGTGGGGCAGGCTCTGAATGGGTGTTCCTTCAGTCTCTGTTTTAATCTTTGCCTCTCCCTTCCCAGCCAAGGGTATTCTTTTTCCTCATCTAAATATATTTCTAAAGCAATATGCTTCTGACTTTTGTCTCCTTATTTTGATCTAGTCCATTAATATATTGTCAGTCACAATAAACACTAGACAAAAATAATCTAAGTTTGAACTTTACATTTTATATATTTTACTATATAATATAAAGCTGGCAACATTCAAACCATGGCACTTAGGTATAGAGTCGTTATTCAATAATGTCTCAACATATATATTTATGATAATGGAATTTTGATTGTATGAGATTAATTAGCTATCATTTTCTCAGAAAATATGCTTATTGACTTTTCATTTTTGCTTTACCATATAATTAATTTGTAGGCTTTAATGAATTTGTTCAGCTTACTCAGAAATTAATGAAGCTTTTTTATCCAATGGATTTTGTCATTAGCTACTTTCCTTTTCTCTTGTCTTCTTGGCATTATTGTTGACTACATAAAAGCCCTTGCGAATCCCTAAAGAGCCTTTGCAAGTACTTGGGTGGTTATCACACAGTTAGGGATCTGCACTACACTGGTTCTGTCATGAAATGAGGTCGAAATTTCAATACAAAGTTTATATAAGTCAACAAAAATGCAAAGAACTAGGCATAGCTTCCTCTATAAAGCATGATACCAAAAATATTGCAAGATGTATAATATATAGCCAGAATTTTTCTGACTCATTTTATTCATTTGTGGGTTTATGAAATTAAGTGGTTGATCTCAAGGTGTGAGAATGGATATGACAGTAAAGGTATATAATTGTTGAAAACTCAGACAATTTTGCAGAGCATTTTAGTGTGAAAAATGATCCCATTATCAAGGTCTGTGCCATAATAAAATACTATATGAAGAAGATCACTTGAGTCAAATAAGAAATTACTGTTCCTGCGCAGTTACAAGGGTTTCCTGTAGCTACAAAGAATGAAAAGAACATTCCAGCACTATACAGACCTTCAGCTTTGTAAGGCATTTCATGGAAATGATAGTATGCCAAGAGCATAGACACAGAATATGGAAATGCTGTCCCTGCCCTCAAAGGAGCTTATGTCTCTGAGGAACGAGCAAGTTTGCCTTTGGATTCAGATATGGCCTTTATGGTAATTCAAATTGTATTTCCTCATCTTATATTGGGAAAGTTATGGGTAAAGACAAAAGATAGCTCAAATTTTCTTTTCTTCCATGCTCTGAAAGCCCTCTTAATTTAGTAAACACATTCAAATTAAACTTTTTTAATTCATATTTTGTATGACATAATTTAAACTTGATTTCTTAATTAAGGTTATTATTATTATTATTGTTGTTGTTGTTGTTATTGTTATTTAGGTTTAACCATGCGATGGTTTCCTACTATAAGAAACAATAATAGATTTCCTTACTGCCAGGAAAGATGAGGATTCTATTCCCATTTTCTATGCTGAGGGTTGACTTTCTAGAAAGGAGTTAGATTTGGGTACAGTATTCTCCTGACTGCTTAATGGATACAGTTGATGGTGAACAGCGGTGGAACTGAGGCATGATATTGAATTTATTTGCACCTCCCTTTTGACATTGGAAGCTATGTGTCATTGCGAATTTCTCTTTCTAGATATTAGGACTTGTCTGTGATTGGATATACATTTTCACACATAGGGTGTTGTAACTGAATTTTGTTCTCCTGAACTCCGTAGTTTGTCACTGTAGGAATACTCTGGGTCTCTGGGAAGCCAGCTGTGGAGTTACCACCATCAGGATTGATAAGCTGATCTATCTGAACCAAGAAGGTGTTTGGGGGTAAGAAAATACAAGTGACTTCAAAGTGGAAGGGAGGTGGAAAGGTTTGAACAGAGAAGGAAAGAGAAGTGTGGGAGAGGGTCAGCCCAAACTAAGTATGTGTAAGTGCCATAAAGAAGCTTGCTTCCTTGTGAGTTACCAAAAAAACAAAAACAAAAACAAAAATGTATATAATGATGGTATATATTTGTCAAGTTATCGTGGATTTATTTCCCAGGGTATAATATGTTGCCAGCAAGACCATTTAAAAGCAGATCCAGTTTTGGATATAGAAGTATTTACATAGTCAATGGGTATCCACAGAACAAGATTTCATGTTGCCCAAAATAGCATGTTCCTAGAAATACTTCTCTTACCTGTTTGCTGATGAGCATGGCTTTCGGAATAGACCAAGTCTCCAATCCATAACTTCTCTGGTAAGCCTGGATCTTTCTGTCCTGCATTTTGAGCACTATTCTCAGTTTAGCTTGTAGAATAGTTGCACATTAATTTGTCAGATTATTTCACTGTTTATCCCCCATGAGACGGCAAGCTCCATGAGGAGAAGAAGCAGGTATTGTCCCTCATTCACTGGGTCTGATTTATAGGGGTATTCTTTAAGTCTCTGTTGAATGGATAGATAAATGTAAAAATATTGTGAGGCATTCATCCAGTTTATGCTTCTCCCCAAGAGAACAGATCTCTATTTATTATGTCACTTGTAGTTGATAAGTTGACCATGAGCCTGAGAAGTGGGCTAACACTTAATAAACTCTATTTTTTTAAGTCAAGTGTGATGATGAAAAAGTAAAATGACAATGGAAAAGGTAGAAGTATTTCAAGCTAGTGACATATAACCAGTTAACAGTGTTTTTTATATTTGGTACGACTGTGAAATGTCTGCACAAACCTTTCTGTCTTTCACAGGTATCTATGATCTGTATCCATTCAATCTTACTCTTTAATTTATTTCACACTATCCCCAGGTAAACGGCAAATGGCACTCATTGGGAACTGCTTTCTGTTTTTCTCTTTAAGGAAATGTTTCCATGGCTTAGTCATTTCTGACATGTTTTATTTTCTTTTTCTTCCTTTGTTTTTAATTTATAACACTTCACACTGTTAGCCAGTTTTCACAAGTATGCTTATTTTAAATAAATTCTACATAACTACAAGGAATAATTGGTTATTTTAGTACTGTACTGAGTTTTAAATGATGTGTGTGCATATATATATATGTATGTATATATACTTTTATTCACTTGGTCTGTTGTTATAAAACTAGATTTTCTATAGTCAATTTGGAGTTTTAAAAATAAATCTAACATTTTGGAAAATGTGATTGATCTCTCTATTGATAATGCACTTGTCACCTCTCATTCATCTCTATCATATGTCATCTCAAACCAATTTTTTATATTATACACGTCAGCAAAAGTGCATGCAACATGACAGTGATATCACTTCAGCTGTGATGGTCCTAGCTGAAGGTTTTGTCCATCTTTGTCAGTGTCTCTAGTTTTGCCTTATTCTAGAAGAATCCTTTCTTTATCTGGTGTTAAAGAGGCTTTTGTAAAATTTATTATGTTTTAAAATTTCATTGTGTATATGTATTATGCATTGTACCATGTTTCATAAGGACATATCCTTTCAAGTACATATTTTACTTTGAGTGTATTCCACATATCCTTGTCTTCTTTTTTACCTCTGCCTCCCATAACTCCCTTTTGTTCTCCCTAAGGACATCTTATCTGCATAAATGATTTTATGTTTCAGTATACATCTAGGGTCACAGATGAGAGAAAACAAATGGTATTTGCTTGCTACGGCTTAATTTGCTTAATTATTTTCAGCCCATAATCATAGTATAGTCCTTTAATTCCAGCACTGGGTAGGAAGAGACAGGCAGATCTCTTTGAATGTAAGACCAACCTGGACTACGTAGGCTAGTTAATGCTACATGATAAATCCTTATCACGAAGACAAAATATGCTTATTTCTTTTTGCCTTTATTTTCCTGCAAACGAGATACCTACATACGTTTTATGGCTGAGGAAAAAAATCCTTTGTATTTATGTACTGCGTTATCTATGTACTGAGTTTTGGAACATACATCTGGATACTCCAATTCACTTAAAATGAAGCCTTATGGGAACATAAACATGTCATTCACACAATCATATTTCTATACTCTTTTGAAGTATATATATATATACATATATGTATATATATGGCTTTCATTGTATAGTTGGATTACATTTTAGAGATTATTTACTCTTTGTATCTCTTTTGAATATTGGGACCTAAAATTAGTTAGAGGGACTTGTTCAGGAGTCAGGAGAAGGGGCTATGGCTACCCTTCCCTCTACCTCTCTATATTTCAGAGACCTGAGGTTGATTTAACCTACTAGTCCTAGTGAGGAATGCATACCATCTGTTTGTCAGTCTGGCATCAAAATAAAAGAAGACCTAATTTGCTTTACTTTCGTCTTTTACTAATTGTGTAGTTCAAGTGATGTTCAACATTTCTACCAAACTCTAAGTGTTTATCCAGTTTAGAAAGCTTGGGTCAAAGCAGATGAAAGAAGCTGTATGATTAAACATCGAAATTGTTGCCTACTTGCTTGCTGGTTAAGCTTCTTGTGTTTTGTTGTGGAGCTCTGGCCGGACGCCAATCAGAAATGACCCAGGAGTTCTGACTCAATCTTGCCAGTCTCCCCTTGACCAAGGAGAACATTTAGGCATGAATTGGAGCTTTCATTGTCCTGTGACTGACTCACGTTGGAAATAGCTACCTGAGGCCAGACTTCAGTTCTATTTTGATCTAATTATCTTACAGAAACAGCCCTTAGTGTTTTCTTTGACCTTTGTAGACTGCTCCAGGGCTCAGGGAAATTACAAATACTATGGAGGCTGATGTGTTTCTGTAGTGAGGATGCTGTTTTATATGCTTAAGGGATAGATGCTTTTTCTCTGTGGGATGCCTGAAGAGGACATTTTGATGGCTTCAAATGTGGACTAAACAAACATCAGCCGTGTCTTGTGTTATAAAAATTCCCCAGATACTGAACCCTAGAGAATGAGATTGTCCCTAGTGCAAACCTTGGATGTTCAAAGAACGAATTTGTGTTCATACTGTGTTAGTCCATGTACGCATGTACTCATTTTTACTTGCAAATCAGAGATCAGTCTAGAATCTCTTTCCTGACCACTGAGCACGGCATAGAAATCTTTGAGTATTTTCCATCTTTTAAGTTCTTTTTCTAGTTGAAGCAAATCATTCTCAAAATTTTATAGATTGACCCTAGAGTTCTTGTTTCCTGGCATTTAAAATATTTAAATGTTAACATATTGGAATATTAACAACTTCAAAGAGTGACAGAATGACCTCTCCTTTATTTCTTTACTGATATAGAAAGCACATCCCAAATATTTTAAGGTATTTTCTTTTTCTTTCTTTCATCATCAAAGAGGTTGAATTAGAGACACAGTCAAATAAGCAAATACCTGAAGCTATACGTTTCTGGGTCAATCCAAATACATAAAGTATTTAAAAAATGTCAGTGATGAAGCTAGATAGAAACTGACAGGAAGAAAAAAATCTGTTTGTGTATTTACAGCCCCAAACCAAAAGCAAAATTAAAATTTGTGCTGACCCTTCTCCCCTGGGGCTGCAGATGTCACTGCTGTCCAGGGCAGCTTCTGTTACTGACTAGAAGCAATGGCATCCAAGTCCCCGGTATAAATAAAATAGTCTGCCTGCCAAATCCTGGAGCCATCCTGCCACATGTCTTGAGGCTGGGGAATGGGGACCAGAGGTGAGCAACAAAGGTGATCACTAACACTGATTCTTTTCTTTGATGGCTCATTTTTTTATTGTGTTTTATAAGAGGCTGAGTATAAACAGGTATAACATGGACTGCTGTCGTCATTTAGTGTGCAACAGCACTAACGATCATTTAGTGCTAGTAGGACTAGACCTTTTCTACATACATCAAGAGTTATTTTTATTAATTCTTATTTTGTTAATTAATCTTTATTAATTCCACAAACACATTTTGATCATATTCACCACCAGCTATCCTTCTGTTCTCTTTTCCAATCTATCTACACCTCATACCTCATGCCTTCTTTTCACAAAAAATAATTTATTGGCCCGTCAACTTCAACTTGTGTTGTTCTTATAATTCTGAGTATTGGGCTGAATATTAGACCGAGCTTTCTGCATATTGAACTGTGAGACTTTCCTCATTAAAGAGTGCTACTTCTGAGTATTGGGTTATTCACTGGGGAGCCTTGACATAACAACTCTTATACCTTAGGGATTATAGACTCACACTCCTCAAGAATCCATCACAGCTCCTCAGTTAGGAGCAGGGCTCTTCTCAATCCTTGCTAGAATGCTGACTGGCATGATCCACAGCTCCAGGGGTTCATGAATTTCGTTTTCCTGCATCCAGAAGACCTTGTTTTCTCTCTTGTCCTCCCTGACCTGTGGCTCTTATCACCTTTCTGCTCTATGTTCTGTGATGGTTCTGGGCATTGAGGAAGGGATGTCATATAGATGTCCCACATTCTACAGTTACTTGGTTTCTGCATCTCGACCTGTGAGACTATCTACATTAATGCAGCTTCCCTCATATTGTCTGAGAACTACTTTAATCTACAGGTAGGAGGACAATGAATTTAGAGGTTAGTTATAAATAATGTTTGTTTAGCACAAATAATTGTACCATGTGCATCCTGAATGTGTACTAGTGATCTCCCCATCGTAGGCTCTTTGCCACATCTGTGTACAAGGCATGGGTTTCCTTCTATAGATCAGTCTTTAAATACAATCAAAAGTATCGTTACTTCTATAACCTTCATTCTGCTATTGAACCCACGGACATATCTTGCTATGCTGGTTGTTATTTCAGTTAACAGGGCTCGGAGCTGGATAAAACTATTGACCACCTCCCCCCAACCAACCCCAGTATGCTTAACATCACTTTTCAGTACTCTGAGATTTATCCAGTAGACAGAAAAATTTTCTGCTCAGTACATATTTGGTTTTCTCATGCCCCATGACCAAGGTGTGTAGTATTTTCAGCAATAGGATCTTACCATAAAGTTCTAGTGGTCCACTAAGAGTAGTGGCAATAAACTCTATTGTTTTGGGGGTCTCTGGTATCTCAAACTAAGATCTGAATTTTTGTTTGACATCCTATGGCTTCTGAGAGAAGCATAATACCCTGCATATGGTATATCAATCTATAACAGACACATATACTTGCACCACCATCTCCATATATGAAACATAAAATAATAGGTTTCCATATGACTTACAAATTTCCTTAGAGTTTGTTATCCATATAGTTTTTTCATTTACTGTTCAGGAAAATTAAAAATATTATTAATACTAAGGAAATAGCTTCTAAGTAAGAATAAAGGTGTATGTACGTCTGTATGTCTGTGCATGTGCAGGAGTGTGTGTGTGTGTGTGTGTGTGTGTGTGTGTGTGTGTGTGTTTGTAGGTGGATAACTAATTATTCTTTCACTCCAAATATTGGCAGTGAATAACCACCTTTGTTTAGAAATCTAACACATGATTTTTAAGTAAACCATACTATCATCTGGTCCCTACCGTTTCACATGGCTCAGGATCCTGTGTTCATCCAAGTTGGGTTTAGTTGAGAGTTATCTAGAAGGATATCACTGAAAGACAAGAAGAAAAGCTAGGGGTATTTCTCTCCACTCCCTGTTAGAGCCCAAGTCCTGACCTTCGCAGTATCTTCTCAGTTTTTGACTTTCTGCAAGTGCTGTCCTTCATGCTGGCATATGTACTAGGCTCTCAAGACACCCCTTTCTCTATTTCTTGATCCCTAAGAATAGGAACCATTCCTATTCTATATCTACTTTACCTCTAATTTTCTATTTCTTTGTTTCAACACACTAGGGCTAATTCTGTTTTTCTTCCTGTGAAACTGACACCAAGACTGATGATATATTTATATGAAAGTATGTCAGGATAATTTGTACATCTTGTTATAAAGACACAAACAAAAAACAAAATAAATAAAAAGAAAAGAAAATATGGGGACTACTAGAGGATTCTTTTCTTCTTACAGCAGATCTGCCTTAGGAAGAAGCTAGGAGGGGCACAGATTTTCCGAGTCTGTTGTGTACCAGGCTATAGAAAACTGTGATAGGTTTTTGATCTTGTGATAAAAGCTGTCATTGGGAAGTATTTTTCCAGCATTTGTAGGAAGAGTGAGACTAGGGGGAAAGGTTGATGTAGAGAGAACAGGTAAAAGGTTTTCAAAATAAGATACTTGTCAAGAAGTAGAGACAGATTCACTTAGGAGAAATAAGGAATGCAACAAACACTTCTGCCTTTTAGAGTTGCATTTCTCCTCATGTGATGCCTTTGCTTTAAATTAGTATAAGCCTCTCACATGTGGAGGGCCCAGATGCTTTGATGTAGCCACATTAGATCAAATGGCAGAAGTTAAATTAGGAATTAAGGCAACATGTGGCTGTAGGGAACGGCATTCTGGTTCCTAGCTCTTGGACTTTATGTGTTAGCTCTTAAAGTCCTAAGAGGCTAATTTAAGTTCTATCTATTTATTTAACAATATTTTAGGTCCTTAAATTTTTCTTTCCAGACAATCAGAGTCCCCAGCTTGAAATCCAAAGGCATTAGAGCAAATTGCATCAGCATTAAGACTATTGAACTTGGGTGGAGTAATACCATAAAATCCCCATCACCGCTGAAACATTTTCCTAATCATTTATGCCTCCTGAGTGTTTGCTTGGCAATGTTCTCCTTTCCGTGGTAAGCTAGATGAGGTAAGGTATGTCGAGCTGCAGCTACCAATTTGCTTATCTAGTTATTCATCTGACAAACATTTTTAGTGAACAGGTACTAGACACATTTCTGTTTACTAAAGAGGCATTTTACTCACTATTCAGCTGTCCACCTATTTGTTTATTTATAGTGAAAAGGTCGCAAGCTTCGGAATGATGCAAGCCCGGGTTTGAAACAGATCTTTGCCACACATTGTAATTGCGTTGGGCGAGTATTTTACAAATAGCTTTACAGTTTATTTGGGAAACTCATTTTCTAAAGAATGTGCATTCTGGCTGAGATAAGACAATCAAAACAGATGAGTTTAATCCTCACCGATGACTGCCTGTTATTATATATAAGCAAAATCAGGCCAGCTTCCAAGTTTAAGGGATAAGAAACTGTGGCACCTAACCTCAAAACAACCAGCTATAAGACCGTTATGTAACTCTGTGGTGCAATGTGATGTGAGTGACTGTTCTTCGTGGAGAGAGCATCAGTGATAACAAAGAAACAATCCCACCAAGCCTAGGTTGACAAATCAGTGCATATATTGGAATACTTACAGATGTGTTTGTGGGTACTTAGAGATTCATGCATGACTCAAAGGCAGCTGCATCACCAGAAGCCAGCATAGGTGGTGACTCAAAGCTGTAGTCCTAGAGTTCTCTGCACGATTTTTAATTAGACCACTTGGAGAGGTTTCTTCCATCAGAAATGGTTACTGCTTATGTTACCTTGGTGAGAGCTTTGTGATTCTTGGAACCTTCTGGGTCCTCCAGTTGCATGAGAGTCTCTCCTCCTTCCAGGACAAAATAGTTTAATTTGGACTAAATGGCTATACAACATTCCACTCTTTCTCTGATTATTATTATTATTATTATTATTATTATTATTAATTTACTTTCTCTTTTGTAATGTTCCCTGTGCCTTTGAGATGGTAATATAGATGGTTATTTTTCTTTATATATGGCTAAGCATTGGTCCACTATGCTACAGCAATGTTAACTTGTTCCTGGAGCTTGATGGTAAGTCTCTATAGTACACACCACTCATTGAAATAAAGATCTAAGTCTTTCTCCATGACCAAGGGTGACAGCACCAGTAAGTTATGGGCATAAACACATGTGTTTAGGAGGCAATTAGACAAGCACATCACATTCATTTAATAAGCAGTAGTATTGCTTTTCCTGGGGCACATGACCTTGTTGTCACTAGGTTTGTCCTGCCTCAGTTTACCAGAGGTGTATTTTGTCTTGTAGAGCAGGCTTTAAATCAACCTGAGGGTGGTTGTTTGTACCCATATGAGTCATGCCACTGTTGCACCATGGGCATGTCTTACCTGGTAAAGTGATTGCTTAGTTAGTATACAGGATCCATAACTGACAAGGACTGATGTTGACCATGTTTTCCCCAAAAGCTGCACAGGACTCTTCATGCACCAAACAAAACAATGAAAGTCAGATGGCTAGGAGAAAGGGTCCAGCTTCGTCTCAGACTGGATTCCTTATGCCTTTTATTTAAAATGTGTGACAGCTGGGCCTTATGATATAGTTTTGCATTTCACTGCAGTGGTAATGGTCATATGATTTGTGGGGCCCCAGAATCCTTTCTAGCCAACAACTCCTTATACTTAGCAACTGATTATCTCCTGGGAGTGTTCTTTTTCACAACTGCAGGTATGCCTTAATTTATACTCCTTAATGGCTTTCTTTTCTCTTCATCCAAATGTTTTTCCAAATTCACAAAACACTCAAGGGTTACCACCATATAGTCAAACTTTCTTTTTTCTTTTTCGTAGAAGGCAGACAGGACTTCTGAAGGTCCACTGTCATCCATACCAAGCAAGTGGCAATTGGTCTTGAGTAACAAGGGACTACTAATAAAGGTACATTGACAAAACCCAACACAGCATGAAACAATCTAATGAATCATATCAGTTGTTCTGGAACAGTTTATTCTTCTGCCTCCAACTGGGCTCTTGCCTTGCCCTTCTTCTACGAATGGAGTGAGCAGACAGCTAAGGGCGACAAATCAGGAAGGACGTCTATTTGCTCACAGGAGAGGTTCCTAGTGCTACAGTGCTAAGACTTTCTCATATCTCATCTAGTCTAGCTAAGAGCTTATGACTACGATAGCCCTATGCTCCCCTCTGGCTTTGGGAGGCCAGTGGAAGGGTGGTCTCTGACTGTTAAAGCTAGAAAGCTCTCAGAAGGCTTCAGAGTACAGCTAAGAGCAGAACCTGCCAGAGCATTTCTGCAGAGAATGGGTCACCGAGGAGCATAAAGGGACTGGCAGATCTCTGGCAAATCTCAAAGGCTGGAGTCACCCGCCTTGTAGGAGAAGCAGCAGGTCTTGAAGGACTGAATGGTGCATCTTGAAGCAGGAATAGTGTCTGTCAGAAGACAGTCAGTGGCAGGCTCAAAAAGATTGCCTTCGGGTGGCTACAGTCTGCCTCCAGGGGGAGCCTCGGCAACAATCTTTCTCCTAGGACCATCTACCGTCCAAGTCAGTATCAAAAGTGGGGGAGATGGCTGCTAACCAGCCTTGCCAGGAGCCAGATGCTGAACTCTTCAGGCTTCCTTCTCTAGAGAAAGCCGGGTCAACTAGAATTCAGACGCAACCAGAGTCTAGAACCATTTGAGTTGGGCTGATAAAATGTAGAGTTGTGCCATGCAGTTGTTCATGGTGGCAAGACTATCCAATGGCAGAGGACTCCTGGCATTGGAAGCTGGGGATTTCGCACTTGCAGGTTTGATCTCGGTTCTTGAGCCCAGGCTGCTGCTGCAGAGCAGCGTCCTGGTCAGGCGTCCTGCTTTCCTCACAAGTCATGATCACCACTAGTGACTCTTGCCTTCTATCAGTCTTAGCTACATTAGCATGGATGGAAGCTATTACCCCAACTAACCTTCCACAAAACACAATCGTTTTTCTTAAGCCATCTTAAGGTGCTGCTGTTGTAAACTGCTGTGCATCTCGCCGTCTCTACTTACTGGGGATACTCCTTAGCCTGACTCGAAGAGAAGTAGGGGTACACTGTTATCGGCCCTATTTGCCTCTGCCCTTGCTCTGGTAGTCTCCAGGCTAGCATTCCAGACTAGAAAAGCTCTCACCTTTCAATCTGCCACACCTGGCTAGCAATAGGGCATCAAGCTGGGTGAACAATCTTTACCCCCAGAATACTTTTTTTTTTACAGGGTAGAAATCTATATTGCACATTATGGGGGAAATAAGTGTCTACCCCTAGGACAAGCTTGATTTTATTTTATCCACACTGTTTTATCATTTATATCTTTTGTGAACTGTTGCACTGGCTTTAAAGCCCCTTGGAAGCTCATCAGTACAACATTCGCTTTTGAGTAAATTTTTTTTTCTATAGGAAGTCCTGCTTGATACAAATATTTCCACATTCACTTCTGAAAAACCAGGGTAGAAATTCTTTGTCTGCTTTGGTCTTTCATTCCCCTCTTGACTTATACAGCAGCACAACTATGCACTATAAATAATTCAGATCCACTAGACTACCTTAACTCCTGGAGATCTTGACCTACCATAGGCTAAGCAAATCCACCAAAGCCCCACACTAGTCTTGGGGCCTCCATTGAAACCACCTCATTCTTAATTCTCCAGTATTGCAGTTTTCCTGGACTAGAGGTGAACCGGAAGTCAATCTCTCATGCCCAACTCTCTCAGTATTGTCTGTTCTTCATCTGTTGTCTATGATGTTAGAGTAACTTCAGCTGTGATGACCAAGTGCTCTTAATCAAGTTTATGAGACCATCCACCAGAGACTGATTTTCCTCATAATGCTTCATGTATACATTTCTGTTTAAAGGGAGAGGAAATATTCCGATTAAAAGGAGATGGCTTACAACAAAGACAAAATACAATCCATCTTAAGTATATGTGAAATTAATGTAGCAAAAGAGAAAATACAGTATACCTTTTTCTTCTATAACTTAATTGCTTTAAAACCAACTTCTCAAGTTCTCATATTTTGTTAAATGGTAATAAATATGATAATATGGCAATGTATTATTTGGACTTAAGGAAAGAACAATAATTATAACCATAATATTTTAAGAATATTCTTAGAAATAGGATTATTAAAATTAATTTTTCCAAACATTTTTCAAATTTGTTTTGACAGCTTCCCTGAATGAGAGAAGGAAAAACTGAACTCTTAGACACAATTAGAGGTAAAAGTCTGTGTATATTACTACTGTACTTTAAAAAAGGCACATTCAAAGAAAGATTACTAATTAACACCCCCAGAATTGTTGTAGAGTTAAATTATCTTAATAGGGATGAGGCAAAACAATATCATAAATATGTAAATATGTGCCTATTTCACAGAAGACTTGAAGCTTCCTTCTTCCCTTCCCAAGTATGTGAGCAGTGAAACCTCATTATCATGTTTTTCAAGCAGTACAGAGGGCAGTAGAAAAATAGTATATTTAGATCGACTTTTGCTGGTTGTTGATGAGTTGCAAACACTCAGGGGATTCAAAAGAAAGGCTGATGAAACTTGAAGATGGAAGAATGAGGCAGAAGCCCTATCAATGTTACTAAATAGTGATGCAAACTTCTCAGCATCTGGAAACCAGAGATAACATTTCCTGTGGATCTCTCTCTAAGTTGCAGTGGAAATAAATTGTGCTGTCAACAAGAAGCCTTTGTGTCCTGTAAATGATCCTTACATAAAAAGACACTAGTCCTTGGTTCACTCATTCTCCAATGGATAGAGCTTGGTGTTACAAGGCATGTGGCCTAAGTGCCAATAGGTATGCATCAGTCTGGTGAAAGGAGTGGGCTTCAGAACGCCACCCACCTTGAGTGGCTCAGGGCTCAAAACTGATTGTGACCCAGACAGTCACCTTCTTCTGTCCACTTTATCATCTTAAATCCCAGTGTCTTTAAGATCAAGGTGACAAAAGAGCATGCTTTTGACAAGCAACTAAGAGGATATGAAAACTGTCATTGAGCATTTGACCTCCCACATTGGGAGCGCTCAGTGATGATTGTCAACTAGGATGTCCCAGGACCCTTTTATAGGCAGAGTAGGCATCTGCACCAACAAGGACAGAACAAAGCAACATGGACAGGAGAAGTACAGAGAACTTGTAAGAATTCATGGTAGAACTGCCACCTGTCCAGACAGGATGCCTAGCATTGACTGTAAGAGGGGTAAATGGTTTGGAGGAAGCTTGCAGAAGGGGCCTGAATTTCAACAGGAGGTGATGTGTTTGTTGGATAACATTCCATAAAGAAGAAATGCAAGGGGCTAAGTGGAAGTGAACAATTTGAGTGAATCGGATATTCAGTCTAATGTTGCATATCAGAAGCTCTTCAAAGGACATTCGATAAATGTCTTGCATGTCTGTAAAGTGTCTATCAAGCATTTGACATATTGCTAAGGAAAGGTAGCAGCTGAAATTTATTTAATTTTAACAGAAAATGTTAAGTTTATCTACGACTAGTAATGATCTAGAGAACATAATATGGAACATTTAATAGGACAAGTCAAAATATCCGGCTCAGGAGGGGAAAAAATTAATGGCTAGACCAACAAGTTTAGATTCCAAAGCAGGAACAAGCATACTTAGAAGGAGAAAGTCAATTTACAATGGAGACCAAATACCAGAAACAAGAGAAGGAAGACCAGCAAAGAAAGAGCTTCAAAGAAAACTTTGCCTTGATGTGCTAGTTATAGGGGTTAGTGAGCACAGGGAAAGAGTTGGTTAGATTTGGTAATTGAGAGATTATTAGAGATCTTCAACAGTAAACTTCCTTTAGCTGCGGTAGTAGAAAAAAAGATGCTTAATGATCAAGGTGTGTTGAGTGGGAGCAGCACAGAACACAGTCTCCTTTTTGAATATGCTTCTCTTCCTAGGGCTAGAAAATGAACCATTGCACACTAAGTTAGTTTCAGCAAGAACTGTATAATCACCAAGTAAGTGGCGGTCTTGCAGTCAAGCTAGGTAGTTTCAATACCAGGTGTGAAATTATAGTGGTTTAGATAAGAATTGGAAGCAATTCTACAAATAACCACTCTGAGTCATGACATTTCCAGGCCACGTTGAAAACACTAGCAGGAAGAATACAAACAATGTCAAAGGATAACCAGGCATCTTGCTGAGTTTATATTCCGAGCTGCTCAAGATAGAATATTTTCATGCCTTTATTTTTATGTGATGAAAGACCATTACTTGCACACAGGAAATAGCAACTCTGTAAAGAAGGATACCAATATGAATACTTCAAAAAGTGTTAACCCCCACACAGGGCACTTTACACAAAGACAGATTTTTTTTTAATCTTTCATGACTAAACAACTTCGTAATTATGTCAGCATTTCTATGAAGATCACTTTTATTTTGATGCTTGATACAGATACCAAATGTATTGTGTCCAACTAAGGTAATCAATAAATATTTTAAGGGATTTGCTTTATGATAGTACACACTTAGTGAGAAGTGATTTTTCAAACACAATTTTTATCCATTTTACTCAAAATCTAATTATATAATTTTCCCCTTCCTTTTCCTTCTTCCGATATTCTTTCTCTTTAAGTCTTTTCATGCAACTGTGCTAGAAATGGTAACCTTATTTTATTCAATTATTATTGTTCCATATATACATATATGCATATATATTTATCTATGAATGCACAAATATGTAAATAAAATCTACTTATTCTGGATCTTGCAATCTTTACACCCACTCTTTGGTAATGTTCTCTGAGCCAGAGATCCATTGAACTAAAATCGCCATTGTCCATTGATTTCTGCATTGTGTCTAGGTGTAAATTTTTGTTGTTATTGTAGTTTTTGTTTTCTGGTTTTTTTGTAATGATATGTATTTGAGATATAGAAAAACTCCTGATTAGGGGTAATATAGGCTAGAGATCTAAACAGAGAGTTCTCAAAACAACAAGGAAAAATAAAAATGGCTTAGCACTATGTCAAAATCATTTATTATTCTTAGCAATTATGAAAATGCAAATTAAAAGAAATCAGAGATTTTAATCTTACCCTAGTCTCAACAGCTAAGATAAGCAAAAACATTGACAATTAATTTTGGTGAGGTTGTGGAGAAAGAGGAGCTCTAATTCACTGTTGATGAGAATGCAAATTTGTCTAACCATTCTATATATTATTATAAAAATATCTGCAAAAATCCTAAAAGTAAATATACTATATGACCCAGATATACCACTCCTTGACATGTGCCCAATGGAGTCAACGTTCTACTCCACAGACACCTGCTCAGTCATGTTCAATGCTGCTCTATTCACATTAGCCAGGAAATGGAAACAACTTACATGGCCTTGAGTAGATGAATAGGTAATGAAAATGTTATGCATATATACAATGAACACAATTCTGCTGTGAAGAAAAATAAAATCATTAAATTTAGAGGTGAATCGATGGACATAGAAAACATTACACTGAATACTGTAATGAATAACTCAAATCCAGAAAGACAAATAACACATGTTGTTATCTATCTATGGTTCCTATGTCTGAATATTCAGAGGTGACCATGTAATGTGGAGAAACTGTAGAAACCAAGAAAACTATAGGGACGGTAGTGTGGGGCTTGAGAAGGGAATAGCAAGATGCAGGTTATATGAATCAAGAAATAGAAAAATGGAGAAGGGACTCCAACTGGGGAGGCTTATGGGAGTTCAATTCAGAAGGAAGAAGAAAAAAATTGATAGAGCAAAGATTGTATACTAAAGAAAAGTCGGGTTGACAGTGATCCCCATAAGAATCACAGACTCAAACAAACTCCAGTAGTAGGCATGAGAAATATCCTTTGCTATGGTTGGTCAAGCATAGTCAAAGTTACTCCCAAACAATATAGAATATTTCCTGTGGAGGAACTTTGGATGCTTCTCAGAAGTTGAAGCTAGGACCCTATTGCTGAAGACACAGTGCATACTTAGAATACAGAAATTGGATTATTTGAGATAGGCCCAACCTGAAAGCTTCCTTCCTACAGTCTAGCTTCCATGGCACCAGAAAATACTGTGGAAGTTCTGAAGGGGGAACCAATTATAAAGGTCATACCCATCTGTGAACCACACCTCTGAACCACAGCAACAACCACAAGGTATTCCTACAGGTACAATACTGGCACTCACATGCTGGTGGTAACCCCCAGTTATGCGATTTGACTTAAGAGCCATTAAACAGGAGGGAAATCATGTCTGGTGCTAGGAACCTATCTAACTGGGCTAGTGAGTTCATGGACCGTCGAAGAGGATCTACTACTGCTACTTTGGTAGAGCAGCATTCTAAATTTTAATCTTATATGCACAAATGAATGTAATTATGACCCCTCATCAAAGAATAGTGAGTTTTAAAATGTACCAGTTTAGGGAAAATATTGATTATGTTATTCATTCATCTCTTCTATAAACATTACTTATGCATTTTGTTGTGTTCCAGAATCACAACTA
Source organism: Rattus norvegicus (assembly GCF_021556685.1). NCBI lineage: Eukaryota > Metazoa > Chordata > Mammalia > Rodentia > Muridae > Rattus > Rattus norvegicus. The sequence continues at coordinate 57,118,763 of NC_141537.1, read as the reverse complement.
GATACTGGGGGAAATGGTATGTAAGATGTCTCTGATCTGCAGACATTGCTCTAGTTGTAGAAAACAGTAAACACGATTATGAGATAAATGATTTTGATGGTGCTGTAAAAAGACCCCAGAAGAGTCCTTTAGGAGATTATGGGAACTTTAAGTAGAAGAATATAAGCTTGAGGAAGGTATTCATGGTTAAGCCAACCATATACTAGTGGCAAATAAAATCTATTCTCTCCCAGGAAAGATTGCATAGAAATGGAAGATAAATTATATTAAGTCTGAAAATAAAATTTAACTCAACCCAGCTGGAAAACAGGTTTCTAGGGAGAATGGCTAATGTGGCTGAGGAAGAACACAGTGGTCAGAGCATAAAAGGAAGTTTCTATTTATCTATAAGGTAATTGAAGTCATTAAGGGTAATGCAGGGTTAGCGAGATTGTAGACAGGTAGACCTCCTGAAGCATAATTTGATAATTGAGGTGAGAGGTTTTGGTGTTTGACCTAAGATAATAGCTTTAAAGGTAAGATGGAAAGGACATTTTTGAAAAATAGTTGATGATTTATGATGCATGATATAATCAGATGATGTTTCTCTTGATCCTTTTATTAAGGTTGTCAGAACGGGTTGAATTGAATTCCTCAATAATTGATTGTACAGATGGCACATTTGTATATTTTGACCACAGAGGTCCATGTAAGTGTTTGCTTCTATATAGCCGCAGCACTGCTTAAATCGGATTGCTGTTAGACTTGGTTTCCAGTATTTCTTGTTGATCCAGGTTACTTATGACTTTATTAATACTTAAAATTTATTTTACATCCCCTTTTTGACCCACCCATCACAGTTCTCATGAATAAATAGAATATGGAGAGTTCCAAAATGGTATGGCACAAAATGAGTATGTTGAGATTTATTGACATTTTCTAAAGGACTTCAAATATCTTGAGGCTAAATCTGAAAGATAGTGACTTATACTTAAAATGATGTAGGAAATGGGACACTGGACACTTTCATAAGGTCTGAGAGAAACAGTACACGATCTCTAACTACTGACAAGCAGAACACAACGCACTGTAAAATGTTTGGCTGCCTTATACGTGCATGTGTCATTTTGTAAGTTGGACCAACTGGAGAGTGTACAACCCTTAGTATAATAGGTACCTTGATGACACATTTTAATGCATAGATTCTATTGCAAAATTCTTTTGTCATTAAGTGTTTAATAGCTAAAGTGGTCAAGAATATTTCTATTCCTTATATGGCTTGCATTGACAGGAGAGAAGGAAATAGATGCCTGGAGTTGAAGGCGGAAGCCAGGAGTTTGAAGTGAGGGAGACAGCTCAGGGTCTTAGCTCCTGCAGTGTGCTAGCCCAGATGAGTGGGTTCTTCTGCCAGAACCTCACTTTTGTCGCTTGAGACGGAGAGTAGTGATGCCTCCTTGTGATATCTACTGAGGATGGGATGAGATAATGCAAAGCAATTCTCAGTATGGTGAGTGGCGCGCATCGCGCCCAGTGAGAAACTAATATAAATTACAAAAAAATCCCCGTGCCTCAAGCTTGTGCTGGAAGCCAAGGCATAAATTCATGATGATCTACAGAGAGTCACTGTTTCAGTTCTGGAGCTTCCTTATCTGCGAAGTGAAGCGAGAGGATTAGGTGAGCTCTAAATTTGATGACTGGGATTAGGATTCGGTGATGCATATGAGTCATTTCTGAATTTTGTCATTTTTGACAAGTTTTATTTTACTCCCAGTCAGGCACTCCTTCCGAGAACAGAAAATACATTCAATATCAGTAGAGTTGGAGGGTTCAGCGATGCTTGTGGAAGCGTGGTGGGTATCTAGGTGAAGAAATCCATCAAGCAGTGAGAAATGAAATTCAGCAAGGGGTAGGAACTTACAAAATTAGACTTTTGATTTATTTTATTTTTTGATTCCTTGAGGAGCAGCATCTCACTGTGTAATTCAGGCAGGGTTTGAACTCACTCTCCTGCCTCAGCTTCCCAGGCTCATGCTGGGGATCTAGGCATAAAGCACACAGTGATTATGCAGTTAAAGTACTCATAAGGCCTTACCAATGCCCATGCTATCTAAAGAGAGAAAGCACCCAAGTGACTGTACTGGGAGCTTGAATATAGATTATGGTTGAAGACAGACGCCTCTGGGAAAAGGTGGAGGTTATGCTCCATTGATTAGACTGAATTGTAGTCCCTGAAAGTTCTCCCTTGGAAAAGTTCTTAGAGAAGCTAAGGAGAGCGGGGATTGGGCATCTAAGTTTGGAGCTCGATTTCTTAGATAAAAGTAGCCTGAGTTCTCTAAAGCTGTGGGTAAGTTATGTTGTTTTTTGAATGTTGCTCTCTCCAGATAGGAAATGAACAATGGCGTCAACCTTACAAAGTTTGTTAGACTTCAGTCAGATAATGTATAGGACACTAGCCCAAAACTGATAGTCAGGTAGCAAGGACCAACTGTTTTTCTCATCAATTATTAATATAAGTGTATGTTTATCAAGACAAACCAGAAAGGTTCTTCAGTCTAAAAGGAACTAATATGCTCAGTGAATTTGTCCAAGAACAGGACAAAGGAGGTTAAGCAAATGTGGTTGCTTCTTAATTGACCTGTCAATTTGGAATCCAAATTGGGTACAATTTAGGCTAAAAAGAGCTCCTCAAAGAAATGTGTCAAAAGTGAAACAACAGAGATACATGCTAGTGGAGGAATAATTTGGTGTGAGTCGAAATATCTGCTAAAATACTGGGAAAATAGTCATTAGAGAACTTGTTTTATTAATATAAAACTAGCTTTAAGTTCTTTGTATTCTGGGTGTCTTATAATCATATTCACAGAGCAAAGGGAAATTTACAAAACCTTTGTTTTCCCCTTCTGAAACTATGACATGTGCCTGATGGATATAGATTTTCACTTTAAAAATTAAAGAGGGGCTCAAATGAGTTTAGTTATTTTCTTCGGTGATGAAATGCTCCCGGAGGTGGACCTCGAGGAGTGATTAATCTTTGATGTAATATATGCAGCACACTGCTGAGAATGTCTGGTTTTTTAGGTTCCAGTGGCAGAAAACCAACTGCAGGGAATCTGGCTATTCTGGTACAGTTCTGACTCTAATCGTTTTATGTACTGAGAAGATTAACGCAGAGTGAAAAAACACTAGCTAGCATGTTTGCCCCTAAGTATGCGAGTCGTTTCCTTTTCTTCCATAAATGTGATCCCACTGTTCTGAGCAACTTAAAAAGTAGCACCAGAGTGACCTTAAGGCCGAGATCCCTGTCGCTTTACATCACTGCAACAGGGTCATCGGAAAACATCTAGAAAATGGGAACAGTGGTTTTGGTTTCATGGACTAGATCTATCTGAGATAAAGAAGACGCGGACTGCAGAAGCAATTGGGACAAAAAAGCGTGTTCTCCCAACGTCTTTGCCGTTTCAGAATGAAACGAAGACAAGAGAGAAGAGATAGAGTCAAGTATCCCTTAGAAGAGTTTTTCCTTTTCTAAAGTAAGATCTGGAAAAGAGTTCCGACTTCGTCCTTCCCTCTGCTCCACACTGCACAAAGGCCTGAGTAGAAGCAGGCTCTCATGCTTAGGCGTAGACTGAACAAGCTTGTCAGTCGATCGGCATAGACGTTCACAAGCTTGCTCTGTGATCCTTGGGTGTGTGGTGGTAATGTCGAGATAGGTTCCTGTGAAGGGTAAAAAATTCTTAATGGATGAGTCAAAACCTTGTCCATATTATATCTTATGAATTCCAGGCATTAGTTGATGTTAACTGGCTCAAAATTTTAACTTAGTGTTTCTTTCTTCAACTCTCCTTTTTGTTTCACCCTGTGCAAAAGGCAAAGCGCATATGATGCTTAGAGATCTTTTGTTAACGATAAATTCACAAGTTGTTTTCAAAGGAAAGTCTTTCCTATAAAACATACTGAGCAGCTTATGAACTTAACTTTCATAACACATTGATATACTCTGTAGTTTCTAGAAGGAACTGATATTGTAAAATGAGGACTAATTTTCAATCATATCTATCAGATATCCCCTCATTTCTGTTCACAGTCTTATGGTTCTTTGCTCCCACTGGTTCTTTTGATGGGAGCTGTTTCTCACTTCCTATTTAATCTTTCAAATGACTATTTTTTTTCTGATATTGCAATACAGACAGAAATGCAGAGAAGAATTACTCTGGTTTACCGTCTTATAAAGAATTTCTATTCTTTCTTCTTCACCAATGATTCATTACTTGGAAATATTGGCATTGATTTCCAGACACTTATGAAAGTCTCTAGTCAATACATCTAAATTTCAAAGAAACCTCCAGTGATTTTGCTAAGAAAGTGCTCAATTTATTATTTTCCTTCATTTCTAATAAATCACAACAGTGAATGTTTGGAACAGGGTTACACCAGGACATCAAAAGAAATCGGCCTATGTAAATAAATTTTTCTGTTTTCTTGTGCCTATCATCCTGGGACTATTTTTGGTTAGGTTCCCCAGGCTGCTTAATTCTGAAACTTCAGTGCTGCCCCTTTATTTTACAGCAGAAATGCAACAATAATGTCTCTTTGTAGCTTTGTTAAAATAGACGTACATGGAAACACATTAGAGCTTCCATGTTTCTGGACTGGGTATTTGTTACTCCATGCTTCTTAGAGAATCCAAAGTACAGAAGGCTGATGTCTCATGACCTCCATTGTTGCTGTGATAACAGTTATGCATACTTTATCCCAAACCGTGTCATTTTCCTGTCAGATCTTTAATGCTTAAAGACGACCTTTCTAGGTGATAGCCACTTTAAACCACTGTGCTCATATCATAGAAAAGATTAAGTTAAGTGAATGAAAAAGTTAAATGTGGTTTCTAAAACTATAAAGACCTTAGGAAAAAATATGTCTTTGTGACCTTGGAATAAGAAACAATGTTTTTAGCAATGGCATGGGAAATCACAATATAAAGTATAGGGGCAGTGGGGGGGAGACATAATTGGCCACTCTCAAAATTAAAAATTGTGAAATATATATATATATATATGTATATATATATATATATATATATATATATATATATATATATATATATAAAACAAGGTATTTGTATTTAGCCTACATAAAGAACTACTATGATTCAGTAACAAAAGGCAGTACAATTAACAACAAATGGAGGCTGTAACTAAAACAGTTATCCAAAGATGTACAAATGACCAAAAACCATACGCAGTATGCTTATCCCAGGGAAATTTAAGTGAAATGTAATTGGTACCACTTTCTAGGCATAGGATGGCCAGAGGAGGAGAGGGAGCACGCACTGGCAAGCATAGAGCAGGATTAGAAGCGTGCATACGTTGCTCATGGGATTTTTAGATGGGGTGGCTGTTTTGGAAACCATCTGATGGTCGCTGAAGAAATTAAATAAAGTTATCATGTGTCCTACTATTTTAGCTGTACATACAGTAGATACGAAGACATAGTTTCACACAAAAACTTGTTCCTGATAGCCCTTTTGCTGCAACTAATAGCAACTGGGTATCAGTCAACTGAAAAAAAAGTAACTCAATGCGTCCTAGTGTAGGTGCAGAGAAATATTAGCTATTAGCATTAAAAATAGTGATAAGTACTGCAATGCCAATTCATTCTTGAAGCATTATTTTAAGTGAAAGAAGCCAGTCATAATGCACGAGATTTTTTTATGTCCATTTATATAAGAAGCTCAGAATAAGGCCAGTTTATAGAGATAGGAGGTAGAAGAGTAATTGATTGGCTGTAGATTGGAGATAACACTGTGAATAATTTAAAAATGGAATTATGGGTAAACTGCAACATGTGGAATTTTTTCAATAAAACGAAACAAAACATCCTAGTGTTTTCAAATAGTTCTTTGTCAATGAGCTGAGTAGGGGTCTGAAGAGGCCTCTCAACAGAAAAGGGGGTCAAGAATAATGTTGCAGGCATCTAAAAGGAGAAGAAGATCACAGAAAGCTCTTTGCTCTAAACCACTTAAGCACTGGAAAAAGTATAATGAAAATACACTAGAAGTTTCGAGGGCTAAGTTTCCAAGTAACTTAAACAAAGAAGAAAAATCAGTAAAGAGAGCTCAGGGAGTATCAAAACTGGACAGAATAAATCAATACTGGATGCTGACATAGGCACTGGGATTGGTACCAAACTTGTGAACAAAATCCTGGAGCCAGGAGTCTGCTTAGCCATAAACAGCAATAGAAAACAGTCTCTGTGAGCAGTAGGAAGCAGGAAGGAAATTGCCTATTCGTTCTGGGCTTTGAGTTGGAAAGACTACATTTGTGCTATGAGTATCTTACCATCTGGATTTATAGTATTCTTAGAGAATCTTTATCTGAGAAAAATAAATTCAAAGCTATATGACTGGTTAACAACATTGTAAGGGGTCCCAGCAGGATTGAATTATCTATGCTTTTAGGGCAAATTTCTTGTAGGGATATCTTCCTATAAAACATCTAGTACTAAAAATAAATTAATTGTAGAAAAAAGAGAGAATAAATCTTTGTAAGGTAGAACCAGTAAATGTAGAGTTGTGTAGCATTTAAAAAAACAAATGTATGGGGATATGGCTCCATTGTAGAGTAGAGCACTTGACATATTCTTGAGCCCCTGGGTCTGATTCGTAGAAGCACAAATATATCAATGAAAACAACTACACAGAACAAAAATGACCTATCAATAAATGTGTTTTAAAATTTAAATTTAATATATCAAAAGATATATGTTAATGAGCCCAAACTGAAAGACACTTATGAAAACCAACTAAAAGAGAGTTTCTAGAAACAAAATTATCAGTAGATTTGATAAACAATAGACTTGAGAATTCTAATGAGACCACCAGTCTGAAGACAAAAAATAGAAGCATATCACCCATTATGCAATTCACTAATGTAGAAATACATTTTGTGACATTGTAGAGAACAGAATCATAAAACACAAAACACAAACATTACTTCCAATATAAGTAAAAAGAATATGACAGGACTGCCAAGTAGATTACAATACAGAATATTCCAGATTTACAGAAATCCACCATTTCTCAGACTAAGGAACCATAGGGCAGATTCAGGAACCATCAATGAATCATCCAGACATGGTGCTTCAGACGTGTTTCAGCCACTTGGTTACACAAAGGTGAAGGGTCACTTGAATGCAGGGATTTGAAATTTTTCTGGACCGCATAGTTAGGACTTGTGTGTTGCTGAACACTGTCAACTTGATGGGATTTAGAATCACCGTAGAAACAAATCTCCAAACTTGTCTGTGAGGAATTATCTAGCTTGGGTGATAATTCCAAGGTAGAGGTGAGAAAGCCCACCCTAAATGTGGGGAACACCGTTGTGGATTGTATATTAAGTTAAAACGAGAATGTGAATGGAACATTAACTGCTGTGTGGCTCCTGAGCATGAATGAAATGTGATGGACCACGTATCTTCTCCACTTGCCACTGGACTTCTCTGCAATGATGGACTGTTATGCTCATGAGCTGTGAGGCAAAATAAACCCTTCCCTCTTTAAGCTGTTTTTTTCAAGAATTTTGTCACAGCCACAGGATTAGTATCTAATATACTTCATCTCTAACAAGTAATTAATAAATTAAATATACTAAAGAAAAAGTCATATTATCCATGGTAATACAAGAGTGATACAAACAAATATTAACAATTTGAGTGGATGCCAGGAGACACTACAAATATAGTTTTTAATTGTCGAGAGAAAATATCAGTAGCTCTAATTGTTTATGGCTTAGGAATGAAGGGAAGGTTAAGATGTGCGCTTTCAGAAAGAATGACACAGTTTCCTTTTCATAGATTCTTGCTAAAGGAATTGCTAACTTTATACAGTGGAACATTGATACTAGAACAATGCAACAAAACTCAAGAAGCAATGATAAGAACCTACTATTATTCTGATAAAGGAACATAGCAAAAATTGACTCGTGATGACACACGGCAATACCTATAGACCAGTGCATCAACTAACTCTCATCCGAGAATCCCCTTCTTTCAGTAGATAGTCATTAGAAGAGACCAATGACTAAATGATGAACACAGAGTGAAAGACTTTGGAGGACTCGTCTTTAAATGGGATGTCTCCCTCAAACTCCTTTCCTTAAAGCTCAGGAATCTAGATGAAAAAAGAGGCAAAAAATTTGAGGTGACTCCTCAAAGAGCCAGAGGTGACTCCAAGAAAACTGTGTCTTGCAGACACAAGAGAACTAATACACACAGGAACTGATAGACACTGTGGCAGCACAGATATGACCTGTACAGGTTCAAACCATACAAACCAGTGATGCAAAGGCTAAATGGACACAAAGTCCCACCCCTAACTAAGAAGTTATTTATAATTGATTCCTGCTGAGAAAGAAAAAATTAGTTTTCTCCAGTGGGTTATTACTGGATAGATCAGGCATGTAAGCATGTTCCAAGGCAGGTCCGATGCCCAGGAGTAGCTGGCCAACACACAACAGACTCTCTCTCTCTCTCTCTCTCTCTCTCTCTCTCTCTCTCTCTCTCTCTCTCTCTCTTCTGTGTGTGTGTGTGTGTGTGTGTGTGTGTGTGTGTGTGTGTGTGTGTGTGTAGAGTGGGGTAAGCGTTTTTAGTGTAAGCTTTTTTTTAAAAAAAGATTTACTTATTTTTTTATGTGTATAAGTACATTGTCACTGTCTTTAGACACACCAGAAGAAAGCATCAGATCCCATATCAGATGATTGTGAGCCAACCTGTGATTTTTGGGAATTCAGTCTTGGAAAGAGCAGCCAGTACTCTTAACCACTGAGCCATCTCTCCAGCCTTTTGTGAGGTATTTATTTATTTATTTATTTATTTATTTATTTATCTATATTTGTATTTGTTTAGATTTTGGTTATTTGGTTTCCTTTTGTTTTGTTTCTCTCACACATACACACAGAGAGAGAGAGAGAGAGAGAGAGAGAGAGAGAGAGAGAGAGAGAGAGAGAGAAGAAGGAGGAGGAGGAGGAAGAGGAAGAGGAGGAGGGGGAGGGGGAGGAGGAGCGGGGTGCATCTGTGGGGAGTTGAGAGTTAAACATGACCGAATGATCCAAATATATTATATGATTTTTTTAAGAGGAAAAAGTAGCTAATGTTGATTTTATGGAGGATAGAAATAAAGTTATAGACAACATTCATATCTTGTGGTTGTGGGATTAATAAAGTCTCCTAAGCTTATCCATATCTCAGAAGATGAGTACAGTAAAAATGGAATAATCAAAGCATCCTATTCAAGTATGAAAATGTCACGATGAAAGCCATATTTTGTACAGTTAATGTATACCAATAAAAAGGCGGCTGAACAACTGGAAACAAAAAAGCAATGAACTGTCCTATAAGGTTAATCAACCAGGTGGTAAGAAAGGGAGAAAAATAACAGCTGAAGGTTGGTAACTGGATCATACAAACCAAGACAGAAAATGCTAATGCTTAAGCTGTTAGAGTTATGCATAAAGCAGTCTCCAGAGGCCCATGTGTTTTCGCTCTTCTCAGCTTGTCACACTATTGAGAGGTAAATGTACAACAATAAATCTGTCTTTATCAAACGATTAATCTGCTAGTTGATCATATGTGAATGACATTATTGGGAAAATGGTGGAAGCTGAGGAGATGGGGATGGTTGGGACAATAGGTCATCAGGGCCAGGACTTGGAATGGTTTCTTGCTCCTGGGCTTCTCCTGTCTCTGCCTCTCTGCTCCTTGGCTATTGGGAACGCAGCATTTTCACCCTACTGTGTCTTCTATACAACAATGTTCAGTTACACGCTGCCTACCAGCAATGGAATCAGCTGAGTGTGGACTGAAATGTTTAAACCCTAAATCAAATAAATCAATCTTTCTTTAGTATGTTATCCCATATACTTGTTACAGTGAGAAAATTCTAAGTATTTTATATGTATGTGTTATATTATATTTTTCAGTGTATGGGATTAAATAAAAGAACTGTGTGTGTGTGTTCTGGGTGATTACCTCTGAGAAATGTCTCTAGCACTAAATCCAACTATTAAAATTAGAATTTCTGCAAGCAGTTAAGACTGAAAATCTAATTTAAAAGTTGTTTACAACATATAAAGTGAACAGTTCTATATAATGCACATAATATATAACATAGTTTAAAAGAAAAAAATGATATTTCAGGCCAATCTGAACAAATATTTAAAAGCAGGTAGGATAGCAAATGCATATCACATAAAATGCAATTTATTGTAGTGTACAAGTAGGGAGAAGAGCACCACTATAAAACTCACTGATCGGGAATAGTTGTGAACTGAAATGAACTTAAGATATAAGCCATTATTAATGATGTTGATAAATAAACACATTATTATCCAAATAGGAAACGTTAATACATTTTGTCAGAAATTAATTATTCATCAGACAAAATATTTTGAAATGATATACAAGACTTCAATAACTCAGTTAAGCAAGCTGATCTGACAAACACACATACAACCATTGACTTAACACATGTACGCCTCTGGTCTTTTTAAACACGAATTCAGAGGCAGTTTGCCAGGCTATACATGCAGAGTTTTGAGAATGACCAAGTCTGGTACCTTAGTGCAACTTACTAATTGTGTTATCTCACCTTATTATGTCTTAGCATTGTAAATTGTAAGTATTTGTGAATTTCAGGTAGTGATATTACCAAGGGGTTTTATGATTTCTAACAAATTAAAATATCTAAACTATTTAGAATAATAGTTAATGCCAATAAATATTTGACAATGAGAGATGATATAATTAACATACAAGTATGTAAAGCAAATCATATAAAGTTCTATGAAGTAAATTCAATAAAATGAGATACCGACTCCAGGAAGTAGCCCCCACTCCTCCTTGTAGCTGGATATTGGAAAATAGGCTTCTCAATAATTCATAATTTAATGAAGAAAGTAAAATAGATATCATACAATATTCATAATTGAATCAGCAAGCATAGTACATCTAAAACCTCACAGAGTATCCTAATCACTTAAAACAGTAGTTTATAATTATGAATATACTTATTAGAAAACAATCATTTAACACTTACCATTCTTTGATTCCCCATTTTCCCTTCACATCAATCTTATTTTGTCCTTTAACTTTGAAAGACCCTTGTCATGGACTTGACTAATTTCCTGATTTCTCTAGGTACTTCATTTTAAACACCTATATCTAAGGTTTCAAAGTCAGTATTCACATAGGAAGGAGAAAACATGTTTTATTTCTTAGCTCACACAGAAGGATTAAAATAAACAAACATGTTCAATGAGTTTGTGGAGTTGCCCTATAAGGAGGTTGCCTTTCCTTGATACCATAGGCTATTAAATAAAAAGTCGAGTGCCCGATCTGATGTTTCGACTCCACTCTAAAGATAGCACATCGTTTAATAACGAAAGATGGAGAAAATAGGCGGGGAGAGCTGGGAGTGACTTGTGAGCTTCATCCCCACTACCAAGCTTTCACAGTGCTCAAAAGTTCTACTTAGGTCACAGGTGGAGAAGTCATTGATATTTTTGCCCAGCTTGGCACGATATGTCTACTGGTGTGAAAATGGCATGAATATTATAGAAGTAACTACCACATCCTGAGCAAGTTTAAGGCACGTTTCACAAGTCAGAACTCATACAGCCATCATTAACTCGCCATGGCTGGTGAGGTCATAAGTCTTAGAGAAGAAATGAGAATACTGTTTATTGTTCTAGTAAGTGGACATAATATTAAACTTCACCATTATCTTTATATCCATTGAATAGCAAATCTCTGAATCTGAAAAGCTCCTTTTCTTTTTGCAGTAGATGACAATGAGCACAGAGACCCACAACTGGTCAAATGCAGAGCATAAAGACTCTGGCTTGCTCATATCTAAATGAGACATCTACATATTTTCTCCTTCCAAAGCTTGGGGATCATCATGGAACAAGCAGTGAAAAGATTGGGAGAGTCAGAGAAGGTACACATCTACAGTGAAAGGGTTTCATATATACAACAGGGATGTTGTATTCACTAAGTCATAGCATTTGGGATTTTGAAGCCTGCACAAGATAAAGCCTGCTTAAGTCCCAGCACAGATGGAGGAGAAGTTCAGGAAGTCCCACCCCAAGCTGGAAAGCTTCTTGTGGCAAGACAACTACTTTCCTACAGATACATAAGACTACTCAAGCCCCAGTACATGGTCCTAAACCAGAGACATCACTAAGTAGATTAAAACATAGCATATAATGTTAGGAGAGAAAATTTGTGGAGGGAATAGGGAGGAAAATGGAGGCAAGGGAACAAGGTATATAGTTGATCAATATACATTATACGCATATATGGACATCTTAAACAGTAAAAATAAAAGGAGGAAAATAAAATATGTCACTTAAAGATTGATGTAAAAGGGTGCAATATAGCGGGGATGGGGGGAATGGACAGCAAGGAGCCCACAAAGAAGGTGGGAGGAGAAAAATCACAGGAAAGGAAGCAAGGTAGAAACAGTAATAACAAGAGCAGAAAACAGTAGGTAGGAAATACAATGAGTGCTGTCAAGGCACCAGTGGGCAGCCTTACACTTAGGTGCATGCTGGCAGTACGCAGTGAGTTTAAAAGAAAACTACATGAAGGCAGGAGAGAAAATTGGTGGTGAAGGATTTGGGAGAAATTGGAGGAGAGAGGATAGGAGTAATTTGATCAAAGTACAGTGTGTGTGTGTGTGTGTGTGTGTGTGTGTGTGTGTGTGTGCATGTGTGTGTGTGTGTGCATGCGCACGTGTGTGCATGTGTATAAAACTCCAAATAAATTAGAAAATGGAGTTTGAGGGAAAAAGTCAAAGAATACAAGTCCATGGCAAGATTTATCATTTTTCAAAAGTATGTATTAATATTTATAAGAAATAAAATATATAGAATAAAATGAGACCAGTGAAGAGTTTTAAATCTTCAGAGAATAATTGAACGTGATATGCAGGAATCTTAAATAACTCAATGAGTTCCTAAATATAGTTTTTAATATGAACATATCTAACATTGAATTGATAGTAAAAATGCTGTTCTGTTTCTCAGATACACGCTGTGAGTTTGTTTTTGTTGTAGATGTGCCCTAGGGCCATGAAATAAGAAAACATGAAGGATTAATAAATAATATAAATATTGATTGTAAAAGACAAGTGCATGAATATAATACTAAGAAGCATCTGCTGACAAGTCTTTATATGTCATAGTTTTGCTACATATAAGCATTATTTAATATTTAATGTTTATTGTAATAAAGATCACATGTATTATTATCCTTAAAAATAGAAGTAATTCTAATAGGATGAGATATCTAATTGTTACTTTATTTTATGCCTCTGTTACCCAACCTCTTAGAGCTCTCAGATTTAAACTGTCTGGAAAGTCAAAGTAATAAATAGGTGATATAAAAATCAATGAGAATTAAATCATTCATGTATTTAGCTAATTGGCTAAGTAGAATACTAGGTGTACATCAGACATTTAAAACAAAAATTCTAAACACTTAAAGTAAATACATGAAAATCATTTTAAATCATAGGAAATGTAGAGGAACATACAAACATATTCTTTTTAGTAGCAAGTTATTTCTTTATATGTATATTAAAGGGAAGGAAATGTAGCTCTGTAGCAGAGTTTACTCAGCATATAAACAAATATATAAACAGGAAATATGCCAGAAGGGAAGTTGAGATAGTTGTTTAATTTGATTACACCAAAACTACTTAAAATTTTGGTATATCAAACAAACAGTCAAACAATAACCAAAAGCTCAGACAAAAAGGTATTATGTCTTTTCTAGGACTTGTATACGACAAAGTCAAATGCTTTGTTCTAGACTATCTAAATAGCCTCAACAAATTGGTGGGAAATGACAAGCAGCTCACTGAATAGAGTTGGAAGTCATCAGTAAGAACAGACCCTCTATAAATGTGGCCACCAATATTTATGGCACAATTATAAAATGCAACAAAACATTAGGCCATTAAGGCTATATCATTTTAAGTTTATCACTTTGGAATAACGAAAAACATTGGGTACTAATAGCAAATACACCTGGGTTTGTAGGAAACTGAAGAAATTTTGTTTCTGGGAGAATAAATTGCCAAATCACATTACAAGTCACTTTAACAATATCCAGGCATGCTGGAAATTTACATTTAGGCTAGTAATTGCACTGTTAGCATGCAGTATAGGGAGATTCCTTTTCTATGCCATGGATTTTTGTTGGTTTTAGTATTGAAAGCTTGGATCTAATATAAATAGTCATTTACAGTGAAAAGGGAAAATGTGTTGTGATCATGAATTTAGAATAAATGAACTTGATAGTCATGTGTCAATATTAGGTTTTGAAAGAATAATGGTTACAAAACAGGAACATATGGTATGATAAATTATATATATATATGTATATATACGTATATGGCCAAATATTGATAGGGAAGTATATGAAGAAACTTCAGTGTGACAGTTACATCTGGAGACAGGAACAGAGGAGGAATACAAATTGTTCATGATGAATGTATGGGTATTTTATGTAACCCTCTTTCTGTGTTACTATGTGATACAGATCTTAGCACAGTATCCTTAGAACTACTACATGTATCCTTAGACCTCCTCATCTTCAGCAGTGTAACTAGCTGGTATAGAAGGAAGACAAGATGGCTGATAATACCTGGCAGCCGTACGAGAAAATCACCAGAGAGATTTGTCATCATTGTGTCAGAAGCAAAATATGAATCAGCCTGCTTGCAACATTCAAAACATTCTTCCTTATATATATGCCTTCTCAGTTATATACTAATCCAGATCAGGATTCTGCTCCCCCTCTCTCTCTTCCTAATATCCAAGTTGGATATGTGGTTTGGGCAGTAAATCTGTTATGCAGAATATTTGAACACAGTTGCTTAGAAGTTCTAGGTAAATTTGCTACTGTTTAAAAGGGATGAAGTAAAAACTTCATGAAAGGATCAAAAGGATGAAGTAAAAAACTGAACGTAGCTTTTAACATATTTTAAATTAGTTTTTTATTGTTCTTTTATTGTAAATGTAGCTTTTTAAATTGTTTACATTAGTAATTATTTCTTCAAAAATTTAATTTCACAAATGTTTATATTTTAATTTTAGTTGATAACTTTTAAATAATATTCTTACTAAACTATATTTCTTTAAAAACATATACTTCTACACACACATATGTCTCTGTGTGTGTATGCATATATTTTATAATAATATTCCCAAATCTGTTCATTGCTTTTAAAGCCCATTTTTTATTAAGGAGTTTGGTCTAAGACTGTGTTTCCCAGCCTGTGGTTCATGATCCTTAGTAGTGGTAAGGAAATAATGATGGCTTAGATGAAGTAAGTAGAGTTGAGTGACAGAAAATGAACACAATACATGGACTCAGAACAATACATGGAATATCATTTGATTACATGAAAGAATTAAAACATGATGAAATGCTCCATAAAGAGTGTGGATTTATGATCTGCATATAAGTCCAGGCTCCACTTTGGACTTCTTATGAGTAACTTATGTTTCAGGTCTGCAAAAATGGGGCTCATTCAGTGCTTTAACAGATGTGAGAATTTAATTTTATGATGAATAAATATGAGAAATATTGAAATCATTTGTATTATGCTCAACACATTAGAGTTTTAATAAAGGTTACTCTTTTCACTCCTTCCCCTACTTTACATATTCTTTATCTTCATGCTATAAGGGAAATGAATAAGTTCTAATTGCTTTGAAGAAGAATTTTTATGCAAAGCTTTCCTCCCAGAGGTAGATGGGTCTAGTGCATATATTTAGAAGTGATACTGCTTAGACAATATCTTCACAGACTCAGTCTTGGGATCTCTCAGAAAGAACTATCGGCTAGAGACAAAGAGATGACCTTTGTAGATAGAACATCTCACTTGATGAGGTTTGCTCAGAGGGAAAACACAGAAATCGCTTAGGAAATACACACACTGATAGTAAGACTTGGGAGGGTCTCTCTGCCTTGCCTGCTCTTTTGAGATGAACTGCTATAGATCATATTAATATATAGATAGAAATGTCCCAGTTTTAGGTAGTAAAGATGATTCCAAAAGATGACTCAGTGGTATAGTCAGAGTGGAGGACAAAGCCATTTCTTCTACCACAGGGTTAGATACCCAGTGACCTTTCTTTTTTGGGTAATTCAGTGGAAAATTGTTGCTTATGCATGCAGCTGTCACCTCTGTGTTCAGATTTACATTCAATTGCAAAATTTGGCCCAAAGGTTTTCTATAAAGTTAAGACAAACTTCTCTAGGCACGAATAAAAGCAACAACGCCATCTTGCGCAGTTGCAGGGAACAATTTTTTCCCAATTATTTGTGTTCCCCCCTTGTCCTTTCCAGGATAGGCTTCATTTCTCCTTGGTCATGTCAGATTTCAGGATCCTTTGTGTAAAAAACTTCCCACTCACAGAAAGTTTATTTTGCTTTTGCTGTCTAATAAATGTACCATGCAATTACACGAAAAAAAAATCCTTATCATTAAGACTTTGGATTCACGAATCTAGACCCAGAGAATTTTCTTATAGTACTAGAATAATTGTATGTGCATTTCCCGAATACTTAGAAAGAATGCATAGTTCTTACAGCAGATGGCCTGTCTCCTTTATATTTATCTATTGTTGTATTGAAATTTTTGTTCATTGAAATTGGATTTTTCTCATATAAAATATCTTCATCGCAGTTCCCCCCGCTCTATTTTTTCCAGTTCTCCTTTCCCCTCCCCTCTCTCTCCTCTCCTCTAGATCCATTCCCTTTATGCCTCTCATTAGAAAAAAAACAGGATTCTTGGAGAAAAGAAGCAAACATAATGTATAGCACAATAAAACTAAAAGCGTCACATCAAAACTGGTAAAGGCAACACAAAAGAAGGAAGACAGCCACAAGAGTAAGCACAGGACTTGGAGTCCCACTTGTTCAGAAACTCAGGGTCCCATAGAAATACTAAGCGGAAAGCTATAGTGTATGTGCAAAAGACCTGGTACAGAGCCATGTAGGATCTGTTATTGCTGCTTCCATTTGCTATGAGTTTGTATGAGCCCTGCTTGGTTGATTCAGAGGGCCCTGTTCTGGTGTCCTGTATCACCTCTGAATCTTTCCACAATTTTTCCACCTCCTCTTCTGTAGAATGAGCTGTGAAGAAAGCGATTTGATGAGGACATCCCATTTAGAACTCTCAAGGAGCGCTCTCTCTCTCTCTCTCTCTCTCTCTCTCTCTCTCTCTCTCTCTCTCTCTCCCCCCTCTCCCTCTCCCTCTCTCCATAATATCTGGCTGTGGGTCTTTGCATTTGTCCCTGTCAGGTTTAAGGAGGAAGTCTCTCTGATGATGAGTGAATAAATCACCAATCTGAGTGTAGCAGCACATCATAATGAGTAATTTTATTGCTACATTTTTTAAAACCAGTAGTATTTGGCTTTACCCTAGGTCTCTGGGCTAACTAGTCTCTGGCTCTCAATTATTCAAACACTGTTGGGTTTGGGTTCCATCTTGTGCAGTGGCTCTTAAATGAAATTGTACCTTGGCTCACTACTCCCACAAAGTTCTGTGCCACCATTGACCTAGCATCTCTTTAGGGAGGACATACTGCCGATCAAAGGCTTTGTAGCTGGTGTTTACATTTCTCTTTTGGTAGTCTGCATAGTGCTCCACACCAAAGACACTAGGATGTAGGGAGGGGGGAAGGCTCCATGTAGGTACCAGCTCAATTTCTCTATGTCCAATGAGTTGTGTGAGTGATGTCCTTGGCAATGGGACCCTGCAGTTGGTTTGTAGAAAGAAACCAACCCATTGTCTTAGCAAAACCTGGGTTATTTGAGTATCTCTGTGGGATCTCTTTCTCCAAGAATTCAGTTGAAGGTAAGCCATTTCCATACTGGAAGACTTATTTGGTGACAAGAGATGGCCAGTTGGGATGCCATCGCCCCCATTATTAGGGGAGTCTTTGGGGTTAACTTCATATATTTTGTGGATTTTTCACAGCACTAGGTTTTTATGCTATCCACCAAATGCCCCTCAATTCTAGCCATCTCTTCCCACATTCTGTCTATCAACCAGGTGACCCCCCCCAACCTGACTCTGTGATATTTGACCCACCTTGCCTCCAGTTCATCCATAAAATCCATTCTATCTCGTCCTCTAGGGAGATCCAATTTTCCTCTAGTCCTTTCCTCTATCAACTTCTCTGGGTCAATGACTTGTACGTTGACTATCATTTACTTAATGACTGATCCTCACATGTAAGTGAATACATATAATATTTATCTTTCATGGGTCTGGGTCACCAAACTCAGGGTGTTTTTTTTCCTTGTTCCTCCCATTTGCCTGAAAATTTTATGATGTTATTTTTTAAGAGCTGTGTAATACTACATTGGGAAATTTACCACATCATATTTTTTTTCTGTTGAGGGACATCTTACAGCTTTGCTAAGACTTTTAAGTACCATGTTGAATAAGATTGGAGAGAGTGCACAATCTTGTTTTGTTCCTTATTTTAGTGAAATTCTAGGCTTGGGCTTGACAGGCTGTGTGCATGCTGTCATTAATATTGTGACCTCATATTTGCAGCTGACATGTTTTACCCAGAAGATACTAATTCCTTGTAGTCATTCTGCTGCCTATGACTCCTATGCCTTTCCAATCCACATGTCTACAATGATTCCTTAGCATCAAGAGAAAGAGACTCACTGTACGTGTTGCATTCAGGACTGAGCATTCTTCAGTCTCTAATTCTCTGCACTTTTGCCAGTTGTGGCAGCTTGCCTAATAAGGGCAGAGAGATGCATTGATCCATGAATACAGAAAGAGGAAACTGGTTTAATACTTTATCCATTTAGGAGAATAATAACAGTAGGTTCTCCCTATGGTCTACAGCCTGCCTAGACATACGTTCTTGGCCAAATAATAGGCATGGATCTCATTCTACAGAAGCAGATTTAAGTCCAATGAGAAAGTGGTTGATTACTTTCATGACGTTTCGCCACTATTGCATAAGTGGTATATAACCCCCGTCTAGTCACTACTGCAGATCACAAGGGTCACAGCTGCACCCAGTGAGGGTATTAACTACTTGTTCCACTGGTAGAGTGCTTAGTACCTCCGGCACTGTGGAAGCTAGCCAGTGGAGATGCACCTTCATCTCCTTTGCTAATTGTTTCCAGATGAATAAGAAACAACAGCATCAAACTTGGTACTTTTTCCTTAACCTATTCAAAACAGTTCAAGCTTTCATAATACATTGGTAGTGTATGTATATGTATGTATATATGAGTATATGTGTGTATGTATATATTTTGTTTCCAAATCAAATACCCTTGTATGAAATGAGTTAAAATATTTCTAGATTTATCCATATTATGGAAATACAGTATAAATAAATGATCAGATTGAACTCTAAACTCAGTTGTCCAGTAGAAGATATCACTACATTCATCGCTAAAGATACCCAACACAAAATTAGGGAAAATATAAATAAATGTTAATGAAAAACAAATAAAAATAGTACTCTTTCCTCTTTAAGTTTTGATCACTCGAGATCCAGATGATATTTCAACAGCATCTATTCAGATTCTTCAGTGCAAATTGTTGAAAATATAATAGCAATGTTACTTTGGTTGATTTCTTTTAAATTTACAGTCATTCCTTACAGATATCACTGTGACAGGATATTTATAGAGTGCTAATAAAAGATGCACTGACTGGAAATAGTTTAAGATATATTTCTAAAAGTAATTACTCAAATCATTAAGGTTCATACCTGAACATTCTGAATATAAAGGTGATCTTTCATTATTTAATATTAGTTCAGAAAACAGTACTGAAAAACAAACAAAACCCTTAGGGAGATCATACTTTTAAAAACATATAGATTTTTAAACAATATTTTGAAGCAAAAAAATAGTCGTGTGAAGCTTCATTTTCATTGGTCAAACATAAGTTATGATTAGAAATTTTTATTTAACACCTGTTTTTTTTGGCACATCACATTGCTAATGATTTTGAATACAAGATCCAATGTGCGCTGGACAAGTGTTACCAGACAATGCTTCCAGACTAAACCATCCATTTTATTTCTTTTCCGATATTATAATTTAATTACGACATTTCTCCCTTCCCTTTCCTCCTACTAAATCCTCCCATATTACTCTTTCCTCCACTAGTTCAAATTCATTGCATCTTAAAAAAAAAAACTAATTGCTACTGCAATCATATATGTACATACAACGGACTTAGTAAAACAAGGCTGTCATTTGCATTGGGTACATAGAGAGGCGAATTTTTCTGAAGACTTAATTCAGTGATTCTCAAAGTAGCTTCTCAGAACCAACAGTCTTAATATTACCTGGGAAATGCTAGAAATATAGATGTTGGGCTCCATTCTAGCCACCAACTCATAAATGACCAAGTGTTATGTGTTATACCAAGGCCTGAAAATGATTATGATTCATAAGAAAAGTAAGAACCACAGTATTAGCCTATTTAAATGGAGATCAGGTGGAGAAGAGAAAAATACTTCAGAGGATAGATTTGTTTTTTCTAGAGCTCTTTCTATGAGAGACAGCCTAGAAAGACAGGGTTACATTGTAATTATTCAAGGGAAATAGTATATTCTTAATCTAGATTAACAATGTGCAGTCTCACTATGTTGGTAGGAGAGAACTGGGTATTGATGTCTCTTGACTAAAAAAAAATCACAGCATTGAGCTTAATTTCAAAAAGGATTTTTTTTCAGGATGGGAATTTTGCAATAGTCCAGGTTGATTTGGACAGGGAGAAGAAAAGTGTGACTAAGGGAATGGAAGGGAAATGACTTCCCAAGGCAGTATAAAGAAGAGTTGGGACACAACAGAAATCAGACCAACACAGGAGGAGAAGACCAGATTGTTAAACGTGGTTGGTTTTGGAAGTTTTCCGAAATCCTTATAGGGTACCGCAGCTGAGCAGTCCCCCACTGGTATACCAGAAAATGAACCTCTAGAGCAGTAATTCTCAACCTGTGAGTTGAGATCCCTTTTGGGGTCACATATTACATGTGTTACATATCAAATATTTATGTTACCATTCATAACAGTAGAAAATTACAGTTATGATGCAGTAAATAAGTAATTTCATGATCGAGGGTCACCACAACATGAAGAACTGTATTAAGTGGTCATGGTATTATGAAGCCTGAGAACCACTGTCGGGAATTTTGGTGTGTAGTGTAAGAAGAGATCCTGTTCAGCAATTCCTCGGTGGTTGATTGACAGATGGGTGCAAAGCATAAAAACATATGCATTTCATTTTGAAGATGTAGGGCAATTGAAAATGTCTAATTAATTCTGCACTGCTTCTTGAAATGATAGTACTTCGAATGTATTGGTTTACTTTAATTATGTTAAAATAATTTTATGTTGTAGTTTTTACATTTTAAAATGTGGACTCTAGAAATAAACACATAAGAATTACTTGTCCCATTATAGTTGTATTGAGCAGTTGGTCTACTATTTCAAGACCACGAAAAAAATGGTCACATGGAACATTTAACCTAGCCCCTCACTGTATTTGATAGCACAGGATTGAATGAGATCTCAAAGAATGAACGTAAAGA
The DNA here is from genome assembly GCF_021556685.1 of Rattus norvegicus. Taxonomy (NCBI): domain Eukaryota; kingdom Metazoa; phylum Chordata; class Mammalia; order Rodentia; family Muridae; genus Rattus; species Rattus norvegicus. The sequence goes on along the minus strand of NC_141537.1, from coordinate 57,097,125 downwards.
AAGAAAGGAGATGAGAACACATCCTTTGAGAATGCTTTAATTAGAGATAATAGTAGGAACCCGAGAGGCAATGTTCATAGACCCATCTCTTCCAGTTACCATTATGGTGTTTTTGTTTATATCAATACTTTTTGAGAAAATAAGTATGTGGGAAATTGGAAATGAAGAATGGATCAACATTTGCTTTCTTCAAGTGAACACTTTATTCAGCTCTGCAATCATGTTCTATTTCATTTTTTAAGATTTATTTATTTTACATATATAAGTACATTGTAGGTATCATGAAATATATGCATCCCATTATAGATGGTTTGTTAGAGTTACCGTATGGTTGCTGGGATTTGAACTCGAGACCCGTGGAAGAGCAGGCAGTGCTCTTAACTGCATACCCATCTCTCCAGCTCCATGTTCTATTTCTTGAGACCCCACTTATTTACTCATCTCATCCATGTACTTCTGTTTTCCCCATAACATCGCCTTTTTTTCTATCTCCAATCTGACAATTCAGCTTCCTGTCTCTTCCTCTGATATCTATCATAACAAAGGAGATCCCTTTCCAGCTGTATCCCATACACATGTTTTGACTGTCATACACTCATACCCATCATGTTTTATCAAGTTTCTGCTTAGCGACCCATTTCAATGATATACTGTACCGTGGCCCCATTCACAGAGGAACATAGCTCCATCAGATTTTCTTCCAGCGTCAGTATTTCCCTCTCTTGACTGGAGTGCTACAATCAGTATAGAAAATTGTTCTTTCTCTCATCTTCATGAAATCGTTCCTTGATCCCACTTAGCTCTCTAGTGATTGCTCTTTTTCTCTTCTTCCATTCACATCAAAATATCTTGAAAGGGTTGCCTGTATGCGCTGCCTTCAATTTCTCTTCCTCATACCCTCCTGGACCTCCATCAAACATAATTTTCACCATTTGCCACCCTTTATCAAGGTCACTAATAACTTTCAAGTTCCCAAATCATTTATTGGTCCTCATCTTACTTGACTGCTCAAAGGCACTTGATGCAGTTGATCTTGTTATTTGCCCTTGGCCCCCAGGATGCTCCATGTCCTTAATGTATATTTTTTGTCCTTGTACCTGTGACCACTCCTTCCCTGCCTTTACATCCTCCAGCCTTATAGTATTCATTTATTGTTTATGTGAATTCACATCTGGCTGTTCAACCAGATATACCTGAAGAAAGTTGATTTTATTATTCACTGCAGCAGGAAGAACATATCACAGGTAATAGTAGGTAGTTTAATAAGATGATGTTTGAAATAATTATTATAGGTTTTGGTGTTTGTTTTGGATGTTTATGAGTAGAGTTTAAAAAGTAAAAAGGTCACACTTGGTTGACTACTGTTGGGCAATTATACAACTTCTTTAGTACGTAATATCTACAGGGAGATAAAGACTTCTTCAAGGCTAAAGCTAAAATTTATAAAGATGCGATAGTCTTTAATTATTACATGGACAATAGTTGGTCTTTTTGTTTGAACATTTGTGCCTGTGCTATGACATGATTGTAGAATGGGCTCCTGGTTGTCTTGATCCATCATAAGAAGAGTCATCTTGTCTGATGAAAATGCTTACTGAAATTATTTATGGCTAATTGATCAATGCCAGGATGCCAGGGCTACCTGTGAGTCCCAGATTAGCATAGAAAGGACTAATGCCTAGTAGATACTATGAGGCTCCCATATGGTGTTAGAGGCTGATTTTTTCAGGATGTCATCTAATCAGTATCGTAAGTCCCATCAGTGTGTGACTAGTCTTAACTTCATAGCCACAGGTTTTAGGGTAATGGGTCAAAAGGACAGTTGAAAGTCTTTTCCTTAGAGGACCTTTTACCCTGATCATGTCTGGGCCTAGGCTTCTGAGAATCCTCTCCAAGTCCACTTATTCACTTTTCTAAGAGAACGCCATTCTTCTCTTTTGTTTATATATCAGAAATTTCCTTCTTTAGCTTTTATGTAATTATGTTTTTTCTATTATCCCATGCTTGAAATTTGGAAAATTATGAAACATATGCAGTGTTGACCTCTTTTAGACTCCAGGGTTTTCCCTCTGATCCAAGTCACCAGAATCCCCACTTTTAAGTTATGGAAAAGCACCTAACTGTTCTGCCGACATCTGTTCTTTTCCTCCTTTATTCAATTTTTGGCATGTAGTATTATCCTTTTAGAGAGAAGATCATTCTACCCATTTGCAGAAAGCCCTTTAATAGCTTCTTGTGTTTGGTTTCTATCTGATGGTAAAATCTAACATCTTTCTCGACATGTTTGGTCTGATACATTGACTTCCACCCTTCCCACACTGCTTCAGCAACAGTGACCTCCTTGATGACCTTTAATACCCATTTTCTATTTAGGGCTTTTGGAATTGTCTCCCCCACCTCATAGAGTGTTACTTCTCCATATACCTCCTTGTCTTCTTTTTTAGGTTTCTAACCCAATATTATGTGAGTATCCTAACTTTATCTCTGAAATCATAACCTCCTACATGAGCATGGACTCACCACATTTCTTACTTATTTGGTATTCAGTAGCTGGCACCTTATTGTATACAATATTTTGTTTACTGGTTTTATTGTTTCTTTCATCTCCACAGGAGGCAGAACTTTTGCTTGTTTTTCAGTGCTGTATAAAAAGTATCTGTCCATGAGGACTGCTCGGCCATTTCAGGGACAATAGATGCTGAGGTGGTTAGACAGTCAAAGGAAGACGATGTGAACAATGATCAAACTTCCATAAAACGTGGCCCCTGTAAATATCTGCCAGTATGCTGATGTGGCACATCAAACTCTCTTTCATCTTTCTGGCTTCATCCACACTCGTGGTTAGAGGCTAATTTCGGTATATGCTCAGGCTAGACAGGAGTGCCTCCTGGGACACTCTTTTCTGTCCCGGAGAGTGCTTTGTACTAGACATTCTTGTTTCTAAGCATCAGGGACACTAGGCAGCATTACCAAGGGTAAATTACATGTCTTATGAGACTTGACTTAGTGAGAAGCTTTCCCCCATTTAGATAGCATTATCAAAAAGTTTAGGTAAAGAGAGTGCAGAGCACAGTACTGACAAAATCAAATCTAGTAGCAATTCGTTTGTCAGTACTGTGAACGGTCACCATTGCCAGGGGCAGGCTGACATTGAGTAAATATTGCTTGTATCTTTTATCTACAATTTAATTATTCTAGACCTTTCTAACTAAAGGAATAAAAGTGAAGTGAAAGGGTTGAATATCTTTCCAGAACCAAGTTAGAAGCACCAGAACTTGTTTTTGTACTGAATTATAATATTTATTAAACCTTCTGAGACATCTTAAACCATATTGAAATTTTTTTCTTATTCTTTTTCATGTTTTGAGACACAAATTGTGTTCTTTGACCAAGTTCTGGATTGGAACTCACTATATAATTGTGGAGTCCAGGCTAGGTTCCATTTAAGAGAAATGTTCCTCTCCTTAACCTCTTAAATGCTGGAATAACAGCTGTGAGCCACTACATCCAGCTTTAACAGAATGGTTAAGAGCTATATTTACAAAATCTAGAAACCTGTGACTTAACACCAGACACAGTCCAACCTGTTTCACTAACCTTTGAACTAGGATATAAGTGCTTGCCTTGACATTAGCCTTAAATGTGTTCATATTTACATATTTGAATATTTTACATTTCTACGAAAACATAACTTATTATCACAGACATTATCTTAGAGTTAAAATGACGGAATAAGATCAGGGCCTTGCTCAACCCTCATTCTTTTTGTAGGAGATAGGAATTGACAGAGATACACAGCGGAACAAGGTTCAGAGAGCAAAAGATGGTGGAGCATTCAGTCCTAAATGGGGATGTCTTCATCAAAAGCCTCCCCCCAAATCTCGGGAATCTATGCAGAAGAGGAGGCAGAAAGACTATAAGAGCCAGAAGGGTGAATGGCTTCAGTAAAAACAGTATCATCCCGACACAAAAGACCTGGTATCTAAGTGATCTTACGGAGACTGTGACAGAATGCACCTACCATAGCAGCATGGGTTCAAGCCAGATGGTGGGAAGTAGACATATGTTCCCACCCCTTACCAAGAAGCTATTTGCAGTTTATTTCTGCATGAAAATCAGTTTTCTTCATTGGAAAGTCAGTGGATATACCACACACCAGGGTAGGCCTTGTGCTTGTTGTTGGCCAACTTAAAAGGAGCTTCAGTTTTTTGTGGGGGTGGACTTTTTGTTTTGACATTTTTGTCTTTTTAGATTTATATTTGTTTGTTTTGATTTTTGCTTTATGGGTTTTTCTTTAAGAGAGAGAGCGCACATAAAGTTGGGTAGGTAGAAAAGATGTAGCAGGAGTTGGAGGGAAACATTCTCATTATATATTAAATAAAAATCTTTAATTGAAATAAAATTATTCTTGGACAGTTTCATAGAGATAAAGGATGATATACAGTCATATCCACTCTCCAATTTGTCCTCCAACTTTACCTGAACATCTCCCTCATTTCCTGATCTAAGTTTCATGTCCTCTGGTTCTAACAACAACGACAACATCACCCAGTAAGTCCAACTAGTGCTGCCTATTCATGATAACATTTTTAATTTACTTTTGTTTGAATAGTCTAATATTGCTCCAGACAATTTAGAGGTGAACTAACTGACTTTGCTAGCACATGCATTTTTTTTTCAGAGTTCAAGATGTCAGGAAAATAATTTTCTGATAGATGGAATGTTTTGTAAATATAGGCCTCAAACCCTAGTTTTTCTTTTGCTTTTGTTTGTTTTGTTTTTAAGCGATGTGTCCCACATAGGAATTCCAGTATTAGTTCTTGTGCCTTTCAGCTATTTCAATGTGAACATTGATGTATATGACTCACCTGCCAAGTTCAATGACTCAGTTCCCAGAGGCAGTGCAGGCTGGATTTGGCATTACCTTCCTATACTCTTCATCATCACTTACTGCTGTTTTGTTTGATTTTTAATATTCGGTAGCAAATAATGGGGGTATTTTCTTTTCTTGTTCTCCTTACCGTTTTCAATTTATGTCTACTGGATCTATACTTATGTAAAGAGGAATTCCATCATAGAAAGAGAAGGTTGGGAGTCTGGCAGATGAGCCTTTAAGAGACTACTTCTAGAAACAAAAAGATTGTGGATCCCCTAGGGCTCTTACTGGACCTAGAAAACTTAAAAACAACACCAAAATCCTTTCATTCACAGTCCATACCATACAGGTAGTATTTGATATAAAAGTATGCACATATATATTAAAATTTGATATCATTATGTTTTGCATAAGTAGCTTACCCAAAAGGGATGGTCTTGTGAGAATATGGTGATCGGAACACATTGTATGGAAAAAATCTATTTTTAACAAAGATAAGATAAAAATATGGTGATGCTTTGAACCAAATGGTGGAATGATACCTGTAGATGGCAGAAACCGGAACTTAAGACCCTGTAGTCTCCCATCTTCTTGTCACCAACTCAGTTCCTCTGCTCTTTGCCTTTTCTTATCCTCTATTTCTGTCTTTTCATTATAACCTTTCTGAATTTCATATTGAAATAAAAGGGATTAGCTTCTAATTGGCTCTAGTTGAGTCTGGTCCCCATGGTCACCATTGGTCAAGCTTTTGTACGGTTGGGTAAACAACTGGATGGAGTTTCACAGCTATGGAAGTGAATATGGTATGAGAACACAGGGTTGAGAGAAGGAAGTGGGAAGCCAATTTATCATGCCTACTACTCATCACTTCTGGTTTGGCTTGAAAATCTTTTGCAGTAGTTAGGTTCCTGGTTCTGTTGAAAGCATTTATGTCTAGAATTCTAGAATGTACTCTTCAGAGATGCATCCATATATATATATATATATATATATATATATATATATATATATATATATATCACCTGACCTCATCATGCTGTATGTAACTGACAATTCTCTATGGAGACTTGAAGTCCATTATTTTTCTTTCTGAGTCTGGAGAAAAAATCCAAACAGAACTAGGATGCATAACTCTTGGGTTATAAAAAGCAATATGATAATGACCTAGCCCTCTTGAGTGCAAGCTTAGAGTCCTTAGTCAAAATATAAAAGTAGCCTTCTTAATATTACCATGTTGGAAAGATCATGTAGAGGGATCACATAGGGACAAAGATGTCTAATGGTCTCCAATTCTTTTAGTTCTATCTAAGATCATGTAGAGAGATCACATAGGGACAAAGATGTCTAATGGTCTCCAACTCTTTTAGTTCTATCTGTTGTAGCCTTCGATACTTTTGGCCCTCACTCCTGAAGGTAACCATAGCTGACTCCAAGTGAAATAGTGATAAATTGTCTCATTCATATCCGGATTATAGACTCAAAGTGAATATATTCAGCTGTTACTTTTAGCTGTGAAGTTTGGGGACATTAAATAATCATTGAGTTTGTCAATAATGGGAGCCTTGCTGAATTTTTGAATGTTAGCTCTTATGAGATCACAAGCATCTACACTTATAAAGGAATTCATTGAAGTAAATCTGTTTACTTGGAATAAAATAGACCTCTGGGCCTAGGGAATTGACTCAGTAGATAAAAATGTTAGGAATGAACAGCTCAGCACATGATGTTAGAAATACAGTTCAGGTGTCTGGTGCCATATAAAAGCCAGTGAAGGTTGTAGAGAACAATTTGTAGTACCAGCACTCTGGATGCTCACTCTGGTAAGCTCTGGGTTCAGAATATGGCTCTGACTTAATAAAGTTGGAAATAATGAATGAAGAGACCTGGTACCAACCTTGGGCTACCATACCCTCATACATCTGCATACATACTCACAATTTGCTCCCCACACACTACAAGAGCAAAACAGTGCTAAATACAATATAGCCTTTTTACTACTTTTCAGTAAACATCTTTTCCCTTATGTATTACTTCATAGACAAAACTATAAAAGAATAAGATGCTATTGTATTTAAAGGGATAGAACATGATTATTTTGGGGGAGAAACTGATTTTGTCATTCCAAGGGACAATTTGCAATGGATTAGAGGGTTACGTTTAATCTATATTTCATTTTATCAATAAATGCACATGTCACCATTTAGTTGATTTTTTAAATGAGAAAACTTCATTTTGAATTTGAATTTTAATGGTGAGCTTCTAAACTCCTAACATCACCCTCAGATTTTCCAGAGTTTACTGTAAACCACATTCCACATGTATATGACTTAGGCAGTTTAATTGTCTTCCTGAGCCTTAACCATTTATACAGTTCTCAGGATCAATCATGTATATCTACTTATCTGCATTATATACCATATTATATATAATATATGTATAATTTATTTTCTGGGCAAAATATTCAGAAATAAGATTAGTAATTATTTTTCTTTTTCCTTAAGAGGGGGCATAGGATCAGTGATGAAGATCTAGTGTTTCTTTCACACACTTGACTTTCTTCCCATGTTCTTCTATGCATTCCTCTAAAACCCTAACCATCATCATTGTTCTTCCTCCAGCACATGCCTACCCTCACATGGCACTAAGACTACATGAGTAGATCAGAATTTATTCTTACTGTGGATTTCCTTAGTCTCTTAAGTGACTAATACAGTTTCCATAAGGTATGTTTAATATCTTTGGCAGTACAAGTTCTGATCCAAAACACAAATATTTATGCATGCACAAGAAATGATTCTTAGATTTTTATTTTCGTATTTAAATGACATTTTCACAGATATGTTTTTGTATTTTTAAGTTTTACTTATTTCTCCATCAGCCTGAGATGTTAGAGGAAGCTTAGTTAAATGTGACTCATTTATATGCAGATTGAAAATAGAAAAAAAATCTTGACGGTTCTACTTTATTTTCACTACGTCTTAGGGGAAGATAAGAATAAGACAAAGTCTGTTTAAATGAGCCTGAGGATTCTCACCTTGAAAATAGATGTGAACTATTTACAGAGGCAAATACAACCACTTCAATGTTTCCAATATCTTCTCTTAAACTACTGAAATTTTTTTTCTTTTTTATTAGTTCTTTGAGAGACTCATAAAACATGGTGCTTCATATTCATCCTCTCCCAGTTTCTCTCACTCCACTACCAACCTAGTTTTGTGTCTTTTTCTTGAAAGGAATCCTTCAAGACAAAGTTGTGTCCCCAAAATATTTTTAAATGTGGGGGGTCTTCCATTAGAGAGTGGCTGAGTCACCATGGGTTACATTCTTAGAGAATTCTACCCCTTAGAATTCTTAGCTGCCTCTCTAAGCAGCTAACAATTACCAATAGCTCCCCCAGTTCAGTGAACCCAACTCCTATCTCTGTGGTGGAACTTTGTCAGGCTTGGGTTCCCAATGGTTTTGTACATGCTAACACAATATATGCAGCTATCCCACTGTGTCTGGATGATAATGTTTCTTTGAAGTTTTCTACAGCCTCAGGTTCTTATGCTCTTATCCTCTTCTACAGTGAACCCTGAGCCCTGGGAATTGAACTGTAGTGTGTTTCCTGTAGGACTCAGTATTCTGCAATTTCTCATGCTCTGCCCCTTGGCCAGTTTTAGGTCATTGTGCTAAGTGTGATGCAATAGATGCTTATCAGATATAGGCTGAGAGATGATTTGCCTGCATGCAGCTCTAAGTCCTTAGGAGTCCGAATCCATTACTTATTTAGGAGTAAAACAGTGGTAGGGCCTACAGCCCATTACCTCTCTAGACACATATTCTTAGCCTGATAATGGCATGGGTTTCATCTTGTAGTGCGAATTGTGTTCTGGTTGGTTTTCAGGCATTAGTTTGATGGGAACTCTTGGACTATGATTTCACATGAACAAAAGTATCACTACTAAAAATGTTACAGTAAGACAGTATGGATCTGTAAGCCAATCCCACTGGGAGAGAGCTGCTCCACCAGGAGATTGACATACCTAAGGTCACAGGTGAGACCACTACTATTGCTTTAATGCTTGGCACAAGAGGGACCTTCCTGGAGCCCACAAGACACAGGAACTGCGGAACAGCAAAGGACAGGATCCTTCTATTTCCCATCTGTGCCCTGGAGCTAAGCCTGCACCACAGTTCTCTACAACCCAATATCGCCCAGAGTGAGCTGATTGCCTAAAAGTGCTAACACGCAGGAGGGACAAGATACAGTTAGAGACAACAAGAATAGCTAGCACCAGAGAACCAGATGGAGAGATACAAGTGCAAGAAAGTAAGCAACAGAAACCGAGACAACTTGACATTATTGCAAAGCAGCTCTCCCACCACAGAAAGCCCTGTATAGACCAACAAATGGGAAAAGCAAGATTCTGATTTAAAGTCACATCTCGTGATGATGATAAATGACTTTAAGAGAGACAAAAATAACTTCCTTAAGGAAATATAGGAGAAAACAGGTAAACAGGTAGAAGCCCTTAAAGAGGAAATATAAAAATCCCCTAAGAAATTCAGGAAAACACAACCAATCAGGTGAAGGAATTGAGCAAAACCATCAAGGTTCTAAAACTAGAAATGGAAACAATAAAGGAATCACAAAGGGAGACAACCCTGGAGATAGAAAACCTACCAAAGAAATCAGGAGTCATAGATACAGGCATCACAAAGAGAATACAAGAGATAGAAGAAAGCATCTCAGGTATAGAAGATATCAAAGAAAACATTGAAACAACAGTCAAAAAAATGAAAAATGCAAAAAGCTCCTAACCCAAAACATCCAGAAAATCCAGAACACAATGAGAAGACCAAATCTATGGATAATATGTATAGAAAAGAGAGAGCACAACTCAAAGGGCAAGTAAATCTGTCAACAAATTTATACAAGAAAACTTCCCTAACCTAAAGAAAGGGAGGCTCAAAAACATACAAGAAGCCAACAGAACATCAAATAGATTAGACCAGAAAAGAAATTCCTTCTGTCACATAATATGCAAATCACCAAGTACACAAACAAGGAAAGAATATTAAAAGCAGTAAGGAAAATGGTCAAGTAACATATAAAGCAGACTTATAAGAATTACACCAGACTTCTCACCAAAGACTATGAAAGCCAGAAGATCCTGCATAGATGTTATATAGACCCTAATAGAACACAAATGCCAGCCCAGGTGACTATACCTAGAAAAACTCTCAATTACCATAGATGGAGAAACCAAGATATTCCATGACAAAACCAAATTCACACAATTATCTTTCCACAAATCCAGTCCTACAAGGGATAATAGATAAAAAACTGCAACATAAGGAGGGAAACTACATCCTAGAAAAAGCAAGAATGTAATCTTTCAACAAACCCAAAAGAAGATAGTCCCCAAATCAAAACTCTACCACTAACAACAAAAATAACAGGAAGCAACAATCACTGGTCTTTAATATCTCTTAACGTCAATGGACACGATTCCCCAATAAAAAGAGATAGACTACAAGATTGGATATATAAATAGGACCCAGCATTCTGCTGCACACAGGAAACACATCTCTTCACTCTTAGGTAGTAAGCTACCTAAGAGTAAAAGGCTGGAAAAAATTCTAAGCAAATAGTTCCAAGAAAAACTTGGGGTGGCCACTGTAATATTGAGTAAAATCAACTTTTAAGCTAAAGTTATCAAAAAAGATGAGGAAGGACACTTCATATCCATCAAAGGAAAATCTACCAAGATGAACTCTCAATTCTGAACATCTATGCTCCAAATGCAAGAGTACCCACATTCATAAAAGAAACTTTACTAAAGCTCAAAGTACACATTACACTTCACACAATAATAGTGGGAGACTTCAACACCCAACTCTCACCAATGGACAGATCATGGAAACAGAAACTAAACAGAGACAGAGTAAAACTAACTAATTTATGAACCAAATGGATTTAACAGATATCTACAGAGCATTTTATCCTAAAACAAAACAATATACCTTCTTCTCAGCAGCACATAAACATATGGAAACTGAACAAATCTCTACTCAATGGTAATGTGGTCAGGGAAGAAATAAAGAAATTAAAGACTTTTTAGAATTTTATGAAAATGGAGGACAACATACCCAAACTTGTGGAACACAATGAAACCAGTGCTAAGAGGAAAACTCATAGCTCTGACTGCCTCCAAAAGGAAACTGGAGAGAGCATATAATAGTAGCTTAATAGCACATTTTAAAGGTCTAGAACAACAACAACAAAAAGCAAATACACCCAAGAGGAGCAGATGGCAGGAAATAATCAAACTCAGGGCTAAAATCAACCAAGTAGAATCAAAGAAAACTACACAAAAATCCACAAAATCAGGAGCTGGTTCTTTGAGAAAATCTACAATATAGATAAATCCTTAGCTAGACTAACCAGAGGGCAGAGAGACAGTATACAAATTAACAAAATCAGAAATGAAAAAGGAGACATAACGACAGAAACTGAGGAAATATGAAAAATCATCAGATCATATTCTAAATACTATTAGATTCAACAAAATTGGAAAATCTAGATGAAATGGATAATTTTCTAAACAAATATTAGGTACCAAAGTGAAATCAGAATCATATAAACCATCTAAATAGTGCCAGAACCCAAAAGGAAACAGAAGTAGTCATTAAAAGTCTCCCAATCCAAAAAAGCTTAGGACCAGATGGGTTTAGTGCAGAATTCTATCAGACCTTCAAAGAAGACCTAATACCAATACTCTTCAAGATATTCCATGAAATAGAAACAGAAGGAACACTACAAAAATCGTTCTATGATGCCACAGTTACATTGATACCTGTCCACACAAAGAACCAATAATGAAAGAGAACTTCAGACCAATTTCCCTTATAAATATCAATGCAGAAATACTTAATAAAATTCTCACAAACTGAACCAAAAACACATCAAAATGATCATTCATTCTCCACGATCAACTAGCCTCAACCCAGGGATGCAGGGATGGTTCCATATACAGAAATCCATCATCATAATATACTATATAAACAATCTCAAAGGAAAAAAAAGCAAATGATCATCCCATTAGATAGTGAGAAAGCATTTGACAAAAACATTTCAATACCCCTTCATGTTAAAATTCTTGGGAAGATCAGGAATCAAAGACCCATACCTAAACATAGTAAAAGCAATAATGCAAACCAATGGCCAACATCAAACTAAATGGAGAGAAATTTGAAGCAATCCCACCCAAATCAGGGACAAGACAAGGCTGCCCACTCTTATTCAATATAGTACTTGAAGTTACAGCCAGAGCAATTAGACAACAAAAGGTGGTCAAAGGCATACAAATTGGAAAGGAAGAAGTCAAAATATCACTATTTGCAAATGATATAATAGTATACTAAAGTGATCCAAAAATTACACCAGACAACTCCTAAACCTAATAAACCACTTCAATAACATGGCTGGATATAAAAAGCAAATTGGTAGCCTTCTTCTACTCAAAGGATAAACAGGTTAAAAAGTAATTTAGGGGGTTGGGGATTTAGCTCAGTGGTAAAGTGCTTGCCTAGCAAGCACAAGGCCCTGGGTTCGGTCCCCAGCTCCGAAAAAAAAAAAAAAGAAAAAAAAAAGAAAATGTAATTTAGGGAAACGCCCTTCACAATTATCACAAATACTATAAAATACTTTGGTGGGACTATAACGAAGGAAGTGAAAGATATGTATGACAAGAACTTCAAGTCTCTGAAGAAAGAAATCATGGATGACCTCAGAAAATGGCAAAATCTCCCATGCTCATGGATTGGCAGGACTAATATAGTAAAAATGGCCAACTTGCTGAAGGCAATCTACAGATTCAATGTACTCCCCATCAAAATAACAACTCAATTCTTCATAGAGTTAGAAACAGCAATTCTCAAATTCATTTGGAATAATCAAAAACCCAGAATAGCAAAAATTATTCTCCACAATAAGAGAACTTCTGGGGGAATAATCACCCCTGACCTCAAGCTGTACTATACAGCAATAGTGATATAAGCTGCATGGTATTGATACAGAGACAGGCAGGTAGATCAATGGAATATAATTGAAGACCCAGAAGTGAATCCATACAACCATGGTCACTTGATCTTTGACAAAGAAGTTAGAACCCTCCAGTGGAAAAAAGACAGCATTTTTCCTCAAATGGTGCTGGTTCAACTGGAGATCAGCATATAGAAGAATGCAAATTGTTCCATTTTTATTCACTTGTACAAAGCTTAATTTCAAGTGTACCAAGAATCTCCACATGAAATCAGATACACTGAATCTAATACAAGAGAAAGTTGGGAAGAACCTCAAACACATGGGCACAGGGGAAAATTTCCTGACCACAACACCAATAGCATATGCTCTAAAATTAACAATCAACAAATGGGACCCCAGGAAATTGAAAAGTGTCTGTAAGGCAAAGGACACTAGTAGAAAAAGGCAACCAACAGACTGGGAAAAAGATTAGCAGAAGTCCCTATTTGAAAGCCTTGTCTTGTATCTGCCTTGGCCATTGCTGATTTGCGTGGAAATACTTTAGAAAGGCCACAAAGGACAGTGGGTGAGAGTTGGCTGGAAAATTAATTAAGCTAGTATAATGAGATTACTGTAGCATTTTATAAATCATGACCCTATTTAAATACCACCTTCTAATCAATAATATAGGAGAACATAGTGTGTTGAACTGGAGGAAGCTGCCATTTCTGGTGCTCTGTCCACGCTGTCTTGAATAACCACCAGGCGAAGCCGCCCTTCTTTCGGCACATGTAACAGCTGAACAGAAGGAAAACATCAGCAGTGTTCCGTCTCTAGCTCCCAGAAATATTGACTTCTTTTTTTAGTGATACTAAGTCTCATCTAAATGATTAAATCTTTAAAGAGAATGCCAGAGACCCAGCAAATGGTAATTACAATGCCTAATCCACCTCCTCACATCTTCCTGCAAGACAATATTTACTCTGGGTTATGGGTTTGCCAGAACAATCATGGCTGTGCCTCAGCTGCTGGGTGTTGAGCTGTGTCTCAGCCACGAGTTTGTGCAAGATGTTGTGAAGATCCAACTGGAACTCAGACGCTTTGTCAATGGCTAAAAATGTCTCACTAGAAATATATTAGCATTTGCACTTGGATCTCAGCTCGATTTCTTTTTTTACTCCAAGTAATTTTAGCTCTCTCCTCTCGTCTTCCCTCTGCTAATGTACCTAATCTAACAAGCCATATGTGATCGTGAGCTTTGCGATTTTTACAGACCTCTTTAGAGGCGAGCCTGGATTTATTCTTTCTTGAGGTTCTACTATGTATCAGGTGCCTAGCTGGTTACTGAAGTCCAGATTTGTCCAAACGGACACGAAATAAAACGAGTGTCTGGTGTTTCAAACTGTACACGGAGCATGCTCGTTGCGCACCTGGTCACATGTTGTATGTTAGAGATAGTTTTCCTCCTTTTAGCCCAGCCATTTTCTGTGATAATACATTTGTAAGTCTCAGTATCATTTCCTAAAATCACTCCCAATGACTGTCTGCAAGCGTTTTACATGTTTCCGTGTTACCTCTTTTATTCTCCCATAAAATTTTCCCGACTTGTGTTAATTTCCCATTGTTGCTACAACAAAACAATGCATATTGTCTTACATTTCTGAAAGCAGAGACGTCTGAAACAGGTCTCACTGGCCTAAAGTCCATAGTTCATTCCTTCTTCCAGGCGCAAGGAGATAATCTGGGTGGAAGGGGAGGGGTGGCACCTGCTCTGTTTTCCTCCTCTTTCCTTTTCTTGTACTTAGAGGCTACTCCTATTTATCACCCTGCCACCTCACCAGGTCTGCCTCAACTGCTCCCCACCCCCACTACCGAACCACTCTGAGTATATTAGCTCGATGTAAATGTTCTCGGGTGACTGCCCTAAATTTAGCTGGTGAACAACTTTGATTCCCCTTACATAACAGTACACTTTGAATGTTTCAGGAAATAGAATATGGACATTTTATGCTACATACATGTAGATTCTGTCTGTCTGTCTTCTGTCTGTCTGTCTCTGTTTCTCTCCTGCCTCTGTCTCTCTCTTTCTCTCTCTGTCCCTCCCACCCTTTTGCTCCCTCTGTTGGTGGTAAATAAATGTTATTTACTAAATCTTTCCCTAAAAACATTGTTTTAAGAGGAATGTTTTGCTTCTCTGCCCCATTCACAATCTGTGATGTAAAAATCAGCGGCTTGCAGGACTAAATTTAAGGATTAGATAAGACCATTCTGGATTTATAGTATTTAATAGTCTCGTCGATCCAACGTGGATACCCCGGGAGGTCACTCTCCCCGGGCTCTGTCCTAGTGGCGTACGGGAGCATAGGGTACCACCCGATGATGTACAGTCCCTTTCCACAACGTTGGAGATGAAGCTGGGCTTCGAGTCTGCGCCTGCATATTCCTACAACTTCTCAGAGTCCTGTGGACCGTGACTGAGGAGACAAACCATGCAGGAAACAGTCTTAAATCGCAATCTGGGGGTGGGTCTGCGTACTTTAAGCGTTTAATTTACTGACGGAGTGTCTAAAAAAAAATAGTCTCGTCGACATCTTTTTGAGTATCCCCCTCCTTGTTTCTCCTAGTGTCCCTAGGAGATGCCCAAGCCTAGTATGCACAAGTCTACACCGAGCTCCTTCCCAGCAGCTGTGATGCTCAGTGGGCCACTGGCTTCCTTTTCCCATCTAGAGCCTATGCTCGCTTCAGAGACCAGGCTTGCTTTAATTTCAGCATAGACATAGTGATACATTAAAGGTTTTCTCCAAATTATGTTGCTCTTTTTCTTTTGATACACATTAATTACCTCACTCTATATCAGTTACCTTATCATTTACATATGTGCCCACAAATACACACACACACACACAAACATATATACTAAATATATATATATATATATATATATATATATATATATATATATACTAAAGTTCACCTTATATTCAAACGAGTTTGGGTTAATTTGTCCATTTTATGTCCTAGAATTCACATTCTATTTACTCAGTACATGTAGTAAAACAACAGTTGAGTCCTTCAGTAGGAACACAAGTCACACCTTTCTGTTTAGGTGTCCTGGGACATATTTTCTGGAAACTCTGGCTGCCAAGTACAGTTCAGTGAACTGTAACTACGTGAGATTTTGCACCCACCTCTCCAGCTGTACCCACTCATCTTTGACTTTCAGCAAGGCTCGTAGAAGTACGAGCAAAGCTAGCGTGGACTGTCTATCTGGAGCAGTCCAGACAGTGGTTCCTGCTGAAGACCCCCAGATGATGTTTAACTGTTGCTCCTTTGTGCCTCTCCGGAATGTTTGCTGCCTACAATTATAACGAATAGTCAAGTGATTATTCTAAGCCATGGAATTCGGAGATAATTTGTTCTGTGCCAAGGGATGTCTGGAATACTACTCAGCAGCTTTCAGGGCCTAAATACAGTGCAATGCACGTTAAGTCTCATTTCATGAGACCTTAAAGCTGTCACAATGTTAATACAGGGATACATTTTTCGAGCATAGAAAATACAGGGCTTCGATTTTAGACAGGACCACAGCGTTGGTCTTCATGCTTGCTGCTGCCTATACGAAATGACGTATGTTGTCTTGACTGGGTTTTCAGGCCTTCCTCAGATAGTGTCCAGAGTAAATTAACAAATATTGGTTACGAAAAGAGAAACTCTGATCATAAAAATAGCCTATACATTCCAGTAATAAAATGAAAATCTGATGGAACATTGCCATCTTCCTTTCCCATGTGAACAGCTCGGATCCTTTCATTCATAACAGAAGAAGAACAGAGATCACATTTTTTTCCTTGGTGTAAGTGTGCTCATTAGTAAATCATGCTAAGACTTAAACTTTAAAAGTTTAAATAATGAAAAGTACTGGTCAAAAATTTAATTTTAGATAAAAATGAAGCCCACAGAGATAAGTATTAATGCAACGGAAATGTGTACTTGAGTCCCATGATTATAAAATAAAGATAATGAGTAAGAAAAGGATCTTTAAAATAGCAGTCCATGTTCCTCCATGAGAAGATGACAATAAGAATGGGGAGCACACCTGTAATCTAAGGCTGTCATCCTAGTACTTTTGAGATCTAGGCAGCTTGACGTCAATTGGACTATACAGGAAGACCTTGTAAGTAAGTACTATGACTGTCGCTCACTAAAATAACAGACTGAGGAAAAGAATAGCATACTTTAATAAAAACACAATAAAAATAAGATTATGGTAAGTTGAATTGTATATAGTGTACCATTTATCACGTTTTTAGGAACAAAAAACATTAGCTTGGGACATTTTATAATTTAATACTCTAGCAAATAATATTAATGGCAGGTTTGTTAGGAGGTCGCACTCAGGAGAGTTCACTGTCCCCACAGATTGAGGTTGGCCAGGGGAATCCCCATGCCACTGGGAGAGAGAGATGGGGGAGGCCGAAGAGAAAGAAAGAAAGGGCACGTGGGCAGAGAGAAGTGCAGGAGAGAGAGACCAAAATGTCTGGATTATATAGGGAGGAGCCTGTCGGGGAAAAACTGCCCAGTCCCTGGGCTGGAAAATTCAAGGTTGGGGGCAGGGTATGTCAAGTAGGGACTGAGGGATGCTGGGGGAACCTGAAGGCTAGGTTTGCTTTTCGTATGTAAAATATGCACTTCAGTCCCTTGTCCAGAGGTCTGAGACCAATTTCTATGTATTTGACTAAATATATTACAAGTTGTCTTGGTATTGCACTACCTGAGGTCCCAGCTATACCTCTCTTTGGCATGTACCCAAAAGATGCTCCAACATATAACAAAAACACATGCTACACTAGGTTCATAGCAGCCTTCTTTATAATAGCCAGAAGCTGGAAAGAACCCAGATGCCCTTCAACAGAGGAATGGATACAGAAAATGTGGTACATCTACACAATGGAATATTACTCAGCTATCAAAAACAATGACTTTATGAAATTCATAGGCAAATGGATGGAACTGGAAAATATCCTGAGTGAGGTAACCCAGTCACAGAAAAACACACATGGTATGCACTCATTGATAAGTGGCTATTAGCCCAAATGCTTGAATTACCCTAGATGCACAGAACACATGAAACTAAAGAAGGATGATCAAAATGTGAATGCTTCACTCCTTCTTTAAAAGGGGAACAAGAATACCCTTGGGAGGGAATAAGCAGGCAAGGTTTAGAACACAGACTGAAGGAACACCCATTCAGAGCCTGCCCCACATGTGGCCCATACATATACAGCCACCAAACTAGATAAAATGGATGAAGCAAAGAGGTGCAGGCTGACAGGAACCGAATGTAAATCTCTCCTGAGAGACACAGACAGAATATGGCAAATACATAGGCGAATGCCATCATTAAACCACTGAACTGAGAACTGGATGCCTGTTGAAGGAATCAGAGAAAGGACTGAAAGAACTTGAAGGGGCTTGAGACCCCATAAACAACAATGCCAACCAACCAGAGCTTCCAGGGACTAAGCCACTACCCAAAGACTATACATGGACTGACCCTGGGCTCCAACTGCATACATAGCAATGAATAGCCTAGGAGGGGCACCAGTGGAAGGGGAAGCCCTTGGCCCTGCCAGGTCTGGACCCCCAGTGAATGTGATTGTTGGGGGGAGGGCAGTAATGGGGGGAGGATGGGGAGGGAAACACCCACATAGAAGGGGAGGGGGAAGGGTTAGTGGAATGTTGGCCTGGAAACCAGGAAAGGGAAAACATTTGAAATGTAAATAAGAAATACCCAATTTAATAAAGATGGGAAAAAGAAGTTGTCATGGGAAACTCAATACTGAGCCAATTGTTGGTGTAGAATCATGATGTAAGCACATGCATCCAGCATAAGAATGTCTCTCCATCCTTGCTCTCAAGCAATGCTTGGCATATGAGAATTTTGTGCTGTGCATAATTCATTGAGTTTCCATGTAAGAGCATCTGATGTTAGGACCACTGCCGGCAACAAAGAACAAATGGATGATCAAATCTGAGTTAACTAGCTGCAAGTCAACATTTTCTTACAGACTGACTAGGGTGTTTTGAGTACTAAATATATAGTATTCGTCTTGGCCACAGTGAAATGGAAAAATTGTAAGCTTTTCCCACTGTCTTTTCCAAATGGCGTTTTTCTATTTCCCTGCTTGTTTTGGATATCTATTTCCAATAAGATCTTGAGGAAACCCCTTGTCTAAATTTTATATTTCTTAGCATTCTGATTTTGCCAGTTAAGGAAAGTAAAATTGTTTTCCAATCCAACTGGGCATGGTGCTTGCCAATTTACCAGGAAGATATTTAAATACCTGAATCTTTGAGATACAGACACCAGAGTTAGACGTCCAGTTACACAGTTTACTCAGTCCCTGGAGGTTTGGCCTGAGATTCTGCTTCTCTCCCAAGCTCCAAGGTGCTGCATAGCGAGAGGTCCACAAAACATGCTAAGTGAAAGAGGAGTGTAGACAATGCTTCCTCTTTCTGCTTTCTCATGTGTTGACTATGCATATACTGCCTACTTCGCACTGATGCTCAGGAACGATCCTGTCTGCCTCACACGGGTGTCGGTGAACGGTGCACTAGGTGAATTGCCTGCCTCAAATTGATCTCGTGGGTGTTGTTAAAAGTGGGCCACGGATTTCTACAAAGAAATTTCTTTTGCAATATCCAAGTGGTGTTTAGAGAAAGTGCTGATGCTGTCAATAACTTGATGAGAAGAAGAATTTTTCTGATATTTTAGAGAATGCCAGGCCAAAGGTCCTAGAAGTGAATTTTGACAATATAACTTACTGGTACCTTCACCAGTCCCTTTAGCCACCTGTCCCTTTGGCTTTCTCTGATCGGCTAATCATGCCCTTGTACAGTCCACCAGTTGTTCTTTAATAACTCAGGTACACAAAGGGCTTTGACAGTCTAAGATTGAATTGTATGTTATTTGGTGCAAGTCCTTACAAACACTTATGCTAAGGGAACATTTTTTCTTCTCACGGTCAGATTTAGATGTTTCAAGAGGTGTGTTCAAAGGAGAACAAGGTTGTGGAATCTTGATTCTGTTTGCTTTTGTATGTTAGTTATCTACTGACCTAGAGAAGCCTCCATTTTGTGTTTCCATAGAGAAAGAATTCAAAGCCAGCTTAAACCACTGTTTAAAAATAATAATTTGTGAAAGACAGAAGTTAGATCATGGGTCACTTAAGGAAAGGGGTAGCATATCATTCCAATCTCACTTTAGTTCTGGGCTTCTTGAAGAACTTAAATGGAAGAGTTTCTTTCCTTTCCATCATAGATAGGAGCCCAGGGAGGCTAGGAGATATTTCTTTAGTGTTTTTAGATGCTTGCATTACACTGTAATTCCAGGAGACTATATATAAATGCAGAAAGCCTGGAATTTCAGACCCTCAGTGCTGACCAAGCAGAGCATAGAAACAGAAGAAGCAAGCTGATATTGCCAGCACTTGGCTATCACTAGAATTTGCAGCCCTTATTTTCTTAGGAAAAATGCCTTTTCTCTTTTCCCTAAAGATTAATTTTCTCAAAGGTCAGTTGTCATCCTGCTATAACTGCACGTTAAAATGTGGAATTCATAAAATTAGACCTAGTTAAATACTGAAGCAACTCACATAGTACATTATCTTGTGATGGCATTTTTAAAATTAGTGTGTTTAAGGTATAAGTAGTATTTACAACTGGACACCTATTGAGTAGCTCGTTCTTGCAACAGTGGTTATCTTTCATAATCCATTTGAAACATCCTTCACGGTCCCGTTAACTTTAAGAGGGTATAGATTCCTCCTTGGGATTTTTAAGAGAAGCACTACAAGCCTTTGATTTTCTTCAGCCCTGTTTGAAAGATGAAGATGTCAGGATGGATGACAGCTAATGAACTGGATGTTCAATAGTTCATCACCTTGGTTTTTCCTGAAACCGTTCCTTGTCCTTGCCTGGTAAATTGAAATCACTTGACTTTGTTGCAATACCTGACAGGAGTCAAATCTCTAAAATATCCAGGCACAGTAACTTCTTTTAGCATCACAAATCTTTGGCTGTCTGTACCTATTAGGTCAGCAGGTTAAGGTAAGAAAAGATGAGACCACAGTTGCGTTCTATCTGGTCCTTGTTGGGTCTGTGCACACCAATGACACATGTTCTGGACATAGAGCCTTTCACTGTGACACTAGAAAAAAGGACTAAAGAGAAGTTTGTGCACAGAGCAGTATAAATGACTTATATACTCAGAGAAATACTCATACAATAAGCCCATGCATGACTGACCATTTGTGTTTTATTCTGTAAATTGCACTTACGGTATTTTTGTTTATTGAAGCAATGATAATGCCAAGATATAACTGAATTATAAAGTGGCTGTACCCTGTATTTTTGTATAAAATTATGAAATAGCCTCCATAAATAAAAATTTAAATAATACCAATTGATTTATTTTATGTGACATTCTAGTATAGACTGTATTAAGGGAAATAGCCTAAATGAAGAATTTAGGATACTTGATACAGCACACACTTCAGCCATAACTTACTAATAATATTGTCCAAGTATATACTATTTCCCAAATATTCAATGAAACCAAGCCTTATTAGTAATAACTGTGACACCTTTTACTTATGTCTATAGATTGTTAAAAAAAAAACAAACAAATAAATCAATACCGTAATAGTAAAGTACACATCTATTTGGCTTTTGTAATTTTATTTGTTTATTTTATGAGAAAAATCTTAGTCTGTAGCCCAGGCTATCCTAAACCTGGCTATCTTTCTACCATGATCTCTTATGTGCTTGGATTATAAAATATGCATAGGTTGCTTTCTATTCATTAAATCTTGGATTTTATCAACCCAAAACCATTTGATTAATTTTTGCTAATTGCTAATTTTCATATACGACACCACAAAAACCATGGTGATCAAATAAAAGAAAGAGAAATGAAATAACCACAAAAGTTCATAATAACTAATATTGGTAGGTGTTTCAAAGCAAAGATAGCATCCTTACAAAGAGAATAGGGCACTTGACTGGGATTATGAGATACATGGGGATTACATTTCGAAGAGCTGTCATCTGAGGCCTGAAGCTTGTGCACTTCCCAACTGACTGAAGAAGAGACCATGCATGTTGAGACTGTGGAGTGGTCACTCATGATCGTGTAGGCTTCGATCTACCTTTAAATAGTGGAATTACATTCCATTATTATTTATTACCAATTTATTGTAGCACAAGAGGGACATATCAGTTATTGTTTGTGTCATTCTTTGGAATTGTAGTTAATTGAATTCCTTGTAATTCTTCTTATTTTTGTTAGTTCAATGTTTAATACACCATTTATTCATATATAGTGAGTACATGAGTGTTTCATCTATTAGATGCTATCCCTGGTAGTTCTCTCTTTCAAAAGACAGAATTTTGACCAGATAAATGGAGAGTGGTTTCCAGGCAACTTGTATTTCACTGCCTATAAATTTCAGTGATAGACAATTAGACTTTGATTTCTTTGGATGTAAGCTTTTATTATGTTAGCAAGTGGTTGCGTAAAAGTTCTGATGAAAATGAAATGAGCTGATCTCTAACGGAACTTATTAAAGTTGCCAGGTGTGTCCTCGTCAATCCCTTCCCTTGCCTGTGCTCTTATTCAACCACCTTATCAATCTATTTGAGATGTTGAACCAGCATTCCGTCTGTAGCTATAACTTATCCCTTTCAGGGTGAGCAGGTGTATGTGCTTCAAAGCTAAGAAACATTTACTGTGCAATTTGCTTTAAAACAATGTATACCTCTGCCATTTGAATTAATGTCCAGAAGTTAGACCAGAAACAGCTCTGACACTTAGATACCATTTCTTTGTCTTTGTTTGCTTGTCTGAAAGCACTCTTGTGCCGAATGGCATTCTGAGGCCAATACTTAAAAACCACCTGAGACAAAAATCTGTCAATAAACTTTCATCTTTGGAAAACATTATCTTTTCAAAGAAACTAAATGACTCTTAAAGATACAAATATTTAGTGTCATTGGAAAGTAATTCATTATGGAGTTGGATGCCTATCTGGCTGAGTGTCACAGTGGTAAGTTTGTGTGTATTTGGCACTTGGTGAATGGAATATCTCTCCAGATGGAATAATGCTTGGTTGGTGTTCAAGGTGTCCTTTTCCTTTGAAGAAGACTGTCCTGTAGCGAATAACTTCAATTTTGACTTGCTTGTATCATTCCAGTATACACATGATTTAATGTTAAGTAGCTCTCTGATGGTGTCAATGTACTTTCTCTTGAAGCATCAGTGATGTTTTGTATCTGTATTTAGAGGACATCTGAAACTGCTAACCATAAAAATAACATACAGTTACTAAATGGAATTATAATCTCCTCAGTGTTCTGGGTTTCCTTTTTGGTGCTTCTTATATCCATGAATAATAATGATTCAAAGATCATCGTTACATGTGTTGAAAACTACTTTGGAGCTATGAAGGCCTGTGACTTTAATACTGAAAAATGAAGCTTACCCATTCTGGGTTTTCAACCTGGCTATACTGCGCTACTTCGGGATAATTGAATCTTTGGTGGTTGTGACTTTTTAATTCTGAATCCCACTGTTGTTTGAATCACTTATGACTATAACTACCTTTCATGCACTGAGGACATACTAGCAAATACAGTGAAAATATTTCACATAACTAAATCACCCTCACAGGTTCTGTGTTTCCTGCTTCCTGAACTTTTTCCTTGGAGTCATGTTGTAAGGCAGGTGCCTTATGAAACATGCAGTTTCCTTAACCAGACCTTGCCCCTGTGTTAAGCTTCATGTATCCTCAAGGATCAATCAGTTTTCCTCTACTACCCACATAATGCCTGTGTGTACTGGTACATATGGCATTAATCCCAGTAATTGGAAGCAGAGACAGGTAGATCTCAGCCTGGTTTTACATAGTGAATTCCATATTAGGCGAGGCTCAAAGTGAGACCGTGTCTCAAAGAAATCCTGTTTTTATTGGAGAAGATATGCGTACTTGTAGTTTTTCTTTTCTTTCTATCAATTTTTTTCTGAATACCATTGGAGTGTTAGGAGTGGGGATTAGATAGTGTGTGTAGATACATCACAATAAGCAAGGCCTATTTGTCTGAAATTTATGTATGTTGGTATATTCTGATTCTCGATAGTATTGTCCTTTGTAGATTGATATATCCTTTCTTGGTGCAACAACATACCAGGAACCTATGAATCATGCCTTCTTTCCAAAGTTAACCCTGGTTTAGGATAGGGTCTCCCACAATCTGGGCACTTAATTCAGGATTTCCTGGGCTGCTTGGGAAAGCATTTTCTGTGTACTTCCCAGATGGGATGACCTGAAATGAAAGCATAGCAACACTGTGATCTGCATTGCCATTATCTCCAGTGTGGTTGTGCTAAGAGGTGGGCCCTTGAGGAAACAATTAGACTTTGGGAGGTCAGGATCCCCAAAGAGTGGAGGATCTATGATCTGATTAGTTCTTTATATGAAGGGAAGGATACACTTTAACTCCCCTTTCATTTCTCTGATAGAGCAAGAAGGTAGCTATCTGTGAATCAGAAAGATCATCCTTACCCGATCATGCCTATACTATACACCAATCCTGGACTTCCAGCTTCCTGAACATTAAGAAACCAATGACCATGATTTAAACTACCTGTTCTATAATAGCTTCTTACAGCAGTACAAAGAAACTGAAACATCTAGTGTCCTGCAGGAAATTTACTGTATCTGGACCTGCAGGTAATGTTACCCTTCAGTTTGGTAAAGAAGACTGAAGGATAGAAAGAATGATTACTAATAGTTTACCAGTTCTAACATCTAACCTCAGCTTTTCTGGGGTAATAGCTATTGCCTACTATTATGTTTCTATATCTTTCTTTCTGACTCCTTGATACATTCTTTCTAACAGCTTTCTTTAGTGCAGAAAAGCACAATTTGGGTGTTTAAATGCCTAAGTGTCCTGATCACTAATCTGCCCTTGGCTAGCCAAGAGACTGGTTGTGTAAGACTCCTTAAATTTCAGCAGAGTTAACTGAATTTGCCTCAGCATTAAATTTAAGAATATCATGTGACCTCCCAGTACATATTAAAATTGACAATATCCCTTTAGTCTTCCACATAAAATCATGCTATTTTTGAGATCCTGCAATATTCATAAACCATCATTGAATTTTCTGAAATTCAAACAGCACATTAAGATATGGCAGTAAATATGATTTATGGGGTGATACGTCTTTTTGGCATGTGCTATAGATTTTAATTCTTGGTTATTATTATTTAGGATATCATTGCAAAGTGCTTGAGAATAAGCTAATGGAAAAATATTTATATTAAATAAAAGTAAAAATATAATGCCTCTTCTAAATTTTGAGGGGGTGACTAATCCATGATTCAGAAAAGTAGAAGTCATTCATCATTCATTTACTTTATGCAATAGAAGCTTCACGTGAATATTTTCTCAGTTGAAAAGTTATGCTTGATTGCATAAGTCTAGGTTAAAAATAAAAACATTAGCTAAATAGAGTATTTACATATGAGAAAAGAAAAATACAAGTTGCCAATTCAACTTAGCTGTATACTGCATGATTGTAAACATATTTCTTTTTTATTTAATTGACCAGAGATTGACTATAGTCAGATTTGTCTAACTTTAAATGAATGAATTAAACTACATTCACTATGGGTTGATAAGTAGAAGATATTTATTGTGCATTCTTAGCTTTATGCAGCTGATGTAACGCAGCATTCATTGCTTCCAATGTATGCCATTAGCACAACAGGATATGTGATTTTCAGCACTTGGAAGGCAGGGGCAGATAAATCCCTATCTTGGTCTATATAGAGAATTCAGGCCAGTCTGGGATGCATGGCTATACCTTGTTCTAAAAAAAAAAAATCAGCATTTATGTTTCCTTATACGTTTTCAGTGAAAGCTAAAAATTTAAAGCAATGTCCTGACTTATCAGATATAATAATAATAATAATAATAATAATAATAATAATAATAATAATAGTACCAAAATGATATATCTCATTTAATTTTTGTACTTCTAACAAAGCTCTCATTTGGAGAATCCCATCATAAAGAGTGAAAGGCTGATGAGCCTGCAGGGTTGCCTTACGAGTTTTCTCCAGGATCTGTGCTTTCCCTGGCATTTTCCTGAGGAAGACAGCCTTGGCTAGAGGTCTGGAACATTCATGGCTAACATATATCTGTTCAATTTGGTTATCTTTTAATTTTACTAATGTTTGGGTTAAGAAGAAAGAAACTCTGTTGGCTTCCTTAAGAACTTAGGAGAGCTGAAGATTTAAAAAATATTCCTTAGTTGCTAATCACAAGGGTAAAGGAAATAACAAAACAGCTTACAGCTTATATTCTTGGAAAGTTTGGATAATAAAACATTTCCAGTGATGTCTTAAATAATCTTGCATAATGACTTACCTGTGTTTGGGACACATGAGATAACTATGAGTCAATAAATACAGAGTGGAGACTATAAGGGGTTAAGTCATAACCCATCTCAGATGCCACATTTACATGGGACATGATATATACCATTGTTTTTATATGACCTATTATCTTCTTTATTCCCAAGGCTCTTCATGACACTTGACAAGAAGGGATAAAGAGAGAAATGATATTATTAGACAATGATGACTTACTAAAATATAGATCAACAAGCTTGTGGAAGAGTGTCTTGGATTTTATTTTATTCATCATTGATTATGACTCCTTTTGTCCTCAGGTGCATTTGTGACATTCATGTGAAACTAATTATTGTTAACCCGTGATACAGTGTTAAGGCAGCCATGAGACACATAGAGCGTCATCTCCTCACTAATAATACCCTTAAGCTGTCTGCCTCAGGGAAACCAGAGGTGAAAAAATGAGGGAGGAACAATAGCTACTCAACTTAAGGAACTGTAGTGATAGCAACAATGAAAATGTTTTTAATATGAATAATGTTTTCTTTTGTTTTGTATAAAACCAAATGAAAGCATTTTAGGTGTCTATTTTGAGTGAATAGAGGCATGCACTCCAAATAAAGGTCTCCTCCCTCTCCTCCTCCTCCTATTCCTCTTCCTCCTCCTCTTCTTCCTCCTCCTCCTCCTCTTCCTCCTCCTCCTCTTCTTCTTCCTCCTCCTCTTCTTCTTCCTCCTCTTCTTCCTCCTCCTCCTCTTCCTCCTCCTCCTCTTCTTCTTCCTCCTCCTCTTCTTCTTCCTCCTCTTCTTCCTCCTCCTCCTCTTCTTCCTCCTCCTCTTCCTCTTCCTCCTCCTCTTCCTCTTCCTCCTCTTCTTCCTCCTCCTCCTCTTCCTCCTCCTCCTCCTTCTCTCTCTCTTTTTCTCTCTCTCTGTCTGTTTCTCTCTCTGTCTCTCTATCCTGCCTCTCTCACATACACACACACACACACACACACACACACACACACACACACACACACACGAAATAGACAGAGAGACAGACAGACAGGCAGGCAAGCAGCCAGATAGATAGATAGATAGATAGATAGATAGATAGATAGATAGAAAAAAATAAATATGCATAAATTGTCCTGTGTAGTAGTAATCCATCGTCCATTGGTGCTGGCTATTCTGGAAAGTCTTGATTTCATTTTCAACAAACTGTATGTTATTATGACAACTCATGCTTATTTCACGTCCTTAGAGGATTGAATAGTAAAACACGACACAGTAGACACCTTTGAGGACTTTCTGTGAATTGACTTCTTAATAGGTGGCGCAGTTGGCCTAGAATAGTCAGGAGACTTGCAGGAATATCTTCAGGGACAAAGAACTAAAGCTTTTAATTCATCAACCACATAACAGGACAGTGTATAGAACTATGAGTGGAGCATAAAGACAAAAAAGAAGATTGCCTTATAACTAGTTGATTAACTGTACAGAAGGCTATAGTTAATGGATTGGCGCACAAATATGGAAGTTTGCAGTGGTATGTAGTAGATATTCAGCTTATTTAGTTAGTGTTTGTTTCCCTCACTGTTTTAGATGAAGAGAAAGAAGAGGTGCTAACCGAAAATGTGGATGGGTGGGAATACAAACTCAGCATGATCGCTTGTTCCTCTCTTCTGTTCATTAGGTTAACAGTATAGCCCTATCCTAGAGACTGCAAATGTTAAGAGTCTTCCTGCTATGCAAATGAGGTGAAGGTTGAGGTGTAAGTTCTCCATTGTCAGGAGCACCTTTCTGGAAACCCTCATTTCTAATATGTACTATACAAGAGAGCGGCCTCTAGAGATAGATGATTTCAGAGCCTTGACATCTGACTTCTATATGACATGTGATCAGTGTACAGCATGCATTGGTGTCAAAGACTTACAATGGAAAGCAACATATATGATCTTTTCAAGTTTATACTGATTACATTATGAAATGATAATATTTTTATTTATGTATAATGTATATTTCTAAAATTAAATTTTTCTTGTTTTTTCTAATTTAACTAGCATGGCTGCTAAAAACTAAAATGTGGACTCCTTTATATTTGTTGTTGGATAGCATTGCAGTAAGTGAGGGCTAGAAACTCAGACGAAATGACAATACCACGTGACAAGGAGAGAAAATAAGAGAGCACACTATCCGTTACCCCACTCTTATATCTCTAGGACTTTGCTAGTATTACACAGTGATTACCTGCTCAGTGTATGTCATTATAACAAAGAGTTGTACCACTGCATTTAGGTCCAAAATATATCAGATTGGGTAACGGGTCAAATTTAACAATAATATATTGTATCCTAAATTTTCCTTGTAGGAAAACTACAGGACTGTGAAATCAGTTATATCAGAAGAATGGTTACACTAGAAAAATAGAGGGTTGATGAGGAGGTTCAGCAAGTGAAGGGCTTTCCACATGGGTCTGATGACCTGAATTCAATTTCTGGAACCCATATAGGTAGAAGGAGAGAACTGACCCCTAAAAGTTGTACTAATATCCCCAGATGCATGCTTGCACTTATTACACACACACATACACACACACACACACACACACACACACACCACGCCTGGGCATACACATGCATACACATACACGCACTCACACATACACACAAAAATAAATTTATGTAAATTTTCTAAGTCTTAAGAGAGTATATCTACACAGTTAGTTACAGGCCAGCCAGGGCTACAAGGTGAACAATTTTTCTACATTTTAAAATACTCAATGTAAAATAAAACACGATTTTCTTTTGTCATTTGTTCAATTCATGCTAATTATATGATGAACCCACTACAAAATTCAACAGAATATTTGATTTGACTGATAAAAATATACTTCAAAGAGCAGAGGTAGTGACTTAGTATATGTCTAAATTCAGCCATTTTTTGGGAGCCCACTCAGTTTATAATTCCTATAAGACAATCCCATTTCAACATTTTGAATAGAGTTGTGTGCATGAACTGAAGAATAAGAAATATGTGTTAACAATATTGATGTAAACTACATGTGTGTGCAAATGACAAGTAGCCATGTAGATGACTGTGTCCATGGAAAGTATACTGTTAGAAGGAATCAGTATCACATGTAGAGGGAGTGAGGAAAAATGAGGCTAGGTCAAGAGCACGAAAGGAAGCAATCAGAAAAGTTATCAGTCAGGAAAGTATGGCTTTGCATCAGCAGCCGAGAGGAAGTGTGAAAGATATGAGGGTTCTTAGCAGTGCTCTGGCTGAGTGTGATCCAAGAATAAAAGGGTAAGATGTCCCATTTTCATTGAATAACTAGGGGGTTAATGGTGTCCTTAACAAGAGCAGTTTTAATGGACTGATGGACAATGAAGCCAGAGAACAGTGGATTAAAAAGCAACAGTGAGGAGATGAAGTGCAGCAGGCGAGAGGAGATAATTCTTATTGAAAGTCTTGTCTGACATATTGATATCATGAATCTCTTGACATGATGCCCTTGGAAGGACACAATATCATTTCTGTGTGATTCCTGATAAAACTCAAGATGTTTTCAAATTTCAGTCATGAGAAAAATAAGCAACAAACCCAACTGAAGGTCATTCAACAAAGTAACTAATGAAGGCTCTTGAAAGGCGCTAAGGTTATGCAGAGTAAATGGAACTGATACCGAGCACAGGGAACTACAGAGAAATGGTGACTCATTGCAATGCAGGAACCTGGACTGGACCCTGGAAGAGAACACAAGACAAATGCAAGCTGGTGAAATCTGAAATGCCTTTCATTGCATTGTCTCGCACCAATTATTTTCTGGTTCGACAGTGCGCTGACTTTAGGGGACATTGCAAAGGGTTATATGGAGAGTTCACTAACTTCTGAATTTTCCTGTAGGTCTAAAATTAGTTCAGAAACAGATTTTGCTCGGAGAGGAACAGGAGAAATGGGAAAGGTTGGAAGCAGCATGGGGCCGAGGAGAATTTCAAATTAGCTGAGGAGATAAAAATGATTGGTAATATTTCTAGGAGATTATCATATGGTGTGTACTATGCCAAATGCCTTGTGGAAAATTTTTAATTGTTCGAACCTAACTATATGATGGAGAAAATCTGTCTTTGCTGCTCGCTGTTCTACTTTTAAACATACAGAATGGAGACATGAATGAGTTTAAATAGGATACACAAACAGCAAGTGGCAGTGTTGGCATTATGAAGCTGACTTGCAAATTTGCTGTATTTTCTATAAGATGGCCTATAGTTCTGCATGTTTAAAAGCTTATTTATTTTGTATATCTGCGTGTGTGTGTGTGTGTGTGTGTGTGTGTGTGTGTGTGTGGCACATGCATGTGTGTGTGTGTGTGTGTGTGAATGTGCATGTATGAGTGCCTACATCTATGTATATGTATCATGTATACATGTCTGGTGCCTGGAGAGGATAGACAAGGGAACTCGAGCCCCTGAATTTGAAGTTATGGGATATTGTAAGCTGCCATAGTGATGCCTGGAACCAAAAGTAGGTCCTCTTCAAGAGCAGCAAGTGCTATTAACCACTTAGCCATCCTCCCAGTCTTCAATTAGATATCTTTAACTAATTAAAGCACGGAAGAGGAAAAGAAAACACAAGACAAGGACAAGATAGAAAGTCGAGTGCCAAATCCAGCATGTGAATAAAGTAAATGGAGTTGGCTCCTACTGTGGACACTGCATTCATAGTAAAAGTGAGAGAAGCCTAAGGAGCAGGTAGACAGGCAGTGAACATAAGCCATGCTAGGTGGAGATTTGGAGAGCTCTCAGGTGATCTTTAGTTTCTTGGTGAAGTAGGAGCTCATCAGCTCCACCAACATCCAGTTAGATAACAGTAATGTTGAATATTGGAGGGAGTGGAGAGATTGTAGTTAGCTAATGTGGAGGGAAGGGAAGAGAGCTGGTAAAGAACACTGAGAGGGTAGCCAGGCTGCATTAAAGGCAAGGGGGCAAGAACACACTGAGCAGCATGTCGACTGTCTTTGTGGAGGTGTGACTTCTGCAGTGTGTTCTGTAGCTCTTGCCATGCACTGTTAGTTTCATTCAGACGTGGAGTTTTGCTGGGTGCTCGCTTAATAAAGTAATTTATTAAGAAATAGAAAGATGTCGATAAGAAATTAGTAAGATAAATAAACTCAAATCTAGTAGAAACAGTTGTTGGCAGGAGAAGGCAGCTGAGGAAAATTTAGAGCAGTCAGTTTATTGCTTCAACTTTCTTTAATTGCTAATGTTTTTCATGTAATTACTAAATACTTCTTCTAGTAATTATCCATGACTATATTTTCTAAAGGAGATCTTTGTTTTTATTGTTTGAGAATAATTCATGTTAAAGATATATTTCAATTAATAAGCATGTCTTAAATACGTTCCTAGTTTCATGATTCATATTTTTACTTTTTGTATGTTATTTTATTTGATTTTCTAGATATGTCTATCCAAATAAACAGCTATTAACTATAAAGTTTTATGAAATTTAATTATTATTTGAATCTCATTTAAATTAAATAAAATGTAAAATCCATTGTACAATCTTAATAACTAAATTTTAAGTGCCCAATAGCTACATGTTGCTAGCAGTTACTATATTACACTGTACAGCTATTGAAATTTTAATTATGTTAGAAAATTATATTAGAAGGCACTGCTATAGAATTTTTTCTAATTTGGAAGGCTGATGTAGCCTTTCTAATTAATTTTTGCTGAATGCTTGCAGAAGATTTTTTTTTAATCCCGAAATGCTAAAAATGTTATGTTAAAGGTTTCTTTTGATTTTTCTATAGGTTTTCTAAAATGTTATTTAAGTTATAAATATATCTGAAATGTTTTGTCCTATGTGCTGATCTAAGAACTTGTATACTTTTTAACTTTCTGATCAATAAAGTTTAATGAAGTTGAAACCATTATCTCCAACATTTAATATTCAACATTAAGTATTTATGTTTTATTTATTGGATATTTATTGTATCACATTGAATTTTTAGTTAGAATTAACTGCAGTTTGATGAAATGGTTGTCAACTGTTATGAAATGGATTCTGTGTTTTGCAAGTTGTAGGACAGATAAGTTAATATGTTTTGTATGTTTGTGCATGTGCATGTGTGTGTGTCTGTGTGTGTGTGTACGTGTGTGCTTGTGTGTGTGTGTGCATGTGTGTGTAGAAGAGGAGTAAGGGACTGTAATGAGACTGTCATGAATATGCTTGGATGCCTCTCTAGTTTGTTCTCCTGAAAAACCAGCCTTTTTTGTCTCAGTTCAAATCGGTGAGTAGGTGCATAGCAAACCAGGAAGACATCCCGGAAGACCATTCTAGTTATAGTTTGTGGAAGACAACTCATTCTAAGATATGAGCAGCTGCAGGGATGAGAGCACTGCTCAGGAGACAGAGTTGACCGACAGAAAAATGATTGAATTAGGAGCGTGTCAAGTAGTGACATTTGGAAGGATAACTGTAAATGAGTTAAATTTTCCTCCAGATCTGTCTATAATGACCCAGATTAAAAACAAGAGAAGCCCAGTGTTTGGCAATACGCCATTACCTGAAGGCCACAGTAGTCAAATTCGAAGTAACTAGATGAGTTCGGGTTTAATAGAGTTGAAATTTAGATTATAAAATACCTTAGTATTGAAGAAAGATTTAGTTACTTGAGACATTACAATGCCAAGATTAATTCTGATAAAAGTGCTGTGGTAAAAATATGCCAAACACATATTAAGATAAGGAAAGGGATCTGATAGCCAGCCCATAGTTAGGATCATATTATTGGTAGAATATGAGAAAATTCTTGATTGCTACTCTGTTATGTGAGTCTTAACATTTTTGCATTTTTGAAACAATTTAAATTATATATAAATTATATAAATTGACAGCAAGAGAGGACAACTGAGGAGAATTTAGAGCAGTCACTGTATTGTTCCAATTTTCTTTTATTACTAATGCTTTTTATGTAATTACTAAACAATTTTTCCAGTAATTATCTATGACTATATTTTCTAAAAGAGAACTTTGTTTTCATTGTTTGAGGATTATTCATGTTTAAGGGTGTAATATAAATTATATATGTGTGTGAGTATATATTTATGAGAACATCTAATCATTGAAGATAGAAACATTTTGTATAATGCTGAGTACAATTTTAATATGTTTTAATGATAGACCATATTCCTTTTACAGAACTTACTTGAGACTGTCTGAATCAGCCAAGAAAAATAAAATTTCTAAATTGAAAGATTTGACATTTGATATTTTCCATTGCTACTAAGGATATATAAATTCGTTTAGTGGCAGTAGGCAAGAATACATTATTTTTTCCGTTCCGCAATTACATCTTCAGTTATCTCTTCCTAGAAATGTATTTAACAGAACAGTTGATGTTTTTCACATGAAGAACATAATCAAGCCCTAAGCCAATGTACAGAAAATTTAATTTAGATTTCATTGTTTTTCGGACATACTTCCATCCAGGACTCAAGTTATATTTCCTATAATTTGTTGAGAGCAAATGTACCATCTGGAAGCAAATTTTATTGTTTGTCAGGTGAAAATGAGACATATCTGGTAATATTATAGTCGACTAAAATATTTCATTTTTTTTTGCAGATAAAATTTCTATTTATTTTTTTCCTTTTTTTTTATTAACTTGAGCATTTCTTATTTACATTTCAAGTGTTATTCCCTTTCCTGGTTTCCGGGCCAACATCCCCCCAACCCCTCTCCCTCCCCTTCTATATGGGTGTTCCCCTCCCCATCCTCCCCCCATTGCCACCCTCCCCGCAACAATCAGGTTCACTGGGGGTTCAGTCTTAGCAGGACCCAGGGCTTCCCCTTCCACTGGTGCTCTTACTAGGATATTCATTGCTACCTATGAGGTCAGAGTCCAGGGTCAGTCCATGTATAGTCTTTAGGTAGTGGCTTAGTCCCTGGAAGCTCTGGTTGCTTGGCATTGTTGTACATATGGGGTCTCGAGCCCCTTCAAGCTCTTCCAGTTCTTTCTCTGATTCCTTCAACGGGGGGTACTCTTCTAAAATATTTCTAATAAAAATGTTACACTAATAGGATTTTACAGACTTCTTGCACATTCTTTTCTGTTTATTACTCTTCTATATTCTAAGAGAAAATACCTATATCTCAAAGATTTTAAATTTTATTTAGCTGTTATGTTATGTTTAAATGATGGAGTTTAAGACTTTTGAGTAGTAACTCACCTTTGAGTGCCAATTTTATTTTGTTTTTAAGGCTTTGAAAATTTGATTTGCTGTGTATGTATTTTAGTTTTGAGAATAAAGTGTGTCAAGATGAAATAAAAGAAAAGAGCATCTAATTATTTAACTATATAAAATGAATATAAAATGCTTTCTCTTTATCCTTTTAAAAGTATAGTTTACTTACCTCTGTGAAATTAAGACTTTTCATTGAGGTGAGTTATTGACCCATAGAATCAGAAATGTTCAAATAACCCCCTTTACCCACTCTCCGCAAACGTCTGCTCCTAAAAATCAATTGCTCAAAACTGATGATGGTGACAGTGGTCAGGATGTGCTCAGAGGATGATGAATGAGAGGGAAGGAGTTTTCGTAAATATGTAGCCTCTAGAAAACCTTCTGTGTTTACTGGCAACTGCCCATCAATAATTCTCAGTATATAAACTGAGCTTTAAAAACAAACCAGACAGGGAAAACCTCATAATAGTTTCTGAGGAAACTGGAAAACGTTTTGAAAATATGTAGTAGATATTTGTAACATTGAGTAGGTGATTCACATGGGTATTTCTTATGACAGCATTTCACTGTAATTCTCCTTACTATACAAAAACTAAATAAATACTAAATAGTTCATATGTTTGGAATTAAATTAACAAAAATGTAGTAAAAACTCACAAAAGATAAGGATGAAACATATTATTGAATTAAATTTTCTTTTGACAATTTTATACATTCATATAATGAATTCAATTACTTTTAATTCCTACTTTCTTCTCTATCTTATTTTTTCTTCCACTCCGGGAACATCCTCCTCTTTCTACACTCAAGATGTGTTCTTTTGTTTTGTGAGTCACTGTGCTTACTCAGGGACATCTGTGTGACTGTAGGTTTAGAAGTATCCAGTGGAGCTTGGTAGGCTCACCAGCGGGTACACAACAGGAGATGACTTTCCTTCTAGAATCTATTAGAGGCCAATTGCTCATCAGAGAATAATAGAGCCCTAAGAGTCCCTCCCTTATCCATGACTGATTGTCAACAGGGCCAAACGTGTAAAGGGATGGAACAGGCAACCCACAGTTGTATGAGTTCATAATTTCAATTGTTTTTTCCCATGCCCAGACGACAGAATTTTGTAGACTTTCTCCCTGACTTTTATCCCTTATATCCTTTAGACAACCTCTTCTACAATGTACCTAGAACAGAAGGCATGGGTTTGGATACTTGTATTGCTTATGTCTGAGCACCCAGTCATCACTTTTGAGTACTTTGAACAGTCATGTTTCTATCTTCACTGCCATTCACTGGAAAGAGCAGGTTCTCTGGTTATACTATGGGTGTAAACAAATATTTTTAAATGCTGTTTTGTTAATTTTATTTTGGTTTACTTCATGGTAATTTGGCATAGCAATAGTATGCATTGCCTCTCATGCCCACGAGTTGCCCAGGTTTTATCCAGGTTTCCAGTGTGAGGCATAGATTCCCTCCTGTGGAGTGAGTCTCAAGAGCAATTGGTTGCCTTTTTACCAATTATGCCACCATTGCACCTTTGGCTGGCATCTGTCTGGCAGATTGGTATAATTCATTATTAAGACTGTTGATGCCTTCCTCCAACCCTTCACAGTAGCCAGTATAGCACTTTTTGGTGATATTAAAGCTATCCTTGAGGTAGAAGGTTTCACGTTCAATTCCAGCTTGATTTCCCTGTATCTTGTAACCAAGATGTGTGGCGTCTTTATCAACAGTCTTAACGTAAAACGGTAGGGGAAAACTGTTTCATTGTGTAAGCTATAGTTTGTCACAGTATGCTCCACAGTGTAAATTCTTTTGACAACACTTCTTTGCTTGCAAATGTTCACTGTAATGACTCACTGATCTGTTCTGAGGCCTCTGGTTTCTTCACCAATACTGGAACCTCACTGGAGCTCCTCTTGAATACCCTGTTGTTTCCCTGTGTCATGGAGATCCTACAGTTTTGTATCAGTAGGACTGGCTCTGTCACCTGCTCCAGCAGGACCTCATGGGGTAGATGTTGGGGTAGAGCAATTCACAGCCCTGGATCTGGACCTAAGAGGTATCTGTGCTGGTCAGCCATGTCACCACGCAGGAGATGAGTGGCAGGGTCAGCTCTCCCATGCTCATATCCTTGGTGGTGGCTCACCCACACCTCCTGCAATCTTCTGTGCCTCTCTCCTGATTACTGCATCTTACTGTGGATGGGGCCAGCTCTTCTGCTGTCATGCTCCCCAGGGTCACCTCTTTCATGATGCCCATGTGAGGGTTGGGGCCAGTTCTTCACAGTCCTCAGACATCAACATGTCCTCTAGGGATAGCTCAGAAAGGGACAGCGCCTGGCCTTTGGTGGTAGCAGACTCCCACTGCTGCAGGGCCACAAACCCAAACATGGCCCCTAATGGCAGCACAGGCCAGGACTCCATGATGGTTCCAGGTGGCATCACCAGCTACACACATTACATGATGGAATGTTGCCTGTGGGCATATGACATAGAAAATAGCAAGATATGATTATCATCCAAATTTTAAAACATAAGAAAATATCATTATCACCACCACCACCACCAGCAGCAGCATTGATACTTATTGGCCACTTATGCACCAGACAATAAACAAATATGTCCACATATTATCACACTTAGTGATTATACTATATTGATGTAGGTAATTGTATTACCATCACTTCTCAGAAGAGAACAGATAATTAGAGGTATTAATTAACTTTCCAAGATTTGATCTGTAATGAATGTCAGAACCAGTAATTACTAAGTCGTACATTTTCTACATTACCAAAAGTCTTGCTAGTATTTAACATGTTTAGTTACTTGTAGACAGGAAGTAAATGTGTGAAAAGGAATTAATATTACCAAAATTAACACATTCATTCAGTGCTTGTTACAGCTATCACTAGGAATATTTTTTCCCCCAGAGATTTGAAGACAGGCAAAAACTGAGAAAACTGAAGGAAAAAAAAAACATCAAAGACTCTAGATTTAATCTACTGCGATTAGATATCGTTGGCATGGTGAAACATTAATAGTAGGTTAACTTAGAGTGAAGAATCTTATGTGAATGGGATCCTGTATGACTTTGTCAGTCTTAGAGTTGGAAGAGGGAAAGCAAGGAAATATAAAGTTTGCTGAAGAATTTATGGTCTGGAATTCTATTGTACTTATTGCTGAGCTCTTTTCCACTTATGGATTCTTTTATTCCTACTTTTTGGTCATTCTGTCACTTGTAAGTGGTTTGCCAAGTCCCAGGGGACTAGAAATCAAGGCCTCACTTGTCAGTTTTCCCAGTTGTTGTCATGGTCCTTGTGTCTTGATATCTTAGCCTTTTAACTGTTGTATCCTTATGGCTATCAAATGATGAGAGAAGAGATACACTGAAGCATTTGAGATCCCAGGTAGATTGCAACTGGTTATCATCATGAAGGCAAAACCAAGTAATAGTGGTCCTTCTAAGATGATTTGAAGCCAGAAAACTTATCAATGGACCAGAAACTCTCAAGTCAGGTCATGAGAACAAATCCCAAAGAGTTAGTAAGAGTTTGCAATTCATGTAGCTTTCCTCCAAATAAAAACTATATAGTCTTTTCTGTCTTTCTTGTTTCATTGACCCATATAGAGCAAGAAGTATTAGCAATGACATAGATGTTACCAGAGACAATCATTGAGACTATAGAGCATCTAATTTGTCCACTGATTCTTCTAGTGACTTGAGACTGATAGACCTTCTTTATGTCAACTTCTATTTAAATTAGTGGTGCTTCTCTCTCTCTCTCTCTCTCTCTCTCTCTCTCTCTCTCTCTGTGTGTGTGTGTGTGTGTGTGTGTGTGTGTGTGTCATCTGCTGTCTACCTGAAAAGTGAAGTGGAGTCAGGAGGAGTAGGTTCAATGGGGTTCTGCTTCATAGGGTAATGGTGAGAGTGGCTCTTACAAGAGAAGAGAGGATTTTTGGGTGATCTGAACAGGACAAGTCCTGGGTCTGTTATCAGCTACCAAAGGTACCAGTGCCAGAGGCAGTGGCTAACCAGACAGGTCAGGAGAAAGAACTCTTCCCCAAGTATTATATCTCAATAAAAAGTGGCTGCTCTCAGATGACCCTTGGTGAGATAATGTGTGTGTTTCATTCTATGTCTACAGGGACTGTATAAACACTGAGCAGTGGGGTGGGATTTAAGGGTAGGTGTTTCCTAGTGGCTCAGTTTTAGATGTTAGTGATGTTTCATTTACTTGGAGGAAGGACTCCAGATATTTTATTACATGACTGACTGACTGCCCAAGGTCCTCTCAGTGGAGTGTCATGGTTATGTGTTCCAGAGCATCTGCAGAAATGGGAGGGAGCAGGTCAACCACTGCCAATCTCAAGTCTCTGAGATTCCAGGGAGTCTGAGCTCACTCAATCATACCATACCAGTTCTTCTGTCTGGTGGAATGGCCCACTTGTCCTGTGTGTGTGTGTGTGTGTGTGTGTACAATTCTTACTGCTGACCCCAGTTTTGATTGTTAACACAAAGTGGAATTAGTCGTTCTCTCAGGTAGTGTGTCTGAGATGAAAGGCTGCTCACTTTAGGACTCACATCTGAGTCAGAATTTCTGGACTCAATGATGTACAGATTTGGGATTTGTGTGAAGAATTCCCTAGACTATTACCCTGAATCTGCTCTAGGAATTATTCTAAGACAAACAGAATCAGACACTGTGATCATAACAAAAGTAATAGCTAAAAGGGGGCAGTTTGAGAGCCATGGGGAAAATCACTCTTGGTACTATTGGCAAAATTGCATTATAGTAACTAGGGTTAATATTTTCATTTTGATTAATCTCCCCCACGTATCAAATAATTGACCCATTGTACAGTAAATATTATGGATCTTGTTTAGAATTATCTTGGAATGGGAATCACGATAAATGTGAATACAGAAAGTTCTTCAATCTAGGAAAGATCATTGAAGAGTGTCCCATTGTCTGGGAGAAACAGATGAGCAGCAGGACCTGGCCACTCTTAGAGCAAACAGTAATGT
Source organism: Rattus norvegicus (assembly GCF_021556685.1). Lineage (NCBI taxonomy): Eukaryota > Metazoa > Chordata > Mammalia > Rodentia > Muridae > Rattus > Rattus norvegicus. The sequence goes on along the minus strand of NC_141537.1, from coordinate 57,057,513 downwards.
TACTATGAGAAAGGGAAAAAAGTGTCTAGTCAATATTTGGCTAAAAGTATTTATTATTATTATTACTATTATTACTATTATTATTATTATTATTATTATTATTATTATTATTGTTTACATTGTATGTGTAGACAGGAGCTATGAGGCCCAAATAGGCTGCTGGGGAATAATTCAGAAACATTGTGAGGTCTAGCACCTGAATCTGCTATTGCCTCAAGACAAGGGGTAAACTTTTATAATGGGGACAAGGGAAGATTGCAGGAAGCAATGAGGTTTTTTTGTTTCTCCTGAAACTGAACTTAAAACTCACATTGTCTGGATCAGCTGTGCACATATACTTAAATGAGTCTTCTGTAGCCAAGCCTTCCTAGGCGGTACAGCTTTAAGAAGCCAACATGGTTTGAAGATATAACCCTAGTGTTCATAGGACCCTAGGCTTGAGTGCTAGACCAAAGGCAAAAATAAAAGCGAAACAAATGAAAACAGTAAATATGGAACCTTCCTTTGGTCTCAGGAAATGTTTTTCGTGGTTGAGGATTTCTCACTGAAGCTACAGTCAATTCATAACAATGCACTTACAGAAGAACTCTGCACGCAATAAAACCTAATGATGCTTCAAATTGTCATTTTGTTAGGGAGATAAGTTTTCATAATCTTTAATAGGGAGTATCTTCCCCTTTATCAACGAGGTACACTCTGTGATGGGCTGACTTGTCATAGCTCTAATTTGTTTTTTGAGATGTCTTTTTTTTTTTGCTAAAGTGAAACTTTTAACCTGTTTCCTTGCCCTCTGAACCAAGTGTGTCCCCTCCACTCTGTGAAGGAACGAGAAAAGAGGGAGGTTTATATATCTGAATGCTTATTTGAGAATCCCAGAAAAACGAGAGGAGGGTTTTAGCAAACATCTAAGATCTTACTGTTCAGGTAGGTGCATTGCTATCTCAGACAGAGGGAGGTAGAAAGATGACAACTTTACTTATTTCAGACTCCCGAAAAAGAGCAGAGCAGTCTATAGTACGGCTAGTAGTTTCATTTGGGAACGGGGGATGCTATTTGAGCTGGGTACTATAGGAAAGTGATGGTGTGATTTGTTAATGGCCCCAACATATTGAAGAAGAATATGAGTATCATACTTGCTAGCTTTCTTTTTGGCAGCATCAGAACATTTATAGCAACTAGCACAGGATAAGTAAATTCATTTGCATATAAATCTTTTATCATATAATGAACTTTATGCTTTGTTTCTGGCTTCAAAACATGTTGGGAGAATTTTGGAAAAGTATTTGGCAGAATCGTCTTGGATTTTTAACAGATTCTATTCCAGGTACTTTTTGTATATCATTAGAAAATTTAGCCCACAGAATAGAGAAGTAAGTTTGGGATAACAGATTAGTAGTGACCATTGAAAATGATCACATTCTACTCTCTAGGGCTGTGAATCTTTAGCAAGGTGACCTCCAGCTTGTAGATAGTCTTAAAGTTGATGGTCAGCTGACCAAGAGATAAATATAATTATTCAAGATCATCAGTGGTAGTGGTGGTTGCGAGTCAATGTAATCATACAGTTCTTAAGAGAAGAAGAAAGTCACAGTCAGGCATTTCAAGAAACTTCACTGGTCATTCTTGGCCTGTTAAAGCAAAACTTGAAAATGCAGTCTTTGTATTCCCTCTAACCCCATTGAGTCTGTAGAATTACTACTCCAGTGACACCTTAATTTCAACCCAATGAGATGCATTTTGCACTCTAGGACTAGAGCTGCAGAACAACTGATGTGTGTCCTGTTAAGCCATTACATCTGTGGCAATTTGTTCTAGCACCTACTGGAAAACAGCGCAGGCATCTAAGTGTTTATCTGAGGTACAGGAAATGTAATGGGAACAAAGTACCCTAAGAGAATCATCGTGACTATACAAAGAAGAGTCCTCTCCTCTGGAACCTCAAAGGACAGCTGCTTTCAATATATTGATACAACTTCATTTTGAAAAGTCTTCTCATTTTAAATAAACAGGCTATGACCTAAGAGCAGAAAGGCATTGTGAGGATTCCAGGTCTCGTTCACCACCGATACAGTTTGCTTACTTTCAGGAAGAGAAGGGGCTAAGGTGGAAGAGGTTAATAAAGAGAGAGTAGCTGTTGTTCTGTCAGGAAGCTGGCCATCTAGTTCACTGTGTATTCATCTTGAGTGTTTAAAGCAGGATGTTGAGCGACTTTCTCCCTCCTCAGAGCACTCTCAAAGGTCAAGTTGAGAGATTTTTCTTGGCTTTGGCATTTCTTTTGTAAGATGGGATCATCTTTTCTGTTTCCAGTGCCTCTTCTGTTACTGAGAACAAGTGTCCTTGTCAGAAAATGGTCATCAGAAAGGTATCCGTTTGAGATGCTGTACTTTAAGATTATTTGGAACCTTAATTTATTTGTCTTCAAAAGTCTTTTCTAAATGCCACATGGGAATCATTCAACACCATTGACTCATTCTAATTTTTGTCTCAAAATGTCTCCTCAGTTTCATGTGTTGCTTCACTGACAAAATTAGGAAGGTGGCTATTATCTTCTTTAACTACCAAATGTTGCAGAAAGGAATTTTTAAAAATCTCTCCTGTCATGCCCGATAGTTTATTTTCCTAATTCTATGATTGATAACCTCTTCTACTTTGGTGGCAGGCTGAGATTTTTGTCCCACAATTTTCGACACTTTTCAAGACACGTCTTTACTGCGAAAAGAGAAATTTAAAAGGTCCTTATAGGAACAGTCTAAATCAATATTTGCTGCTTAGGATTTAGGGTTTGGAACTTAGGTCTAACTAACAATTTTCCAAGTTGAGACAAGTAATTCCAAATTTTTCTATGTGTACCTGATGGTCTTATCTATATCCTGAAAAGTCTCTAACTATAGCTTTTGGTTTTGTTTATATCTGCGCTGTAAATATTGAACTGGCTGTACCACATAGTATATGGAAATGGGTCTTGAAGTCAATTGGTATCTTCTAAATTACTCCTAAAATCATTGGGGGAAAAAGTCTGGATAAAGAGAAAGAGAATGAGGAGATGACAGGGCTGGAGGGGTCAACATGAATAAGGAAGAACCAAGTCTTAGGAAGCCCGAGAAGCATAAGGAAGGAAAGGGACAGTTGGGGAACCTCCATTTTGTTTGCTATACAATTTGTCAGATGGTACCTTAGCTTTGGTCAAAGGATTTTTTAAAAATAAGACTTACAATTGAAGTCCTTCCTCTGTATATATGGACATTATCCATGTTAGTTGGAAAATCGTACTCTGTCTGTCTTCAGAAGGGTAGTATTACTTGAGTCACGTGTTCCTCTGAGTGATCTTTGAAGATGCTCATCTTCTTTGTGGAGGCCCCTGCCATTGAGAATGCTATACTGGAGGTTTGAAATGGAAATGCACGGACTCATCAGTTGCTTTCCTTAAATGACCCCATGAAACCATATCATGATTTGTCAAATGAGATGCTTCTGTAGAAACTCCATGTGTCAAGCCTCCAATAGTCAGCTGCTGCCAGAGACGCAGATAATGTACTCTGCCTGCTGTGCAGAAAACAAAGAAAATGTTTTTTTCTGAATCAAAGGTAAGTTCTGAGGACAAACTTGGAAATGGACTTAAGCAATCTTTCTGTTTTATTGGTAAGCCACAATAACGCTTGTACAAATGAATACAGGTCTGTCGAGAACTGAGACATCATTCGTCTTGAGACCAGACAAATCAACAGGCTTACAGGACCTGGATTCTAACATATGGCTGTTCTTCTTACTCCTAAGAATACTTTTAGAAAAAACACAAATAAAAGCACAAAAGAAAACCAAAGGACATATACGAATAATCAACTAGGGACCAATGGACCCTAAAACCAGACTTACACACCAAACTAATAATAAATATCCTAGGGGCTTCATGAGGAGAGCAGAAGCCATCACTTATGTTGATGGCGGTATGAATTCAAGAAGTCATTAGCAGCATGGCATGGGATGTTTCCTTGCATGCTACCCTTGGTGAAAATTCATAGGCAACAATAAAGAGAAATGCAGAAAGTATCCCAAAAGAAACCCCCAGATAATAAAATCTTCTTGAGTGAGTATCAACAGAGGTACTTATTCAGAGTTTGAAAAGAAAATCCTGCATCACTTTTCCTTATGAAAGACTAAAATCTCCAAGTAAATGGTACTTAATGCAATTGATAGGTAGGTGGGTGGACGATAAGATACATGGTAAATCCACATATGCTCTGACTAGACGTTGTTGGCTTTGAGATGCTGGAGATACAGCTGAGGCCTCGCCTGAGACTGGCTGGGGATCATATTTGTTTTATCTGATTGGTTCAGGGATAAAGGCAGGGCAAAGAAAACAAACCAGGAAGCTGAAACTTACTCATTGGGTTAAGATGTTTTACCTTCCTTGGATGATTCTTACAGAAATTATGGTTTTGACTTCCTAGACTGATCACTGTGGGGGTTATGGGCAATAATTTTATTGTCTTTTATATGAAACTATTTGGAGTCTGGCTATACATGGTTATTTAGAAATGCATGCTCTCATGTAGAAGGAGATTATTGGAATATTCTGATAGAAAGAATATGACGTTGTGAGAGACTACAGTTTGGGCAAGGAATCACTTTGTCACTTAATGTTTATTTATGGTGGAGACAGAGACAACACTCCTGCTATAATGATTTGTTGAAGAGCAAGCAGGGGAGAAGCAAGATTCAAGGAGACCTACAGATTATTACCAAACGTTAGTACAGGCAGAATAGACCTTAATGCAAACTCTACTTACTTGATACTATGTCTTCTCTCTGCTAAACATGCAGGGGCAATTTAGTCACACAGCAGAGATGTGTAGTGCAGTCCCAAGGAAGAATCATGATGATCTCTAGTTGGGTTGCAAAGGTTAGGCTTATAAAACAGAACGGCATTTCCACAGCCAGGATACAACACAAGCATCTTTGTTTAATCGACTTTGAAGAGGAATTATAAGTTGCTCCTCTTTAAGTTGTAACTGCGAGGTAACAGAAAGGGCACAGAGAGAAGAGAAAAGAGAGATGAGGGAGGGAGGGAGTGGTGTTCACATTAGGTCTTTCACCTAGAACATTCTAGGATCAATAGGTTAACTACACAATGTTTACTGCAAATGGCTGACTAACCTGAGGACTGTATCAAGATAATAAACTAAGACAAAAGGCGGTGAAGTGGAAAAGAGTTGGAAGGGAGAAAATGATCATGACCAGCTGTTTTAATAAGTCTTTGCTATGTTAAAAAAGATAACTAAAAGAAGTGACCTTGTGAAATAAGTGTCACATTAAAACAGTACTATATATGATAAGAGGGTCTCCCCTCAACCCCCGAAGCACTAATCTTCAGAAAAACAGGCCAGTGGGATTCAACAGTGATCAGAGACATACCTGCAAAAACACAGACTGAGAGACAGTTTGAAGAGATTAAAATCAGTTGTAAAGGGAAACCCATCTCTTTTCCTGAATCCCCCATGATTAGGAAACAAAGCTGTAGTGAGTCAACAAGTTTTTAAATTTTTCACCATTCAAACAGAGGAGACAATGTTTAGTCAAGTACATATTATATAGTCTGTGATGATTACAAGCATCGTTGAGTGTTTGCTCTGGGCCAGGTCTTACGATTTTCACACTTAGCCCTTTTAACATTTGATCCTTTTTTTAGTTCTATGAAACAGGTGTTAACATTCTCTTACTGAGGGCACTTGGATGTAACAAGATTAAATAATTTGCCTAAGTAAATGGTGAACCGTTTAAGACCCATCAGTCTCTGACACTGAGGCCAGAGCTCTTGACCACTGTGGTCAACACCTCTACTTAGAAATAATTAAGGACATCAGTTCACTTGCTTGTAAGGATCATAGAACATACTTTAAAATTCACAATAATTCGAGTAGGCAGACCTGGAAGAAATGAGACTAATGTAATCTCTGGGGATGTGGGGAAATATAAACTGTAAAAATCAATTGAAGAAGAGAAGTTGATTGATAGCAGGTGAGTATGAGACAGCCAAAATAGCTATAGATGTACTACCAACTCGATTTATATGTGGAAAGGAATATTTAGTACCTATAACTTGTCTACATACTTTCATATACTTCTTCCTTCTTTCCTACTAATTTCTGGAGGCTTCCTCATTTTGCACGTGGAATGAACGCCACATGCAGGGAGCACATTCATGGAGCGTCTAGTATTTTAAGCCTTCTCACAGGGGCCAGTGACATTGCTCAACAAGACAATGTTGCCATCTGCTGGTAGCTTCTTTGAATTGCAGACACAAGTTCCACAGTCCTTACTATTTAAGCAAGTGGTGGTGGCTCAGAAATGGGTTCTTTAATGGAGAATGGCACGTCAAACACCTACAGGAAAAAGACAAGAAGATTTTGAGTCTTACAGGGACAGAACTCACCAATTCATTGAAAGAGGAATTTTACCCCGTCTCCATTGTGGAATCTGTCTGGTTGACCTGCCTCTGTGAAGCCTTTCTGGATTATTAATAAACTTTGCTAAGAATGATCTGGTTATTTATGACTGCTCACCAGATTCATGCCTCGCTGCCTGGTGGTTGAATTTATATGACGCCATGACTCTGGGAGTGAAAAATCTTGTTTGAAGTAGGCAGCCACGATCTCCACTGTAGTTTCTGTACCTACTTTTTTTAATCTTTCGGGTTGTTGTTGTTGTTTTTTTTTTAATCTTTCAGGTTTTTTTTTAATTAATGACTTCACTTTTGTTTCCACCACAATCTTGTGGGGCTGTTACCTATGCTGCAGCCACCAATGTATATAGATGTGGTTAGGGTGGTCACATTAGGGTTTAAATAAATATTCTGCTCATGGTTGTTTTAATAAACAGTGCCTTTATATCCAATTAACATGCCTTTTAAAGAGTGGCATTGCTGAGTAAAGCTTATTTGCATTTTAAAGCTTGTTGAGTAAGTACTGACAAATGGTTATGCAGCAAATACAGCATTATATCCACTACCATAGTCAGGAAATGGAATACCAATGGTGTAAAAATTAAAGCCTGACTTTGATTTGTCTTTGCTGGATATGAATGAAGTTATGTTCTTCCTCATTGGTTGACAGCAGTTCTTATCTTCCCAATATCCATTTATAAACTTTGCTCATTAATTTTAAACTTTCTTTCAAATATATTTTTCCCTTTTCTTTGGACAGACATAACCTGTTTAGTTCTTATATAACCTGATTTTTGTTCGCCCTATAAATATTTTTGCATCTTTAGGAGCTTTTTTTGGCTTTTGATATTATTCACCATATGATTCCTTTGCATTTCATTTCATGTTTTGTAATTTTATTCAGTTAAATATTCCAATCATCCTCTTTAATGTTTCTAACTTTGGCATCATGCTTTAAAATGTTTTCCCATCAGTGTAATATCAGAATTTTATTTTCTTTCAGTACTTTACTTAAAAAGAAAACCAAAGATTGCTATTCATTTAGAATTTGCTTAAGTGAATATCTGATAAATGGATTTAACTCCTCCCCCTCTTCCAAATCATTGGCTGGGTCATGACAAACAATGCTCACAGAGAACTGTTATATGATCTGGTTACTTGTACTCTGCTCATAACAGTTCTGGAGGGAGCAGCAGGTTCAGAGGCAGATCCAATGAAGTCCTCAGAACATCACCTCGTTGTTTAGTGTTTCAGTTTTCTACATTGCATATAGCAAAAATCACTATTGATGCACCAGCATATTGTTGCACCACAATTATAAATTTTAAAGTGAGGAACATTCACCCAAGACTCTCCAAAGATGGGACTTTTGTAGCAGGAAAGTGAGTAGGAAGTCTGGCTGACTAGCATGCCAATAAGGGATTCGGTAGGGAATTCAGACTGCTTTCGAATAGACACTGAATGATGATCGAGGCTGGTTGCCTTCCCAGGTTGGTACAAAACAATGCATTAGGTTGTGAAAAGATTAACAGAGCTTATGTTTTTATTTTAAGTACCACAAAGTAATTTACCAAGGTGGGATGCTTTTAGAAACATTAGTCAGCGTTATCATCATCAGTTCTCATGAAGCCATTTTCAAGGCGGAGCTTAGTTTGAGGACAATTATATTATTGGACTTGGGAAAAGAAGATGTCTACATTGTCTGACTTTATAAACAAATCCATTCCCTTTAAGCAGGATTTATGCTGGGCCTGCTGGCACAGGTTTATCATTTGAGCACATAGAAAGTAGAGGCAGCCTGATCAGGAACTCAGGCTATCCTCGGCAACAAAGGGGGTCTGTGGCCAGCCTGGACTCTTGAGCCCAGTCTCGGAAAGAAGGCAGAATGTCACACCACCCTTTTTACTGCTACGGTTTCTTTGGATTGCTGGGAGATGTACAGGTATAAATTTTTGAATAAGGGTTCAACCTCTCCTCTAACTCATCATCCAGCAGAGGCGGTGCAAGAGAAAAGTTATTAGGATAAGGAGAAAAATGGACCTGCTCAGCAACAGTTCTTTAGGGATGAGCTCAATATTCTTTGGTAGAAGTTCAGTCTTGTAGCAAACACTAAATACAACTCAGCAGCTACAGGCCAGTTCTCTAGTCAGGCAGACAGTACACATGAACCGGTGGCTACAGACCAGTCCTGGCAGGCACCAGGCACAAAGTAATAGATTTAGTTCAATCCTGAAGGAACCTTCAGGCTCACCAACTGGCCTGAGGTGAAGCTGAAGAAGTGGCAAGCTGCTTCAGGAACCTTAGAGCAGTTCTTGGGTGAGTTTCTCTCAATGGCAGCGTTACCACAAGTTGAGCTCAACAACACTATGTAAGGCGAACCAATACATGCATATAGTTAGTGAAGAATTGCGAGGAGGAGCAAACCAAACCAATGCTCAGTGCTCGTCTCCCACTGCCTGTGGGGTCATATTTATACTCCTTCACCACAGGTCCTTTCATGTGTTTGCTCTATCAAAACATTCTTTCACCTGTGTCTGCTTCAGGAAACTATTCTTTCCCATGTCTGCATGAACAGGAATTTTTTTTAACCCATGTGCCCCTGCAAAACAACACTTGACATGACTAACTTGCCAAGGAATCTAGAAGTTTCCACTTCAGAGATGTCCAGGTTTTATAACTTGAAGCTGTTTAACAAGTCCAGATCTTTCCATATTCTTAAAAGTTCTAAATAGGCTAAGAAAACCCAATCTAGATAGACCAGATTGGAAAGGGGAGAAGACATAGATGCCAATGCATTATTGTTAGTAACTTTTTATGTTCATAACCACAGTTATGGATGGAAAAATTGCTCTCTTCCATGTAGGGTTACTCTACAGAAGCAAGGCTCTGAGAATGGGTAGCTGAGTGCCTCTTCAGGAAATCTGTTTCTTGCCTTCAGAGATGGAAGTTAATTCCTGTGAATTTAGAAGTTAATTCCTGTGAACAATCATGCATGGTTTAATAGTGAGAAGGTTTTCTGAGAAGTGTGCCACTGGGTGAATTTTGTCACTGTGGAAATGTGATAGGGTATACATGCCTACAGACACCTAGGTGGGTCAGATAGTGAAGAATGGTTTTTGATGTAACAGAGAGACACCAATATAAAATATGCAAGACTGTTGATGGTATAAGCTGGTAGCAGGCACACGGTTAGGGTCAAGTATTAAGCTCACTATGTAGTTGAATGTACTATATTTATGTATGACCAGTGGTGTGGGATGTTTGCTTGCACCAGAAACACCAGGTGCCCATGAACCATGCATCCTACTGTGAGGTGTCATTGTGCCACCTGTTCTAGTGCCTCTGGAGCCTGGACAATATTCAGCTCGAGGATAAGTTTGAGGAACCTGGGTGACATATGTGGTCAGACGTTGACAGCAATACCATTGCATTATATAAATATACAAGAGGGGGACTTGATACTCAGTTCCTTCTCTGTTTCTCTTATACACTATGAATTAAAAAGGTTCTTTCAAGTTGGTCTTATCAGCTCTCCTTCTTCCAATTGATCCCGTCTAGACTTTGTTCGTGCAGCTTGTGTCTTCGTTGAACCAATGTTTGAAAACCATTGCTTGGTGATTTTAGTTCTTTACTTGGCTCCTCTGGGATGCATGTTGTACACAGAGACTACTGAGCTCAACTTCATTTTTAATGACAAGGGGACCCAAATAGATACAGAAGTAATATTTCTCCAACACTGGCATGTGTAAGGACCTGTTGAGAGCTTGTGTGAATGTAGACTGCAATTCAGGAGGTCTAGGGAGCTTGTGGCTACATACACTTCAGATGATGTTGGTGTGGCTAGTCGGTGGGTCACCTTTGGTCAGTGAGCTCACCTGCCTCACCTAGCTAATAAGGCATTCTAGTCTTTCTGTACTTTAGGTCCCTTTTTATCTCCTCAAATGGCTCCTCCAGGCTCCTTATAGGTTTGGGAAGCCAGCAGATGGTCTCTAGAGTGTACATTGGTATTGCTCTGTAGGCCTTACCTCTGGAACTTTGTTTGTCCTCATCATCGTGGCCATCTTTCTGATTCCTGGGAGATTTTCCCAGGTCACTTCACAGGCAAAGCTTCTCCAACAGTCCAACCCCCTGAAGCTCCTACTGTCTGACCGGCCATGTGACTTCAGTCATCCACCTTTAGTGATACTCTGTGGTAGAAAGCTCTCTATGTTTATAGCTGCAATAGGAGCAGACAGGGAGAATAGCTATGAATATGTAAGCTTTCTCAGTTTCTCCTAGTATTGTCTACACATGTTTTATTAGGCAGGGGCCAAGGTTGTCCTGTAGTCAATGAAGTCCCATTGGAAAGCCAGGGCTCTGCCCTCCATATCTTTTGACGTAATTTTTGGATGTTGTCTCTTCACAACCTATCATCACTGGTAAATTGCACTCGATGTTCAAAATAATCCTAAGTGTAGTCAAAGGGAACTTACTGAGGCCAGAATAATCATACTGTCTACCTATTTCCCAGGGAAATGTTTTCATGTTTATCTGTCTTTTGCTTTGAACCTTCCACCATCTTTCCCTATCTGTATACCCCCCCATCAGGACCCTGATTGGTGTTTTGTTCTCCTTGGTAAGATGCAAATACTGAAGTCCTTTCCTTCATCTTTAGCTATCCACTCTGATCTACAGTGGCTCATTGTGGTTGTGAAGGTGATCTGCACCGCACAATAGAAAAAATGGTCTTAAATATTAATCTCAGCACAATACATGACACCTAGAATAGAATGGACTCAGCACCACATAGAATTGGAGAGCAATTCTGAGACTTTAATGGAAAAAAATGGGGTGTCCTGATAGCATCATGTCAAATAAGCATTTTCTTCTTCTTATGTCTGATCATATAAACTTATTCCACTCTTTCTCACTGTTAACTAGATACATCTCTAATAATGGATTTGTCAAATATTTTTGCTTTCTTTAATCTTAATTTTTTTTGGTGGTATAAAAATGTGTCTTTAGCGGATGATCAAAATGTGAATGCTTCACTCCTTCTTTAAAAGGGGAGCAAGAATACCCTTGGCAGGGAATAGAGAGGCAAAGATTAAAACAGACACAGAAGGAACACCCATTCAGAGCCTGCCCCACATGTGGCCCATACATATACAGCCACCCAATTAGACAAGATGGATGAAGCAAAGAAGTGCAGACCGACAGGAGCCGGATGTAGATCGCTCCTGAGAGACACAGCCAGAATACAGCAAATACAGAGGCGAATGCCAGCAGCAAACCACTGAACTGAGAATAGGTCCCCCGTTGAAGGAATCAGAGAAAGAACTGGAAGAGCTTGAAGGGGCTCGAGACCCCAAAAGTACAACAATGTCAAGCAACCAGAGCTTCCAGGGACTAAGCCACTACCTAAAGACTATACATGGACTGACCCTGGACTCTGACCTCATAGGTAGCAATGAATATCCTAGTAAGAGCACCAGTGGAAGGGGAAGCCCTGGGTCCTGCTAAGACTGAACCCCCAGTGAACGTGATTGTTGCAGGGATGGCGGCAATGGGGGGAGGATGGGGAGGGGAACACCCATAAAGAAGGGGAGGGGGAGGGGTTAGGGGGATGATTGCCCGGAAACCGGGAAAGGGAATAACATTCGAAATGTAAATAAGAAACTCTCAAGTTAATTAAAAAAAAAAAAAGAAAAAAAATGTGTCTTTAGGCAGTATCAGGTTTGAGCCAGAAAATGGTTCGCGTTACTATTTAAGAGGGAAAAGAAGAGACAGGAATATTTGAGTGCTTTTGTTGTTTGACACCACCTTTGTGCTATTTATGGATTTTCCAATAATATTTCATGTTCTAGAGATAGATTTTATTCAATTATTAGACCTTTTAATGTCTCAACCTTTTCCCATAAATCTCTTAAGGTCAGAAATCATGAGTAAATATGTGCTGAGTAGACTGAAAGCTGTCGTCTTCAGAGAGTTGTCAGCGGACTTCAAACTGAAGCAGTCTCGGTTCTTTTTCTTGCTTGCTGTTGATAAATCTCTAGACTCCTGGCTCTAGTCCTGAATATATTCATGGGCTGTGGGGCATAGCTTGATATTTAGAAAAATCCAAAGTGTATTTTTCGTGAGAAAAAAAGTAGTAGAATTGGAAATACTCTTTGTGATTAATATTTTTAAAAATTAACTTAATATGTACTGCGGGGTAGTTTTAATTCCAGATTAAATGTAAAAAGTGTAAATAATAGACGGCAAACTACAAATCATGTTCTTAGCCCATGCAATTTAAGCCACCTTCACTAATGCTAATCACAACACAGATGAAGTATTTATAAAAATTAAGAGCTTTAGCTGATTAAATTCTAACCTTTATCCTGACAGAGAAGCTAGGAGAATTATAAACTATGGATATCCCAAGAATTAATGAACTGCAGATCTGATAATAGCTTAGGTTGTGGGCAGGAAAATTTCACATTTAATGGTCATTTAATAGTCTGGAACTCACTTAGAACTTTTTCCTTTCTGTAAACACACTGTAATTTGAAAATGTCCAATTAAGCTCTCCTGGGAAGGGGAGAACACAGAACAGCTATGTTTCTGGAATTTAAGCCTAACCAAGCAACCTGTATTTTACTTATTAAATCTGGCGACTAAGATTTACCTGTCCTGAAGAATGACATGACGTACTTGATAATAAACACTTAAAATTGAGACAAACACCAATATGTCCTCCAACACACTGTGGGAATGATATTCATTTGTTAATAATAAATATAATACTTATGTCTAAATAACTATTTCCATTGAGTGTTGAAAAAGAGAATCTTAGGTGTTCACACAAAGCAAGGCACCGTACATATCAGAAGGATGTATAGGCTTGTTGTGAGACTCTAGTGAAGTAGTAACATTTACACGTTTTTAAGCTTGGTGTTATTTGCATATATTAATTGTAAAAATACTGGGTTTCATTGGACACTTTCATATTACTGGAGTTCTATTGAATTACTTCATTCACTCCACTGCCATCTCTTCTCTTTTTTGCCTTCTTCTCTGAAAATAATTTACCTGCTTTCATGTCATTGCTTTTAATTATAAAATCTAAATTCAACACATGGTATCTGTTTTGTAAGTCTGGCTAGATATATACATACATGATATATATGATATATCATATATATGATATATATTGCATAAATATATTTCACATTTTTTATTCATTCATTTGTGGTGGACATTGAGGTTGACCCCCTAACTTGACTCTTTTGGTTGCTTTTTTAGTTTTTTTCACATGTATACCTGGAAGGCTACTGCTGATTCATTATATTTCTATTGGTAGGTTTTTGGGAAATCTCCATATTTATTTCCATAGGGGCTGAACTAACTTTTATCAATAGTGCAGAGGCATTCTTTACCACATTCTTGCCAACATCTAAAGTCTTCATCTATATCTAGTAACACTAGGGTTCTTTTTTAATGGAATGATTTTACTTTTGTGTTAGTTTTACCGTAATATACTGCTATTTTTAAGTTATATGTTTGTTTCAAAGGTAGGATGGCTATACTGGATGAGTTCAAACTTTCAGAAATTTGGTGGTTACCACAAGTTTTACTGTTCTAACTTCGCTGGCTACAGCAGCCTTCCTTTCCTTTACTGCACAAACACATTTCTTGTGTCTGTGTTTATTCTATTTGAACTCTAGTCACTAGGCCACTAGGGAATGTCTAAATGCTCTCAGTCTTTTGTTAAGGGGAAATACCATTATTTTATGCTACCTTATACACATGCTAAGGTGAAGAGTGTTTGGCACTGAAAGAGGGAGCCACTGTGACTTCTCTACTGGGAACACTTGTTATAGTGACAAGTTTATAAAGGCAGAAAACAATGTTCTCATGATAAAAAAGCATATGTAATTATGGAACCAACTTTAAGAACTCACATTTTATCTATTATATTGTTGAAGACATTTACTTTTGAACTATGTTGTTCTAATTGCTCTACAAGTGATGATAGCCTACAAAAGTTTAATATACAGTTAAAAATAATTAGAAGAACATAAGTGTTCCCGACACATGGACATGATAAACATATGAGGGGATGGAAATCGGATTATGTAATTGGATCATAGTATGTATAAATACAGAATTATTATGCTGAACCTAGAAATATGTAAGTGTTATCTGCAAATTAAAAGCATATTACTTTACAAGCAAGACATATGCTTTATATTGGGGCCTTTATTATATACTTAATTTTGAACCCATCAAACCTATGAATCTTTTGGGGAAACACAATCTGTAAAGCCGTCAAAGTGCACTGGGTATTTTCCTGACTTGCCTGCTTTGTACTACAGCATCTCACCTCTGCCAACACTAGCTTGGTGTTTCCTTAAGTGATAAATTACAAGCCCACAACTTCGGTTGGCAGAGTTAACAAACAAAACCACACTTTGGCTAGTTAAATTTAATTTCACATAAATAAGAAATTTCGTCAATATTTTTCTTTATCAGACCACGTTGGTCTGACCCAGCATCAGATTTCATTGATTCGGGGTACAGTCTGGCCGTTGGTGTTTGCAGTTGTTTTGATGGGCCATGTGCATTTGGCTATGGGAACCCCCCAGTTAGAACTGTGTTCACAAGTCATGCTACGAATAGAAATACTCACTAATATCTGTGAGGGCACAAGTTCCCAACCACCTTACTTGTCTCATTCACTGGGACAGAACTGAAGATCATTCTCAAGCATCTTGCTCAATTCTGGCTGTAGGTAGTTCCTGGGCTTCACTCTGGCAAACACAGTATTAAGGCAGAGTAGCAAGCCCTGTTATTGGCTCTGCTTTCAAATTAGCATTCTAATGCTTTTGCTATTGTCACAGACAAAGCAAAGCTCTGAATCCCAGGCAGCAGCATAATGTACTGGTTGAGAATGAGCATCATCTGTTTTCATACAGTAGGACGAATGATATTGATTAAGGAGCCTTTTTTTTTCAGGAGAATATTAGGAATCTATCTGTATTGCATTCTGTTGTTTGCTATGATTCCTTGTGCTCTAAATGAAAGGCGTATTTCTTCTGAATTGGAAGATGGGGTCTTTCAGATGACCACATGCTAACTTTAAGGGATCTGCTTCTCTAAGGACTCTGACCCTCAGTAACTGGAGGAAGGAACCTTTGAAGACAGCAGACCTGAGGAACCGACATAATTTGGGGTTGAGTATAAACTCTTGCTGTGCAGTGCCTATGAGAATGCACCCCACAAGGTTAATGGGCTGATTTTTTTCAATAGCATATACAAGGAAAAATAATGTGGATAATTAACACTGTTTCTGCCGAGGGCTGTGTTTTCATTTCTTCTGTGGTTTCAGTAGTAAAGAGTGAAGGCAGTTTCTCTTATTTTAACCTCTTGGCTTTGATTTCAGAGTTCCAAATCAATATTTTTCCTAAGACTTGAAGAAAAGCCAAGGAAGTAAATATTGCGCTTTATTTTCAAGGGTCATTTAAATTGATGGAAATCTATACCACTGTTAATGATCCAAAGTGATTTCTTATGGGTATGATTATTTCTCATGATCTATTACAGGCACTGTGGATTTGCCTCAAAGCCTGTTTTATTTTTAGCAAACAATTTTGTACGCTATCATTGGCTCAAAATACATTTTAGGTGGTGTGGTCTTTGTTATATTTATTCTTTTGGCTTCTATTTGGAAATAACATAAGCTCTATTTTTTTAAGAGTCTCTGCTTACAGCTATTTGAGTGAAACGGTGATTGCTATTTTCTTTTTACTAGCTAGTCAATTGGATCAACCTGTCTAAATGGTGGCATTGTGGCTGTATGGACGAAAGAGCTAATGCCACTCTGAGACCAGTGAAGTCTTTCCAGTCCTGAATCAGGTTGTTCTGTCGCTGGGTCTAGGAAAGCCTTTCAATGACACTAACTCAGGTTCATATAACTCTTTCCATGATTTCACATGCAGTTGTCACTTCGACTTTCCCACTGTCATAAAGCATGTCAAGCAGGGGAAATAGTACATTTCTGGTTTTGTTTCATTGTTGTTTGCTATTTTTAAATCAGGAGGTAAGGCTCAGAGTTGTGAGTGACATGTGCTGGTAAATTCTGTAAGTTATGGAATTGTCCCTTGAATGTGGGTCCTTTCAGCCACGATACATTTTCTGCTCAATCACCACTGTTTCTTATTTGAACAGGCAAAGGCAGGGAAGACAAAACACAAGTTTAGTGTGGTGTAGTGTAGTGAATGTAGTGTAGTGTGGTGTAGTGTAGTGCGTGCGTACACGCGTGCATGTGTGCGTGCATGTGTGCCTGTGTGCATGTGTGCATGTGCATGTGAGAGTGTGTGTTTACTATTTACAGGGAAACTACTTTTAAAAATACATTCATTATAAAAAAATTGGATAAAGGGAACTTTTTCTTTTTAAATAAAAAGTAGAGAAAACAAGACAAGTAGTCAAATGAAATGCTGATAGCAAACTGTTTTGAAATTTAAAGCTTCACGAGCTCACTAAGTGACAGACTTCCAGGGTCCTTCTGCAATGAGGATGGAGATGATACAACGGGCTCTGCCTAAACATGGCAGAGGTCTCTGGTCTAACTTATTTCTAGAGCTCATTATGATGCGAACTCTTTACTTTGAGCTTCAGCCGGTTTAAGAAGCAACTGGTGTCCTCTGTAGTTCTGGGCAGCGCAAGATGGTGAGAGCAGAAGTGGGTGAACCCTGCAGCCAGTCCTCTTTGATGGACATCACAGGTGCCAGAGAATCCAACTCATTTCGTTCCCCATAGTTGCTGAAACAGCAAATATTCAGTTATTAGATAGGATGGAAAAGCGCCCCAGAACCTCCTTGAGGAACTATTTCATTGGGTTAGGAAGCTAACTTTCTTTTCTGGAAATCTAGATGTGCCAGAGAGTGCAAATACCATGAAAAAGTTAGAAAAGTCAGAGTAGGTCTTTTAGACACATTATAAAGCACAGGTCTTTTCATTCACACCATTGACCATGCCGGATGACAAGAGTCCTCAACACTACTGAGAAGGTTGCGGCGTGTGGGGTGGGAGAAACAGGGGGTGGGGGTGGATAATCTATGTTCAAGGCCAACCTTGGCAACGCTATGAGCCCTTTTGTCAAAACAGTAAAAAGGGGGCCAGGATATAGTTCAATGGTCGAATGATTACCTCTCTGCACCCAGAGACTTAGTTTAACTCTCGTACTGAAAAAAATTAGATCTCTGGAAATTTTCACTTATAGTCACTGAGTTTTCCTTGAAGTAATATTTACAAATACTAGCATTGCTGATTGCCATGAATTAATATTATAGTTTATCCTGCTGCACTCCTGACTTCTCAGGCAAGATTGCTTCCTCCATGAAGTGAGGCATTATAGACAGCGTGCAGGTGTGTCTATTCAAACTGTCTTTCTGTTTCTCCATCTTTCAGAGAAACTCTGATCCCTAGCAATTATATGTTAACTTCAGTACAGTGATTAATAGTGTGATTAAAATTGTTATTTATGTGTTTTAGAGTTGTACTCTATTTTTATAGAATTAACCACTCCTCTGGTTTCTTTTTAACCCAGAAGCTGTGCACAGGTGGCTATGCTTTGCTTTATGGGAACCCACGATAATTATGACCCCAATACATCGGACCCATTATTTAAGGGTGTGCTTTTCAACTCTGTCCTATGCACTGGCACAATGTATGGAAATCAGATTCTCCTTCAGAGGACCTGATGAAGGAGAGAAGAGCATATCTCTTCATTCTGTACTTAAATGTATGCAGAACTCAAGGATGACTCACACTCCTCGAGTTGGCAACCTCCCTGCTTACAGCAGGACTTTAAAAAAAAATGAAACTGGGAGAGTTGCCTCATGTGAAACAATACAGATAATGCTCTGCATTTAAAGTATGAACCTAGAACAGAAGGAGAAGGATAATCATGACTCAGAGAGGGGTCTGTGTTGGGAAATGCAAGTCAGAAAGTAAAAGTAGGCAGAGAAAGAAAGCTAACAGTGAAGGGAAGGAGCCAATTATTTAAGCATGGACATTTCAACTTTTGCCTGTTCTTGGAAGAATGTAGTTATAAAATATTCTTAAGTAATGTATATTATACCCTTCTTCCCAAAGCCGCTTACTTTCTATCTCTTTGCCTGATGCAATGACATATATAAGATGCATACGTCATTATTCAACCTTATTTGGGTCAGATTAAGACTGCACTGGGCATCTGGACCCTTAAGGCAGGCATTTATTCTGAGAGATGCCAAATCCTAGCACTCTTGGATTTCACCTTTGCTGATGATTCAAGAGAAGGCATCTGAGAGGTCTGCAGGCCAGGGAAGCAGTCTACCCTTGATAGTCATAGGACATCCTCTAGCCTAACACTCACATGCTCACCCACTGAGCCACCAGGCTTCCCTGTCTGAATCCCCACTTTTCGAAGCATTTCAGGGGTCCTTCCTCATTCACCTTCACCTGTTTGGACTGCAGGCCCTTCTTACCGTATGTTCCTTCCACCATTAGTACTGCTCTGGCACCAGGGGCGGTCTCTGATTTGGGAAATATCTCTTCACCTACTGACTGCCTTGGCACAACTATATGAAAACAGCTGGTTCACCTCTAGAACTTAAACCTAAATAAGGAAAATGCTGAAAAAAATGCTAATATGATAGTGTAATACAATGGCTAATTCAACAATATGAATAATTACTCAGGAAAAATTCAATGTCTAGAAATTAATTAAAAATATTGATGTGGATTGTTATACTCCCCATAGTATCTTTATGAAGCAGCATACACACCTCCACACCTAATAAGCAAAACTAATTTTAATTCACAGTTATCCCAATGATGTTCTTCTTCTTTGTTTATTTTTCTTAGATGGAACGGAGATTATCAGGATTGAAGAAAGAACATGGTTTTGTCTAAATTCTAAAATGTTAATTGGTTAACAAAAAGCCAGGCGTAGTTGCTTGGTCTGTGGCAGCAGCACTGTGGGGTGGGGACAGGGGATCACTGGGGCTTGCTGTCTACCAAGCTAGCTGTAGGTTTGCTGTGAGACCCTGTCCCAAGAGGGATAAGGTAGATCGACAGTAGCAGAACACAGACATAATAAATAATTAAGCACACAAACATTTTTACAAAGAAAAATAAATGGCCACAGTAGAGGCAGCAACTCAATCGCTGTTCACTTGAACGACATGATTTTAACAAGTCGTATCAGACAGGATCCATCTGTTTTATGGAGAACGTTTTTCATATTTCCTCAAGCTTGCTATCTGTCACTGACAAACAAGAAGCCTCTTTCTCCGGAGGCTCAGTTGTAGTTATTTATATATTTAAACCCGTGTCGTTTGTCATGCTCGGTAGGGCTTTAACATTTTTTAAAAAATAAATTAGCTTCTGAGGAACATTAACCTGTACGTTTGGATGTT
Organism: Rattus norvegicus; assembly: GCF_021556685.1. Taxonomy (NCBI): domain Eukaryota; kingdom Metazoa; phylum Chordata; class Mammalia; order Rodentia; family Muridae; genus Rattus; species Rattus norvegicus. The sequence goes on along the minus strand of NC_141537.1, from coordinate 57,037,644 downwards.
GGTCCTGATGAGAGATGCTGCCACCCGAGAACTGCATTGCCTCCTTGACTGTCATGGAATGCAAGATAAAAAGCTTAAAGTCATCATAAACGTGTAATGTGGAGGCCGGCTAGGAGTTTCTTGCTGTTCCTTTGTGTGTTGCCTTGTTTGCAAGGCCATAATTATAAACCAATTACAGCTAGAGAAAAAGAAACTCTCCATTGTTCTCCCCACTGAATAGTAATTACTCTGTTGTTATGTTTCATTGTGGGGTGTGTGTGTGTGTGCATGTGTGTGTGTGTGTGTGTGTGTGTGTGTGTGTGTGTTAGTCTCTCGAACATTATTAGGCTATCCTAGATTTCAGTATGGCTTCTGGCAAGTGAGAAATGCAAAATACATGTAATATATGTAAGATGTGTATAGCAGTTATCTCTTTATCTGTTAATAAATCATGTTACAAAGTATAGCCTGTCAACTGAACATTGTGCGTTCCTGTGTGCAGTCACTGTGATGTTGGCTTGCTATCCTGATTCTCCTGGACAGTCATAGTTATCTCAGAAAGGCTGACCAGAAGTTCGAAAGACACATAGCCAAACATACTCTGTGCACGATGGGAAGTCTATTTCAGTGTGAGGAACGGCTGGCTTTTCAGTATCATTGTGTTTACACCATGTGAAGACATCAGAAGGTGTATGAGTGGGTCCTTTTCCTCCTCTGGGTTGATGTACTAGTATTTTCAGTCTGACTTGACTCAACTGTCTGGTTGCTGTCTCATAGGCCATACTTCTGGATTCTCCTAGAATCTAGGTCCAGTTAGTCAGCATTCATACTTCGTTTGCTTCTAATGATATGCTTAATTATGACGAAGCTCTTTGCATGGAAACACTGGATTCATTCTTTATGTTTTTTTGCTGTGGTTTTGTTTTTTTATTTTATTAGACTAGACCAGTGAAGGATGCGAATTTTCCACAGTCTAAAAATGTCTAATCAGTAAGAGATGTATCAAAAAGAAGCAGTATAACTAAGATGAAGAATGTTTTAAAAAATCACAAGTTCAGGTAAACAAGCGATAAACAAATGCAAGGCATATCTGAGAGATTTTTAAGAACGGTTTATTCATTTTTTTTGCTAGTTTCACATCATGCACTCCAGTCCTGCTTATCTCCCCATCCCTTCATATTCCTCTAGGTACCCTTTACCTTTGCAACCAGTCCACAAATAAAATATACCCAAATACTCGACAACAACAGTGACAAAAACAACGCTTAGCAAGCATGTCATTGCAGAAGTTGTAGTATGTCACAGTGTGTCTCACAGTACATCCCTCTGACTATACATCTTCACTTCAAATAGTCATAGCAATGAGTCATTAGTCTGGTTTCAAGAAATCTGGCTTCTGTGACACCATTAATATTGGTTCCCCCTTTTTTTATTTTTCTGGGGAACCTCTAGATTGATTTCCAAAGTGGTTGTACCAGCTTGAAGCCATCATCAATGAAAGAGTGTTCCTCTTTCTCCACATCTTCATCAGAATCTGTTGTCACCTGTGTTTTTGATCTTAGCCATTCTGAGGTGTGAGGTGGAATCTCCAGGTCCTTTTGTTTTGCATTTCCCTGATGGTTAAGGATGTTGAAAACTTCTTTAAGGGCATCTCAGCCATTCAAGATTCCTCAGTTGGGGATTCTTTGTTTAGCTCTGTACCCCATTTTTTTATTAACTTAAGTATTTCTTTTTTTTTTATTAACTTGAGTATTTCTTATATACATTTCGAGTGTTATTCCCTTTCCCGGTTTCCGGGCAAACATCTCCCTCCCCCCTCCCCTTCCTTACGGATGTTCCCCTCCCCATCCTCCCCCCATTGCCGCCCCCCCCCAACAGTCTAGTTCACTGGGGGTTCAGTCTTAACAGGACCCAGGGCTTCCCCTTCCACTGGTGCTCTTACTAGGATATTCATTGCTACCTATGAGGTCAGAGTCCAGGGTCAGTCCATGTATAGTCTTTAGGTAGTGGCTTAGTCCCTGGAAGCTCTGGTTGCTTGGCATTGTTGTACATATGGGGTCTCGAGCCCCTTCAAGCTCTTTCAATTCTTTCTCTGATTCCTTCAACGGGGGTCCTATTCTCAGTTCAGTGGTTTGCTGCTGGCATTCGCCTCTGTATTTGCTGTATTCTGGCTGTGTCTCTCAGGAGCGATCTACATCCGGCTCCTGTTGGTCTGCACTTCTTTGCTTCATCCATCTTGTCTAATTGGGTGGCTGTATATGTATGTCATACATATATGTATGTATATGTATATGGGCCACATGTGGGGCAGGCTCTGAATGGGTGTTCGTTCTGTGTCTGTTTTAATCTTTGCCTCTCTCTTCCCTGCCAAGGGTATTCTTGTTCCCCTTTTAAAGAAGGAGTGAAACATTCACATTTTGATCATCCATCTTGAGTTTCATTTGTTCTAGGCATCTAGGGTAATTCAAGCATTTGGGCTAATAGCCACTTATCAATGAGTGCATACCATGTATGTCTTTCTGTGATTGGGTTAGCTCACTCAGGATGATATTTTCCAGTTCCAACCATTTGCCTACGAATTTCATAAAGTCATTGTTTTTGATAGCTGAGTAATATTCCATTGTGTAGATGTACCACATTTTCTGTATCCATTCCTCTGTTGAAG